>NC_064922.1:307603135-308228135 GCF_023897955.1 Schistocerca gregaria | reverse complement strand
AAACACACAGTCCCATAACAACTACACAGGATGATCAGAAAAAGAGGAAAGAAAACACAAGATGGTACACAATGACATATAAACACAAACTCACCCATAAAATCACCAACATTTTCAAAAGACAGGGAATAAATATAGCATACACAACAGACAATTCTATACAAAAATACACTCCAAAACTGACAAAAAACATAGACATATACCAGAAAGCAGGTATATATCAATTACAGTGTAACACTTGTATTGGCAGATACATAGGGCAAACAGGCAGGACATTTGATATCAGATACAAAGAACACATGAGAGCCTGGAAATATGGGAAAAACCACTCCACATTTGCAGAACACCTAAGAGAAAATGACCACAAACCAACCACTAGAGAAGATGACATGAAAATAATTAGACTCAACAATAAAAAACACCTCCTAACCATGCAAGAAAATTATCACATACAGAAAACCAAAGCAGAAAAGAAAATCCTGTTGAATGACCAAATACAGATGGCAAACAGTTCATTATTTACACTAATAGATAAAATAATAGAATAACACACCCAAAAGGATTACAGCACCTAACATCAAACATATCTGTCACCAAAGTTTTCAACCACTCGCTAATAAGCTAGTACACACACACACACACACACACACACACACACACACACACACACACACATAAAAAAATTACACTCATGAACTGACTCTCTCTCTCTCTCTCTCTCTCTCTCGCTCTCTCTCATACACACACGAACACGGTATAAACAGCACAAATAGAAGGTAGTTTCAAACACATACTTTGATAGGTTGGCAACAAATACGTGAACATGCCAAAGAGGAGAAACGCGAAATGGAGTCGCAATATTTACGTTTGTGAAAGGCAGTGTCACACGAAATAGTTGTGTCGAGTGTCAAAACCACAAGATTTCACCACGAAAAGTGTGAGAAACATGGGAAACAGTGTAAGGAAGGCCAGAACTCGAAGTTATGAGTATGTGGCAGTGAAAAAAGTGGTAGTGCGACCTCTACACCAGGTGTGAGAAAACGCAGATCAGCAAATTGTAAGTAACTACTTTTTTACAAAAATCGCGACGTGAACTGTTTAATAATCTAAAACTAAACAAAAATGTATCTTTGTAGATCACACTGATGATGCCTTAAAACAAGAAAAGGCGAAACGCGTATGGGAGAAATAAACTAAATAGCAGCAGCAAAAGGCAGTTTAATTTACAAAACAAGTATTTATATGCTTGCTGCGGAAGATGGCCACGCAAACAAACTTGTTAATAGGTTGTGTTTGTAGTGTATATCGTGCAAACCTTATGTGCAGCATATAATTCGACATCAAAAGAAGTCAACAGATGGCAACTAAATTCTCCTTAGAGACAAAATCATTCGGATGACCATGGCTGGTCACGTGCTTCTTCAAATCCCTTGTTCAATGATCGACGTTTCGACTTTTCTACTCTAATCTTCTTGAGGATTTTTGTAGTGTCATCGGTTGGCTGCGCACAGCCACCTTCGTTTATAAAGAGATATTTTTACACAGTTGTTCCACAGGAGTGAAGTTATTTGATACATTTCCTCACGCTACTATTGAAGGGCCATCGATATCGAATGGGTGGTGATAATTGGTAAGGAAAGAGAGGACAAAGGTTGTAATAATTTTATTGCTTTTGTCCCGCCGAGATGGCTTCCTGACAGCTGTCTCTATTCCTCACTCTCTCTCTCTGGGAGGCATGAAGGCGTTGTCTCTACTGAAATCTCTTTCATTCTTAGAGATCTGAACTACTTTTTTAACTTTTCGTCTAAAAATGTTACGTTCTTTGGGGAACAGGCGTTCTTTGTTAACATCTGTGTCCTGGCCTCTTTTGTGGCGTCTGCCATTAGTGTTTGTTCAACGTGTTTATACCGCTTGCTCGCTTACTAAACGACCTCGTGGTAAAATGTGCCACTTTTCGTCGGATCTTCTCTATTTATTCTATAGCTGAGAGATGGGAAATATCCCAGACTGAAAAGCTAAACACAATAATCACTGTACGAGCGTTTTGAGAGCTATTTTTTTCGTGAATGAATTAAATTTGCCTACGATTCATCCAATAAATGTCAGCCTGGCATATCTCTCCTCTAGAAGTAGTTTTGTGTAATCAACGCATATTAGACGTCTTGGATGGTTACTGTTAGGTGTTCTTCGGTGGTTTACTGTTTCCGATGAGTTACAAATAATGGTGTAATCGAAGAGTAACGGTTCTCTTCTCATGGTTACAGACAACACGTTACGTTTATTTACATTGAGTGTCAGCTTGAAGTACCTGCACCGATCGTCCATCCGCAGAAGGTCTTCCTGTATTCCGCTACAATTTTTTGCTGTTATAATCTTCTTAGATACAAGAACACGTCCTACAAACTGTCTTACGAAGCTTCCATCACTATACAGTAGATAATACACTACTGGCCATTAAAATTGCTACACTAAGAAGAAATGCAAATGATAAACGGGTATTCATTGGACAAATATATTATACTAGAACTGACATCTGATTACATTTTCACGTAATTTCGGTGCATAGATCCTGAGAAATCAGTACACAGAACAACCACCACTGGCCTTGATACGCCTGGGCATTGAGTCAAACAGAGCTTGGATGGCGTGTACAGGTACAGCTGCCCATGCAGCTTCAACAGGATACCACAGTTCATCAAGAGTAGTGACTGGCGTATTGTGACGAGCCAGTTGCTAGGCCACCACTGATCAGACGTTTTCAATTGGTGAGACATCTGGAGAATGTGATGGCCAGGGCAGCAGTCGAACATTTTCTGTATCCAGAAAGGCCCGTACAGGACCTGCAACATGCGGTCGTGCATTATACTGCTGAAATGTAGGTTTTCGCAAGGATCAAATGAGTGTTAAAGCCACGGGTCGTAACACATCTGAAATGTAACGTCCACTGTTCAAAGTGCCGTCAATGCGAACAAGAGGTGACCGAGACGAATAAGCAATGCCACCCCATACCGTCACGCCGGGTGATACGCCAGTATGCCGATGACAAATACACGCTTGCAATGTGCGTTCACCGCGATGTCGCCAAACACGGATGCGACCATCATGATGCTGTAAACATAACCTGGATTCATCCGAAAAAATGACGTTTTGTCATTCGTGCACCCAGGTTCGTCGTTGAGTACACCATTGCAGGCGTTCCTGTCTGTGATGCAGCGTCAAGGGTAACAGCAGCCATGGTCTCCGAGCTGATAGTCCATGCTGCAGCAAACGTCGTCGAACTGTTAGTGCAGATGGTTGTTGTCTTGCAAACGTCTCCATCTGTTGACTCGGGGATCGAGACGTGGCTGCACGATCCGTTACAGCCATGCGGATAAGATATCTGTCATCTCGACTGCTAGACATACGAGGCCGTTGGGATCCAGCACAGCGTTCCGTATTACCCTCTTGAACCCACCGATTCCATATTCTGCTAACAGTCATTGGATATCGACCAGCGCGAGCAGCAATGTCGCGATACGATAATTTGGAATCGCGATATGCTACAATCCGACCTTTATCAAAGTCGGAAACGTGACGGTACGCATTTCTCCCCCTACACGAGACATCACAACAACGTTTCACCAGGCAACGCCGGTGAACTGCTGTTTGTGTATGAGAAATCGATTGGAAACTTTCCTCATGTCAGCATGTTGTAGGTGTCGCCACCGGCGCCCTTATGTGAATGCTCTGAAAAGCTAATCATTTGCATATCACAGCATATTCTTCCTGTCGGTTAGATTTCGCGTCTGTACCACGTCATCTTGGTGGTGCAGCAATTTTAATGGGCAGTAGGTTATGTATTTATGAACAGTAATGGCCCCATAACTCTCGTCTGTGGTATTTCCGAAGTGACTTTGACATATGAGGATTTCGTAGAGTTATAAACAACATTTTGAGTTCTATTTGCTAGAAAGTCCTGAATTCTAAGTGCAAATGTGGTCCGGTATTTGATAAACTCGTATTTTGTTCACGATGGTACAGAACTGTTTGTATGCCATTCGGTAGTCACCGAACAACCTAGGCGTCGTTGTCTGAAGCGCTCTGGATCTCATGGACGAAAAGAACGAACATAGCTACTCAAGATATTTGTTTATCAATTTTTATAAAGGAGAATTTTATTCTACAGCAAAGTCATAACATGTGAGCATTAAACATGTTCCATTCTTTTACAATCGATGTCAGAAGTATGGGCCAATAATTATGTCATAAATCAATTACAAATGTTGGCTGCGAGTGATCGCTGATTTAAATCAATGGGGAAAGTTAAAAATTTGTGCCGGACCGGGATTATAACTCGTGTCCCCTGTTTACTAGCCAGATGTGCTGACCACTGCTCCTTTCGGACACGGTGGTCATCCAAACTGCAGGGACTATCTTATCACGCCTCCTGTCAGGCCAAAATTCTCAACTTATAGATATACACTTCCTATATAGGATTCCTTGCCCATTATTCTCATTACTGGCGGCACTTCGATGATTCCTGTAAGACTTTCCCCAATGATGTAAATCAATGCCCACTCGTTGCCAATGTTTGTATTCGTTTGTGTCTTAATTCATAGAGGCTGCATGATCAAAATGGAGACTGTTTAGGTGTGAACGGCCAATGATCTCTTCAGTGCTGATGCATACCAGGCTCGAACTCTTACTGAAAACGCCGAAATGCCGCGAGTAATCACAATAATTGGCATGGAACCATACTTTATTAGTGTGCGGATGAGAATTTATGTCTGACTGGAGGCATGCTAAGGTAGTCCGTGCAGTTTGGATGACCACTGTGTTCGGAAGGCGTAGTGGTCCCCGTATCTGGCTAGCATGCTGGATACCTGGGTCCTAGCCCCGATGCGGAACTCATTTTCAACTTTCCCCATTGGTTTTCAATCAATGCCCACACGCAACCAATGTGTAATTCCTTTGAGTCTTAATTCATAATGACCGCTGGATCAAAAAATTGTGTCTGTTCCTTCGGACATCTCCGAAAGAACAGACACCCCGTACCTATAATTATTTGCGTCTGCTCAACACCTATCTTGACAACGGATGTGACTTGTCCTGTTATCCAGTGGATACTGAGCAATTTTATATCCTGCGGTCACATACCTCAACACTTGACTTTGGCGTTTGGGCGATGAGTGGCAGGAGGAACGGTATTATGCTGTTCCAATTCAGTATTTAGGCTTTCTGTTCTTCTTCCGCTTCTGTGCCGTTATGGTCACTGAGCAACTGACCAGAGGATTTCGCTCCGTCTACTGACATGACCTATTGGAAACATGTTACATTTGAAATCACTGACTCCTTGTCGCACTGCCCTTCTTTTAGCTTCGTTGAGCTTCTATTTGTCATCAGGTCTTCGATTTTCCTTAGAACTGTGATGATAATCTCTTTGCTTTCTTAGCAACTTTCTGAAAAGACTATTGAATCACTACGGATTTTGCCCATACCTCACAGCCTTGCTTGGCATTTTAGGTCTGAAGTGTGTTGTTTTTAAATTTTATCAGTCAGTACTCCGCATCTACGTTTCCGTAGCCGAATACTTAATTTTGACTGCTCACATATTAGGCAGCTTGTTTTCTGTAAGAAAAATTATTTTCCAATTTTTCTTACCATTTACTGTTACATCTTTAGTCAGTGATGCTAGATCACCGTAATAATCACTCAATCCTTCCTCTTCGACTGTTTATTCGAAAAGTCCCGATATTTTCGTTACCATCAGGTCTAAGACGCTGTTCTCGCAGGTAGTTTCTCCAGCAAACTGTTCGAAGTATTTTTGGGGGAAAAAAACGATCTTTATAATTCCTGTCTCTGGCACCAGTTTTAATTGCATGTCTCTCCCAGACGGTATCTGGCAAGCTAAAGCCTCACACTATGTATCCTTCTCACAATATTTTGGAAGTTTTCTCTGAAGCTCTCTGCAAACTATATTTCCTGAGGCAGAGTCTATCAAATCATCCGATCACCATCTTTGATGCTTAGTTTCACCCTCATTATTTCACATTTGCAGCCTGTAATTCCCTCCCTAATATTATTATGTTCCTTATGACAATAAATAGACAATAAATAAGTCGCCACCATTGGCGTGTGTCCTATCCCTGTGGTGTACGAGGTCTGTTCGGAACGTAAGGACCGATCGTTCCTTCCTTTCCAAATATTCCACGCGTATTTCAATATGAATTTAGAATGTCGCTGCAATTCGGTTCTTGTTTCATATACCTGTCAAATAATACTATGTGGCCATTATTACATTTAAAAAGTGAGACTAATAATCTTTGCTGCAGTTCGATAATAAGAGAATAACATTTCCTTATTCTGATCTGCAATCACGAAAGTTCTCCAAGACAACATGCCTGGTCCTTGTCCGTTATATATGCTAATTCAGCACTAGCATAAGGAAAGTATTACTGTAACCTATAAAACACCATTTCCATGTCACAGTCACTCCACTACCTAAGTAGCAGCTTCCATTCTGTAGTGCACGATTGACTCAGTAAGAATGGCCCCTCATTTATCGACCCGCTAGGGGAGGTTCAAAAATCTGCATCCAAGATCATGACAGAATCGTCTGAATCGCTGGGTTAGACCTTCCACTCAGCTACAAACCGCGATCGATTCTGGGCACGGTGCTGCAAACAGCGAACATTCCTTCCATCCAGCACACTAGGTGGGCCGTCTTCACCAATTCAGCCAACCGTCTAAATGAACCGAGAATGGCCTGGAAACCCAGCCGGGAAACGTTCTTCGTGCCTTTATAACTTGCGTGTGGTAGCTCGTTGCATCCTGTAGAATCAGAAGCTGTCAACGGAGCCTCCTCCACATATGGGACGAAAAGTTGTGGCAGTTCTCTGAGAGGCTTCGTAATCGGCATAACTTTGGAGTTTCCAAAGACCAACACATCCTCCCTCTGAGCAGCTTGTCGGGACCTGTCTGGACAAGCGTCCACTGGCTCATCAGAAGAGGAAGCTTGTGTTGCCCCAGATTTGTTATCAGCTCAGGAAAGCAACCATTTTCTGTTAAGAAAGAGTAACAAAACATCTGTGTGTGCAGTTCCCACATTCGTCTTCCACCCAGACACCAAACGTTAGTTCATGTGGCGGCTATCTTCACAGCAAGAAATGCATCTAACAGAGCAGCTCGCTGTGAATGACGAAAAACTCGTCTGGACCACTGGTACCCCTGAAAAGTGACATCTGTTGTTACAGAACAGTATCTCTGCATTTCTAGATGTCACCTGTATTCCTCGTCCGAACAACGAAGGGCTGAAGCTCATCACTATCCCCGTCGACGTGACTTTCTGTATCAGTATTTCACCATCATGAATCCCTGGTCTCCATTCATAATGTTTCTCTGTTTGTACTGCCTCCCAATTTCATTCAGACGAATCTGTGGTAATAATAATTCTGCAAACGGAAGAGTCCATCTTTCCTTTCAATTACCATCCCCATTTTCCATTTCATTAACTTCACCAGCAAACAATAAACGAGTTATGGACTGTATGTGCTACCTCTTGTTATCTTTGAATCACGGGCCTATTAGATGTTAGGAAGTATTTCTTTCGTGCATAAACTGTATAGTTTCCAGAATTACCGTGAGTCATGCCTAGACAGCTCAGATGGTAAGAGCATTGTCCAGGAAACACAAGGTTCCACGTTTGAATCACATTCTGGCACACATTATTAATCGGCCAGGAAATTTCAAAACAGTGTCCTTCATATGATCGTTAATGGTGACTTCTTAACTCTTCTCTATCCATTTTCGTATTTTCATGATTTAATTGTCAGTTTAATAAGTGGATTAGTGATGTGGCTATGGACGTTGCTGTGGAGATCAAACATTCTAATTTTGTTATGGAGGATCTCGAGAGCTCGTAATGTACGGAATTAAGATTGAATTATGAAAACTGGAAGGAACCGAGATGCAGGTAGTACGGCGTTGATCTGTTGAGTGAATAATGGAAGGGCTGGGATTATAATTACTAAGACGAAAATAAGGCTAGCCCTGTATTTAGGACCTAGAAGTAGGAGGTACCGTGGAACAGGACATTGAGTGTTTGTAGGTGAAGGGTGTGCAGTATAACATAAAGAGTTAATCGCAATTACCTGTTGTGTAAAGAAGATGACTACGTGAAAACTGTATGTCAGAGAGAAAGCAGACACGTATCAGTGAATAGAGTGTCTCTCAAAATTTTTAACTTACTTTGCATGCTCTCAATATAAGAACTCTCTCTGACGCAGCAAGCGTCAATATGTGCATGCAGTTTATTGAACCCAATGCTGCTGCCGCTCGGGGAAACAAAACATCAGCAGCCCGCTTTGGAAATCTGTTGTCTGGGTTGCCTGCCTGCAGGTGCAAACTAATTCGAAGCAACGATACAGAGCAGACGTATTGGGTTCATGCATAAGTTCGTAACGATTTTCCATAAGTTTAATAAACGCAACAGATACACATAACATAGAGAATAGTCTGAAAAATATATTCTCCTTCACTATTTACAACAGTCTGCCAATGCTGGAGTAACTTTTCGATTCCGTGACTGGATAAATCACGTTGTTTTGAGTCAAAGACCACGTCGAGACATGTTACGAGCGCATTTTCATCGGGAAAGGAAGTTTCTTGGAGGTTGTTCAATGAAGAATGTAAAACGTGAAAATCTGAAGGCGCAAGATCGGATGAATAAGGTGGGTGCAGAATGGCTTCGGAACCCAACTCCCGTACAGAATGTTTTGCCAGGCCAGCAGAATGCGAGCGGGCGTGGGTCGACACTTTGGGAAGCAATTGGTAGTACACCAAACCATCGCTGTTCCATCAGATGTATAACACAATCTTTTGGGGATGAGCGTAAGTCTTTGTACTCTGAGCTGCTGATATGTTTGGGCTCAACCATTCTTTCCTTTTCCTTATATTAGCATAAAGACACCATTACTCCTCACCAATAACGGTACAGGATAAGAATGTTCCATGTTGTTCACGAGACAACAGATGACGGGTAGGCAGAGATGCACATATGGCCACCCGCAGATTTTTATGATTTTGGCTTACAGCATGCGATACCTATACACCCGACTTTTGAACCTTCACCGTTGCATGAAAATATCGCACAATGATGGAATTAACACTGTTCATCACATTTGCCAGCTCTCGAATACAATGACGTAGATCATTGCGGATTAATGTCTTTATACGATCTTCATCAAACGCCGGAGGTCAGCCTAAACGCGGAGAGTCATTAATGTCAAAACCATTCTCCTTAAAACGGGAAAACCATTTCCTTACCGTACTATGTCTAATGGCTTTATCTCCATACACCTCATCTGTCTTGTCACCGCCAGACACCACACTTGCTAGGTGGTAGCCTCTAAATCGCCGCGGTCCGGTAGTATACGTCGGATACGCGTGTCGCCACTGTCAGTGATTGCAGACCGAGTGCCACCATACGGCAGGTCTAGTCTTGAGAGACTTCCTAGCACTCGCCCAATTGTACAGCCGACTTTGCTAGCTATGGTTCAGTGACTACATACGCTCTCATTTGCAGAGACGACAGTTTAGCATAGCCTTCAGCTAAGTCATTTGCTACGACCTAGCAAGGCGCCATATTCAGTTACTATGTCTTCTGAACAGATAATATTGTGACTCATGTACCGTCAAGAGCGATGTTCATCATTAATGAATTAAAGTTAAGTATGAAACTAATTACGTCCGCTTTCTGAATTCTCATTCCTTGTCATGTTCCAGACCTCATGTCAGTATAGTTCTTCCCTCCTCACGCCAGCCTGCGTGAGCTAAAGCGCGTGCATTTCGGCGTCCTCTAGTACCACGGTGTTGGCTCTTCTGCCAGCATAACATTATCTCCATACATGGCGTATATGTTTCTGGCTGTCTCCACTTCTGTCATTCCTGTATTTAATACAAACACAAAAATACGTCGGAAATGTTTCGATTTCTCCACTCGCCACAACATTTTCTAGAGCCCACAGCTTCACTTACTATCTCCAGAAGACAAAATGACACTAAGATAGCAACAGTGAATTACAAATAAAAATGACAATAGATAAATAAAGCCACAGCAACCACAACACAATCATGCAAAACAAAAATGGGCCTAAGATACCAAGGTTGCGATGACGAAGTTATGGATTAAGTTTTGTGATCATAGAGGGAAACGATACCAGAACATTTCAACCGTGAGAAATATATTTTGTGGTTAGAGGGGGAGATGAAGTCAGCATCAGTCAAATGATGATTCAAAGACAACACTTGTGAACGATGATCAAAAAGTGTTGACTCAATGTCCAGGTAGCCAGGCGCAATTTTATTCTCCTGTGTTGTTTCTTCATCCCCTTGTCTCTCACCGTCAAGGTTAATTCACAATCAAATTTTCATACTTCATGCTTGGAATTTTACAAGAATAAAATCATTATAATTTACTTAAAACTTATTGAATTTATTTAATTTTGTAACAAATAATGTACATGTTTAGATACGTTATTGTAAAAATATTGACGTAAGTACTATGTTTATTACTGCACGTGTACAATGGTGATGCAAACAGCGCAGGTGATAGATAAAGGGATGTATGCAGTGAATGGTCTGTACCAAAGAATTATGAACTGGGAAAAAGATAGCTGTACTGAAATAGTGATTCTGGTGCTGAAGCAGAGTAAGATGTTTAGAATGAGAGATCTGTAGTTCGTGTTGTGCCGGTGGAGTCTACGGAATGGAAACCAAAAGAAAAGCTAAAGAACGAGAAGCGGAAAGATACGGAGATAGCAAGGTCGTAGTAAAATTACGGATTTCGCAGTGCAGGATAAGCTTTTTATTAGGTGTAGGAGAGAGGAGTTTTTGGGCTGTAAACTTCGAGAATGGATTTGGAAAGAGGAGAAAAAGGAAGGAAGGAAGGTTAGAGTTTAACGTACCGTAGACAGCACTGTCATTAGAAATGGGATAGGAAAGAATGGCTGAAGGGGGGGGGGGGGGAGGCGGAGGGGTTTAATGAGGTGTTTTACGCCTTGAAGAGGATGTGGGCATGGTTATTAGTGAGTAAGGTTTATTTAAAGTGTTTGATGTGTTACAGAACTCTGTTTACAGATTGTGTGACGTGTTTACCTACTGTATGCAGACGTACGTTGATTGATCGAATTGTAATATAATTTCAGATGTTGTGTATGATTATCAGCATTGCTTTTGGTGGAAAATATGGAATGTCCCAGATTAAATATATTTGCACGCAGATTGTCAGGTGAGGCTACACCAGTTTTTAAGGAAATAAGGAGCTTCTGAATAAAATGGCTTTCAAGGCGTTTTGTCAGTCACCACTTTGATGATCACTGCATGGAACGCATTGTCACGCATGCTGCAGCACAACGATTAAGACACTGAACTGCCATTCGAGAAGAATAGTGTTAAAAACCAAGTGTGGTCTGGGTTGGAGTTGGGTTGTTTTGATGGAGGAGACCAAACAGCAGGTCATCGGTCTCATAGGATTGGATTAGGGAAGGATGGGGAAAGAAGTCAGCCATTCCCCTTTTCAAAGGAACCATCCCGGCATTTGCCTAAAGTGATTTAGGGAAATCACGGAAAACCTAAATCAGGATGACCGGACGCGCGATTGAAACGCCGTCCTCCCGAATGCGAGTCCAGTGTGCTAATTGCGAGATCTGGGTTTTCCGCAGTTTTACGAACTCACTTAAGGTGAACAATAGGACTGTTCCATTAAAAAGTCCACGGCCGAATTGTATTCCCTTGTCCAAATAGAATTTGTCCTATTGCTGCAATGATTTCGGTGTCGAAAAAAAAAACTTAATCTACACCTTCTTTCTTTGACACATCCCTCGTCAGCAAAGTCTGCTTGTACTTCGGTATGTAAAGAAAATTCTTCTACTGACTTAACAGAAACTCCTAAGAAGTTCTGGTCTTATGTTAAAACAGTAAACAGATCTAGGCCATCTGTCCAGACAAAAAATTGTTCAAATGGCTTTGAGCACTATGGGACTCAACTGCTGTGGTCATCAGTACCCTAGAACTTAGACGTACTTAAACCTAACTAACCTAAAGACATCACACACATCCATGCCCGAGGCAGGATTCGAACCTGCGACCGTAGCAGCAGCGCGGCTCCGGACTGGAGCGTCTAGAACCGCACGGTCACCGCGGCCGGCTCTGTCCAGACACTCCGTGACCATAGTGACATTGAAACGGAGGACGATTCAGAAAACACCGAAATACAAGACGTATTTTTCCAAAACTATTTCACAGAACCGATAGCACTTTGACGCCTCCTTTAAATCAACGCATGAACGACAGAATGGCTGATATCAGAATAAGTGACCGTTGGATAGCAAAGCAACTGAAATCGATTAATAGCGAGAAGGCCACTGGTACTGATGGGATATCAATACGATTCTACATAGGGTATACGAAAGAACTTGCCCCTCCTCTACACAAAAGTACCCACCATCACACACCGCAAGGTGGCTTGGATGTAGATGTAGATGCATTTGCCTTTGTCTAGAATTGTAAAACTACGGAAGTCTACTGTTAAGTATCGTAAGGAAGCGTAGACTATGGTAGCTTTCCTAGTGGCTTTGGTCTGTTGAGATCGTAATTACGTTGCCAGTACGTTACGCGTGTTGCATAACTATCGGGAGTTAACTCATTACTAACGCTTTTTTTTTTTTTTCGTACGCAGTCAGTGCTAAATTCCAGTAGACACTGGAAGCGGTGAACCAAGTAGAAACTCCGTCGGATATACAAAGCACCGCGTAACATTTCTGTCTTACATAACTATCATCCTGTCTGTTACTTGGAGATAAACAGCATTTACAGCAAAATCAAAATTGTCAGGTTTTATTCGAAAATTGTCTGTTTATAATGTCAAATAAGTGGATGTTGCACTAAAAATAAATACAGATTTATTATATAGTGCTATAAAACACAGTTACTTCAAAAAAGAGAGAAAAAAATTACAGAAACATATCAAACATCAGAATGAGGTTTTCACTCTGCAGCGGAGTGTGCGCTCATATGAAACTTCCTGGCAGATTAAAACTATGTGCCGGACCGAGACTCGAACTCGAGACCTTGGCCTTTCGCGGGCAAGTGCTCTACCTTTCTGTCAGGAGTGCTAGTTGTGCAAGGTTCGCAGTAGAGATTCTGTAAGGTTTGGAAGGCAGGAGACGAGGTACTGGCAGAAGTAAAGCTGTGAGGACAGGGCGTGAGTCGTGCTTGGGTAGCTCAGTTGGTAGAGCACTTGCCCACGAAAGGCAAAGGTCCCGAGTTCGAGTTTCGGTCCGGCACACAGTTTTAATCTTCCAGGAAGTTTCATATCAAATATCACTTTAATAGTTCGTTGAGCTGATATAAAACACGTTTCTGTTATCGCCAAACAGCTTTCGAACTTACCAGTTATAAATGGAAACTCTTGCCTTTGACCATGATGAAGAATTTGCTATTGTGTACATAGCCACAACAATAATCATCTAAATTTTTCTATGTTTGTGCATGTGAACTGCACTTGGATCAAAAGTAATTGTTTTGATTATTTAAAATAGCAGAATGTACAGCAGCTTCTAATTTTTTTTACATATGAAATGCATATCATATTTTGTAAGGATCTAAAATATACAATGGACTGAAACTAAATTAATGTACGGTTCTAATTATGGGAAAAACAAACAGACAAAAACAAAGCGAAGTTGTCTATTCCCAGTTTCTCTCTCCCACATTGACTTATGTTTCTTTCCCTACTAGTGCTACCAACAGTACCAGTAATCCTACCATTTACTTCATCGTTTATGTAGTATACCAAAGCTTCCGAATCATCGCATCGATGAAAAGCAGCTTGAAATATACTCACTACTTTTATATACTTGAATTTAGCATATTTCGTGACAGCACTCACTTTTCCGTGGATGTTTATAAGATGATATTTGAGTTTTTTTGCGTTAGCTTCAGTCGTCTAGTGGATGTATGATTCCGTAATGCTGTTTCGTCCGCTGCGGAAATGTCCTGGGTCAATGCATTTGCCTCATTTTTGGTGCTTCAAATACCATTTTTCCCTTTTTGATGTTTATATAAAATAGTAGTAGAATAACTCATTTTTGCTGGTCACTTGCAAATTATTACAACGGGGACCTGTACGTTGTTCCACCGTCACACACCGTGAGTTCACTGCCGACTGACTACGGCCAAAGGCGACTCCAACGTCAAAGACATTTCACACAACACACAAGCTTCCACTTGTAACCAGTCTCTTTGGTATTATTCGTCACATCTACTAATATTAGTCAATATGCTCTCACTCTCGAACATATAAGCAAATTACAATTCACAAAAAAAATCTTGAAAAAAATATAAGAAAACATTTACAACCTCCCTCATCGGATTTGGTACCGACAAATCCGGTAGAAAATAACACATCTCCCAGATCCATGACAAACTCTACCTGTGACGCGTTTGAGCGGGTCGGTGTGCACAGGCGATGGAGGAGGACGAGGCGCTGGGCCACATCCCGTTCTTCGTGTCGACGACGCTGGGCACGACGTCGTGCTGCTCGTTCGACGACCTGCAGGAGATCGGCCCGGTGTGCCGCAGCTTCCCGTGCGTGTGGCTGCACGTGGACGGAGCCTACGCCGGCAACGCCTTCATCTGCCCCGAGCTGAAGCCGCTGCTGCGCGGCATCGAGTACGCCGACTCGTTCAACACCAACCCCAACAAGTGGCTGCTCGTCAACTTCGACTGCTCGACCATGTGGGTGCGCGACCGCATCCGGCTGACGTCGGCGCTCGTGGTGGACCCGCTGTACCTGCAGCACGGCTACTCGGACGCCACCATCGACTACCGCCACTGGGGCGTGCCGCTGTCGCGCCGCTTCCGCTCGCTCAAGCTGTGGTTCGTGCTGCGCTCGTACGGCATCAGCGGCCTGCAGGCCTACATCAGGCACCACATCGAGCTCGCCAAGGCGTTCGAGGCGCTCGTGCGCAAGGACTCGCGCTTCGAGGTCTGCAACGAGGTCAAGGTCAGTGCCCAGGTTCCCGCAGGATTAGTACACGCTCTGTTTCACGAAGTGTAAGTACTAAACATTGTACGAGGTGGTACTATTACGGGCTCATTTGAGTAAAACAGTCCACATACTCTGAGGTGACAAAATATCGTGACGGATCTCCCTTTGTCCAGCGGAGTGCACAACTCGACATCGCATGGACTCAACAAGTCGTTCGAAGTGCCCTGCAGCAGTATTGAGCCATGTTGCCTCTATAGCCATCCATGACTGCTAAAATTGCTGCTGGATTTTCTGCACGAACTGACATCTAGATTACGTTCCATATATGTTCGATGAGTGGCCAGATCATTAGCTCGAATTGTGAAGAATGTTCTTCAAACCGATCGTCAATAGTTGAGGCCCACTGAGATGGCGCATTGTCGTCCATAAAAATTCTACTTTTTTTTGGGAACACGAAATCCATGAATGGCTGAAAATGGTCTCCAAGTAGTCCAACTTAACCATTTCCAATCAATCATAGGTACAGTTGGACCAGAGGAACCAGTCCATCCCAAGTAAACACAGTCCAGGACATTATGGAGCGACCACCAGATTGCACAGTGCCTTGTTGACAGCTTGGGTCCGCCGGCTGGCGTGACCGAGCAGTTCTAGGTGCTTCAGTCTGGAACCGCGCGACCCCTACGATGTCAGGCTCGAATCCTACCTCCGTCACGGATGTGTATGATGTCCTTACGCTAGTTAGGTTTAAGTAGTTCTAAGTTCTAGGGGAATGATGATCTCGGAAGTTAAGTCCCATGGTGCTCAGAGCCATTTGAACCATCTGAACAGCTTGGGTCTATGGCTTTGACAGGCCAGCGCCACACAAGACCCTTACCATCAGCTCTTACCAACTGAGGCTGGGACTCACATGACCTCGTCACGTTGTCCAACTGATTTGGTCACGAGCCCAGGAGAGGCGCTCCTGGCGATTTCGTGCTGTTAGCAAAGGCACTCAATCCGGTCGTTTGCTGCCATAGCCCATTAACGCCAAATTTCTCCGCACTGTCCTAACACAACGCTCGTCGTACGTCCCACATTGATTTCTGCGGTTATTTTACGCAGTGTTGCTTGGCTGTTAGCACTGACAACTCTACGCAAACGCCGCTGCCGTCTCCCATTAAGTGAAGTCCGTCGGTCACAGCGTTGTACGCGGTGATAGTTAATGCCTGAAGTTTGGTACTATCAGCACCCTCTTGGCATCTGGATGTCGAAACACTGAATTCCCCAATGATTTCCGAAATTGAATGTCCCATGCACCTAGCTCTAACAACTATTCCGGCTTCAAAGACTGTTAATTCCCGTCGTGCGACCATTATCATGTTTAAAACCGTTTCACATGAATTACCTGAGTACAAATGATAGCTTCGCCAATACACTGTCCTTTTGTACCATGTGTAAGCGATAATACTGCCATTGGTGTGTGTGCATATCGTTATCCCCTGACTTTTGTCAGCTCGTTGTAGAATGTATCCGATTTTTATTGATTACAGAGATACCGCTGTTAGAACGTAATCCAAACAAACCATCTCAGAGGGTGCTAAACAGATGGCAGATGATTTAGATGCGACGGTCAATCAAACAGAAATTCACAATTTTTTTATTGAACATTCTATTTATTTTACATACCTTCGATACTTTTACAACTTGTTGACATTCTTGAGAGACAACGTGTCATTTTTTCCACTTAATCTCTGTCCCTTTCGATTGCCTTACACCACCGTGGAACTAAGACCTGTGTTGCTGGTCGGTAGAAGTCAAAACCAGACGTTTGAGCCTCTGTTTAACAGCCTGAAAAGTTGTTCTAACTTAATAAGTTGTGTCCTTCGTAACGTATCTAATGCATCATTGGAACTGTTAATTTTTTCAGGGAGGTCAAAATTTGCAACTGTTGCGCCTCTTTATAACAAAGGTAACAAGAAAAACATTAAAAAATGATCTTCTAATTTCCTAACTAATATATTTTTCCAAAATAATCGAAAAAATTATGTGCTGAAAACAAGTTGCAAACTGAAGTAGAAAAGATTTAGTAGCATAACACAGGTCATACTGCGGAAGAGTTACTCAACAGAGGATGCTGTTTGCACATTTACCTACGAAATATTATTAACCTTAAATAATAAAACGTAGCCAGTTAGTATTTCTTTTATCTTCCCAAGGCTTTTGATTGTGTAGTGCATGTTACATTCTTAGGAAAACTTAAGTTTTTGGAAGTGACGGCTTTACACACAGTTGGTTTGAATCATACTTAACAAACAGAAGCAAAAGGTTTTACTGAATAATTCAGACAGGGTGGAATGGATAGAAAATTTTAGTGACTGGGAAGACATGACAAATGCAGTCCAACGCGTGCAATTTTGGCTTCACTCCTGTTCACTTATGTATATGAGAATGACCTTCCATTTAACATTCAGCAAGCAGAATTGGTACTTTTTTCAGACGATACTAGTGTCACAGTAAATCCCATTAGAAAGAAAGCAGTAGAAGAGATTGTTAATGAAGTTTTACAAAGAATTATTGAGTGGTTCTCTGGAAATGGTATCTCCCTATTTGTTGAGAAAACACACTATATTCAGTTTTGTACGACAGATATTCAATAACTGATGTAGCACGTGAGATGGAGTCAGCATATGGGGTAGAATGCTTCAGATTTCTGTGTATGCTTACTGGTGAAATCTTTGAATTGGAAGAAGCATAATTTTGAGTTTCTCAAACAATTAAGTTCAGCTTCTGTTGCTTTCTGTATGATTGGAAACAAACAAATCAATCTTCTGACTCACTGTGCACATCCCTACTCAGTAATGTCTTAGAGAATAATTTTCTGGATTAAGTCATCAGTTAGGAAGAAAGTAGTGATTGCGCGAAAGGGAGCAGTAAGAATAATTCTTGTTCACGTACTGTCGTCACGTAGGTCCTCTTGAAGGAGTTGGGCTTGTAACTGCATCACATTCCATATATTCGCTAATGAAATTCGTCATAAATAAGCCTCACAAAATGAGGGAAGTAGTGATATCAATACCTACGATACCAGTAGAAAAATTACCCTTTATTAAAACTGACATTGGCCCGGAAAGGCGTTAAGTATGTATTAAAGCTGTCATTGGCCCAGAAAGGCGTTAAGTATGCAGGGACCAAACTTTTTCGTCATTTATCCAAAGCCATAAAATCTCTGGCAGGTAGGAAAACTAGTTTTAAACAAAACCTAAAATCATTTCTACTGGACCAATTTCATGGACGAATTTTTGTTTTAAAATTGGCAGCTTGAAAAAAAGACTTGTTCTGAGTGTACTGCCATGAGAATGACTAAAAAATAATGTTTTCATTAATATTAACACTAATCGTATATCATCTCTACCTTTTAACTGACTCGTTTCGTTGCTAAAGCAATCGTTCAAATGATCTATTTAACATGGAACATGGAACTAACTAGCTAAATAGCCTTCACATCGAAGTCATAATCGTCAAATCTCATTTCGCGAAGGAGTTTCTTCAATTTACCGAGGAGATGAACATTGCCGTTGGTGGGGAGGCTTGTGTGCCTCAACGATACAGATAGCCGTACCGTAGGTGCAACCGCAACGGAGGGGTATCTGTTGAGAGGCCAGACAAACGTCTGGTTCCTGAAGAGAGGCAGCAGCCTTTTCAGCAGTTGCAGGGGCAACAGTCTGGATGATTGACTGATCTAGCCTCGTAACATTAACCAAAACGGCTTTGCTGTGCTGGTACTGCGAACAACTGAAAGCAAAGGGAAACTACAGCCGTAATTTTTCCCGAGGGCATGCAGCTTTACTGTATGGTTAAATGATGATGGCGTCCTCTTGGGTTAAATATTCCGGAGGTAAAATAGTCCCCCATTCGGATCTCCGGGCGGGGACTACTCAGGAGGACGTCGTTATCAGGAGAAAGAAAACCGGCATTCCACGGATCGGAGCGTGGAATGTCAGATCCCTTAATCGGGCAGGTAGGTTAGAAAATTTAAAAAGGGAAATGAATAGGTTAAAATTAGATATAGTGGGAATTAGTGAAGTTCGGTGGAAGGAGGAACAAGACTTCTGGTCAGGTGAATAGAGGGTTATAAATTCAAAATCAATAGGGGTAATGCAGGAGTAGGTTTAATAATGAATAAAAAAATAGAAGTGCGAGTAAGCTACTACAAACAGTATAGTGAACGTATTATAGTGGCCAAGATAGACACGAAGCCCATGCCTACTACAGTAGTACAAGTTTGTATGCCAACTAGCTCTGCACATGACGAAAAAATTGAAGAAATATATGATGAGGTAAAAGAAATTATTCAGGTAGTGAAGGGAGACGAAAATTTAATAGTCATGGGTGACTGGAATTCGACAGCAGGAAAAGGGAGAGAAGGAAACATAGTAGGTGAATATGGATTGGGGATAAGAAATAAAAGCGGAAGCCGTCTGGTAGAATTTTGCACAGAGCATAACTTAATCATAGCTAACACTTGGTTCAAGAATCATAAAAGACGGTTGTACACATGGAAGAATCCTGGAGATACTAAAAGGTATCAGATAGATTATATAATGGTAAGACAGAGATTTAGGAACCAGGTTTTAAATTGTAGGACATTTCCAGGGACAGATGTGGACTCTGACCACAATCTATTGGTTATGAACTGTTGACTAAAACTGAAGAAACTGCAACAACATGGGAATTTAAGGAGATGGGACCTAGATAAACTGAAAGAACCAGAGATTGTACAGAGTTTCAAGGAAAGCGTAAGGGAACAATTGACAGGAATGGGGGAAAATCAAAATGGTTCAAATGGGTCTGAGCACTATGGGACTCAACTGCTGTGGTCATCAGTCCCCTAGAACTTACAACTACTTAAACCTAACTAACCTAAGGACATCATACACATCCATGCCCGAGGCAGGATTCGAACCTGCGACCGCAGCAGTCGCACGGTTCCGGACTGCGCGCATAGAACCGCGAGACCACTGCGGCCGGCAGGAATGGGGGAAAGAAATACAGTAGAAGACGAATGGGTAGCTCTGAGGGATGAAGTAATGAAGGCAGCAGAGGATCAAGTAGGTAAAAAGACGAGGGCTAGTAGAAATCCTTGGGTAACAGAAGAAATATTGAGTTTAATTGATGAAAGAAGAAAATATAAAAATGCAGTAAATGAAGCAGGCAAAAACGAATACAAACGTCTCAAAAATGAGATCGACACGAAGTGCAAAATGGCTAAGCAGGGATGGCTAGAGGACAAATGTAAGGATGTAGAAGCTTGCCTCACTCGGGGTAAGATAGATACAGCCTACAGGAAAATTAGAGAGATCTTTGAAGAAAAGAGAGCCACTTGTATGAATATCATGAGTTCAGATGGAAACCCAGTTCTAAGCAAAGAAGAGAAAGCAGAAAGGTGGAAGGAAAATATAGAGGGTCTATACAAGGGCGATGAGGACAATATTATGGAAATGGAAGAGGATGTAGATGAAGATGAAATGGGAGATGCGATACTGCGTGAAGAGTTTGACAGAGCACTGAAAGACCTAAGTCGAAACAAGGCCCCGGGAGTAGACAACATTCCATTAGAGCTACTGACGGCCATGGGAGAACCAGTCCTGACAAAACTCTACCATCTGGTGAGCAAGATGTATGAGACAGGCGAAATACCCTCAGACTTCAAGAAGAATATAATAATTCGAATCCCAAATAAAGCAGGTGTGAACAGATGTGAAAATTACCTAACTATCAGATAATAAGTCACAGTTGCAAAATACTAATGCGAATTCTTTACAAGCGAATGGAAAAACTAGTACAAGCCGCCCTCGGGGAAGATTAGTTTGGATTCTGTAGAAATGTTGGAACACGTGAGTCAATATTGACCCTACGACTCATCTTAGAAGCTAAATTAAGGAAGGGCAAACCTACGTTTCTAGCATTTGTAGACTTAGAGAAAGCTTTTGACAATGTTGACTGGAATACTCTCTTTCAAATTCTAAAGGTGGCAGGGGTAAAATACAGGGAGCGAAAGGCTATTTACAATTTGTACAGAAACCAAATGGCAGTTATAAGAGTCGAGGGACATGAAAGGGGGAGCAGTGGTTGGGAAGGGAGTGAGACAGGGCTGTAGTCTCTCCCCGATGTTATTCAACCTGTATATTGCGCAGGCAGTAAAGGAAACAAAAGAAAAATTCGGAGTAGGTATTAAAATACAGGGAGAAGAAATAAAAACTTTGAGGTTCGCCGATGACATTGTAATTCTATCAGAAACAGCAAAGGACCTGGAAGAGCAGTTGAACGGAATGGACAGTGTCTTGAAAGGAGGATATAAGATGAACATCAACAAAAGCAAAACGAGGATAATGGAATTTGGTCGAATTAAGTTGGGTGATACTGAGGGAATTAGATTAGGAAATGAGACACTTAAAGTACGAGGGTCTGTCAAAAAGTAATGCCTCCCATTTTTTTTCTACTTAAAAAAATTAAGTTAAGTGAAAAATTTGAATTTGGCGTCATTCCTCAAACCTTCTTCTGCAATCCACTGCAGTAGTAACTTTCTGTGTCAACAGGTGGCAGCACAGCAGAAGTTTGTAAGATGGCCGACATCGATGTTCGTTTGAGACAGCGTTGTGTGATTGAATTCTTGAATGCAGAAGGTGAAACGCCCATACGCATTCATGAAAGACTGAAGAAGGTGTATGGTGTTGTGACAGTGGATGTCAGCACTGTTAGACGATGGGTTCGTCGTTGTAAGGAAGCTGAAGGGCAAACACCGTTGACTGACGAAAAGCGGAGCGGCAGGCTGGTGAGTGCAGTGACTCCACACAACATTCAGCAAGTTGATGACATCATTCGTGGTGACCGTCGGGTGACTGCAGATGAAGTGTGTCGCATTATTTCTCTTAGTAAAGGCAGTGTGATCACGATTATTAAACAATTGGGGTACTCAAAAGTTTGTGCACGGTGGGTTCCAAGAATGTTAACCGATCAGAATAAAGAGGCAAGGAAAACAATAGCCTCCCAACACTTGCAGCGCTTCCGTTTGGAGGGAGATGAGTTTCTGAAAAAAATTGTGACCGGGGACGAAACATGGGTGCATTTTTTTGAACCCGAATCAAAGAGGCAGTCAATGGAGTGGCGTCACACAAGCTCGCCGAGGAAGAAAAAATTCAAAACTGTGCGATCGGCAGGGAAAGTTATGGCAACAGTTTTCTCGGATACAGAGGGTGTGATTCTGGTTGATTTTTTGGAGCAGGGATGCACAATAAATTCTCTTCAATACGTCACAACCCTCAAAAAACTTAAAGCACGTCTTCAGCGAGTTCGCCCAACAAAATCAATGGCAGATGTTCTTCTTTTGCATGACAATGCAAGACCACACACCAGTCGTCACACCTCTGACGAGATTGTCAAAATTGGATGGGAAGTTTTGCCTCATCCCCCATACAGCCCTGACCTGGCACCATCAGACTTCCATCTGTTCGGGCCACTAAAAGAAGCTCATCATGGGATTCATTTTGAAGATGAGGAGGCCGTCAAAACATCCGTGCGTCAATGGCTTAGGAAGCAGAGCTGTGATTTTTACCGTGCTGGGATACATGCCCTTGTTCAAAGATGGACCAAAACTGTAGAGATGGGCGGAGGTTACATTGAAAAATGACAAAATGATCCTCAATGTTGTGGTTTTCAACCTATGTAATTGCATTTAAATTTCCTGACAATTAAACGTAGAAAAAAAATAGGAGGCATTACTTTTTGACTGACCCTCGTAGTAAAGGAGTTTTGCTATTTGGGGAGCAAAATAACTGATGATGGGCGAAGTAGAGAGGATATAAAATGTAGACTGGCAGTGGCAAGGAAAGCGTTTCTGAAGAAGAGAAATTTATTAACATCGAGTATAGATTTAAGTGTCAGGAAGTCGTTTCTGAAAGTATTTGTATGGAGTGTAGCCATGTATTGAAGTGAAATATCAACAATGAATAGTTTGGACAAGAAGAGAATAGAAGCTTTTGAAATGTGCTGCTACAGAAGAATGTTGAAGATCAGGTGGGTGAAATCACGTAACTAATGAGGAGGTATTGAATAGGATTGGGGAGAAGAGAAGTTTATGGCGCAACTTCACTAGAAGAAGGGATCGGTTGGTAGGACATGTTTTGAGGCATCAAGGGATCACAAATTTAGCATTGGAGGGCAGTGTGTAGGGTAAAAATCGTAGAGGGAGACCAAGAGATGAATACACTAAGCAGATTCAGAAGGATGTAGGTTGCAGTAGGTACGGGGAGATGAAAGAGCTTGCACAGGATAGATTAGCGTGGAGAGCTGCATCAAACCAGTGTCAGGACTGAAGACCACAACAACAACAACATGGTAATCACACAGTGCTGTATCAGAGTCGTAGGGTGCGGGTGTCGGTTTTGTCCACGAAAACTTTGTGGTCTCAGTGGTGATTTTCTCACTGACGTGTCGCCAGACGTTATCATGCAACAACAAATCATGGCGTTTTTTCCGATGTTATCGAATGCGACACTTTCAGGAATGAAGCTTTTTTTTAAGGCTAACTACATACGCATCATAATCGGTAGTGCTTTCACGTAGCACGACGTCCATAAGGAACAGTCCTTCAGAATAAAAAACGACACTAGCCAAAATATTTAATGCAGAAGTCGCAGTTTTCAATTCGTTCTTCTTAAGCAAGTTTGCATGATGCCATTTCATCCATTGCCATGTCGTCTCTGCTTTAAAATGATGGAACCAGGTTTCATTTCCCGTCAAATTTCTTGCTCAAAAATGGTTCAAATGGCTCTGAGCACTATGGGATTCAACTGCTGTGGTCATCAGTCCCCTAGAACTTAGAACTACTTAAACCTAACTAACCTAAGGACATCACACACATCCATGCCCGAGGCAGGATTCGAACCTGCGACCGTGGCAGTCTCACGGTTCCGGACTGCGCGCCTAGAACCGCGAGACCACCGCGGCCGGCAAATTTCTTGCAGGGAAGCCATCTCCGGAACTGTCGTAGTGTTCCAAAAGTTCACTGCACAATTATTTCCAATTCCTTTGAGGATAACTGTCAACATGCTCGGAATCCACGTGGTGAAAACCTTTTTTAACTTAAATTTCTTCAATATTCTGCACATACTCGCCTCTTCTACTTTCATTCGGATTGACAGTTCATTCACTGTTATGCGTTTGTCAGCCAAAAGCAGGATGTGAACATGCTGCACATTGTTAGAAGCCTGTAGAGTGGTCGGCCGCAGTGGCCGAGCAGTTCTAGGTGCTTCAGTCCGGAACCGCGCGACTACTACAGTCGCAGGTTCGAATCCTGCCTTGAGCATGGATGTGTGTGATGTCCTTAGGTTAGTTAGGTTTACGTAGTTCTAAGTTCTAGGGGACTGATGACCTCAGTCCCATAGTGCTCAGAGCCATTTGAACCTGTGCAGTGCTCGGTCTGCTACTGCGCGGGAGGACTCGAGTACTAAAAAGCCCACTTTCCCGCAGATAAACTGCTTGCCCAACGGCTAACTGTACCTCCCATCAACGCCTTCTTCAGTCTCGTGTGAATATTTCCCATTGTCTCGTTTTCACAACACCGACCTCTGTTTTTATGTATATACAGGGTGTTTCAGAAATGACCGGTGTATTTGAAGCGGCAATAAAAACTAAACGAGCAGCGATAGAAATACACCGTTTGTTGCAATATGCTTGGGACAACAGTACATTTTCAGGCGGACAAACTTTCGAAATTACAGTAGTTACAATTTTCAACAACAGATGGCGCTGCTAGTGATGTGAAAGATATAGAAGACAACACAGTCTGTGGGTGCGCCATTCTGTTCACAACGTGCAAGTGTGCTGTAAACAACATGGTTTATTTCTTAGAACAGAGGATTTTTCTGGTGTTGGAATTCCACCGCCTAGAACACAGTGTTGTTGCCACAAGACAAAGTTTTCAACGGAGGTTTAATGTAACCAAAGGACCGAAAAACGATACAATAAAGGATCTGTTTGAAAAATTTCAACGGGCTGGGAACGTGACGGGTGAACGTGCTGGAATGGTAGGGCGACCGTGTACGGCAACCACAGAGGGCAACGCACAGCTAGTGCAGGAGGTGATCCAACAGCGGCCTCGGGTTTCCGTTCGCCGTGTTGCAGCTGCGGTCCAAATGACGCCAACGTCCACGTATCGTCTCATGCGCCAGAGTTTACACCTCTAGCCATACAAAATTCAAACGCGGCAACCCCTCAGCGCCGCTACCATTGCTGCACGAGAGACATTCGCTAACGATATAGTGCACAGGATTGATGACGGCGATATGCATGTGGGCAGCATTTGGTTTACTGACGAAGCTTATTTTTACCTGGACGGCTTCGTCAATAAACAGAACTGGCGCATATGGGGAACCGAAAAGCCCCATGTTGCAGTCCCATCGTCCCTGCATCCTCAAAAAGTACTGGTCTGGGCCGCTATTTCTTCCAAAGGAATCATTGGCCCATTTTTCAGATCTGAAACGATTACTGCATCATGCTATCCGGACATTCTTCGTGAATTTGTGGCGGTACAAACTGCCTTAGACGACACTGCGAACACCTCGTGCTTTATGCAAGATGGTGCCCGGTCACATCGCACGGGCGACGTCTTTAGTTTCCTGAATGAATATTTCGATGATCGTGTCATTGCTTTGGGCTATCCGAAACATAAAGGAGGCGGCGTGGATTGGCCTCCCTATTCGCCAGACATGAACCCCTGTGACTTCTTTCTGTGGGAACACTTGAAAGACCAGGTGTACCGCCAGAAATCGAGAAACAATTGAACAGCTGAAGCAGTACATCTCATCTGCATGTGAAGTCATTCCGCCAGACACGTTGTCAAAGGTTTCGGGTAATTTCATTCAGAGACTACGCCATATTATTGCTACGCATGGTGGATATGTGGAAAATATCGTACTATAGAGTTTCCCAGACCGCAGCGCCATCTGTTGTTGACAATTGTAACTACAGTAATTTCGAAAGTTTGTCTGTCTGAAAATGTACTGTTATCCCAAGCATATTGCAACAAACGGTGTATTTCTATCGCTGCTCGTTTAGTTTGTATTGCCGTTTCAAATATACCGGTCATTTTTGAAACACCCTGTAGATGATAGCGGAGCGTGAAAATTTGTACCAAGGCTGGAAATCTACATTTACATCTACATGGATACTCTGGAAATCTCATTCAAGTGCCTGTAAGAGGGTGCATCGAACCAGCTTCACAATTCTCTATTATTCCAGTCTCGTATAGCGCGCGAAAAGAACTGACACTTATATTTTTCCGTACGAGCTCTGATTGCCCTAATTTTATGATGGGGATTGTTTCTTCCCATATAGGTTGGTGTCAACAAAATATTTTCGCATTCGTAGGAAAAAGCTGGTGATTGAAATTTCGTGAAAAGATTCCATCGCAACGAAAAGAGGCTTTCTTTTAATGATGTCAAGCCCAAATCCTGTATCATTTCAGTGACACTCTCTCCCATATTTCACGATAATACAAAACGTGCTGCCCTTCTTTGGAGTATTTTCGATATACTCTCTCAGTCGTGTCTGGCAATGATCCCACGCCGCGCAGCAGTATTCTGAAAGAGGGCGGAAAAGCACAGTGTAGGCAGTCTGCTTAGTAGATCAGTTACACTTTCTAAGTGCGTTGTCAATAAAACACAGTCTTTGGTTAGCCTTCCCCACAACATTTTCTGTGTGTTCCTTCCAAGTTAAGTTGTTCATAATTGTAATTCCTATGTATTTAGTTGAATTTACAGCTTTTAGATTAGACTGATTTATCGTGTAACCGAAGTTTAACGATTTCCTTTTAGAACTCATATGAAATACCTCACACTTTTCGTTATTTAGGGTCAACTGCCAACTGTCGCATGATTCAGATACCTTTTCTAAATGGTTTTGCAATTTGTTTAGATCTTGTGATGACTTTCTTAGTCGATAAATTACAGTGTTATCTGCAAACTACCTAAGACGGCTGCTCAGTTTGTCTCCCAAATCGTTTATATAGATAAGGGCTTACAACTCTACCTTGGGGAACGCCTGAAATCACTTCTGTTTTACTCGACGACTTTCCGTCGATTACTACGAAGTGTGACCTCTCTGAAAACAAGTAACAAATCCAGTGACATAACTGAGACGATATTGTTTAAGCACGCAATTTCGGTACAAGCCACCCTCCGAAAATCCAGAAATACGGAATAGATCTGAAATCCGTTGTCAATAGCACTGAACACTTCATGCGATTAAAGAGATAGTTGTGTTCCACAAGAATGATTTTTCTAAACTCATGTTGACTGTGTGTCAATAGACAGTTTTCTTAGAGGTAATTCATAATGTTGGAACACAATATATGTTCCAAAATCCTGCTGCATATCGACGTTATTGATATGGGCCTGTAATTTAGTGGATTACTCCTATTACCTTTCTTGGATATTGGTGTGACCTGTGCAACTTTCCAGTCTTTGGCTACGGATCTATCGTCGAGCGGACGGTTGTATATGATTGTTAAGTATGGAGCTAATGCATCAGCATACCCTGAAAGGAACCTAATTGGTATACAGTCTGAACCAGAAGACTTGCTTTTATTAAGTGATTTAAGTTGCTTCACTACTCCGAGGATATATACTTCTATGTTACACATGTTGGCAACTGTTCTTGACTCGAATTCTGGAATGTTTACTTCGTCTTCTTTTGTGAAGGCATTTCGGAAGGTTGTGTTTAGTAACACTGCTTTGGCAACTCTGTCTTCAACAGTATCTGCATTGCTACCGCGTAGACAAGGCATTGATTTTTCCTTGCCGCTAACATACTTCGCCTACGACCAGAATCTCTTTGGATTTTCTACCAGGTTTCGAGACAAAGTTGCGTTGTGGAAACGGTTATAAGCATCTCGCATGAAGTCCGCGCTAAATTTCTAGCTTCTGTAAAAGTACGCCAATCTTGGGGATTTTGCGTCTGTTTAAATTTGGAATGTTTGTTTCGTTGTTTCTGCAACAGTGTTCTGACCCGTTTTGTGTACCAAGGAGGATTAACTCCGTGGTTTATTAATTTATTTGGAATAAATCTCTCGATTGCTGCCGATACTATTTCGCTGGGTCTCCTGCTTGCTAGGCAGGTGCGTCAGTAACTAATCCACCCTGGCACAGCGGTTCACACAACTGCACAGATTACCCTGGCACGCCTCCCAAATTTTCACTGCCGCCCCAGTCTACTTTAAATTCCCACTGTCACAAGATGTCTTATTGGCTAACGCACGTGCCTTGTAAGCAAGAGACCTGCGTTCGATTCCCGGATTTTGGTGCAAAATATTCATCTATATACATAAAATCATATCTTTATGAGACCAGTAATGTCTCGGAAATTATGTCATTTCTTTGTGCAGAACACTGTGTTGCTTCAGACGAACTTCAAGTAAAGCAGAAGCCTTGGCGGAGTGTTACGACAATGCTATTTGCGGAAACAAGTTGAACGGAATTTGAATACAGGCATGAAGACCGTAGAAAAATTGTAGAAAAAAGTTGAGTTTCTGAAAAAAAACGCTGTACGTTTCTTTCGAAGTGACAAAGGTAAAACTTGATTTTTATAAATTCCACCTTCGACTTCAAGACACTTCCAAATTCTCTTGACTTCACGTGTAGCTCTTCTGAAGCCATCTTGTTCTTTTATGAAGGTAACACTGTTAACAACCCGGAGACTAGCTTGTAGCATTACTGGATAAGACTTTTTTTGCCCACGTAGCGGCATATGTACTTCCAGCATGTCGGGGTCCCTGCAAATTCTACTCATCGAGTGACATCATCTGTATTCTCCAGAAGATGGTTCGGCAGAAATGGCGACGTTTTTTTGTACACCAAGTTCAACGAAACGTTCTGCCTGTAGAGATGGTTGAAAGAGGAAGCCTATAAACGAAAAACACAGTAGGCGAACTGACAGTTCATATTATGAATAGTGTTTCTGTCATAAGAGAACCCCAAAACGACCTACGGAAGAGCTACTCAGTGCTTTGTCAAGAGAAACGGAAAGTGCATTGAAGTTAGGGTTGTAATGCATGAAACTCGACTTTTTACTTAATCATTTACCTTTGCTTAGCGCCTTGTGTGGGTATTTGTTTCAGTTACTTTCTGACAGCTGCATTTTCGAAACCAATAAATATTGCACTCTATATGGACGTCCGCAGCTCGTGGTCTCGCGGTAGCATTCTCGCTTCCCGAGCACAGGCTCCCGGCGGGGTCAGGAATTTTCACCTGCCTCGAGATGACTAGGTGTTCTTGTATCGTCTTCATCATCATAATTCATACCCATTACGGTCGGAGGAAGGCAATGGCAAACCACCTCCACTAGGATCTTGCCTAGTACGGGGGTGTGGGTCTCCCGCATCGTTCTCCTATGCTCTGTGAAGGAGTATGGGACTTCATCATTATATGGACAGTTTTATTTCAGTTAGTCTACACTACCACCTGCTAAAATATTCATCACTGCAAAACT
Source organism: Schistocerca gregaria (assembly GCF_023897955.1). Taxonomy (NCBI): domain Eukaryota; kingdom Metazoa; phylum Arthropoda; class Insecta; order Orthoptera; family Acrididae; genus Schistocerca; species Schistocerca gregaria. The sequence goes on along the minus strand of NC_064922.1, from coordinate 308,198,584 downwards.
TATAGAAACACGTTTTTATCTCACAATGTAGGCTATGGGCAGCATTAACTGAACTTAGTAATGCCCTACGTAATAGTTATTCCATATATTAAGCAATACTATTTCTTAAAATTTATTTTCTGTCTATAAGATACTTTTCCTGTCTCTGTATTTTTGTTCACATTTCGTAAGAAACAGCAAGATGTGCGCTATTTCCCGTATAGCGAGCTTCTCATTGTAACTCTGAATTGCTTTTCTTTTACAGTCATAATTATTGTTTCATTGGCTCGAACATGAGCTATATCCGAGTGTTATGGAAACCCATAATTTGGGGGAGGCAAAAATTAGGGAAACTCAGTGGAGAAAAGTTAAATTGTCACAGAAGGAGCTGAGTAGCACCGTGGTATAGTGGTTGTGGTGTAGTGGTGCAACAGTTTAAGATCATAACCACTACACCACGGTGCTACTCAGGTGCTTCTGCGACAATGTATCACGTACACGTGACGAGAGAATCCACACACACGTGGGACTTATCAATAACTTCTTGCACGATGAAGTGAGTAGACAATCCCCTTCTACAAGCAAATTAGAACACCGTTTTGAGAGATGGTTTTTAAACCGATTGCTTACGCGTGCAATAAGCACCTGTAGTTTTGAAGTAATACCCTTAGTCTTTACGTATTAAGAGACATTTAAAAGCATGTATCAGATCTGCGCGCCGCGTGGGATTAGCCGATCGGTCTTAGGCGCTCAGTCTTGGACTGTGCGGCTGGTCCCGGCGGAGGTTCGAGTCTTCTCTCGGGCATGGGTGTTTGTGGTTGTCCTTAGGATAATTTAAGTTAAGTAGTGTGTAAGCTTAGGGACTGATGACCTTAGCAGTTAAGTCCCATCAAATTTCACACACATTTGAACATTTTTTTCAGATCTGCGATTATAAACATTAGCTCGGCAGTCCATCATTAATTATGTCGTCATCCAGCCTTTTCCTTGACAATGAATTCCCAACCACTCAAAAAAAATTTACCTGGGAAAATTTCTACGCTTTTCAACTGCAGTGAGGGGGAAAAATTCGCAACACCAAGAAGGAGTTTTGCGACAGAAACTAAAGCTGGTAAGCGTGTTTCTACATATGAAAGAATATGTCTGATCAAATTTCACGCCAGTCGCGGAAGAGCAGCTCCAGTACCGCCACTATGAGGCTGCAAATCAGATTAGTTTTAGACACACGGTGTGACGGTCGTGAGCGTTAATTACCTTTGAGACTGCACGTGGTGAGTTGATGCCTTCAAAGTGACAAAAACGCCATTGTCGGACAACTTACTGAGTTTAAACGACGTGGTGTAGTAGTGGCACGAGGAGCTGGATGTTCATTCTGCGATCCTGCAGAAAGACTGGGCAGGTATGTAGCCACCCCGTCTGCCTGCCAGACACAATTGTCCCACACGTGGAGTTGTGGTCTGGGATGCGATACTATACGACAAAAGGAGCATTATCGTGGTTATCCAACGCACTCTGACTACAATCTTGTACGTCGTCAGTCTGGCGGTTCGACCATTCGTGAACAATGCATGACTGACCACGTGCAACATGCATTTAACGCCATCTCACAAAGTGACGTCTGGTACCTATACAAACAATGCATGTACTTTTGCATGTTTGCATTCAACATTATGGCGATTACACTGGTTTCTAATGTACCAGAATTTCACATTTTCAATGTCTTATCTCGCACTTACATTAATCTGTGATCTTCCAATGTAAATTACGTAAATAAGTATGTTACCTAGACGAATATATTCACGAAATTACATTACGCTACATTAATTACTTTTTGGTGTTGCGATTTTTTCCGTCAGTGTATGTAAGGGGGGAGGGGTAGTGGAAGGAAGCCAGCTTCCCTCCCTCTGCACTAAGTGCTAACAGCACGAACTTTAATATCCAATTGTTCTTGATGAGACGGTTTTCATACTTCTGCAGTCCACAGTCGTATTGCACAACCTTCCCCAAGAGACGGATGTCTCGTCGGTGTTTCCGATCTATTGTAGGATGACGAAATTCTCACAAGGGAAACTCCCCATTGCAAACCCCCTCAGATTTAGTGGTAAGATGGACCACTGGATAGCTAGTCAAAAACTGATCACAGATCAGGCTTGAAAATAGGAAGAACATGTGCTGAACTGTGGAAAAAGAAGCAAAATAGCAACAGTGAACGGTGCAAGATCAACGTAAGCAACATCGAACAGTTTTGAATTACCGTGACGTCGTGGTCATGTGATCACGGTGATGGACTGTGAAGGCGGAGATCCGGGTTCAACTGTCCCCTTTCTTTCCTCAAAATTATGATCTGACCGTCCGCTCGCTGACGTGTCTGTTCGCTGTATTCAAATTTGTGTCTGTATCGTGGTGTAACGTCCGTTTGCAACAGCGATACAGCGTTGTACATCGAAGGGACCTCCAGACGTATGTACCTCCTATTTGTTCTACACAACAACCACATGTTATGTCTCCTGCGTTTCGTTTTTGAAGTTTGGACTCGTGATTTCCTTCGTTGTCACATAGTTCACACATGTTTATTTGTAATTTTCATTACTGTGAGAAGCCTATGAGGCGTCTCACCTGCTCTCACTATTCATCACATTTACTTGCGGCGAAAATACATTCTTACCATATGACTCATATTCTATAAGCAATCTATAGTATGACAACTGGCAAGACTGCAGAAAGAACACAGGCACGTCAATGACCGGACGGAGAGTTCATAATTTGTGACAAAATGGGACGCGAGGGAGTTTTGCACACGTCTACATACAAGCGATATAATTTGTCGTATAGAGAGGTCATGTATACGCATAAACCTGCTGCATCTCAATTCCAAGGCCTTTAACTGGATTATTTTTCGAGGCATTGGTATCCCGCCTTTGCGTTTACCTCGTAAAAAAGAAGAAAACATTTCTTCAAGTTCAGGATATGCCGCTTTCCAGTGCAACACCGCAACCACACAACCACGACACCGTGGTTCTTGTATCTCGCTCGCTGTTGCACATCTTGAGCTTGGACCTTTCACTGCTTCTATTTTACCTCTTTTTTTTCACAATTTAGTACAGCTTCCTCCTGTTTTCATACTTGATCTGTGTTCGGTTTTTGACCGGCTATCCACTGTGCAATTTTACCGCTAAACCTGAGGAAAGGTACGATGGGTAGCTTCCCTTGTCAGTAAAATCTCAAATCTCATAACTGTTTACGTACCAGTGACATAATTTGTAGTATAGAAAGGCCACGTATAGGCATAAGCGTCAGGCATTGAGCGATACTCCTAAGGAATTCAGTACGTGGTATTTTAAGATCTTCTGAATTCGCAAGGCCTTTAACTTGGATTATTTATCGAGACACTACCTTTCCTTTTCCCTTCTACAAAAAGAAGAAAACGTTTTCTCAAGTTCAAGATATTTTCCGCTTTTTGGCCCTCTGTTGTATGCGTACGCGGCTGAGGCGATTTAAGGTGGAACGACCACACAAAATTGATCGCAGGAATGGCAAATGCCACAGATATTGATTGGAAGAATCTTCAGAAAGTGCCGTTCATCCCCTAAATAGCTGGCTTACAAAATCCTTGTTCGACCGATGGTTGAGTATTGCTGATCACTCAGGGGGGCCTTACTAGATAGGACTGATGGACGAATTTGAGAAGATCCAAGCAAGAGCTGTGTATTTCGTCATGGGTTTTCTTATCAAACGCGAAATCGTCTGGGTGATACCGAAATTCAGTGGCGGACGTTACAAGAGAGGCGTTGTGCACCACTGTGTGTTCTACTGTTACAAATCCTTGAAGAATCAACCAGCGTATCATTCCGTCTGTCATATATCTGCTTACAAGTCCCTTATTGTAAAATTAGGGAATAATGAAATATATATATGACTCGGTACACCATAAACTTTTGGAAGTTTTAGATCCTGGATAATCAAATCAACTTGTAGTAATACAAAACGCGAGAGTTCAATGGCCATTACTGCCACAAGATAACTGGGGAAGATGCACAAGTGTATTCCTGTTGTCTTCACAAAAAAATTACACACATAGTCCTTCTAGTTGGTCACGGTGCATAAGGACCATGCCGACATAGTGAAGTGAACCAATTGGGTGTACAATGTGTTGTACTTATTTTTTAGTGGGTCGCCTAGCAAGAACAAATTGTAGGACAGTTTAAGGGATCTTGAAATCTAGGAGAAGACTGAGATTAACTGTTATTTATTTGCTCTAAAAATCTACATAAACCACAATGAAAATGAACTCACATCAAATTACAAAGTGATGCTAACACAGTGGGGAGGTACCGAAAAGAGTGGAAAACTGTGTGGAGCAAGCGCAACAAGATCTGCGTATCAGTGCAGCTCACGAAATCAAATTTAACGTTACAACAATAAGCCATAAATTATAACCAAACTAAGCAAAAGAAAGTTAACAAGTAATGAGAAAGTAACGAGCTGCACACAGTATGTGTCGCGTTAACTGCAACTGCGACTCTTCCATTCCTCTATAGAGATAACGTGCCCCGATCAGCGCCAGACGGCAGCTAGAGATGACTCTCTCTGCAACGGCCCGAGCAGAAGTTCCCTGAATCTAAGTTCAGAGCCCTCACTTCAGAACTTTCAGAAAACTCTACGTAGATAAGGCGTCTTCGTGGTGTTGTTAATGTGATGGGCGAGAACTGTTGTGAAATTTCCAAAGCAGGTGAAAGAACATGTAACTTCCCTCCTTTTGCATACAAGATGCACATTTTAAACACGAAGTTGGCACTGGCCCTCAGCAATGTTTTCCTTATTGTTCAATTGTATGTGGAGAGAACACTCCCCAGAGTGTTTAGGCTTAACTAAATTTTTCGAGCTATAGCAGCTGACTCTCCCATTCTCGACGGATCGTACCGCGGCATGTGATTCTTTTACATGGGTGAAGAAATGAAAAAATGTCAACCTCAATTGTTCTTTGGGGGCTGTGGGGTAGCTGCAGCATTCACTGACCAAAGGGTGTACAGGCACCTGCGTGACGTTGAATAGCTGTGAAACGGGTCACTTCCAAACTTCTGTGAAACTGTCCATTACCCCAGAGGAGGCCCTATTGATCTAACGGTATTCTCAAACTGCCTTCTGCAGAGAAGAACCCATAGAAACGTTACTGACGTCACAACACACAGTGTGGTGAGTGCAAAGCTACCTTTAAAAACATACCACTCCAGAATCTTCGCTAAAATAACCACGAAATAGCGGCAGAAAATGAAAAAAATTCTCATAGCGATATGTGACGCTATCATTACATCATGACAATAGCGTCTCACTTTATTAAGTTGTTACTAGTTTCGGTATGGTAAATGGGCCAGTTTCTGGAAACTATTAATTATAAAGAAAAATTAACTGTTACTAATTATAAATTATTAAAAAAATTAAAATTATAATACGTCTTACAATCTATTGCATAATGTGCGTATGTACCGAAACGTCCCCTTTGAAAAATTTATACACGACTGTGCTTAAACTGAAACACAATATTTTTTAGCGCACCGCAATCTGACTTTCAGTAATCCCTACAAGAGAATGGCCCTGACTAACATTAACCTATACGTTTCACAAATCACTTACGTCACAAAAATCTTCGTTACTCGAACTACTGCAATACAGCGAGCGCCACTACTGCCAGCTAAATAATAGATTCAAACTACGGAAGTCACTAACTACTGATAGGCACAGTTAGCAAATGAAAGATTTTAATAGAGAACAAACAATGTATTTACCTTTATAGTCATAATATACATATATATCAGTTCATGACATCAATTCTTACAAATTTCAAAACTCCGCCATCTCTCTCCCCACGTCCACCACTGCTGGCGGCTCACCTCCAACGGCGCAACGCTACTCTCTGTTAGCATCCAGCTGCCGCTGCCCAACACCACAATGGCAGACAACAATGCAAACCAGCCACAGACTGCACACGGCACAGCCAGTGATTTTTCATACAGAGCGCTACGTGGCGTTACCAATAAGAAAACGTAAACAGCCTACTTACAGTACTTACTAGTAAAAAATTCGTTATAACACGTTGCCTTCTGATATATCACATGTAGCCGCCTTATTATTAAGTTAAATAGACGAGCATCAGTGTTGTTATTACTTGTTACTAATACGCCTTTGCTATCTGTAAAAATCTCTAAATTAGCTGCAAAATGTAGTAAATACGTTTCTTACAGTCAAGCCTAAGTTCTCCTTGATTAGCTCACATAAGTACCTTTCCAAAAACTTCGTTCTTACGTAGATGAGTCACATATTTTCCTCTATGTAAGCTATCGTTTTGCAAATTCACAACATAATTCTGTTTACAGTGGCTTCAATAACCAACATCAATACGAGAATAGTTGTGACCATGACACAACTGACAGGGCCTTAGCAGCAATCGTTATTGAAACAGGAATGAGGGAAGTGACAGTGGTACTCTAAATACACTCCACCACACACTGTAAGATGACTTGCAGAGTTTACATATCCGAGGAATAGTCATGACGCCTTAATTATTGCCTCGGTAAAATGAAACTGTGACAGGGAAACTTTTTCAGGGTGTTGCTCATTCTCTTAAAATTCACTCTTCAGTGTGACACATTTTTTCCAACGTTGGGTTGTTGACTTGGCAGAGACCTCGACAGGAAAAATCCTCATTTTTTTTATGCGCAGGGCTTGTTCCACGCTGAATTCTGGAAGTGCCAGACAGACAATGGTCTCTTTATCTGAGAAAAGAGAAAAAAGCTACTGGATGCCACGTCAGAAGATATGTAGGGGAGTGAGGTTAAATTTGATAGCTCAAAGAAGGAAGGAACATTGGGTTTTAACGTGCCGTCGACATCGAGTTCATTAGAGACGCAGGGCAAGCTCGGATTGTGTCAAGAACGGGGAAGTAAATCGGCCGTGTCCTTTCAAAGAAACCGTTCCGGCATTTGCCTGGATCGATTTAGGGAAATCACGGAAAACCTAGATCTGGATGGCTGGATATGGGTTTGAACTGTAGTCCTCCCGGATGCGGGTCCAGTGTGCTAACCGCTACGGCACCTCGCTCTGTGATAGCTGAAAGAAGCAGCATGTGAAAAGGCGTCTTGTGCGGAGTCTGAGTGACCCGCCATCTCTGAAGAACAGTGAATCGTAAGGGAAGCGGAGCCTCCGCTACTCGAAGACCCATGTACAGCGCCCCGTCCAATTGCTGTGGAGCGGGTCACGTCCCAACTTCCGCGAAACTGTCAGTATCCATAGAGGAGGCTGTCTTGGCCTAATGATATTCACAGAGTGCCTTCTGCCAACAGAAAACGCTACAGAAACATCCCTGGTACATAATTTCTTCTACAACGAGAGTTTTACAGCAGTGACTTTCAGCATGTTGTCCGCTTGGATGCCTGCGCCATACGAAAAGAACCGAAAAGGCTAAAAAACAACGAAAATGGTGGCAGAAAATGAATTAAAATCGGCACGTCACTTATAACAATAGAGAATCTAAATTAAAACAACTATAAGTTCGCCGGCCGGTGTGGTCGAGCGGTTCTACGCGCTACAGTCTGGAACCGCGCGGCCGCTACGGAAGATGTCCTCACGTTAGTTAGGTTTAAGTAATTCTAAGTTCTAGGGGCCTGATGACCTCAGAAGTTAAATCCCATAGTGCTCAGAGCCATTTGAACCAACTATATGTTTAACCGTCCCGCTCACCTACAAACTTCAAAGAGACCTTTCTGAGTTTTAAATAATATTTGCTCTGGTTCTGATATTACAGAAGACACTGGGCAGCTCTTCAGTACTCTGAGCGTGTAGTGGATTTGCGGCAGGAAATGAAAACCTTGCAAATCTTTGTGTGTAATTGCGGGTAAGTCCAGAGCATTTAGTCGGGGTCGCGGTTGCTGGCAAAAAGGAGAGCGTAGCGCAGGCAAGGGATTCCCCCGCAGCGTGTGGATTCCCGGCGGGCGCTCTGGCGACCGGTCAGACAGGCAGCGAGCGGCCACAGGGAGAAAACAAAGAAAAAAGGAGAAGAAAGGAGTGGATGGCGGAGTTCCGCGACCTCGGCGACGCTTTGTGCGGATGTGGCGGGGAAGGCCAGCAGGGGCAGCCCGCCAGCTGTCAGCGCGTGCACGCCGGCACCTGTTGCGCACAGCAGGTAGCGACGCTGTATGACCACTAACACGCGTACTTGTGGCTTCCGTCTGCTGTAACGACTGTCTCTAAGCATGCAAGAAAACTGGCTGCTGCAGGGAAAGTGAGTCGTCCAAGCGTAGCTGAGTTCTAATCCATTTCAGATTGTCACCATTCGTTTCCGATTTCATTGACAGCTACTGAGGATATGGTAAACTGCCCGAAACCGTCAGACACAATCTAAAGAAAATACTGGCACTGAAAGCAAGAATTATGTGATCTTAGATCACTGCTTCCCAACCGGGAGGTAATTACCCTGAGGATAATATCAGACCTTTTTAGATAAAATCCAGCGGGTTAGATTATTGTTCAGTCACAATTCTACAGTGCTTTTACAAAGTACATAATGCGTATGTTGTCGTTTCTTAGTACAGCAACCAAGTAATTACAAACCGGTTTTCGGCTCAGAAAACCATCATCAGACTTTAGCTGACTGTCGTCGTCAAAACTCTGTCCGAACAGGCATTGGAAGGCCGAGAGGTACTGACCGACTGCCGTGTCATCCTCAGATGTGGGCGTTCCAGGATGCGGATGTAGAGGGGCATGTGCTCTACAGGCCGCTGTCAGTTTACGAGACCGGAGTCGCTACTTCTAAATCAAGCAGCTTCTCAGTTTGCCTCACAGGGGCTGAGTACATCCCATTTACCAACAGTGTTTGGTAGAGTGAACGGTCACCCATTCCGACAATGTTTAATATCGGTGATATGACTGCTGTAAGGACATTGGAATGGTCCTCAAAGAAGGAACAAATTTCATGAACAACATTGCAAAAGATGCTACTCATCAACAATGAGCGCCGGGCGCAGTGGACGAGCGGTTCTAGGCGCTTCAGTTTGGAACCGCTCGGGTGCTACGGTCGCAGGTTCGAATCGTCCCTCGGGCATGGATGTGTGTGATGTCCTTCGGTTGGTTAGTTTTAAGTAGTTCTAAGTTCTAGGGGACTGATGACCTGAGATATTAAGTCACATAGTGCTCTGAATTATTTGAGCCAACAATGTGCCACAAACACAGATTAAATATCATCTTTGACAGTGCAATGCTAATGCAGTTAAAAACGTTAAACAATAAATACACGTAAAGGGAACAAATGAGAAAAACATTACCACTAAATTCGAAAAGAAAGAACGGTGGCTATGAGACAATTTAAATTAAATTAACAAAAAAATGGTTCAAATGGCTCTGAGCACTATGGGACTTAACATCTGTGGTCATCATCCCCCTAGAACTTAGAACTACTTAAACCTAACTAACCTAAGGACATCACATACATCCATGCCCGAGGCAGGATTCGAACCTGCGACGTAGCGGTCGCGGTTCCAGACTGAAGCGCCTAGAACCTCACGGCCACACCGGCTGGCTTAAATTAACAGTCCAAATAAAATGTATTTAGCATGTGGCTAGGGTACTGAATAACAGCTTGAAGAGATATTTTACATATACCTCTCGTCTGTACTGACGTTAAAGACAAATTTTATTTTATTGGGATTCATAATTTAATTCAAATTATCTTGTACACAAATATTTTTCGAGTGTGATATTAACTTTTTCCTCGTTTATTCATTTCATGTTTATTTACAATTTAACATTTGTAACTGAATTACCACTGCAACGTCAAATATGGCATTTTCGATTTATTCGTAGCGCACTCTTCATGGCTAACGTCTTTCACAATGCTGTTCACGAATATTGTACCTCCTATGATGTTAATGGGCAGTTAAAGTTTGGTGATGGCATTATTAGACGAAAACCGCTTAACAACATAAATTAATGCTGAAGAGCACACAAAATAGTGTACTTTGTTGCTACAGATTGCGGGTGATCGATGGTGACTTATTTTTTGAATGTTAACTAAAAAGTATTTAGTCGCTTTGAAAATAGGGTATTGATTATTATAACTCTAAAGAGTTTAGTCGAGTGCTAAACCTTGGTGTAGGCGGTAGGCGGAGCGGTCGGTGGGGAGGGGGAAGAGGTGGGGGGGGGGGGGGGGCGTTTAGCTGGCTGATTCAAACAGGGATTCCAGCAGGAACGGTCAATAATCAGGGTTATGACAGCAACTATCATTCGAAGCAAAAAATGTCTAGTAAACATTTGTAACTTCAGAGCTATGAGTATTTCTGCATTGTCGCTCCTATGAAACAAATCTCATCTAATGAACAAATGATCGTAGTTCTTACTATTTGCGTCTTAGAGCCCATGTTTACCAGACGATTTTTATCTTCTTTGGCCCATACTACCTCCACACAAAATATGGAAAGCAAAGAGTATGCAATAGAAGGGATTTGTTTCACAGTATCGAAGATGAAGAAGTCTTCATAGGTTGTAAGGTGACAGCTGACGTGTTCTAGAGTCCATGATTACTTGCCTTTTTTGCTTCAAATTATTATTGCCAATATATCCCTGAATATTTGCTGTTGTTTCTGGGACACCCTGTATACGAGTATTATGAAGTCGCTCATGGCTAATGGTCTCAGAGGCATTAGGCACCAATGATTTTCATGGTCAGATAATTCACTCAGACTGTTTTTCCACGTGATTCCTGCGGCGAGTTCTTAGTCGTCCTTTGTTTCATCCTAACAAAACGAGATATCTCTGTGGTAATGACGTCATTCTCGATCTTGAAGGCAGGGTAGTTCGAATCCATGCGCAGTCATCCTGATAACGGCGTCACATGGATTCAATAAATCATATGGTTGGACGCTCCTCAAAAAATGCCACAATCGATTATTTCCACTACCCTTCTCAACTGGAACTAGTGATCAGTTTCTGAATATTCTGAAGACAGTGGAAAGTTATCCTTCATTTTTCCATCCACTGCTTGTCTCTTTCTCACCATAATAAAATTTAATCCTTAAAACACACGAATAAATGAGTATGTTGACGTTAGTCGTATGTGAATCAGATCCTCATCAAACTGTAGGGACCTATTTTGTGTCTGCGTGTACGTCAATACTCTGCTAATAATTGTGAAGCGCATGAGTATCATCTTCGTGTTCCCTACGGGAGTGATATGTATGGGGTTGTAGTATGTACAGAGGCTCCTCACGAAAACACTGGTCCTTGAAATCTTGTAAGTAGATCTCCACGGTTCAGTTAGCGCTCTCTTCAAGCATCTACCAGTGTCACATTTCTATGACACACTCCAGTGTCTCAAAAAAAATTGTGACGATTCACGTTGCCCTTCTTTGTATAATAAATTCAATATTCCCAATTAGTCGTATCTAGTGTGGGTTCCACAAACTTCAGAAATTTTCTAGAATGGGTCTCACGAGTGTCATGTAAGTGTTTGAACGCTTTCACTTTCCTAGCAACCTACCAATGCATCATAGTATTCTACCTGCTTTGCCTCCAATTGAGCCTATGGGATGATTTAATTTCATATTCGCACAAATTGTTACATCAACGTATGATTGCAAGAGTGACTCATGGATAATTCATAGTATACTGCATCTTTGCGTTTTGTGAGGTGCTCGATTTTATAACTCTAGGCATACGAAGCAAGTTTTCAGTGTCTGCACCACTTTGAAATCCAATCAAGGCTCGACTCGATATCTGTGAAGGTAACTTCATCCGCAAGAAGTCTGAAGTTACTATTAAATTTGTCTGCCAGGCGGTAAACTCAAAACATATGCTACGACTGTCCATTACACTTTTCTAGGGCATGTTGATGGGTATTCTCTATCTGCTGATCGTTCTCCATCCAAGAGAAAACGCTGCGTCCTCGTTACAAAGAAATCCTCAGTCCAGTCACAAATTTCATTTGCTGTCCCGTATGGTTGTACTTTCGTGAATAAGTGTTGGTGCGCTACTGAGTCTAATGCTTTATGGAAGTCAACAAATGCTGTATCCAGCTGATGGCCTGCATTCATTACAATCGACATGTCATTTACACACATCAAAAACTCTTCAAAATCATCCCGGTTCCCAGAACTCCTGAAGATAAGACGTTGACTGTAGATGTTGTATCACAGACAAGGTCCCTTTGACTGATCAGTGATGTCACTGAAACCGCCCAAAGATGTAAAGAACCATACATGAGCAGCGCCTGTTAGACGGAGGCGGTCCGACAGCGGATCAGTTCCAGTCATGCCACCAGGAAAGAGGTACACGACTCGTGTTGTCTGTAGTTCAACCATGCCTAGACAGTCAATATCGCGGTTCGATAGCGTCTGCTTTGTTACTTTGTGCCAGGAAGGACTCTCATCAAGAGAAGTGTCCAAACGTCTCGGAATGAACCAAAGTGATGTTGTTCGGACACGGAGGAGATACAGAGAGACAGGAACTGTCGATGACATGCCTCGGTCAGGTCGCCAAATGGCTACTACTGCAGTAGATGACCGCTACATACGCATTGTGGTTTCGAGGAACCCTGACAGCAACGCCACTGTGTTGAATAATGCTTTTCGTACAGCTACAGGACGTAGTTACAAATCAAACTACTCGCAATAGGCTGCATGATGCGCAACTTCATTCCCGACGTCCATGGCGAGGTCCATCTTTGCAACCACGACACCATGCAGTGTGGTACAGATGGGCCCAACAACATGCCGAATGGACCGCTCAGGATTGGCATCACGTTCTCTTCACCGATGAGTGTTGCATGTGCCTTCAAGCAGACAGTCGTCAGAGACGTGTTTGGAGGCAACTCGGTCAGGCTGAACACCTTAGACACACTGTCTAGCAAGTGCAGCTAGGTGGAGGTTCCCTGCTGTTTCGGGGGGAGGGGGGGGGGGCATTGGGTCGGCCGACGGACGCCGCTGGTGGTCACGGAAGGCGCAGCAACGGCTGGCTATATGATACGTGAATGCCATCCTCCGACCAATAGTGCAACCATCCGTATCATATTGGCGAGGCACCGTCTTCATGGATGGCAATTCGCGCCCCCATCGTGCACATCTTGTGAATGACTTCCTTCAGATAACGACATCGCTCGACTAGAGCGGCCAGCGTGTTTTCCAGACATGAACCCTGTCGAGCATGCCTGGGATAGATCCAAAAGGGCTGTTTATGGACGACGTGACCCACTAACCACTCTGGGGGATTTATGCCGAATCGCCATTGAGGAGTGGGACAATCTTGACCAATAAAGCCTTGATGAACCTGTGGATAGTATGCCACGACGAATACAGGTATGCATCATTGGAAGAAGATGTGTTACTGAATATTGGAGGTACCGGGGTGCATAGCAATTTGGACCACCACCTCTGAAGGCTTCGCTGTATGGTGGTATAACAAGCAATGTATGGTTTTCATGAGCAATAAAAAGGGCGAAAATGATGTTTATGTTGATCTCTATTCCAATTTTCTGTACAGGTTTCGGAACAGGGGTGATGCGAAACTTTTTTTGATGTGTGTAGAAAAGCATGAATTCTGTTTTGAACGTCCGATTCTTTTCGTAATCCTTGCTGACTCATATTCTGTTCGAGATATATAACGACATTAGATCTCAAATTTATTCTGAGATTCTCCAACAGACGGACGCTACTGATAATGGACGTTAGTTCGGTGGATCAATTCTGGTACACTTTTTGGTTACTGTGCTTTCTTTCAAGTAACGGGCAGAGTCTTTTGTTTAAGAATCTTCCGTACACTTTCCTCAGTACCAAATGACGTGGAGCAGTGGCAAAACTCTGAATTTATGTATATGGTTAAATTTCCCGTGATTTGTCATAATAGCTGAAGGTGGATGTGGGGATGATTTCTTCTTAAAGGTATGGCCCATTTCCTTCACCATCCTTTATCAGTCCTAGCTTGTACTCCATCTGTAATGACATCGTCATCGACAAGACGTGGTAGGCTTGTATTCGTTCTTTCCTACTCTCATGATGTCACTGGTCTGAGGACAAGTGTTCAGTAAGCAGCAGCTTGCCTCCCAGTAACATACAAAAAAACTTATGCTTGTGTTCGGAGTCATGATAATTTCAAAGATACATTTAATTTTATCGTTGTCTAAAAATCACTCAAACAGCAAGCAACAGTTAAATGAAAGCTCTTCTCAGTGATGTTGGTAACGGAGCTGCCTATCATTCATAAGCAGACAGCGACCGCAGACGTGTGGTTTTGTGAGAGACCACACTGTTCTTTCTTCCTCACTGCTGATGTCGTTGTTTTGTTTCCGGAGAAAAGGCATCCGCAAATGTTGTGGTATCCGCTAGAATGTTGACACATGCCGCTATCTACATTCGCCGGGTTTCGTGTTCCTCCACTTACGTAAACATCCTACGCACATTGAGAAAACTGCGGAGAAGGTCGTGCGTAAGCAGGGAACATTCCGGAACGTGTAAGTTATTTCCTTCATCAATTCGCCAACCACACGATAACTTGTATAGTTTCCGAGAAAAGTGCCCGTTTGAGTGGAACAAGCATTAAAAAAACTGGCTCATGATTTTGTGTAAACTTCCGTCGTGAATCCCTGAATTCGAACGAATACAGTTTATATTAACTGTTGCCTTTTAACCTCCCCACTATGCTGATTTATGTATAAAATTTAGGACAACTATATCTCCCACTTTACAAAAATCTACATATAACCAAAGCTATGTATTCACAAACTGTTATCCGACTTAAACTCCTGTGCTAACCTTTCGCTAAACAAAACTTAAACTGAATCGAACTCTAACTGATCTGACTACAACTTCCCTATATATCAAATGCGCAACTGAAGTAAAACAATTATCTGACCCTAATCAAATATTCCACTTACCTCACGTCTTGACAACACTGCTGTAGATTTCACAAAAGCACAACAGCAAATAGCAAGCAGGTAGTGGCTAAGCTGGATTTCTATTCCTAAATAAAATTTACAAACCATATTCAAACTTTGCGTGATCTTCACGCATATCATTAGTCTGGACAATACTATGCTTAACAAAGTGAACAATGATTTGAAAAGGGCACAATGTCAACAGAGAATTTCTAAAAAAATCGAAACAGCTTAATCAGTTGAAATCTTAATGCATGATTCAAGGAAGTAGGGTGGTCTTTCCCTCATCACTGAGCAAGTGAACAAAGTTATCTGGATGTCATTAATCGTTTCCGCAAATTAGGTTTGCAGTGCTGCAGTCTTCCCTTAAACTTCTTCTATTAAAAATAAAAATAAAATAAAAAACATTATCCAAAATTTATATTGCTTTCGCCTTTCAATATATACATCATATTCACCTTGCTGTCCTTTACAATAAATCTTTCTTCATCGAACAGATACAATCACAAGTCAACACAGCGCTACTGAATACGTCCATCACCTACCGCACTTCAACTAAGAAAATCTCAGACTGCGCTGTCGCAAAGACTGTGCCACGACAAGACCAAAGATTGTTCAACAGTACCGTAACTTGCTCTCTCTCCGACAAGCACATCGATAACTTACAAAATCAAGCAGCAGTCGCAATGCTCTTTGGGTATACTCCATGAATGATATTTACGTTTCTTAAGTACGCTGCGCGTTGGAGACATATGCGTTTTCTCTTCGCTAAGGTGACACTAGTGAAATACGTACGTATAGCAGATGCCAATGAGAGCTATACGTCAGCAAAAGTTATACATTTTAATGCAATATGAAATGCCGGCCGGAGTTGCCGAGCGGTTCTAGGCGCTTCAGTCTGGAACCGCGTGACCGCTGCGGTCGCAGGTTCGAATCCTGCCTCGGGCAACGATGTGTTGTCATCCTTAGGTTAGTTATGTGTAAGTAACTCTAAGTTCTAGGGGACTGATGACCTCGGATGCTAAGTCCCATAGTGCTCAGAGCCATTTGAACCAATATGAAATCTGTCTTGGTGTTCTACGGTTCTGGCATGGACTCGTATGACAACAGTTATTTTCTGCGCCCTAGAACAAAACAAACAGGTTATCTGTAGAGCTAACAAAATGCATCCTTAACGTAGAGGAAAAAGCCCGACACTATGACCGTATGGTTTGGGGTTCTGTTACACTGCAGTAAGGATTTTTTTCGCCCCTTTATACGCTAAAGCTTACCATGTACAGTAATACATTAATAGTAAACATTAATTTGCGCACTTGATTTTGTTAGTACGAGGGTCGGTCAAAAAGTAATGCCTCCCATTTTTTTTCTACTTAAAAAAATTAAGTTAAGTGAAAAATTTGAATTTGCGCCATTCCTCAAACCTTCTTCTGCAATCCACTGCAGTAGTAACTTTCTGTGTCAACAGGTGGCAGCACAGCAGAAGTTTGTAAGATGGCCGACATCGATGTTCGTTTGAGACAGCGTTGTGTGATTGAATTCTTGAATGCAGAAGGTGAAACGCCCATACGCATTCATGAAAGACTGAAGAAGGTGTATGGTGTTGTGACAGTGGATGTCAGCACTGTTAGACGATGGGTTCGTCGTTGTAAGGAAGCTGAAGGGCAAACACCGTTGACTGACGAAAAGCTGAGCGGCAGGCCGGTGAGTGCAGTGACTCCACACAACATTCAGCAAGTTGATGACATCATTCGTGGTGACCGTCGGGTGACTGCAGATGAAGTGTGTCGCATTATTTCTCTTAGTAAAGGCAGTGTGATCACGATTATTAAACAATTGGGGTACTCAAAAGTTTGTGCACGGTGGGTTCCAAGAATGTTAACCGATCAGAATAAAGAGGCAAGGAAAACAATAGCCTCCCAACACTTGCAGCGCTTCCGTTTGGAGGGAGATGAGTTTCTGAAAAAAATTGTGACCGGGGACGAAACATGGGTGCATTTTTTTGAACCCGAATCAAAGAGGCAGTCAATGGAGTGGCGTCACACAAGCTCGCCGAGGAAGAAAAAATTCAAAACTGTGCGATCGGCAGGGAAAGTTATGGCAACAGTTTTCTCGGATACAGAGGGTGTGATTCTGGTTGATTTTTTGGAGCAGGGATGCACAATAAATTCTGTTCAATACGTCACAACCCTCAAAAAACTTAAAGCACGTCTTCAGCGAGTTCGCCCAACAAAATCAATGGCAGATGTTCTTCTTTTGCATGACAATGCAAGACCACACACCAGTCGTCACACCTCTGACGAGATTGTCAAAATTGGATGGGAAGTTTTGCCTCATCCCCCATACAGCCCTGACCTGGCACCATCACACTTCCATCTGTTCGGGCCACTAAAAGAAGCTCATCGTGGGATTCATTTTGAAGATGAGGAGGCCGTCAAAACATCCGTGCGTCAATGGCTTAGGAAGCAGAGCTGTGATTTTTACCGTGCTGGGATACATGCCCTTGTTCAAAGATGGACCAAAACTGTAGAGATGGGCGGAGATTACATTCAAAAATGACAAAATGATCCTCAATGTTGTGGTTTTCAACCTATGTAATTGCATTTAAATTTCCTGACAATTAAACGTAGAAAAAAAAAATAGGAGGCATTACTTTTTGACTGACCCTCGTATTACGAGCCCTTAAAAGAGATGGTGAATAATGTGGTGTCACCGCCAGACGCCACACTTGCTAGGTGGTGGCCTAGTATACGTCGGACCCGAGTGTCGCCACTATCAGTGATTGCAGACCGAGCTCCGCCACACGGCAGGTCTAGAGAAACTTCCTAGCACTCACCCCAGTTGTACAGCCGACTTTACTAGCGATGGTTCACTGACCCTACGCTCTCATTGGTCGAGACGATAGTTAGCATAGCCTTCAGCTACGTTATTTGCTACGACCTAGCAAGGCGCCAGTATCCGTACTATTGATATTGTGAATTATGTACCATAACGAGCGACGTTCTCCATTAATGGATTAAAGTTAAATATTCCACCAGCTACGTCCGTTTTTCTCAATTCTAATTCCGTTGTCATGTTCCAGACCTCACGCCACCCTGCATGAGCTGAAACGCGTGCATTTCGGCCTGCTTTAATAACACAGGGTTGGCTCTCCAGCCAACCACAACAAATAATGTGGAATGCTATTTGGTTCTGCCGCATCGCGCGATGAAGATGAGACTAATGCCACTGGTTAGAAAAATGCACATTATTGCACATCAAAATCTCTAAAACACTGAGAACACAAAACCGCTGCTTAAAAGGAATTACAAGACCTGGGATACACAAGATTATGCACTTCGGCTTATATTGGCAATAGAATTTTAATAGGTTGCATGACATGATGGTCGAGGTGCTCGATTTTAAACTGTTCAGAGACCAGCTGTACCCTGTTTACTGGTGCCTATGTTAGAACTGTAGTGATGAAGTGTGATGACTCATAATGGTTATTTCACTCGCACAGCGGTAAACAAGCTCACGTTTTTCTGCATTCACGATGGTTTCATTGCGACGAACCGTTCAGGTCCCTTCCGATAATATTCGCTTATTATTTCTCTTAATAAAAATAATGAAACTATTTATTTACAGGAAACACTCTCCTAGTAAATTTGTTTGTCCTTTGATTTATTGTGATTTGTTACTGATTTTTAGTGAAGTTAGTTTTTACGTTTAGCTTTCAAAAAAAAAAAAATAATAATAATACAAAAGAGATCTAATAAGCAAAATAATGAAATTCGTAAGTTGCCAATTACGTATTGTATCTGGTTTTACCGAGCCCCAGGCTCCCTACAAATTACTGTAAATGCAATAGCGTAGTATTACTCAGCTCTGAAATTATTACTATCACAGAAAATAGCAAGTTTTAATAAAATTATTGCACTGGATTCTTTCAATTAATCTCACTGAATATTTTAACATAATTTCTTCCGCTCCGGCTATCAGACATGGTGCTGTGAAAAAATATTTTTAAATGTACCGCGTAATGGCGGCTAATTGTTAACAGTCATAGATCACTGTTACTCGCTCCTCAGCAGCTGGAAACATGATAAATAATTTTCATTAAATATTGTTTTCATAAGATAAATGTGGCGTAAGTTCTTGAAATAACACACGGAGATCACTTTATACTAATATATTCTTACTAGGACACAGTTTACACCATTAAATATTTGCAATTATGTTACGACAGAAACAAGTGTTAGCGCAGCACAATAGCTTGCGTACCTTAGTCCAGCTAACACCAGAACGAACAGAACAAAACAGACTAGACAGAAGAATGAACATTGCATTGTGTTTTATACTCTTACAAAGATGATAATGCTTGTTTTAATTACTTACACGTTATAATCTCATACAATAAAAATAATGTCTTTTCTGCATCTATCGATCCATATTGTATATTTTTACAGTTAGTGTTATTATCTTTCGCAGATAAATCGATGTTTTCAGCTCATTTTGAGTCACATACAGTCATTTTTATTTATGTTTCACCTCGATAAGGGTGAATATTGCAAAAGGGACACTACACACTCCCCAGTATGTCATGTACCTCTGGCTGTTTTTCGTGCTGATACACATGTGAGTCGAAACTCTCTACCGGCCATCTATACACTGAGACGACAGAAGTAATGGGATAGCAAGATGCACATACACGGGCGAAAGTAACACGTACACAAGATATAAAAGGGCAGTACATTGGCTGAACTGTTATTTTTAATCACGTGATTCATGTAAAGGTTTCCGCCGTGGTTATGGCCACAACACAAGAGTTAACAGACTTTAAATGCGGAATAGTAGTTGGAGTTAGACGCATGGGACATACCATTTCGGAAATCGTCTGAGTATTCAATATTCGGAGATCCAAAGTGTCAAGAGTGTGTCGGAATCAACCAAATGTCAGACATTACCTCTCACTCACGGACAGAGCAGTGGCCGACGGCCTTCACTTAACAACCGACAGCAGTGGAGTTCGCATAGAGTTGTCAGTGTTAAAAGACTAAATGGCCGCAGAAATCAACGTGGGACGTGACGAATGTATCCGTTAGGACAGTGTTGCGAAATGTGGTGTTAGTGTGCACTGGCAGCAGACGACCGACGCTAGTGCCTTTGCTAACAGCACATCACCGCCTGCAGCGCCAGTCCAGGGTTCGTCACCATATCGTTTGGACCCTAAGAAGGCTAGGAAACAATGGCCGGTCAGAATAATCCCGATTTCACTTGGTAAGAGCTGAGGGTAGGGTTCGAGTGTGGTGTGACGTCACACAAAGCCGTGGACCTAAGTTATCAACAAAGCACTGTGCAAGCTAATTATGGCTTCGTAACTGTGTTGGCCGTGATTACATGGAATATAATGGGTCATCTGGAACAATTGAACCGATCGTTGACTGGAAATGGCTATGAAAGTCTCTTCTGGTTTGCTGCCGGATCCTAAAATCAGCTTGATATTTCGGCGATCCAACTGGTCACCATCTTCAGGAGAATGCTGCTTCTGCTGAAGAGTCCCGCTGAGAACTGACGCCAGGCTGCAAATCGACGTTCTATACAGGCCCACCGTTCCGTACACGGCGCATGCGCCGCCCATCACGGCTGCAGCCCTCCAAAGCAGGGAGGTGGCACCGCCTTTAGTAGAACACTGGCGGTAACGATATATCGCACTCAGGGCGGCACCGGAGAAAGTTCAATTTTGATGCGGGATACTACAGGATTCCACGCTTTGCTAAGGGGAAACTCATTGTCTCTTTTGATTAAATTATCCGCCAACCTAATTTCAATCGCCTTTTTACAGACACTGTTCCAAAGTCCGGAAATGTTGACACGTACCACAGTTTCATCATATTTCATACCGTGTCCTTCATTTAAGCAGTGTTCTGCTACTGCCGATTTTTCCGGCTGTTGGAGCCTCGTATGACGGCGATGTTCCACACACCTGTCGTGAACTGCGCGAATCGAACGGCCAATGTAAGCCTTCCCATATTGACACGGAATTTTGTACACGCCGGATTTCCCAAGCCCCAAATCATCTTTCACAGAGACGAATAGTGCCCCAATCTTAGAAGGTGGATGGAACACACTCTTAATGTTAAAATTCCTTAAATGGTTTTCGGAACAGTGTCTATAAAGAGGCGATTGAAATTAGGTTGGCGGATAATTTAATCAAAAGAGACAATGGGTTTCCTCTTAGCAAAGCGTGGAATCCTGTATTATCCCGCATCGAAATTGAACGTTCTCCAGTGCCGCCCTGAGTGCGATATATCGTTGCCGCCAGTGTTCTACTAAGGGCGACGCCACCTCCCTGCCTAGGAAGGCAGCAGCCGTGATGGGCGGGGCATGCACCGTGTACTGGACGGTGGCCTATATAGGACGTCGATTTGCAGCCTGGCGTCAGTTCTCAGCGGGACTCTTCAGCAGCAGCAGCATTCTCCTGAAGATGGCGACCAGTTGGATCGACGAAATATCGAGTCAAGTTAATTTTAGGATCCGGCAGCAAACCCGAAAACTTTCAAGACTTATTATGCCGGGAAATCCTACGTGGAAATTGTTATGTTCGGATACTTGGAGACCATTTGTAACCAAACAACAATGGAATTTTTATTAATGACAATGCACCATCTCACCAGGCCACTACTATTCGCGATTTATTCGGAGAACATACTGGATAATTCGAGCGAATGATTTGGCCACTCAGATCGCCGACATGAATTCCATCGAACATTTATAGGACATAATTGGAAGGTGAGTTCGTGCACAAAATCCTGTACTGGCAACAGTTAGTTATCCACGCCTACAGAGGCAACATGGCTCAGTATTCCTGCAGGGGACTTCCAACGACTTGTTGAGTCCATGCCACGTTGAACTGCTGTACTATGCCGGGCTAGAGAAGATACGACACTATATCAGGAGGTATCCCATGATTATTGTCACCTCAGAGCACATAAGAAGTGGAACATCTTCTGTTGCTTCGATTTATTACTTAACAATGAATTGTTATTTACATACGGAAAAAGCATTAAGGTACAGTTTTGGTGCTCGGAAATGACGTCCATCGAGAAAAGAAAACTTTCTTTCGAATGGAAATCCTGACGACTGTTGATGCATGGTCCAACGAAATACTTGTCGTATGTTTTTAACAATAATAGCGTTTGGATCCTCCCCTGGAACACAACACACATCACTGTGTGAGATCCTGTTTGCTCGAAATATTGTCCACCTGTCTTTAATTTACCTCTGTGGTATTAGATGTGGTATGATATAGGCATGAACAACTGAATTAAACACATGTAATCATAGTGTTCGCTTCCCCTCTTCGTGCTGACGTCGGCAGTGAAGCGTCGTAGTACGGACTCAAGAGATACTGAGCCTGCTGGGCAGTCATCCTTATAGATGACTGCCCAACCGTTGTCCACAGTTCACAGAGGTTAATCGAAGCTGGTCCCAAGGCAAGTGCATCTTCTCCAGTGGCGACCTTGATGTACGCATTAAGACCGCAGTCACATATCGTGGATAGTCATAGCAACACCCTCATCTCCGCAAAATCTTAAGACAGTCCAACATAATGTGAGAGCAACGTGTCGGTGTTTTGGCTTGCTAAATATACAGGTTACTTGCGTTGTCCTGTAGACCAACAAATGGATGCATGTGATTGATTTGTAGGCTCCTCTGTTGTTTGCTGTCAGAGATAGCGTTTCATCTCGCACGTACATCCGCCATACGAGAATACCTCCACCATCTGGTTTTACTGGGCACTGTAGACAAGCTTCTCCTCAGTAATTGGCGTGCATAGAAGTGTACTCCGGTTCATCGGTACAGCGACCCCTTTCTAGGCTTCAAGCGACAAATGGATGTTATTGTGCATCAGCATTAATATCTGTGACGTACCGTGATAAGTGGTACACTTGTGGAGTGACAACATTTCTACCTCATAGTGAGAAGATAGCTGCTGAATGGTTGTGGGTATCCAGGATTAAACTGGCGACTTAGATGGTCGCTGTGCCCTGTCCGTCCACCCTTACAATTCGCACTTTCTCATTGGCGATCCTTGTTACCAACACGTTGTTGGACTAGGCAGGAGGCGGCGTTTTCCCCATTATTCAAGTGTTCATGTTGCATTCATAAAATGGTGGCATGTGAAAAGCACAGTGTTCCTATGATCTTTCTTCTGCTTGGCGATAGCTGTGAGGAACTTGTTATTGTTACAATATAATCCAGAGCTATGGCGGTTGGCATTGCAATTATACATGCCTTAGTATAAAAATTGCTGGTAGCACATGTGTGTATGTGACACTAGTTAATGAACATGTAGCCAGAACCGGCCAATAATGACAAATCTACATCTACCTCTACGGATCTGCTATTCACAAAAAAGTGTCTCGTAGAGGGCTCAATGAACCACGTTCAAGCTGTCTCTCTACCGTTCCACTCTCGAACGGCGCGCGGGAAAAAAGAGCTCTTACATTTTTATGTGCGTGCCCTGATTTCTCTTATTTTATCGTGATGATCATTCCTCCATATGTAGGTGGGTAGCAACGGAATGTTTTCGCAATCGGAGGAGAAAAATGGTGACTGAAATTTCATGAGAAGATCCCGTCGCAACGAAAAACTCCTTTGTTTTAATGATTGCCACTCGAATTCACATATCATGCCTGTGGACTGTATTCCCTATTTCGCGATAGTACAAAACGAGCTGCCCTTCTTTGAACTTTTCAATGTCATCCGTCAGCCCCACCTGATGAGGATGCCACATCGCACACCAGTACCCCCAGAATATGGCGGACAAGCGTGGTGTAAGCAGTCTCTTTAGTAGATCTGTTGCGTCTTCTAACTGTTCTGCCACTGAATCGCAGTCTTTGGTTTGCTCTACCAAGAATTCATTTTATTCTAATAAAATACTCTCGCTGAACCAAGGCTTCTATGAACACTGTGCCATGGATTTCCATAAGGTCATATACCCATACACATTACAAAAATGCATGAATTTATGTATGTGAGTGAATGACTGTGTGTGTGTTCCACATCTCCTCGTAAGCCACTGCACCGATTTCGCCCAAACTTGGTACACTTATCGCTTACTGTATTGTGAAAATGGCTGTGGGTTAAGATCCACTTGCATATCATAGTTCAGTAGATTTGACGTCATAAATCAAAGACTGCCTCATCGTGAATGACTTTCAAATTTATTACCTCTTTGCTACTAACTCCATTTGCAACATATTTCGCAGACGGTATCTACACATGCCTCTGATTGTACCTACATAAATACTTCATTGTACGACACATAGTTCAAGAGATATGACGTCATAAACACTGCTATATTAGAAAAAATTCCTCATCCGCCATGAAGTTTTAACACTACCCTTTATCATTAAGATAATCCTACAGTAGAGTCAATTTGAGGAAATCCCTGACACCTGGCAGCGCTTTTGACAGCTTTAAACGATGAAGCGCAGACGTCTGCAGGCGACAACAATAGCCGTCTACAGATCTATGAAGAGGTGTTGCCATAGGGACATTTACAAAATCACGTTGTAGACACGCAAAGTGGCCTAACGTCCAGAAACTGTCCAGGATCAGCTCACCCCGAATCTACTGCAGGAGTACTTCCAAAGTTTCGTTTCTAATAGAAACTAGCTAGTGTGGATTATAAAACAACCACGTCACTATATGTACGACTGCATTAAAGATGTGCAGTATTTCGATATCGCACTTGCGAACTGTTGGAAGAAAGGCGACGTTCTATACCTACCTCAATATCTGCACTTGGCATGCCACCTTGTCACGTGTGGTGGAGGATACTTCAGACAACATTATCATTTCCCCTTGCGCTCCTCCATTCGCAAATGATGAGCGACAAGAACCTTCGTGGTAAGGTTCCCATAGTGACGAATTATATTCAGTAATCGAACGAATGAGAGATTTTTACTCTACCTCTAGGGTGAGGGAACTGCATTTACTTATGTTTCTTCGAGTGACTCTCTGCCTGGAATATGACTTTTGTGACATGCTCTTCCAATAGGAAATTCATTTCCAATGACGTGTCAGCTATACAGATATTTATTAGTTTACGTAAAACTAAAAGGAGTCACGCCCACAGTGATACATCATAAAACCTGCTACTTAGCTGGTTTTATAATCGTTCCGTCATCTTCTTCGGATTATGGGTTGGGTTGGGTTGTTTGGGGGAGGAAACCAGATAGCGAGATCACGTGTCTCCTCGGATTATGGAAGGACGTTGGCCTAGCCCTTTCAAAGGAAGCATCCCGGCATTTGCCTGTAGCGATTTAGGGAAATCACGGAAAACCTAATTCAGGATGGCCGGACGCGGGATTGAGGTCATCTTCCCGAATGTGAGTCCAGTGTGCTAACCACTGCGCCACCTCGCTCGGTTACGGTGTATGATACTCAAGTTTTGTGAATAGGAAGAAATTACCTATAAAGTTCAGTTTGGATTATAAAGGCAACTCCTG
Source organism: Schistocerca gregaria (assembly GCF_023897955.1). Classification (NCBI taxonomy): domain Eukaryota; kingdom Metazoa; phylum Arthropoda; class Insecta; order Orthoptera; family Acrididae; genus Schistocerca; species Schistocerca gregaria. The sequence goes on along the minus strand of NC_064922.1, from coordinate 308,173,198 downwards.
CTCGAAAATAATAAGGTTTTCCCAAAGCCAACTGTTCCACAATGATAAGCCACCTTTCACAGAAATACAAACACCTACCACTGTACAATGACGTCTCTCTCTTACAGCATTCGAAACATGTCTCTCTATTACTACTGACTCCAAAAGACTGAGTAGTACAACGTCTTTTCCAGCAAAGTGCGAGGAACAATAGCAGATTTACTACAATTGTAAGTCAAGCTTTCGACGAAGACATTTAAATTTATTTTTCACGAGTTTCTACGTATATGTTACAAGATTTAGTGGAGACATGACTGTAGATGACTTTATAAAATTAACATATTTGAGTTATTCGTTAATAATAGTACTGGGAGACTGTAGTTAATATTCTCATTAACTTAAGCAGATGTCTCCAAGATGTATGTGTGCGAACCTCACACATGACTGTAGTTTCTTTTGTATAATAAATTCATTTTGCCTACCAAATGGGTTCCCCCACAGTATAATTCCTTACAACAATGGCGAATAAAAAATGCAAAATATATTAACTTACTGGCTTCTATGTTCGCATAGCTGGAAATTATTCTGATGCCAAAAATTGCTGATCCAAATATTTTTAGCATCTCAACGAAATAATTTCGAGTTTAAGTCTTGTTCAGTGCGCACACTCGACGACTTAGCAGTTTCTATCCTTCTATTATTTATTGTTGTTACAATAGATTATTTGGAGGTAAGGTACTTTTACCAGTGCAGAACTTTCGAAGTTTAAAACCAGTCTATTTGTACAAAACCATTTAAAATCTTTAACAAAAATATCATTTTAGTCCCCGAGAACCATAAAGGCCTAAGCACACCATCATCGCTTTTGAGATTTTAACATTTCTGCATGATCCTAACACATTTTGATCTTATGGTGAACCAGCATTATCTATATTTGTAGGCACACATTGTATTTATGAACATTCGTGAAAAGCGATCTCGCCGATGTTTCGGGTATTAATTTCCAAGTAGGCATAAAGCACAAAGCATAATTTTATTGTTCTGTACAGCTCAAAATAGTTACCTAAGTTTGGCCACATACTTTAGTGGCTAAATCATGTACGAAGAAGTAGTAAATCGTAATCGGAAGGTATTGGCAGTTTTATCTGGACCTCAAGCCACAGAATGTGCTTAATGCAAATGATGGTAATGTTCTGATTCTAGTGTCAAATTAATTATAATCCTTACAACTGTCAAAAGACTATGTGACTAGCCAATGTACGGAACTTTTATGAATTAAGATAAAAAATAAATATAATTCTAGATATTAATTAATATTTGATAACATCAAGGGGGTACGTCATTTTGTCGTAGGAAATATAGGATGTTGAGACTCTCTTAAACAAGTAAAATAAAATAAATCTCTTCAGACCTTTGAGACTGGTGGTTTGTTTGCAACATTTATTTTCACAAACATCTATTTTTCTCGAAAGTTAGTTTCTCTTCTTTGGGCACTTACAGTCCTCAGTGCCTCATTTATTCTTTCTCCTATTGATATTTCTTTGCAAAAAGGACTAATTAATGTACAGATGAATGTATCTAGCCTGAGCGCATTTGTGCCGTCCTACAACACAGTTGGACCGAAATTCCACAAGCTCGTACACTCCTGGAAATTGAAATAAGAACACCGTGAATTCATTGTCCTAGGAAGGGGAAACTTTATTGACACATTCCTGGGGTCAGATACATCACATGATCACACTGACAGAACCACAGGCACATAGACACAGGCAACAGAGCATGCACAATGTCGGCACTAGTACAGTGTATATCCACCTTTCGCAGCAATGCAGGCTGCTATTCTCCCATGGAGACGATCGTAGAGATGCTGGATGTAGTCCTGTGGAACGGCTTGCCATGCCATTTCCACCTGGCGCCTCAGTTGGACCAGCGTTCGTGCTGGACGTGCAGACCGCGTGAGACGACGCTTCATCCAGTCCCAAACATGCTCAATGGGGGACAGATCCGGAGATCTTGCTGGCCAGGGTAGTTGACTTACACCTTCTAGAGCACGTTGGGTGGTACGGGATACATGCGGACGTGCATTGTTCTGTTGGAACAGCAAGTTCCCTTGCCGGTCTAGGAATGGTAGAACGATGGGTTCGATGACGGTTTGGATGTACCGTACACTATTCAGTGTCCCCTCGACGATCACCAGAGGTGTACGGCCAGTGTAGGAGATCGCTCCCCACACCATGATGCCGGGTGTTGGCCCTGTGTGCCTCGGTCGTATTCAGTCCTGATTATGGTGCTCACCTGCACGGCGCCAAACACACATACGACCATCATTGCCGCCAAGGCAGAAGCGACTCTCATCGCTGAAGACGACACGTCTCCATTCGTCCCTCCATTCACGCCTGTCGCGACACCACTGGAGGCGGGCTGCACGATGTTGGGGCGTGAGCGGAAGACGGCCTAACGGTGTGCGGGACCGTAGCCCAGCTTCATGGAGACGGTTGCGAATGGTCCTCGCCGATACCCCAGGAGCAACAGTGTCCCTAATTTGCTGGGAAGTGGCGGTGCGGTCCCCTACTGCACTGGGTAGGATCCTACGGTCTTGGCGTGCATCCGTGCGTCGCTGCGGTCCGGTCCCAGGTCGACGGGCACGTGCACCTTTCGCCGACCACTGGCGACAACATCGATGTACTGTGGAGACCTCACGCCCCACGTGTTGAGCAATTCGGCGGTACGTCCACCCGGCCTCCCGCATGCCCACTATACGCCCTCGCTCAAAGTCCGTCAACTACACATACGGTTCACGTCCACGCTGTCGCGGCATGCTACCAGTGTTAAAGACTGCGATGGAGCTCCGTATGCCACGGCAAACTGGCTGACACTGACGGCGGCGGTGCACAAATGCTGCGCAGCTAGCGCCATTCGACGGCCAACACCGCGGTTCCTGGTGTGTCCGCTGTGCCGTGCGTGTGATCGTTGCTTGTACAGCCCTCTCGCAGTGTCCGGAGCAAGTATGGTGGGTCTGACACACCGGTGTCAATGTGTTCTTTTTTCCATTTCCAGGAGTATATTTTATTTACTGCGTGGAAGTACAGATCTTTAGCGAATGCCTTCCGAAATTCAAGATAGAGGCCATCAACGCGGTCGCTACTGTTTACGGAAGTTATCGTCTATCATGAGGTCACTGGAGTCGAAGCAGAAGGTCAGATTGAGGGAGGAAACCGATCGTGTCATTTCAAAGGACTCACCCCAGCATTCGTCTTAAGCAGTTTTTGGATCATCATGGAAAACCCAAGTATGGATAGCCGAACGAGGACTGGAAACGACTTCTTTTCGAATACGAGTTAATTTTATTAACACTGAGGCACGTAACTCGATGTGCGTTTGAGGAGTATTTCTTTATTCTCAGATGTTATGATCGCATTTGGTGTATTTATGACAACTGACTGGTTTCAGCTCTAATGAGCCACTATCCCAACCAGTATCTTGTTACGAAAGTAGCATAATAAGTCGCCATCCAGCGCTTGTCGTGCTCTCTCGAAATGAATTCCGTTTGATCTGAAGTGATCACAATGGGAGGTGGATAAAGACTCGATGTGGTGCTTTCGTAACAAGATACTGGTTGTGAAAAGCGGTTGACTCTCACCAAATAATGCATTTAAGACACTTGAGAACAAACAAATTTTTTTTTTTTAATTAGATTGTGTACTCATATATGGCAATGTCAAACTTCATTGTTCATGACGTCATTAAGCCAAAATGTAAAGCGACTTTGTGGTCTCCGTCGAACATTTGGAGGAAGGGCGTTAATAGGAATGATTAGGAATTGGTAAGTAGCCGTACGGAGTATCCTCTACAAAGCACTCTAAGACTGTACAATGTCTGACAAAATGCATTCGCACATCTATTAGTGGACATTACTATGGGGTGTATCCACCATTCGCCATTAAGACAGCTTTTAATGAGGTGTCTGAATGTCTGTGGAGGAACGGCAGTACATTGTTCCTCAAGTGCCGAAAACAGAGTAGGCAGAGACGTCGCATGCTGTGATCTTGAGCAAATCCGACGTTCTAACTCATGCCAAAGATATTCTATTGGGTTTAGGTCTAGACCCTGGGCAGACGAGTTTATTTAGGAATGTTACTTTTAACATCCCATTGCGTCACAGATGTTGTTTTATGACAAGTTACAACGTCATGCTGACACGATCATTGTCACCGAGCTGATCCTATACTGTATGCAGAACACAATGATGTAAAGTGTGTTCACATGCCTGAGCATTTAGGGTTTTCTTAAGCGCCATAGAGGACCACGCCTTAACTACGAAATCACCGTTTTACCGTAATGCCATCTTCTCTGTACTTCACTGTTAACACCACCCAACCAGTTGCCAAACGCACGCATTTACGTCGGGCTGCCACAGGATATATGAGGGTTGCCCAGAAAGTAATGCACCGCATTTTTTTTTCACAGGCGAAAATAATGCTACGAATGCGAAACATTACGTATGTATTATTTGAAGTGTCCTAAGTGAGCGCGCCAAGTTTCCGTCACTTCCGACGGATAGTGTAACTGCAGGACAGTTTTAAAATGGCGTCTGTAGGTGATGAACGTTACAAGCAATGTGGCGTCATTGAATTGCTCACTGCAGAGAAAGAAACTGTGCGGAATATTCACAAAGTCTATGGAGCATCTGCTGTCGACAGAAGCGCAATTAGTCTCTGGGCACGGAGGGTAAGGTCATCAGAAGGCGATCAGGTGCAGCTACACGATTTGCAGCTGTCGGTGAGACCTCCACGGCTGTCACACCTGCCTTGTTGCAACGAGCTGATGTTGTCATTTGCGAGACGCATCACGAATCGGCAGTTGGCGCTGCATCTGTCAGTCAGCAAATGATTCACACAGGGAAGCACTGGCTTCGCCCCCAGGATAAGGATTGGTGCCTTGTTTCGCACTGGAGGAAGGCCATAGAATAGGATGGAGATTACTTGCAAAAATAGAGTATGTAGATAAAACACCATTCTTTCGTGTGTGTAATTCTCATTTAGTTCAATAAATGTTAAAGAAAAAATGCGGTGCATTATTTTCTGGGCAACCCTCGTCATTCCAAATCTCTTGTTCCCGTTTATCCAATGTCTGGTGGAGTCGCACTTTACAACACCTCAACTATCGGCTAGCAGTAGCTGTTGAAAGGGGAGTGCGGATCAGAGTGAGCTGTTCGACCGTTCTACCCCATTCTTTTCAACTTACTACCCCCACTCATTGTACCAGATGGACTGCTGCTGGCACTTTGGAACTCACAACTGAGTCCTTCTGCTAATTTCATGCAGCTTTTTACAGCTACCCCGGCCGTTGTGGCCAAGCGGTTCTAGGCCCTTCAGTCCGCAGCCGCGCTGCTGCTACGGTCGCAAGTTCGAGTCCTACCTCGGGCATGAATGCGTGTAAAGTCCTTAGGTTAGTTAGGTTTAATTAGTTCTAAGTATTGGGGACTGATGACCTCAGACGTTAAGTCCCATAGTGCGCAGAGCCATTTTATTTGAGTCCTTCTGCTGATTTCATCTAATTTTTTACAGCTACCCCGGCCTCTGTGGCCGAGGGGTTCTAGGCGCTTCTGTACGGTGCCGCGCTCTGCTACGGTCGCAAGTTCGAGTCCTGCGTCGGGCATGGATGTGTGTGATGTCCTTAGGTTAGTTACGTTTAAGTAGTTCTAAGTTCTAGGGAACTGATGACCTAAGATGTTAAGTCCCATAGTGGTCAGAGCCATTTGAACCATTTTGAACCTCTGTCGGTACACGAGGTCTACGCATCTGCCTGATCTTTGTTTAACTGTAGTTGTTCCTTCGCGCTTGCACCTCAGAATCACATCACCAGCAGTCCTCCTGGGAACACTTAAGAGTGTGTACGTGACGGTTTTGTTACTGAAGTAACATTCAACGACTAGTTCACCTTGGTACTCAGTGAGGTCCCCTGACCTGACTGCCACATTCTGCTGACGTTCTCTACTGACAAAACAACACTCCACGCCTTGTTTTTGTTTACTGTCATGTCCGCCTCTCGTCACATCTAGTGGTCAGTTTTTCTTTAGATACGGATGTCCGGATACTTTTGGTCAGATAGTGTATACATGTGTTAACGCTACCAACTTCTGATGTTGAGGACGTGGTGGCTTGTTTCGGCAGCTGGGCCTGGTTTGCTTCCGGCTGCGCGGCTCGGACCAGCTGAACCAGAAGCTGCTGGGCACGATCAACGCGTCGGGGCGCCTTCACATGGTGCCCGCCTCCGTCAACGACAAGTACGTGATCCGCTTCTGCGCCGTCGCGCAGAACGCCACCCACGCCGACGTCGGTGAGTGCTCGCTCCACCCGCGCCGCCGCCGCAAGTAACTGCCTGCTCCCGCGTTCGCTTTCAAGCTGTTCACTTGTACTGCCGCCCTAAGCGTGCGCCGCACTCACAAAGGCGGCTGCCACGGGCCTGAGCCACGCCAATCGTTGGAAATTCGCATTTCCATCGTCGGAAAGGTCGCGTTATCGCCTCGCCTATTGAAAAACGTCTCCAAGTAAAATGGGAATCATTTTCACTGCTACAGGTAGCTATTTGGTGCGCTATGCTGCTACCACCATCATTAGGAAATAAGCTTTGCGACCAAATCTATAAGAATTCAATAAAAGAAACAAAAAAGACAGCCTCACTTAGAGACAAAACTATGAGGAGTTAAAAAAAAGTTTTAAAATGGTGGTGTGCGTGTCGCACCACGTTAAGGATCAGATTTATATACACTCATGCTCATACATTAAGGATAATGCTGCTACACGGTGAAACAACCCTCTGGTGGGCGGTTTGCGGGTTTAAATCACCTCGAGGTATGACCATGCGGTACATTTGTCCTGCGGTCGTCGCAGGGTGGTGCTGGCTGCAGTCTACATAGGCAGAGGTGTGTTTGTGCATGTCAGAGTACGGTGCTGCGAGTAAGTGTGCACACGTTTTCAGATGTGCTGGTGGTCACTGAGTGTTGAAAATGGCTCAAACAACACATATTAATGACGTTATGAGGCTGGTCAAACACAGCAGGTCGTAGCACGAGCCCTCCGTGTGCCACAAAGTGTTATTTCAGGATTATGGCAACGATTCCAGCAGACAGGAAACGTGTCCAGGGCTATAGTACGGGACATCCACAGTGTACAACATCACAAGAAGACCGATATCTCACCAGCAGTGGCCGCAGACGGCCATGGAGTACTGCAGGTAGCCTTGTTCAGAGCCTTACCACAGCTACTGGAGGAGTTATCTCCAGGCAAACAGTCAACAGACGACTGAACAGACATGGTTTATTCGCCCGGAGACGTGCAAGGTGCATTCCACTGATCCTTGGTCACAGGAGAGTCCGTGAAACCTGGTGTCAAGAACACACTACATGGTCATTGGAACAGTGGTCTTAGGTTATCTTCACGGACTAGTCCAGGTATAGTCTGAACAGTGATTCTCGCCGGGTTTTCATCTGGCGTGAACCAGGAAACAGATACCAACCCCTTAATGTCCTTGAAAGGGACCTGTATGGAGGTCGTGGTTTTATAATGTGGGATGGGATTACGATTGGTGCACGTATACCCCTGCATGTCTCTGACAGAGGAACTGTAACAGGTAAGGTGTATCGGGACGTCATTTTGCACCAGTATGTACGCCTGTTCAGGGGTGCAGTGCGTCCCACCTTCCTCCTGATGCATGATAACACAAGGCCCCAAAGAGTTGCCATCGTGGAGGAGTACCTTGAAACAGAAGATATCAGGCGAATGGAGTGGCCTGCCTGTTCTCCAGACCTAAACCCCATCCAGCACGTCTGGGATGCTCTAAGTCGAGGTATCGGTGCACGTCTTCAAACCCCTAGGACACTTCAGGAGCTTGGACAGGCACTGGTGCAAGAATAGGAGGCTATACCCCAGCAGCTGTTCGACCATCTGATCCAGAGTATACCAACCCGTTGTACGGCCTGTGTACGTGTGCATGGTGATCATATCCCATATTGATGTCGGGGTACATGCGCAGGAAACAGTGGCGTTTTGTAGCACATGTCTTTCGGGACGGTTTTTTCAACTTATCAGCAATACCATGGACTTACAGATCTGTGTCATGCGTGTTCCCTATGTACCCACGCTATTAGCTCCAGTTTTGTGTGGTGCCACGTTGTGCGGCACCACATTCTGCAATTATCCTTAATTTATGAGCTTGGCTGTAGGTGGTAGCGTACCCTAAATTATGGTGCTTTCTTATAGGATATAACTGCTGGAAATTATTATTTATAAACTAAAAAAGTAAACTCTGTTGGAAGAGGACTCGGATAACCGTTATGGTACTGATCGATCGCTCTGTCATCCTCAGCCTTTAGGCGTCACTGAAAGCGCATATAGAGGACCACGTGTCCAGCACACCGCTCTCCCGGCCGTTGTCAGTTTTCGTTAGCGCAGCCACTACTTCTTAGTCAAGTAGCTCCTCAGTTTGCCCCACAAGGGCTAACTGAGTGCACCCCGCTTGCCAACAGCTCTCGGCAGACCGGACGGTCACCCATCCAAGTGTTAGCCAAGCCCGACAGCGCTTAACTTCAGTGATCTAACGTCAACCGGTTCGTGCGTTTTAGCTGGTTTCCTCCAGTCAGAGCGCTCAATGTCACGCCCGAACTGTCCGCCGTTGCCAAACTGTCACAGCAATTAATTCGCTTACAGTTCCTTGTCCGGATTTCCTTCCGCCATTGCCAAACTGTCACAGCAGTTAATTCACTTACAGTTCCTTGCCCGGATTTCCTTCCTGATGCGTTCGGATCCCGAATCCTGGATTTAGTCCCTTTATTTCGAATTTATCAAACATGGTAACCACACTAAAGCCGCCTCCATCCACACACACACACACACACACACACACACACACACACACACACACACACACACACACCGATGCTAACGATATACACACTTTCATTCACAGCACTAGCCATAGACTACTGGATCAATCCGCAGAAAACGCGATTGAGCGTCATTTATATAGTTGTTATAGTCATAGAGATCGGCTTCCATCTGATAAGCTTAGCACGACATGGCGTTGAGGCGAAACTTTGGTCTGCCTATTAACCTTTACGACTGGGACATCAGCATCATAAATACAAGAGCCGTTTTGCAGTGTCATGGCAAAGCGTGGTAGATAGTGTACAAATCTAACGTGTAGAAGGTCGAATGTCCGAATATCGTGAAATGAAGCGAACTTTTTTTAATTTTTCTACATCGAATCAAAAGACTTTGATTATCTTTACTATTCAATTAACTGGTTTAAATGTAATTTTTATTATTAATACTTTGCCGGGCCATTTTCATCATGGAGTTGACATTTTTATTATCTCTCATTTTTCTTTCTACCATTCTTTTTTCGTGTCTGCGACCAAATGCGAACAAGCCGGCCCTGTTAGCTGTGCGGACTGACGCACTACTTTCGGGGCAGGAAGGCGTGCCGGACCCCGGCACGAATGCGCCCGGCGGATTAGCGTCGAAGTCCCGTGCGTCGGCCAGCCTGTGGATGGTTTTTAAGGCGGTTTTCCATCTGCCTCGGCGAATGCGAGCTGGCTCCCCTTATTCCGCCTCAGTTACACTACGTCGGCGATTGTTGCGCAGATGCTCTACCACGCAAATATTGGGATTACACTCGTCTGGTGTGAAACGTTACTGGTCGGGGGGGGGGGGGGGGGGTGGAGGGGAGGGGGGCGAAATCACAATAACTCTGGGTTCGGAGTGAGCTGGTGGTGGGGTGAGTGGTGTAGGCTGTTTTGGGGTTGTGAACCACTGAGGGCTAGGGCGGGGACGAAGTCTCTCCGACTTTTCTAGGTCCCCAGTTCCATACAATACAATACAATACAAGTGTGAACAAGAACTGCTCATCGACGGTAATGCAGCATCTCGTGTAGCCAGTGGGAGGAAAGCTTCAGGTAACCAAAGACAGCGGGAAATTACAGTTTTCTTTTGCTGCGAAAGATGGCTATTCAAACAAACATATTATGAAAATTTTCTGTCTTGAATTTGTTCGTAGAGGTTTGCTTTAAACGCCGTGAAGAATGCGATCATCGTTTTAGTTCTGCCGCAGAATGTTGATGGCCGTTTTCTCGTATACATTGCACGTTATGATGTTGTGGTTAGTGTAGGACATGCGTTTAAATTCAGGGGTGCAAAACCAGTCGTTCGTCGCAGTTAAGTCATTGGATACATAAAATCAGCTACCGATAGAGCATCTGCCATTTCAGTCGTACCCTGCCACGGCCGCTTCTAACATTGCACCGCGTTACACTTGAACAGCGTTTGTGTAATGATCCACCTTGTTTGTGTGTCGCCTATAATCGAGCGGTGGCCTGCAGCAGATGTGACAACATTGTAGCGACAAGTGACAGACGTCAACCATCGGGTAATTTTAATCGGAATGTAGTTTCTTTTTCTCGTGGCCTTCAGTCCGAAGACTGTATGACATAACTCTTCACACTCTCTTGTGCATGTCTGTTCACTTAAGCATAGCTGCTGCAACCCACATCCGTTTCCACCTCATACTATAGTCAGCCCTTGGTGTTCATCAATAATTTATGATCTCCCCACCCTTATTCCATCACTTACAATGTTTACAATTCCTTGATGCCTGACATGTGTCTTATCAATCGATTTCTCTTTTTATGATCAACTACTGCAATAAATTCCTTTTCTCTACAGCTCCCTTCAGCAACCTGCGTCTTCTTTAGTTACCCAATATTAGTATCTTCTATCACCTTACTGCAACAATTTAATTTCACGGCAAATGTAAAAACTTACTACCATCAGTTTCAATGCAGTCACTATAATGATTCACACAGTTTTATCGTACTCACTGATCTATCCCTGTTGCCTGTTGTGAAATATGACAGGCAGCTAGGAGCGCACTAACCTGTTGCTGTCCAGTTTCTGTTCGAGTTTCACACATCACTAACTTCATAGCGAAAAATCTATAAATGTGGTATGAGGTGGGTCAAACAGGGATGTAGTAAGCGGATCCAACTCTGTTTTTTACATCATTTAAAAAGGTGTTTGTTCCATGCTTACAAATGCGGAAAATTGAAGCAATAGAATGGCAGCTGCAGCATCCAAACCGAACGGAAAACATAATAATCGATGAAATTATACGTCCAGAACAACACAAAGCTATACACTGGTATTTTTATGTGGACAACATTACTTGTTTGGTAGATACAAACAGACATTCAGGTAATACAACTGCACAGTGACGTAAACGCACCCTAAAAATAAAGTTCACCACTAAGACAGAAGCAAACACGAAACTTCATATCTTAGACATAACCACGTACAGCATCAAGAACAACTACAATTTCGGAATCCTCAGGAAAGCTACAGCTACACGTACAACCATTCACAACGATTCCCCATTCCAATCATCTACAGGCACACAAGCTTTCAAGTTTCAGATACATGCTACAAAGACTTACCAGAACTCCACTGGACAGGAAGTAAATACATTACACCAGATAGACACAGGAAACGGGTACAACACAAAAATAATAAAAAAACTGAACAAAAAAATAAAAAAAATAAGCTAAACAGGAAGAAATCGCGAATATATCACCAGTCACAACAAAGAGCCAAAGACACCAATACATAACTAACACTGTTATTCTGAAAAACCTTACAAAGAACACAGCGTGGCACATACTAAAATGCAGCAACAGAAATCTCCACAAGGTGGGAAACATTTTGAAGGAACAAGGACTACATATATGTTTATGCACATACAACGCAATACAGAAAAATATAAACACTAAGAACACCTCCACAACTGGAATCAAATAGTTAATCTGTCTACGTCGATCAACATGCAGAAATTTGAAAACTAGAGATTCCGAACACATCACAACCTTAAAAATTGACAGTGCACACTCGACTTTTGCAGATCATCTCACACAAAAGAACCGCCAACCTACCAAAACTGAGACTGATGCTAATATCCTCAGAGAAACCAATAGGCTGTAACCATAACTCACAATAGAGGTGAACTACCACATACAGAAAGCAGTGATACAACGAAAGAAAGCCTTGGATGAAAATACAACACCGCGAAACAAAACACTGTTTGGAACACTTCCCACACAAAACATAGTAATCAAACACCCTCAAATATCTAAAACCATCTGCTTCTCAGTCATATCTCCATCCGTTTCCTAGCTCTCTCTCTCTCTCTCTCTCTCTCTCTCTCATTAGACACACACACACACACACACACACACACACACACATATATATATATATATATATATATATATATATATATATATATAGTCACACACACAGCACATTGCATCCCTTAAGTTCTACCGAGCAGACGAGCCCCAATAGTTTTCACGAAACATTCAAAATTCGTGCCACTGAACACAAGCAAAATTATGAACAAGTGAGTGGTGGCAATAACACAGTGCCTATCAATGAGTCTAGAGACGTAAGTTTTTGCTCATATCTCATTTTGTGAAAAATGTGCATACAGAGAAATGAGTTGAAAGTGAAATATTAAAAAGTTGTGGAAAACAGTTCACACAATAGCAGTAGAAAGAGATGTCCACCAGAGATACACAACAGGACGGAACATGTAACTACAGTGACACACTCAAATACTGACCACAAAAAACTATTTCAAAATAAGAAAATTTCTTCATGACTATATGCAGGCAACATCTTGTCAAAACGATAAAAACAGGCACAAAAACGCCTACCGATAAAAGCCCATTTTCACTAACAATCTAATTTTCAGGTGAGAAATTGAAACAAACTAAACAAAATGCGAATATTATAGTTTTCTGGACTACAACAGATAAACGATCAAGAACTTTAAGTGGTACAGAAATAAATTTAACCCTCAGAAAATCTAGGTGTCGAACCATGTCTGGGTAAATAAAAATGTTAAACAGTATGTTTTGGACAAGGCAGAGTTTAATAGAACCCAAATTTAATTTGCAATCACGCAAGAAACCTTAATAGCAGCTTTGAGTCCGATCAAGATAATTTTGTCGTCTGTGTTTCTTAACGATGTGTTAACTAAAGATTTAAATATGTATTACGCCAATTGAAATGGGCTAAACCCTGGAACACATATTGAAGTGAATAAAAATACATAAAAGAGTGGCTGATCCCTGTGTTTCGTAAAGCCTCGGAGTTCAACAAACAGTAAAATGGATAAATTACGGTTCTATTAGGTGGCGTCGTACAGTTACAGCACTCAAGTTGACAGACAATCGTTACAGGTGATAGGGGAGGTGTGTGACTTAATGATTTTCATCACTCCGGAGATGGATATTGTGGCAGCCGACACCAACATCACGATTGAATGATGCCTCATCCGTTATCAACACACGGTGCAAGAAGTGTGGTTCTGTACTACTATACGGGATAATCCATCGACAAAACTGGGCTCTGGGCTTACAATCATTTGACCCCCCTGCTTGTACACGTCGCTTATTATGACAGTGTAATTCCCGTTCCACAAGTACTCTATACATAATACTCTTCCAAGTGTGCATTTCACGGAGTTAACAACAGTTTATTGAGGAATCTTCTTCCGCACGATGCAACATCGTCTTCTCAAATTCTATTGTGTGGAAAATTCTTCGTCGAGAGCCTTGACCAGTTATGAACGAGTTAGTTTCTCTGTCTGTCTCCTAGTACTTTCGACCTGTATTTAAGAAATAGCAGTGACCGCTGCCCACTAGACGGTGAGAAGATAAAAATATTGTGCTTGAGTATTACAGGTATGGTCCATCTAGCAACAGATGAAAAATAGTTACATGTTGTAGTGGGTACCACTGAATCTGAAGGAAAGATATATGGACATCATATAAAGAAAACAAAAGTAATGACACTGGAAGGAAATAAAAGAGCAAATAAAAAAGCTGATTGAAGAAATACTACAATATGTACGAAGCATTAAATAGCTAAGGCACAGGATAGAAACCGAAAGGAAGAGCAGCACCAAAAGTAAAATCAGGATAGGAAAGCTGCAGGAGGAATTCTGTAAGAAAAGAAGAATTTTCTGCAGAAAAATGGATGAGATTTGAGGAAACGAGTGATAAAATGTTTTTCATCGAGTGTCCTCTTGTACGGTGTTGAAATATGGACAATGAGGCAGAAAGACAGAGCAAGGCTGGAGGCTTTTGGGATGTGGACATAGCGGAGGATGGATAGATAGATTGAATAACTGAGGAAGTACGAGCTGCATTCAAGTTCTAAGGCTTCCGATCTTTTTGCTCCGGACTGGAAAGAGATAGAAACATGCGCATTGTTTTAAAATGAGGCCGCGTTCATTGTCAATACGTCCCAGAGATGGCAGCACCGTACGGGATATGGAATTTTACCGCCAGCGGCGAGAATGACAACTGTTTTAAATACTTAAAATGGCGACGTTTTCCTTACTTCAACAGAGTGCAATCATTCGTTTTCTGAATTTGCGTGGTGTGAAACCAATTAAAATTCATCGACAGTTGAAGGAGACATGTGGTGATGGAGTTATGGATGTGTCGAAAGTGCGTTCATGGGTGCGACAGTTTAATGAAGGCAGAACATCGTGTGACAACAAACCGAAACAACCTCGGGCTCGCACAAGCCGGTCTGCAGACATGAACGAGAAAGTGGAGTGAATTGTTTTGGGGGATCGCCGAATGACTGTTGAACAGATCGCCTCCAGAGTTGGCATTTCTGTAGATTCTGTGCACACAATCCTGCACGACGACCTGAAAATGCGGAAAGTGTCATCCAGGTGGGTGCCACGAATGCTGACTGACGACCACATAGCTGCCCGTGTGGCATGTTGCCAAGCAATGTTGACGCGCAACGACAGCATGAATGGGACTTTCTTTTCGTCGGTTGTGACAATGGATGAGACGTGGATGCCATTTTTCAATCCAGAAACAAAGCGCCAGTCAGCTCAATGGGAGCACACAGATTCACCGCCACCAAAAACATTTCAGGTAACCGCCAGTGATGAAAAAATGATGGTGTCCATGTTCTGGGACAGCGAGGGCGTAATCCTTACCCATTGCGTTCCAAAGGGCACTACGGTAACAGGTAGATCCTACTAAAATGTTTTGAAGAACAAATTCCTTCCTGCACTGCAACAAAAACGTCCGGGAAGGACTGTGCATGTGCTGTTCCACCAAGACAACGCACCCGCACATCGAGCTAACGTTACGCAACAGTTTCTTCGTGATAACAACTTTGACGTGATTCCTCATGCTCCCTACTTACCTGACCTGGCTCCTTGTGACTTTTGGCTTTTTCCAACAATGAAAGACACTCTCCGTGGCCGCACATTCGCTAGCTGTGCTGGTATTGCCTCAGCGATTTTCCAGTGGCCAAAACAGACTCCTAAAGAAGCCTTCGCCGCTGCCATGGAATCATGGCGTTAGCGTTGTGAAAAATGTGTACGTCTGCAGGGCGATTACGTCGAGAAGTAACGCCAGTTCCATCGATTTCGAGTGAGAAGTTAATTAGAAAAAAAATCGGAGGCCTTAGAACTTGAATGCACCTCGTACTGAGAAGCGTGGGGAAGCAAAGACAATTACTGAATGTAATAAAAATAAGAAAATGTAACTAGACTGGATATACATAAACAAAAAAGGCGAGGCTTCTAAAAAGCAGTCTTAGAGGGGTATATGGAAGGAGAGAGGAGACGAGGGAGGGAGGGATTTCAGATGCTGGATAATGTAATGGATGGAATCGCAAACACCGGCATTAAAATGGAAGCAGTGGATCGCGGGAAATGGAGACGGAAAATACCTGCTACCATAGCACATACCAGATGATGATGATGATGATGATGATGATGATGATGATGATGATGACGAGGAGAAGGGGGAGGGGGAGGATGTTTTTAACCACGATGACAAATTTCCTTCAATTCGTAAGACGGGTATTCTAAAATTTTTCTGTAAACATCCGTTCGCCGTCCCGTGTACTACATTTTGCTGCACCAGACTTTATATGTAGTTCTTTAAGCTCTTGTAACGAATTTAATTCTCCACATTAAACAAACAGACACGACCTATAAACAGAGACAATCTACATAGTGAATATGCCACAGAAGGCTGTGTTTCAAGTAAGTAGGGCCACATACGACATCGATGCTGAAAGCAACTAACAAGCACGTGTCACACACGCATCGCCCATTCATGACCCGTATTGCTTTAAATCAGCACGACCACTGATTCCATATCAGACAGTTTAGAAGCCTCTATTGTCTACAGAATTTTCCCCTCAAGGGTTTCAGAAACTTATACGTATGTTTGTGGCTCCATTTCAGACAGTAACACTTACAAGCTCTGTTGTTTCGTTATCACATAACTCCATGTGTCGCCTGTACTTTGCCGATTACATACCTTGATAATGCTGACCCATTGTTGACTTTGACCTGCTGTAAGAAAAAACATCCACTTAAAAGATTATATTTGAATATCTCATCGACCTTTATTTCATTACAGAGGAACTGCTACCATATTAGGCCTTGATTATGGATGGAAATCGGGTGTGGATTTACTGACGGAATTTTGGCTTGAAGGGATAAATGGAAATGACGGGAACAAAACCATGAATTTCGTACACAGATTTCGAATGTTCTCCCTCCTAAGGCGTATGTGTTAGTCAAAGTGGCTGGTAAATTTGGTATGCTAATGTAGGCCCAATAGTGTTTGTGAAAATTTAGTAAATTTGTGTTTAAAGCTCAAATTATGAAACAATGTGAAGTATGAATACTTAAGGTATGTTAGTGCCTCTTTGATATTGTATATCGAGCCGATTGCCCTTCTTATCCTTTTGGTGTTGCCTGGTTACTTATTTATGTCAAACCGTTTCAGAAACTGAACAAAATTTGTCTATAGCGTGTCTGAATGAAATTGAATGGTTCATTACTAAATGTTGATACCCAGTATCGTCTCACCATTGTAACTATCCTGCCCATATGACGTTATTGCTGATCCACTGACTATATGCTTTGCTAGACAGTAGAACGTAATGGCGGCTGTTCGATTTTTCACTAACATCCCCCACACGCAAGGTCCCACAACACGATTCACATAGATCTCGATAACACTCGGTCTCCTCAATTTTACCCTTTTCTGACAGGCTTCTCTACAAATTTAGAGCCAATCAATCGTAGTTATTTTACCAGTCTTAGATGCGTGGGCAGCTTACTAGACTGGACTCATCAAACAAAGAAACGAGTAAACGAAATAACTAAACAATACAATGTTCTTCAAGGTAAGCAAAGATTTGTCAAACAACGTAACACGACGAAGGGATCATCGCATATGCTGTTCACTAAATCACATGAATTGGTCCCGAGTGCGCTTCTCGGAAACGTTTGGCAACTGCATGTCACAGCCACACACACTGGATTGAAAAGGATGGATTGTAAGGCTAGCCTTTTCCACGATATTCACAATCATCACAGGGTCTCCACAATCACTTCAGAACAATGAAATGCAGACGCGGAGTATCACATTCAATGCTCCCGCTCTCTTTCAAATTATCAGAATAGGGTAAGACCCGCGACAGCTTTCACGTTTCACAATGAAAAGAGTAACAAATCAACGAAATATTAGAATTACTACAAAAGAAAACATAAGTATTTTTTCTCATACACAGCAAAGACGGAAAAAATAATAACGTATCTAGTGACCAAAGAAAGTATGACAACGAACTGCACTATAAGAAAATGCGTTTCAAAACACATACCAAGAAGTAACACCACAGGAGCTATTTCCGTCACATAGCTGGTGAAAGACGACAGCTGGTGTCGAAAAATTCCTCTTGAACTTACTTATTTATCATTTTCTATTGTACTGCCAGCCGCATCTATTTTCGAGGTACTTGATCTTTCCCGCGCGTGGAAAGTTCTTCATTTTAAGTCTCAAGCTTCGATGAAACATTTTCTACCTCATCACCGGTGAGCGTACTTTCTATTAGTGTGATAGCATTGGACACAGTTAATAGCTGCGGTGGCCCACCTGTATCCTTCGGATGGCCCGGTGGTAAGTCCACTGCCCCAACTTACTGACAACCTTACGTTATCAGTAGCTTCTAGGGTGCCGCGGCGAAAGTTCTAAGGTCTGATGCTGTGTCTCCATCAAAACCAAAAGAGAACTGTAGATGCCATGCAAGTCTCGAATTATCCAGTATAATTCAGAATTATCACAGCAGCGAACTTCGCTTGTGGCTTCTATAGAACAACCGTTGCTAGGCAACTGCGTCTCATTTGTTCCCAGTTTTACTTCCTAGATATGGTACACTATCACTTATGATCGTATGACAGTGAAACTGAATTATATATTTATGTACGTATTTCCATACTAGTGTGAAAAAACTGGTGAAAGAAATAGGAAAATCTCCACAGCGTGCCTTTTTTGAGCATAGCATAGCAAGGAGAAGTAGACAGCGAATTTGAACCTAGTGATACTGAGTGGACTGCGTCATTATTCTTCTTGCTTCGCCTCCGTAGCGTTGATGGCAGCCATGCGGAGGACCCGGGTGCGATTTCCGGTGCCGGTAAGGATTTTACTTTGGTGGGAGGATTGGTACGGGAACCAGTGGCCATCGTGAAGCGAACTGAGGACCTGCGTGACCGAGTGTTGGCGGCTCCATAGTCTGTAAAATCTGCAAAGCGGCCGTGAGAGCGGTGTGCTGGCCACATCCGTCTCCATACCGCATCCGCATCATGCCGCGGCCGGTAGACATCTCCTGGCCCTTCGCGGCCTGAACGAAAAGTTCGTCATTACTACGGTCGATCGCGGTTGATGGTATTATTACAGTAAAAAAAAATATCTTTATTGCAGAGCTTTAAGTTTTTTATGAGACTCTGCTTTCATATGTACTAATGTATACAAACAGAATTGCATGAACGTGAAGTCATTTGCCTCAATTACTCATTATTGAGAAAAATATTCTATGATTATGTAAAGACGGTGTGTTGTTAATACGAGAACGAAATTTCCTCGATTTAGAATACCATTAGTTCTTTTATTTTATCCCGTTCGATAGAAGTGGTACTGCGGTTAAGACACTAAACTGGTATTCGAAAGAAGTGGAATTCAAATTTCAGTCCGGGCTTTCTGATTTCAGTTCTATTAGTGTCCGTAATTCACTGCAGCGAACTCAGAGATGGTTCATTCAGTAAGGCTACCATGAATACTTACCACTACTGTCCTCTCACCCTCCTCCTCTCCCACATTTCTTTTGCAACGGAGCTAGCATCCTGTTTCTAATAATATCGCTGGGTGCGGTATGCTTAGTCTTCCATTTTCTGTCAGAGTTTGAAAGCGAGTGTTGTAATACTAAGTAGCTTCTGTGCTACAACAGTTTGTCTAGCAATTGCTGTGCCTTCGAGTTATGTACTGCTCTCAAGGGAAAATGATAACTGATCCTGATTTGTCAGTATATTTCTACTTCAATTCGCTTTAAGCTTTAGCATAAAGTCTCACGCTTTTAGTTACACCTCAAGAGTTTCTTAGTGTTCCAGAAGATAGGTGAAGAACGATCTAAATATTCTTTTGTTATCAGTATTTCCCAGGAAGAAACCAGAACGAATACCGCTACAGCCATTACATGTACCTACTGCACAGTTGGATAGTGTTCTGTCTCATCTTCTTCGAAATAATTCCCATTCACTAATTTTTATATTGACCTCATACGATATAGGAAAATAAAATTTACGTTTTTCTTGTATTTATGTGTTTTATACGGGTAATAAGCGTTTCAGATGTCCTTCTAGAGCATCTTTAATTCTTGCTGTGAGGACGAAGTGACCTCATCCGGTACTTTTAAGTGTTTGCGGAAACTTTTTGCAGTTGTTAAATCGTTCTCTCTGAGAATGTGTAGGAAGTGCACTTCCGTGGTTGATGAACTTCATATGATGTGACGTCTACGCTAGCATCATTTCCTCTGTGAATTCAAAGAAAAAGTGACGCAGCAGCTGTACTTGTCCGTAAACCTCTAGCAATACGGCACAAATTAACATACCAGTCACCATTAGCGCGTTTGAGATACGCCCTGCAAGGAAACGCCTCTCGTGACTTTTTCGAGGACACGCTGAATAGTAATGCCTTCGAATTTTTTGTGTACAGTGTCTTAAGGCTTTTATAATAAAACAAATGTTATTAACATTATACGGTTTTAATCTTCATGTCTACATATTTGCAGCCCTCTGTGTCTGCCGGCCGGTGTGTCCGAGCGGTTCTAGGCGCTTCAGTCTGGAACCACGCGACCGCTACGCTCGCAGGTTCGAATCCTGCCTTGGGCATGGATGTGTGTCATGTCCTTAGGTTAGTTAGGTTTAAGTAGTTCTAAGTTATAGGGGACTGATGACCTCAGAAGTTAAGTCCCATAGTGCTCAGAGCCATTTTTTGAACCTGTGTCTCTAGAGGGCTCCAAATTGTAAATTGTAACATGACGGTGTGTAAGGTATCTATGTCGATGGGTGAGAGACAGAGTGCAGTAATCGAGTTTCGAATTCAAAGAGTTCGTCCGCACATGGAGAACCCTCTCTTTCAGCACGACAATGCCAGGCCACACACGACCGCTGCGACATCTGCAACAATCTAACGTCCTCCACACAGTTCCACATTGTCCTATCCGGTTTTCACCCGCTACCATGTCTTAAAAGGACACCTTCCAGTACTTCACTTTGATAGTGATGAAGCGTTGCAGCAGAGGTGATGTTATGGCTCCGTCAACAAAAAGTCCAACATTTTACAGTGACGGTATCAACAAATTTTTCACTCGTTGGGAGAAATGTGTTCGTCGCCAGGATGGCAATGTTGAGAAAAAAATGTGTGAACTTGAAGAATAAAAATGCAGAATGTTAATAACGTTTGTTTTATTTAAAAAGCCCTAAGAGTTTTCACATAAGAAATTCGGAGACACTAATTTTCTACATCTGCATCTACATGTACATGGATACTCTGCAAATCACATTTAAGTGCCTTCACAATTCTCTATTATTCCAATCTCGTATAGCGCTCGGAAAGAATGAACACCTATATCTTTCCGTACAAGCACTGATTTCCATTATTTTATCGTGGTGATCGTTTCTCCCTATGTAGGTCGGTGTCAGCAAAATATTTTCGCATTCGAAGGAGAAATTTGGTGATTGGAATTTCGTGAAAAGTTTCCGTAGTAACGAAAAACACTTTTCTTTTAATGATGTCCAGCCCAAATCCTGTATCATTACTGTAACACACTCTCTCATATTTCGTGATGATACAAAACGTGCTGTCTTTCTTTGAACTTTTTCGATGTACTCCGTCAGTCGTATCTGGTAAGGATCCCACACTACGCAACAGTATTCTAAAAGAGGACGGACAAGCGTAGTGTAGGCAGTCTCCTTAGTAGGCTTGTTACATTTCCTAAGTGTCCTGCGAATAAAACGCAGTCTTTGGTTAGCCAACCCAACAACATTTTCTACGTGTACCTTCCAATTAAAGTTGTTCGTAATTGTAATAGCGAAGTATTTAGTTGAATTTACGGTTTTTAGATTAGATTGATTTATCGTGCAACCGAAGTTTAACGAGTTCCTTTTAGCACTCATGTGGATGACCTCACACTTTTCGTTATTTAGGGCTAACTGCCACTTTTTACACCATTCAGATGTCTTTTGCAGTTTGTTTTGATCTTCTGATGACTTCATTAGTCGATAAACGGCAGCGTCATCTGCAAACAACTGAAGATGCCTTCGTAGTTTTCGCACTTACTGGTTGATTTTGCAAAGTAGGGACAAACTGCTGGAAACAATCCCTGAGCGGATAAGAAGCACAAAAAGCCGTAGGGAGACACGGCCGAAAATGTTCCTGAAGAGGTACACCAATTTCTAAGTGAAGACAATACGCCAACTTGTAAGTGGATATAGAAGATCTTTGACAAAGTAGGTTTCAATGATTGAAAGCCCACAGGAGAACACACTAGGCAAGCAAGAATTTTGTGTCTGGTCTAGTGTCTTAATGGTACGTTGGCAGCGAACCCTCAGCACCGGTTCACACTCAGCAGATTATAACTATTTTACAGAAATTCATCAACGTTATACATAAGAGCTTTTCAACAACTCCTCGACAGTAACGTGCTTTTAAAATAGCGGAAAACCTTTCTAATCTATTTTATGACATTTACATGCAGTCATAGGTGCACGTACGTACATGGCACAACATACTACTGAAGAATCATCCACAAAGTAAGTCATAATACGCCTAGTATATCTACAGATACGACCTGTTCCTATGCCAAATGACAAGTGTCGCTAATGCATCCATTATATAACGCTACGGTTTTAGATATTTGTCAATGTCCTAAGGCCGCAATTGTGCA
Organism: Schistocerca gregaria; assembly: GCF_023897955.1. NCBI lineage: Eukaryota > Metazoa > Arthropoda > Insecta > Orthoptera > Acrididae > Schistocerca > Schistocerca gregaria. Next base: position 308,150,831 of record NC_064922.1, on the reverse strand, counting down.
ATCGTACATGAAATAAAGAGAAAGGCAGCTGAAGGCATCACGAAATCATTCAAAAAATTTATCGCTTCTGCAGACCGTATCACACTGAAAATTATATAATACCGTAAATTTTTTGTTTAGTTAGCGGTACTTACTTTATATTTGTACAATATTAACCTCCATCAAGCGTATCGCTGTAAAATGTTATTTGTATCCACTAGATTTTCTAGAGTTTATATCGGCTACAGAAGATCGTAGAACAATTATTTTTTAATTCGTGGAAAAATTGCAGCAGTTTATTTCTGTTAAAATTATTTGCATAAAATAAAGACTGAGGCAGTTGCTTAAAAAAAAAACACGCCTCAGAAGTGCAAGTTATTTGAAGCTTGTTTTATCCTCACAATTAATAAATACGGAAAAATTATTTAATAGCATGGTAGTACAACTCATTGAGAAGAATCTAAGACTTAAACCGTTGGTGTAGGGTCATCAGCTAAGAAAATGTAGTCAATTATCCGGAGCGCTTTATTTTCTAAAAAAAAATCAATATACTTCAAAAATAATTTTAAAAATTTCAAACATGTACTTTTTTGACTTACTGTGGGATATACTTAGAGTAAATAGCAAGAATGAGACTGCGAATGTTAACGGACTACAGGGAACCATATTTTTAGTGGTTTTTACGATATATCTCGAAACATAACAGAGCAGTCGATACTTATAAAAAAGAGTGCGATAGATCTCTTTATGCCCTACAACGTTCTCCTTTAACAATTCTAGATCGGAGATGCAGCTGTTTACTTATTTAATAAAAATCGTTTTTTACAACCTCGTGGATTTTCTTGGCCATGTTCGCTATCTGGAATCGATTTTCATGTAATACAAACTCTAGTTAAAATTTAATTTCCTGTACAATCATATTTTTTGTTTTCAGGAAATAATTTTTGCAAATTTAACATTAGACCGTCATATAATGCTTGTACCATTTCGCAAAACCACACTTTATACAGTTAATGCTTTTAACGAAGAAGCAAGATTTATTCTAACTTCAGTGTCGTGAAAAACAAACTTAATACTATCATCTTTTTTCTCATTTTGGCGAAAACTAAATTTGTGTAGTCATTTTCTTTAACTTCTTCTTTCATTTTGGTAGGCAGTGAGAAACACACGAAAAATAGCAATACCGCCCTGAAGTCTTACTACTATTTAAACGACTGAAGTCGTAGTTATTCGCCCTTGATAGTGATTGTGATGGAGGCGTGTTGCAACTTCCAGGCACGTGTGGTGGAACAGAGAGGATCAAGTTCCCATCAACTGTTTCCGTCTGCCACGTTCAGTGAATGGCGGCATACTCTCCTCAAAAACAGCGCGCTTGGTGGGACATTAAACTCGAGTCCCTTTCGCTGGTAGTGGCTGCGCCTGCCTGTTGCAGTGGTAGTCCTCAGCGATATTCTAAATTATTTTTGTTGTTTCTGACTAGTGGCGCACGTTTGGAAAACGCACACTTTCTGCTACTTTAGATATTTATTTACTAACTTTTTATCCCAGTAAACACTTAGTCTTAGTGCGGAAATAAAGTGTCCATTGGCGTATATCTTAGTGGGGAAATAAATTGTACATTACGGTTAGTCAATTAGATTAGGTCGTAGACAAATGCCTCGTGATTCCAGGTTCAGAGTAGCGTCTCCCATTCATATATTATAATTACTCCATGCAGAACCTGGTCTTTCATGAAACAGGTGGTCCTGTTGATCGGATAAAAATGTCTTCCATACGTCTGGTACTCCCAATAAACTCTCCCGCTAACTTGGCAATTAGGAATCGCAGGGGAGAAGCTCTCAGGTTTCACATAAAGCGTTCTTGACGAGGCAGCACTATCCCTAATAGTCACACTCAAGGATCAAGCCCCTGTCCGACATGTTACTTTATTTTAAGAGGAAAGTTCAACATTTCAGCATTTCCTCCTTTACGGAGTATTCAATTAGAATGAGGAGTCGCAGATGCGAAGTGGACCTGCAACCTTCAGCATTTTACGACATAGAAGAACTGTTTTAAGACAATGAGAAAGTGGTATTGTTATTTGACGTCATAAACTTAAAAAAACGTCAAAGAAACTATAAACTCAAGGACGACTAAAATGGAAGAAGAAATCGGCGCCGGCTGCAGTGGCAGAAAGGTTCTAGACGCTACAGTCTGGAACCGCGCGACCGCTATGTCGCAGGTTCGAATCCTGCCTCGGGCATGGATGTGTGTGATGTCCTTAGGTTAGTTAGGTTTAGGTAGTTCTAACTTCTAGGGGACTGATGACCTCAGAAGTTAAGTCCCATACTGCTCAGAACCATTTGAACCTTTTTTTTTTAAGAAATCGGCAGTGTTCTAGTTTAAAAAACAATAGAGGTGTTCTAATGAAGTCAGTCGCGAAAACCCTTCGCAACCGTAACCAAGAAGCAGAGGGATATTTGAACACTGTTCCCCCCCAATACAAATCCATTTTATGCCTCCCTGTAGTGATATTAGGGGAGAATTGACTTTACGTTTTTATTTTTGTAAAATCTTGCAATATGTAAGTAAAATCTCTGTTAAAATTAACCAAATTTTCACGAAAAGTAATGTGACTGTAGAATTTCGGATAGAGAACGATATGAGGCGTAAACTTCAAAATATATTGGAACAGAAGTTAATATATGATCAAGCAAATAAATACAAGATTAATTGTAAGCAATATGAGAAGAGCGGCAAACAAGTAGGAACTTACAGATTAGATTTCATGAACATTCCAGCCATTCTGGTTCCTCAGCCTTAGGAGCACATGTGAAATCACGTGGACGCATTGCTGCTAATACAGAAAATGAGATGAAATTAATACCCGAAATTGATACACGTATAGTTATAAACTTACTAGAAGATATTTTTATAATACTGAATAACACCCTGACAGTATTTTAAATGAGCCAAAGCAACTGAAGAAGAAACCTTTTTAGAGAACTTCATGATGTTTTATATTCTAGATCTTCTTTTATTTCCTTATCGTAGAAGTGAGCTACTTAGGTAATTCTGGTTATTACACGTATGATCCTCAATGAACACTACCCTATGAATGTCCAAATGAGTAAGATGATGGTTCAAATGGCTCTGAGCACTATGGGACTTAACTTCTGAGGTCATCAGTCCCCTAGAACTTAGAACTACTTAAACCTAACTAACCTAAGGACATCACACACATCCATGCCCGAGGCAGGATTCGAACCTGCGACCGTAGCGGTCTCGCGATTCCAGACTGTAGCGCCTAGAACCGCTCGGCCACTCCGGCCGGCGAGTAAGATGATACTTAGATATCTTACGAGAGACTGTTAGTGCCTGAGGTTTAGACTGTACTATACCAGAGGTCTAGATTGTGTGCTGTATCTGTGTTCGTGTTCTTTTGACATAGACATGAGGCACAGTTTTTTTGTAACTTTTGTTTTTTTATTACTTTTTATGCATATAAGATAATTGGTCTTATATTCAGCGGAATAGTTAATTCTATTTACTCTTGACGTAACGTTTTATTGATGCAATGTATTATCGTTATGTTTAATACAAATCTTTTACTATGAGATGATATTTACAATTTAAAGTAACTAGATTTCCCATATATACATAAGTACTGTGCTGTATTGTATTAGTAAACCAAATGTGACATGGTAACAAGTTCTTCACATAAAGTTATCTAAGGGCAGTTATTATCAATGAATTTTAACTGAGATATTTGTATGACCTAACTCATTCTGGACTGTATGGGGGATGTATTCTCGTCTGTCGTGTCTATATAAGATAATTACTTACGAGAGGCAATCTTTAATAGATTTTTTCATTGTGCCGTTTCTTATGGCTACTATATATCTTCATACTGTTAACAACACATACGCAATGTAAATATTAGTCGCATATTCTTTCGGAGATAGACGTTCATGGTCTAGGTTTTATTGATAGTTGACTTTCTACAGTGTTTAAGTGCAGATATTGAGATCATTGGTAAGTAAATATATACCTACTTCAGTGTGGTAGTTGTTTTTTTCTCTGTGTCTAAGAGTCTTCCCACAAACACTTCATATAATTTACTATCTGAAGTTTTCTGCATGGTTGTAACTGCACCACTCAGTGGACTATGTCTGTCGGCATATACTAACCTTTTTGCGTGCACGTATCCACACTTCAGCACCTGACCTGCTGCTCAGGGGAAAATAAGCATTCATGGCATGTTCTTGCCACATGTACTCAGAAGTACTTAAAAATATTCTGCTTGTAGTAGCTATAATTATTAGTCTGCAAATGAAATAAATACTGATGTAATGTGCTCATTAGATTACGAAATGAAACACTCAAAGTAGTAAATGAGTTTTGCTATTTGGGAAGCAAAATTACTGATGATGATAGAAGTAGGACGAAATAGAGTGTAGAGTGACAATGGCAAGAAAAACGTTTCTGAAGAAGAGAATTTTTTTTAACATCGAGTATAGATTTAAGTCTCTGGAAGTCCTTTCTAAAAGTATTTGTATGAATTGTAGCCATGTATGGAAGTGAAACAAGACATAAGCTGTTTAAACAAGAAGAGAATAGAAGCTTTTAAAATGTGGTGCTACAGAAGAATACTGAAGATTGGGTGGACAGATCACGTAACTAATGAGAAGGTACGGAATAGAATTGGGGAGAAGAGAAAATTTGTGGTACAACCTAACTAAAAGAAGGGACCGGTTGATAGGACATATTTTGAGGCATCAAGGTATCGCAAATTTAGTACTAGAGGGAAGCATGGGCGGTAAAATCGTAGAAGGAGATCAAGAGATGAATACTGTAAGCAGATTCTGAGGGTTGTAGGTTGCAGTAGTTACTCGGAGATGAAGAGGCTTGCACATGACAGAGTAGCATGGAGAGCTGTATCAGATAAGTCTTTGGATTGAAGACAACAACGACAACAACAACAACAACAACATCCTCAGTTTCCAATAAAAATATCTGCACTTATGCCCCTAACATCCTGTATATGGCACAAATCGACACCTGAAAGGTGATCTCTGCACTGTAAGATACCTAGAGTCTGGCACATGTATAAATTATTTGACATACACGTATCAATAGAGATCATTCCTCGTATATTACGTTAATGATGTTCCGTTTCATCTCAATGAAATAAGTTTTGTGCTGGTATCGAGATCATGGCGTGTTCTACGTGTGTCGCTAAACATTTTAAGACTCTGATGGTTTTCAATTTATCCAGTTGGAAGCTGAATTGTAGCCCAAATTTTACTTGTAAGCACTTAGACATGTTTACCTTGATCAGTTGGACAGCTTATTTGTTTTATCCTGTGTATAAATTGTTAATTTGTTATTGTTGATATAGACTTCCGTGTAGACGGTCACTATGGCCGAAACCGGTAGAAAATAAATAATATATTTGTACAGCTGACGGCAAACATGCAGTTCTTCAAATTCCTGACAGTTGTATCAAGTCATCTCATGAAATAGTTACTTTTGTAAAAGTTTGCCTTAAGGTTAGCCAGTAAGGTTAGCCAGGCATTAGGATTGTAGCATGACACTCACAGAGAGAGTCCAACTATAAGTTTAACTTTTCTTCTACTTTCCTGATTTCAACCGAATTTTAAAATCACGTGTACTCAGACTTTGAAGTCCAGAACTTAGTATTGGTGTTTTAAATTTTTAATATGATTTTAATGGGATTTTTAAGTATATCTACAATACATATTCCAACAGTTCTATGCATTCATTTTATGAGAAATGTTATTAATGTACTTCCAGTAATTTTTACAGTTTCGAACTTATATTTTATTTCATTATCGGTACATAAATGTGATAATGAAATAGTCAAACTACATTTTCGATAATGTTAATCCATAAAAGTATGCAAATACGTCTGTATTACTTCCTGCCAAATTTCACTGGGACTAGTTCATATTAGCGATAAAATGGTGGGATTGAACATAGAAAAACAAAGTTACAAGAAATGATTTTAAAATATTATTTAAAAAATGAATGTTAGTATGAGACACATACCCTTTAAAATTCAACACTACAATGCATTTTTCTTTCTTGCTCCAGGAGGGCTTCTTTGTCTCGTAATTTCAAGACCAGAGTAGCCTTTTTCTTGAATTTTTCCTTCAGCCAGCATCTTGTGGACTGCTTGATCCGTCGTTGATCTATAGATAAGCAATTGTTCTTCTGGGAGTGAGATAAAGGAGTGCTGTGACTCTTGCCTTCTTCAGTCTTCAAAACATACCATACCCAACTGAGAACTAGCGTTTACAAGACCCAAAATATCTTTTTTGCACGGTGCTGGGGGATGGGTGGGGGGGGGGGGGGGCGGAGGTGAGGGATGGGGCGGTGGGGGACATCAGGGCCAAATGACGCTGGGCAGTCTTTTGTTTTCACTTGGTGCCTTGTCATCATTAGTGCATCTTGCTAGCAGTGTATCAGGTGCAAATCTCTGATAGACAGATACTGTCTTGACCTCTTTAGCAGCTGGTAGTGTTTCACGGGTGCAGTCCATATGTCGAATATTTCGTAGACGTACTTGTAATTCTAATGCATCCAAATCATTTTATGACCTTAGAGTCAACACTCGAAAGCTACTAAAATATTCTTGAAACAAAATTTAGGGTGGAGTGTCCCCTTAAGCAGCTGGGTTAGACAATAACCTATGTTGGTAATATTACTCTGGTTAATCTGTATTTTTATTACTTGTCTGAAAACCTCTCGTTCGCTTAATGAAGATAATAAAAATAGGTTTTCAATATTCAAAGCCATGTTGCGCTATCATTTGGAGTTCACATAAAATTGCACATTTACGGGTAGCTAATTCAAAGATAAAGGAGGAAGACAGGGGGTGCAAATTGCAGTAGGACTATGTCTAGTAAGGAAAGTTCCGGTGAAGAACATATTCATACTGAAAATATTTTCAGAATGAGATTTTCAGTCTGCAGCGGAGTGTGCGCTGATATGAAACTTCCTGGCAGATTAAAACTGTGTGCCCGACCGAGTTCGAGTCTCGGTCTGGCACACAGTTTTAATCTGCCAGGAAGTTTCATATCAGCGCACACTCCGCTGCAGAGTGAAAATCTCATTCTGGAAACATCCCCCAGGCTGTGACTAAGCCATGTCTCCGCAGTATCCTTTCTTTCAGGAGTGCTAGTTCTGCAAGGCTCGCAGAAGAGCTTCTGTAAAGTTTGGAAGGCAGGAGACGGATACTGGCAGAAGTAAAGCTGTGAGTACCGGACGTGAGTCGTGCTTCGGTAGCTCACTTGGTAGAGCACTTGCCCGCGAAAGGCAAAGTTCCCGAGTTCGAGTCTCGGTCGGGCACACAGTTTTAATCTGCCAGGAAGTTTCATATCAGCGCACACTCCGCTGCAGAGTGAAAATCTCATTCTGGAAACATCCCCCAGGCTGTGGCTAAGCCATGTCTCCGCAGTATCCTTTCTTTCAGGAGTGCTAGTTCTGCAAGGCTCGCAGAAGAGCTTCTGTAAAGTTTGGAAGGCAGGAGACGGATACTGGCAGAAGTAAAGCTGTGAGTACCGGACGTGAGTCGTGCTTCGGTAGCTCACTTGGTAGAGCACTTGCCCGCGAAAGGCAAAGTTCCCGAGTTCGAGTCTCGGTCGGGCACACAGTTTTAATCTGCCAGGAAGTTTCATATCAGCGCACACTCCGCTGCAGAGTGAAAATCTCATTCTGGAAACATCCCCCAGGCTGTGGCTAAGCCATGTCTCCGCAGTATCCTTTCTTTCAGGAGTGCTAGTTCTGCAAGGCTCGCAGAAGAGCTTCTGTAAAGTTTGGAAGGCAGGAGACGGATACTGGCAGAAGTAAAGCTGTGAGTACCGGACGTGAGTCGTGCTTCGGTAGCTCACTTGGTAGAGCACTTGCCCGTGAAAGGCAAAGTTCCCGAGTTCGAGCCTCGGTCGGGCACACAGTTTTAATCTGCCAGGAAGTTTCGTGAAAATATTTTACTTACAATTATAGTTATATTACGATTATTTCTTTTGGGTTAATTATAGTATATTCAGGACTATAACTAAACCATAAAGCAGAAAATACTATTTAAGTTAACTGCAACAAAAAAAGTAAAACTTCATGATTGAAAATGAAGCTCGCACAGTACCCAGTAATTTACATTCGAACTAAATTTTAGTTGTGGTAACATTCAGATCGCTGATTATCTAGGAGGACGGAAACGGCCTTGCCGCAGTGGCTACACCGGTTCCCGTGAAATCACCGAAGTTAACCGCTGTCGGGCGTGGTCGGCACTTGGATGGGTGACCATCCTGGCCGTCATGCGTTGTTGCCTTTTTTCGGGGTGCACTCAGCCTCGTGATGCGGATTGAGGAGCTACTCGACCGAATTGTAGCGGATTCGGTTAAGAATACCATCATAATGACCGGGAGAGCGGTGTGCTGACGCCACGACCCTCCTACCCGCATCCTCCACTGAGGATGACACGGCGGTCGGATGGTCCCGATAGACCACTCGTGGCCTGAAGACGGAGTGGTTATCTAGGTGGAAGTGGCGTTCCACCAGCAGTGTGGAGAAAACTACCTCCAAGTACTCAGCTGCGATACAAATCATCCAATGTATTCGGCAGCTGGGATTATGGACAACTATCAGCTGCGTGATTGAATGGTGACAATGAAAATTTGTGCCGGACTGGGACTTGAATGCACATTTCCCACTTAGCACGAGCGGTCCCCACACCATTTGGCTATCCGAGCACGACTCACGACCAAACTCAAACACTTACATCCGTTGTCAACCATGTGTCTACATTTTTGCAGTCGCACATCCATTACGTGTATTCCCGTACAGGGGAGACATTTTGCTTGAAAGTCTCTTGCCCGGTGTTAAGCATATCCGAAGGATTATTGCTTCGTATTTCTGAATGACACAGGCACTTCAATACCATATTTATCCACCAAAACGATATGTTGTCACTAAAGAATAAACCAGTTTATTCATAATATCAGCAATAAAATAACCAGTCGGCTCTGGTGCACGTTGGCGTGCTTGAAGTAGTCAAAAGCTATGCAGAATGTCCTGTTGCGAGTTGATGGTGTAAGAACGAAATGAAATGTAGGTAAGGTACTATGCACTCACTTTAACATGGTCGAGGTGTGGAAGCTAAATGTTCCGTGAAATCGAAATTGAAACATATGTCATATTGAGGTGTGACAAGTTCAATAATCGTACTTACTGATACAAAATATGTACCAGCTTAATGAAATACAGCTTTGAAAATAGGTAATATAGAGATAATGAACACTATTGTTTTACAGGTGAAGATAGCAGCTGCCCCACACAGAAAACAACCGCATCCATTCCCCCACTCTTTATGATCTCATAACTAAGAGACTCAGGAAGCAACATAACGCGTCATTCTGTGCCTTTATCGACATTCCATCTACATTATCTGTAGGACGTTCATGTAACGCATAGAACATCTCAAGTGACTCCCGCTTGTGAATATTTCGTAACGCAGTATGTTCCTCAATTGTGGCCTCGTATCCTAATTGAAATCTTCGTGTGTTACAGACCATGCGTGGGACGTCATCACGGAAATCGCCACTGAGCTGCTGGAGACCTACAACGTGGAGAAAGATCAGGTAAAACGGTCGATCTGACCTATTCTCACGCTACAGCTAATCTCCGGAATGGATAGTTTAAGGTGCTACATTGTATCTATCTTTTTTATTTTTTAATCAAGTTGTTTCACTTGATTGTTTTTACTGCATTTACTTCTTTTATTAATTGCTTGTTGACTAAATATTTGATTTGACAATAATAGCTAAAATACTTGAAAATCATTATGGAAAGAAAAAACAGCGACATACGACATGATGATGTATAAAACTGGAGTCTGTTGTCCGTATCATAAACCTTGCTTCCAGAAGAACTGATTCATGTGGTAGGACAATGAAACTTCATTTGCCAGGAGACGGTTGCTATGCCAGTCAGCTAATGTTGTTATCAACTGAATTAAATACATTACTTGTCATTATCCTATGACTGTTACAAATACTACTAGAAAAATCACCGTCTTCCTGATGGAACTTAAAATATATTCTTAGTTATTGTCATTAAACTAATCAGACCCCTTTCATTCCTCTCCTAAGCAAAAGTTACTAACCTTACCGTCGGCTCGAACGAGGTTTCAATGAGTGAGACTAACACACGCTGACCTAACGATCATCACAGTTGACCACGTATATTCTGCGAGCGTTGTAAAAACGATCAAGGATGGACACCGGTAATCATAACTTTGGAGACTGTATCGATTAGCGAATCCGATATAGGAAATGTGACGGTTCATACAACTAGGTAACAAACGGAAAACGTGACTTCGATTTAAATGGTGCACCATAAGTAACTTCCGCATTTGGAAGGAAAATTCCCATTATTTGGTGACTAATGAAATTGAACGAAAGAGAAATTAAGTTTCTTATTCAGTAATTTAAAAAAATCTTTGAATACAACTATTTCACACACTTTGAAACGTAACATCGCTGAAGTGGGTGTCGTTAATGACAAATGTTTGAAGAATTTCCTAGGAGCTCTTCATGGCTGTGGGTGTCATTATGAGCAGAATGGTTGTGTCTGGTTGTACTGCACCATTTTATTGTTTTGTAACCTATGAGGGCCTTGCATCGCTTCTTGTACGATGCTTCACGGTTTGTTTCCATTCTCAAGAGGAATCAAAGAATATGTTAGCATTTTATCGCAAATACTTCGTAATAAGGAACATTTGAAAAATTGTTGGTTCGCACAGAGAGATACATGCAATAATCTGTCCTATGAATCAGTCATGATCTAACAGAGCAGGAACTACTTTTAATTAATGGTAATGGTGCACATGTGGCCAGCATCGCACTATGTGTCATGGGTTGTGGATTAAAAGTGTAGGTCTCAGTGTCTTACTTTTCTGTCGTAGACTTATAATTTAAAACATCCCTGAAGAAAATCGGAGCATATTCTGCGATGGAGAGTTTCTGCAGGTCATAAATAGTACATTCCTCCAATTTCTACGTACAGATTCCGGCGATATCCAGGATGGCTGCGTAAGCAGTAAACACCTCATCCTTCTTCGTTAATCTACAGTTTATGTGCTGCCCCGTTCCTAATGATGTCAACATAGCGAGAGGTGAAAGGTTTCAATTGCCCACTTCCGCAGACAGCCACGTTCCCCGAGAAACAACTGTGGAACACAGTAGCAGAGAACCTAGAACTTTACCTGCCGCCTGTGCGGTGTCGGCCGACTCGGGATTAATCCATTTCGAAACGTGGTGGTGAATGACGTTTCCACTGCCAATATTTGGCTTCCAGTGGAAGAAGAGGTGGCGGCGTAAAGTTCCTTATCAGCAGTCTTTGTACCAACGTTCTGGGTTAAATTTCAACTTTTCTACAACAAGGGTATTTGGCACTGTTCATGGTGATCCGTTCGTCGGACGGGGACGGTAACCTCGGTGGTCCCCTTTGTGTTATTCGAGAGGAGCAGGATATGCGTTTCACCCCCTCCCTTCTCTCACAAGTACTCCGGGCCAGTGATTAGAGATTAACAACAGACAAACGAATATATTCTTGTCCTCATAATGTAAAGCAATTAAAGCAATAGCTGATTTATTCTGCGTCACAGATCATTCAGAAAGCCGGCAGCAGCTCGCGCCCGTCTCGCAGCTCTGGCTGGTCTGGCACTGCAGACATGTGGCCTTAATCCCATCTTCTGTGCCCAAGAACCTTCCTCGTGAATCAGTCTGTCTATTAGTGAAAACCTTATCCAAATACTCACAGTAGCGCCTGAGATAAGCCTTTATATAGACACAGGAAGACGAAGCAAGGGGCTTTGATTTATAAGCATATTTCAGAAATTTAAGTGGAATACAGTGTGTACATAAAGTTCGGCAACACTTTCAATTATTTATTACACAAGAACTAAACATTGTACAGATGTCATACATCTTGCATTTTGAAGAGAAACTCTGAAAGTTTGTTTTTTTACATAAACATTCTATATGCGAACCATGAGTGATACAGTAGACTTCAGTACCCGTCCCAGCACGGCATCGTCGACTGTGGCAGTCGCTTCCCGTATTCTCTCCCGGAGCTCTGCTACATCACGTGGTAGAGGCGGTACCTACACCAGATCTTTAATGTGTCCCCACAGAAAAAAGTCAAACGGAATGAGGTCTGGTGATTGGGGAGGCCATTTCATGAAACGACTGTCTCCTTCTGCAGCACGGTCGATCCATCGATGCGGTAGCTCCGTGTTCAGGTACCCACGAATTTGTTGTGCCAGTGGGAAATGGCCATCCTTGTTGGTGGCTTCTTATCGTACTTCGTTCTAAACGTTCGTTGAACAGCTACAGCACACGAACACCAACACACAGGCAGCTCGCTCCGCACCTGAACTCCTCATGTTGGCGACCAGCGCTGACTATCGGCAAATGACCAAACTACGCTGTGGCGGTACATATGAAAAAAACTTTCAGGGTTTCTCTTCAAAATGACATATGTATGCTATCTTTATAATGTTTGGTTCTAATGCAATAAAAAATTGAAAGTATTCCCAGACTTTATGTACACCCTGTATTAATAAATTATACACACAAGCCTTGCTCATGAATCAGTCTACGTAACAGTGAAAAATAAATCAAAATCACTACAGTAGTTACAGAGATTCAGATTCATGTACAGACAGAAAAATGTTATGCAGGACTTTATATACTGGACGATTCGGCTGCTCCTACCTATGGGTTTTATGCAACCCACAATGCCTTCAATAACCACGCGTGAGATATTCATATTCTCCCGCTAGCCATGTGCAAACTATAAGTCCTACAGAAAAATGAACGGGACGTTTTGTGGGAAATTTAACTTACGGTAGTTAAATTTTGTACTGGGATACGTTGTCACTGGAAGCCACAGTTTTCGAGTTATTCAAGAAAAACGCATTTGAAGGTCGCTTTTGTAAGTTTTTCAAGACTAATTCAACATCTACAATCTCTAGCAAAAACGAATCCCAGTAGGGAATTTAAGTACATGAAATTTCTTACCAAAAGATCCTGTTCAGTTTTTCTGTAGGGCTAATAGTCTGCACGTAGCGACGGAGAGAGTAAGAAAATCAAGCACGGTATTTGAGGACATAGCGAGTTGCATAAAAGCTATAGGTAGGGACAGCTGAATCACCCTATAAGTATAGAAGGATAGAAGATGAACCAGTCACACTCAAACGAGACAGATGGGAGAGAGAAAGAAATAAACTTATTATTTCAAAAGTGATCGCCATAATTGTTAATACATTTATCTCACCCTGCGACAAGACGATCAGTGCCGTCAAGGAAAAATGTGAACCTGCAGATGCTGTTGCACTGAAAATGGTTTGTTATTGCCTACTAAACCATGATTATACCCAGGCATACACCTCTTTGTCCGATGGCCACGAACGTCTTTCTTCAGGGCTACAGAAATATGGAAATCGCTTGGGGAGAGTCTGGGACAGAGCGTCCATGTTTAAGGGCACCCAAGCGAAGCTTCTGCGTTATAGTTGAATTAAACTTGGTGACATGTGGGACTGCGTGATGAAGCATCGTGACGATCCCCTACAAACAGCAATAGTTACTAATATTGTCATATAGTCCTGATTTTCTCCTCCTGTTCTCAGTAGGCGGTATTGCATGATTCTCAGGAAACGTAGAGACTGGCGTTTTGAGAACCACTTCCACGAAATGTCGTCGATATATGGTCTCACGAAGGATACAAACAATGCGTGCAGCAATTTCTTGCTAGATAACCTCAAATGGAACCACCTATTGTTTTCCAATTAACACACCAATAAGCCTGATATTTGGGAAACACTAAGAGACTTAACTATTAAAAATTTTTCAAACTGATATGCTTTCTTCCATCGAGGAGAAATTTGTGCCAGATAATTTCAGTTAACTACATCATGCACGCATTAGAAAGACGTTGGACAAAGTCCAAAGACCTCATTCTTAATTACATCGGAAAATCAGTAAATACAATTGTTTAGTGACAGAACGAGACATTTTTATACCCCCAAGTATATTCGCATGTTTGTAAACACTGTGACTCGTTCGTTGTTAGAAAGGTGTATGAGGGCACTAATATAGAGGTATTCGGAATGACGAATAGAAAACTCAAGTACAATTTTTGTCAAAGAAATTAACTGGTAGAGAAAAACAACATAAATACAAAGAAAAACACTGTGTTAACATCTTTCGATGTGAGATGAACAGATGAACAGGCAACGAAAGACCATTACACTGCTGTGAAAACTTACGGTAGTTGCTACCTCTCTCATTTCTAATTTTGAAGAAGACTGTTGTTTTGGTAGGCACAGGGAACAGCAAGAGCAACAACAAAAGCATAAATAAACCACTCAATAGTGGTCGGCCGTAATATACAACATCGATGGTCCAAAACATATTTATAGATTAGTCTAAATTTTCGTGGCACCTTGGAGACGTTAACTTACAATATGACTGGATTTTCATTTGCGCCTAAAAACAATGAGACTGGAAGTGACAACACGCAGCTATTTATATATCCCTGCTAAGAAATATTACGCTGTTCCTTTTGCGCCAAAATGACGAGCACTAAAGCTGGAAGTTTATGGTCCGGCAAGAACGCTGTTTCTGTACGTCGTAAAATCTTTCCTTCATTTTTACGACACAAAACCGGAAATTAGCGCTCCTACTAACTCGACGAGCACACTGCGGAGCTTATTCGGTGAAGCTGACTGCCAAGGGTGAGCAGCTTAAGAGGTATAAGACGGGATCTCACAAATGCGTAGGATCAGTCACTTATTACGTTTACCGTTTACATTAAAGGAGGCTTTGAAGACATCAAGACGATATTAGTCAAAGGGGTGAGTATTGTCAATGTTCATAACTCATTTTCTTTATCGAGGTTCTGAAATATCGTTAACTTAGTTTTAGAGGGAACTACGTATGCTACTTCTTTAGCCGAATCAGCTATTCTTCCGAAGCTCGACGTACATAGTTCCGTTTGAAAGTACGCGTATGGTATTGCAGCACCATCTCAATGAATAAAAAAGTTATAATGAAAATCACACAGCAAAACAATACTTTCCTTTTCTTGACAAAAAGCTAATTTCATCTTTTAAGAGTTCTAGAATTGCGTACATAGTACATAGAGCCAATCCAAAAATTATTAGATTGTTAGCTTGATAGATATAACAGTTTCAAATACCGCTTAAATACGAGGGTTGACTGAAAAGTAATGCCTCCATCTTAACTCTTCAACAGTTGGCAGCACTGGTATCCGGCGGTAATTGCTTGTTCCGTAGCCTCTTCTCTACAACTCCAGTTGGCAGGAAGCCTTAGCATTGAACGGTTCTGTTGTTATAGTGTAAAGTATGGAACCCTGCGCAGACTGTCGGTCAATGCGATTTAAGCAACGTGCAGTCATTGAATTCTTGACAGCAGAAGGTGTCACCACAAGGGAGATTCATCAGAGAATGAAAGCAGTTTATGGTGATTGTGTTGATGTGAGTAGTGTGCGTCGTTGGGCGAATAAGTTTAAAGATGTTGAGGCGGTAAAATCTGACCTGCGTGACTAACAAAAAGTTGAACTTCCTGTGACAGCAACCACCGAGTTGCACAAGCAAAATGTTGACATATTGATTCAGGGCGATCGTCGTATCACTCAGAGACAAATTGCAAGCACAATCGGCATTTAACAAGAACGCGTGGCTCACATTATTGCTTTGCTTGGCTATCGGAAGATCTGTGCACGATCAGTACCCTGATGCTGACTCCTGAAATGAAAGTGCACGGACATGAAATTTGCCTGGAACTCCTCTCGCATTATGAGGATTAAGGTGACGCCTTTCTCCATTCAATTGTGACAGAAGACGAAACATGGGTACACCTTTACGACCAGGACATAAAACGTCAGTCTATGGAATATCGACAAAAAGACTCGCCCCATAAACAGAAATTAAAGACGCAGCCCTCAGCTGGAAATGTCATGGCCACAGTATTCTGGGACGCAGATGGTGTTATCCATGTTGATTTCCTTGATCGTGGAACAACAATAAATTCAGAGCGTTACACCAAAACACTGCGAAAAGACAGCTAACAAGGGTCCGAAAGGAAAAAGGAAATGTTTTCCTGCAGCATGACAATGACAAACCACACACTTCACGTGCCACCACAGCAGAACGTCAGAGACTGAATCTCACCACCATACGGCATCCTCTATGCAGTCCGGATTTAGCACCGTCTGACTTCCACCTATTTCTGAAAAAGAAAGACGATCTGCAGGGACATCATTATGCATCTGATGAAGACGTTGAGAAATCTGTGAAACTGTGGTTGAGGAAACAGAGTGTCGACTTCTTCCGTGACGGTTTCAGAAAACTTGTTCATCGTTGGCAGAAATGTATCCACTTGGCTAGTGGTTATGTGGAAAAATGAATATTAGTAATTAAAGATCACACTCTTAGGATTATTTCTGCGTTTGATTTATTAAAATAGTCCCATCCAAACCCAATTAACGGAGGTGGAGGCATTACTTTTGGTTCAACCCTCGTAGCAAAATGCAGCTTTGAATGCTATTACTTTGAAATACAGTCATTAGATATTATGAATAATTCTGAAAATGTTGCAGACGAAACAAGTTGCTTAACAACTTGCACTCTGCTTCAAGATGGTTTCTTTGTCAGATAGATGTACGTATCCCCGTCATGAATCTCTGCTACATGACTGTTGACCATAAGTTTAATCAGTGTTCTCTTTCCTTTATTTATCATTCGGCACATGGTACATCATAAAACCATCTTTGCTGCCCAAAGTATCTCTAAAAATCGACGTAATTTTATCATCATCTCAGCTGGACACCGTTCCATGACCAAAAGAGATTTTTCTTTATATTTAGTCAGAGTATTCACTGCCCTTTCATCGTTTAATCTAAATATAATTTTCTGTTTATCACTATTATAGATCAAAGACAACAAAAATGTATTTGGAAGCTCGCTCCGCAATTCACATTTACATATTATCATAAACCATTTCTCATAACATTGCTGTTAGATTAGTGGATATAACTGAGAGCTTGAAAACAGTGAGAGACTTAGCTAGCAAGTCCGTTACATCCACTTTTCTGCCAATAATTCTTCTGCAATTAATGATCCAAACAAACACAACGAAAGGTTCATGTCTACCAAGAAGACATATGCTTGGATATTTCTGGTATTTCAACTGGAGCTTTTTCGGGGCTCATTTAACTTTAGGACTCTGTATCTCACAATGAACAAAAAGGGGCTTGTACCACTATTGAAATAAGCCCTTCATATATACACTCCTGGAAACTGAAATAAGAACACCGTGAATTCATTGTCCCAGGAAGGGGAAACTTTATTGACACATTCCTGGGGTCAGATACATCACATGACCACACTGACAGAACCACAGGCACATAGACACAGGCAACAGAGCATGCACAATGTCGGCACTAGTACAGTGTATATCCACCTTTCGCAGCAATGCAGGCTGCTATTCTCCCATGGAGACGATCGTAGAGATGCTGGATGTAGTCCTGTGGAACGGCTTGCCATGTCATTTCCACCTGGCGCCTCAGTTGGACCAGCGTTCGTGCTGGACGTGCAGACCGAGTGAGACGACGCTTCATCCAGTCCCAAACATGCTCAATGGGGGACAGATCCGGAGATCTTGCTGGCCAGGGTAGTTGACTTACACCTTCTAGAGCACGTTGGGTGGCACGGGATACATGCGGACATGCATTGTCCTGTTGGAACAGTAAGTTCCCTTGCCGGTCTAGGAATGGTAGAACGATGGGTTCGATGACGGTTTGGATGTACCGTGCACTATTCAGTGTCCCCTCGACGATCACCAGAGGTGTACGGCCAGTGTAGGAGATCGCTACCCACACCATGATGCCGGGTGATGGCCCTGTGTGCCTCGGTCGTATGCAGTCCTGATTGTGGCGCTCACCTGCACGGCGCCAAACACGCATACGACCATCATTGGCACCAAGGCAGAAGCGACTCTCATCGCTGAAGACGACACGTCTCCATTCGTCCCTCCATTCACGCCTGTCGCGACACCACTGGATGCGGGCTGCACGATGTTGGGGCGTGAGCGGAAGACGGCCTAACGGTGTGCGGGGCCGTAGCCCAGCTTCATGGAGACGGTTGCGAATGGTCCTCGCCGATACCCCAGGAGCAACAGTGTCCCTAATTTGTTGGGAAGTGGCGGTGCGGTCCCCTACGGCACTGCGTAGGATCCTACGGTCTTGGCGTGCATCCGCGCGACGCTGCTGTCCGGTCCCAGGTCGACGGGCACGTGCACCTTCCGCCGACCACTGGCGACAACATCGATGTACTGTGGAGACCTTACGCCCCACGTGTTGAGCAATTCGGCGGTACGTCCACCCGGCCTCCCGCACGCCCTCTATACGCCCTCGCTCAAAGTCCGTCAACTGCACATACGGTTCACGTCCACGCTGTCGCGGCATGCTACCAGTGTTAAAGACTGCGATGGAGCTCCGTATGCCACGGCAAACTGGCTGACACTGACGGCGGCGGTGCACAAATGCTGCGCCATTCGACGGCCAACACCGCGGTTCCTGGTGTGTCCGCTGTGCCGTGCGTCTGATCATTGTTTGTACAGCCTTCTCGCAGTGTCCGGAGCAAATATGGTGGGTCTGACACACCGGTGTCAATGTGACCTTTTTTCCATTTCCAGGAGTGTAGATTCCGAAAAATAAATTGGAAATCACTTAATGATTAACTTGTATATCATTATATACATTATTCAAAAGCCTCCGAATAATAAACTGGATTCATGCCAAAAACGTGGGAGTCTTGATTTTTCAGTTGTTTTGTGCAACAGTACATTTCATTCCATAAATAATAATACGTATGCCTTGTCAGTAAACTGCCTGGGAACACAAGGATGTGCATTTTATTTAAGTGCAGTACATTAATACGACATAACTGTATAGATCTCGTGGTGGAGAGACTGCCTGCAAAATAAAAACTCATGTTCACGACAGGCAGAGTCGTTTCCCGCCATTTACCCCCACCATCTTGACTTACGTCACGAAACGGACGACAGCGCCCTCTGATGATGGTACTGTGTTCTAGGTCCAGACCTCGTGGTGAATACATTTGCATGAAATTGTTTAAAGAAAGACTTATGTCCAAGTCCTTTTACCACGAATCCACGAGTAGTTCTAATATAAGTAATATTAAATGTGACAAATTAGGTTTAGGAATTTCTGTGAACATTGAGGTGTTCCAATAAGATTCATTCACTTTCTCAAGTCTCTGTCTCCTACATTAACCAAGATAGAAACTTGTGGAATATATTAATTTGTAGGTAGGACTAGAAAGTTTTTATTTTCAGAAAACCCATGGCATTTTACAAAAGTATTTCTTTTACAAGGCTGTGCATACAGCTCTGGTGAAATTTTTACATTTATGTCTAGACTCAAAGTTTTCATTTATCTTTCACAAGTGTTCAACGTCCCCTGCACTGGACGAACGAAAAACATCTGCAGTGCTGTCCTCTAAATGAACTCCATTCGTAACAGAATCGCACCGTGCGGAACGCAGAACACCTTTTGTTGCTGTGTTAACATCATATCGGCTGGACGAACGTAGGGTAATCAACGAACGAGGTCGTCAGCTGCGCCAGTGAGGCCCCTACCAGCAACTACGCGCACGTACGTACACTGTGCAGTCACATTAATGTGACCACCTGTCAGGAGCCCGGGTAACCACGTTTTTGTAGCTTGGGCCACTGCGAGATGTGCAGGAAGAGAGCGTCAGTGAGGTTCTGGAAGGTACCGACAGGTATGTGGAACCATCCAGCTCCAGTCCCAGAACCAACGGCGCTAGGTCTTTCGGTTGAAATTCCATGGAGTGAACAGCCCTGTTGATCTAGACCACAGATTATGGGGAGTTTGATGTCCAGGGTAGTTCGGTAAACTCATCCTGGTGCTCTTTAAATAGTGCATGTTGCGAGCTCCCTGACACTTTACGTTGTCCAGCTGGTAAAAGCCACCGTGGCAAGGAATGCGTGTAGGGCTGTACATGGTCCCCAAGGATAGATGCATACTTATTTAGATCCATTATACCTTCCAGAATGACTATATCACCCAGGGAATACCACAAAAAAATTCCCCATACCACAGTGCTCCCTCCCCTGGCTAAGACAGTTCCGACAATTGTTGCAGGGTGTTTGCTTTGAGACGTTTCACGTCGTATGTCCAAATGGCCATCTGACCCATTTCACATCAAACGAGATCCATCTGAGAAGACCACATCTCGCCATTCAGTGTACGTTCATTGAGTTGGTCGTCGCTGAACAGCAGTCAGCATTGGTGCATGAACCAGACGCTTACGTTGGAGGCCCAGACACAACAATTGTCGCTGAACTGTTATTGAGGAGACAATGTTGCTTGCCCCTTCGTTTGTCTCGGCAGTCAACTGCTCAATAGTTGCACGTATATTCGCCTGTGCTCATCTCTGCAGCCATCGTTCATGCCTGTCATCTATGGCCGATGGTGTACCATAATTACCTTGACGCCAGTTTGGATAGAGCTACTTTACCATGCACAGTATACCACGGCGGCATGCGAGCAGTTTACAAACTTAGCCGTTTCGGAAATGCTTCCAATCTTGGCCCGAAAGTCAATGAACATGCCCTTCGCCGGTCGTTGTGGCCGACCGGTTCCAGGCGCTTCAGTCCGAAATTGCGCTGCTGCTACGGTAGCAGGTTCTAATCCTGCCTTGGGAATGAATGTGTGTGATGTCCTTAGGTTAGTTAGGTCTTAATAGTTCTAGGTCTGATGCCCTCAAATGTTAAGTCCCATAGTGCTAAGAGCCATTTGAACCATTTGAACGTGCACTTTTGGGGGTAGGATAAACCGCTTCGTTTCATTAGGATAACGACTGCACTGTTTCCCGCGCTACCCGACTGGCTTTGTATACCCTCCACTGCCAGTGCTGCCATCTCCCGTCTGTGAGTGGCTCTTCCTAATTGACGTCGCACTTAGGCGGTGGTCATATTAGTATGGCTCAAATGGCTCTGAGCACTATGCAACTTTACTTCTGAGGTCATCAGCCACCTAGAACTTAGAACTACTTAAACCTAACTAACCCAAGGACATCACACACATCCATGCCCGGGGCAGGATTCGAACCTACGACCGTAGCGGTCGCTCGGTTCCAGACTGTAGCGCCTAGAACCGCACGGCCACTCCGGCCGGCACATTAGTATGATTAGACCGTGTATAATCTCTGTATACGTGAACAAGCAACTTACATCTGGCGTCGTGGTGAACTTATAGCTTTGATGTGTAAGTTAATGTATACGCCAAATGTCAGCCTTCATTCATGTAGAAGATAGTCGTGTGAAACCGGATGATTCTTTTGAGACATCATACAATTTTAAATGGGGTAAAGGAAAAATCCCAGCAGGAAATTACTGAACTGGCTCTTAATCTCGAGTAGTAAGCGAGTTACTGAACGTGCTTACCGCCCGCCATGAAGCTGATGTGTTTGGTTTTGTTGCAGCCGGAACCAGTGGACGAGGTGCTGGACCTGGAGGACCGCAAGAAGCGCGAGACGCTGGCGTACAAGCGCTCCTTCTTCGTGCGGATGGTGAGCGACCCCAAGCTGTACAACCCCAAGATCGCCAAGAGCCTGCCCGGCAAGCGGCACCGCCACCTCAGCGACCGCGGCGCCACCGTCGACAACGGAGTCTCCATCAACGCGCCGCCGCCCCAGTACGTGCGCAGGCTGCCGTCGCTGCCCTAGCAAAGCCAGCCGCCGCCCGCCGCGGCCCACGAGCAGAGCCAGCGCGGGCAGTGCGGCAGGGTCACGAGGCACCTGGCAAAGCGCGCTCCGTGCGGGACGGGCAATCGTCAACTGAAACGCAGCATTCTTCTCATCCTTGTGGACAGTACCATCGGCGCGCAGCTGCTGCCATACGGCCTTCTATGTCATAGTCGTCGTGCTAATAATATTTATTTGATCTTTCCCCCAGAACCCTTGTCCTTTATTTAAAACCACACCCTGTGATTTCTTACCAGACTCCGTAGCAAATAGATGGAGGTGTTTTTTAATTTAGGATGCTTAACAGCATTGTCATCAGCGCCCTTACTGGTTACCAACATTCACATTTCGTGATCTGAGCTGTACCTGTTCACACAAGCAAATTTTCCGTGACGATTCTGCAACATTATATGTTAGCGAGTTTCTTTAGAATGTCCGATTCTGTCGACACAAATATGTGGTTTGCATACATTAATATCCAAGACTCATTTCATAAAACTCCTTAATGACACATTGCATGGCTAGCTACTCAAAGAAGAAACGCCGATCGATCCATCCGTTCATAGCTTACTGACTTCCTCCACAACGCTGTAGATAAAGGGCCGCATATCTCACAACATTTTAAATGCGCATTACACTAATGCCACTATCAGGTGAGATGGTGAACGCGTCTTCAGCCAAGTTGAGGGTTGCCTTCACGTCAGCGTATGAAACACATATATTTAAAATACAGGTTGAGCATAAAGTCTTTATCCGACTACAAACATGTTCAAGGAATACACATATACGTGGTTTGTTGCAAATGAGGCTCAGATCATAAAGTTTCTTATGGATATACTACCACACGTACTGTTTTTGTTGCCCATAGATCGTCTACGTAATACTCGATTTCTCTCCATGAATCGAACATTTCTTCCGTGGCTCAAATGGCTCTGAGCACTATGGGACTCAACTGCTGTGGTCATTAGTCCCCTAGAACTTAGAACTACTTAAACCTAACTAACCTAAGGACATCACACACATCCATGCCCAAGGCAGGATTCGAACCTGCGACCGTAACAGTCGCACGGTTCCGGACTGTGCGCCTAGAACCGCGAGACCACCGCGGCCGGCATTTCTTCCGTCACCACTTCCACGCCGTCTGGTATTAGTGCCGTAAGAATTCTGCGCAGAATCGGAGAGGAAATAAATATGTGGGAAAGGCTGACAACGGGAAGGGACAGGATGATAGAACATCAGGGAATGACTTCCATAGTACTGTAGGGAGCTGCAGAAGGCAAAAACTGTAGGGGAATACAGAGATTGGAATACATCCAGCAAATAATTGAGGTCGAAAGTTGCAAGTGCTACTCTGGGAGAAGAGTTTGGCACAGGAGAGGAATTCGTGGCGGGCAGCAACAAACCAGTCAGAAGACTGATGACTCAAAAAAAAAAAAAAAAAAGGATACTTAACGCAACCCCGCAAAAAACCAAGAGACGTGATGTCTGGTGAATGTCGCGGCCGTGATATCGGACCGTCTCTACTGATCCACCTGTCCGCAAATGTTTCATCCGTGAACAGATAACCCCCAGATTGGCGGAGCATCATATTGATGAAACACTACTCATGGCTGAGAATCCTTTCAGGGTGGTGCTACGTTTAGTTCCAGCATGTCCAGGTTAACTGCTGCAGTAATGTAGGCTCTGTCAAAAAGGAAAGAATGGTCCAATAATTATGTTGTGTATTAAGTGTACCACACGTTCACTGTCAGGCTGCCCCTTATGGTGATAAGGTGTGGCCTCTCCGATTCCGAGATCCAAACATTATGAAAAGTTGCTTCGTCGGAAAATATAACTTTGTTAAGGTAGTCATTGTCTGCATCGACTTCTTTCAGATACTCCTAGAAACTTCTACATGCCTTGGCATACATCTGGTTGCAAAGCTTACCGGAATTGCTGATTTTGTGGGTGGAAATGCAGATGTTTTGTAAAATCTTCACTACAGTGCTCTGTCATATGTCTGTTTCTCTGGAACTGCGAGGCGTCGATTTCTGCGGACTACACTGAAATGCTGCGTGCGTGATATATACAAAGCCGTCACTCACACCAGGTCTGACACTTCTTGCCATCTCACCAACACTGCCAGTCTCTAAGCTTTCCATAGCATTCTTCGAAGTTCTTCACATCTAGCGAGTGTCGTTCATAGGCACTTCGGAACTGTCGCTGAACTGTATTAGGCGACCGTGTTTCATGAAACCACAAAAAACATTGCTCATGAAACCACAAAAAACATTGCACTCTCACCTGCATAGATGCCATTGTGACAGCAGCACTCATAAATGACGCAATCATTCACAAGATAGAAAAGAAATCAGATTCTGCTAGAGTAGGTGTAGAACTTTATCTATCCATCAGTTACGCTACCGTTTCCAAAAAGCTGTATAGACATGTCGAAGTGTACCCATAGAAAACTCTGTTAGTTTAGTTACCTCTTACAGCAAACTGCATAGCTCTATATCTAGCATAGTTGCTTAGAAATAAATTTTTATCGTCATGGAAAGCACTTATGCTCACCCTGTATGTTATGCCGGAAGTGGTATTCAGCAGACTTCACATATTAGAGGATCATGTATTTATACATTAATGCTCACGTCACTCAACAGAATAAGATCTTGCTTAATCTCCAGATTTATCAGTTTGCAGGAACGCCAAAGTTGTTTTCCCAACGATGTTTCGACATATAACACAGCTGTCTTAATGTCAGGTGTGTCTAGCACATCTCGTGTACTCATTATCTGGATTTTACCCATGTTCTGAAACTCACAGGTTTCGCACTTGCCTAATATGTCAGCGATTGTTACCCAAACAATTTGAATGCCAATTTAGTTAAACTGAAGCCTCTTCCACACTTTGTTAAATTACCTGACATCATAACCTCTTTTAGAATACTGTGCTAGGTGTTTGGTGTAAGTACCACAACGCTGGAAATTCCGTATTTCATTTTAATCTCAAAGGCGAGGTAATACTCGGCGATCGCACATTTAGCTGGTTACCTGAGTCGGATTCTTTCAGCTATGTTTCACAGTTGTCATACACACACCAAAAAAAGTTTTGCATCATCTTGGTTCCGAGAGTACCGGAACCTGACCAGAAAATTGGATTATAGATCAACAGAAAAGTCTTTTCTGCGCTTTTTATTGCTTATGAGAAGCACACATTACATGTTGTACCACCATACAGCGAGACCTTCAGAGATGGTCGTCCAGACTGGTGTATACATCGGTGTCTCTAACACCCAGTAGCGCGTCCCCTTGCATTGATGCGTGCCTGTATTCGTCGTGACATACTATCCACAAGTTCATAAAGGCACCGTTGGTCCAGATTGTCCGACTCCTCAGCGGCGATTCGGAGTAGATCCCTCAGAGTGGTTGGTGGGTCCCATAGTACATAAACAGCCCTTTTCAATCTATCCCAGGCATATTCGATAGGGTTCATTTCTGGAGAACATGCTGGCGACTCTAGTCGAGCGATGTAGTTATCCTGAAGGAAGTCATTCACAAGATGTGCACGACGGGAGGGCGAATTGTCGTCCGTGAAGACCAATGCCTCGCCAATACGCTGCCGAGATGGTTGCACTATCGGTCGAAGGATGGCATTCACGTACCGTACAGCCGTTACGGCGTCATCCGTGACCACCAGCGGCGTACGTCAGCCCCACATAAACCCACCTCAAAACAACAAGGAACCTCCACCTTGCTGCGCTCGCTGGACAGTGTGTCTAAGACGTTCAGCCTGACTGGGTTGCCCCCGTCTACGGCGATTGCCTAGTTGAAGGCATATGCGACACTCATCGGTGAAGGGAATGTCATGCCAATCCTGAGCGGTCCATTCGGCATGTTGCTGGCCGCAGCTACACCAAGCTGCGTGGTGTCGTGGTTGCAAAGATCGACCTCGCCATGGACGTCCGGAGTGAAGTTGCGCGTCATGCAGCCTATCGCGCACAGCTTGAGTCGTAACACGACGTCCTGTGGCTTCACGAAAAGCATTATTCAACATGGTGGCGTTGCTTTCAGGGTTCCTCCGAGCCATAACCTGTAGGTAGCAATCATCTACTCCAGTAGTAGCCCCTGGATGGGCTGAGCGAGACATCTCATCGACAGTTCCTGTCTCTCTGTGTCTCCTCCATGATCGAACAACATCTCTTTGGTTCATTCCGAGACTCCTAGACACTTCCGTTGTTGAGAGCCATTCCTGGCACAAAGTAACAATACAGACGCGATCGAACCGAGGTATTGACTGTCTAGGCATAGCTGAACTTCACACAACGCGAGTCGTGTACCTCCTTCCTGGTCGAATGACTGGAACTGATGGTCTGTCGGACCCCTCCGTCTAATAGGCGCTGCTCATGCATGGTTGTTTGCACCTTTGGCGGTTATAGTGACATCACTGAACAGTCAAAGGGACCACGTCTGTGATATAACATCCACAGTCAACGTCTATCTGTAGTAGTTCTGGGAACCGGGGTGATGTAAAAGTGTTTTTGATGTGTGTAGTTTTTACAACATAATACGCTAAAAGGGAATGGTGTATGCATCTGTTTTCTGGAAGATGAGAATGGTAACAGCAACTTAGCTGCGACATCTGTAATCTTTGTATTACCATTTCCAGCGAACGTCGAACATCATACAATCTAGCTTGACAAAGAGAGCAATGTCGCACTGACTCCTGTTCTAGCCAATTTTTATAATGGTTGGATGAGAGATGCGTTGTCTAACACAATGAAACTTACGCTGCGATATTATCACCAGAAGATATTTACAACAAATATAAGAAAATGGCTCTGAGCACTATGCGACTTAACATCTGTGGTCATCAGTTGCCTAGATCTTAGAACTAATTAAACCTAACTAACCTAAGGACATCACACACATCCATGCCCGAGGCAGGATTCGAACCTGCGACCGTAGCAGTCGCACGGTTCCGGACTGCGCACCTAGAACCGCGAGACCACCGCGGCCGGCAACAACAACAAATATAAGAAACATTCACACAAGGAGACAGCTACATTTTGCACATCTTCATAATTTATCTGTTATGTGAATGCTTACGTTTAGTTAAGACGCGACTTACCTCTATATCCACTAGTAAGGGGCCAGTCCACTTAGGATATCCAGCTCGAGTCTCTGCAATGGAATATGTTTTCATCATTGCCAAGTTTTAATGGTTGCGTGTAGTACCAGATCAAGAGACTGTACTACAGACTGCCGCGGAATCGTTAGGTAAGGCAGCTGCTCGGACCCTGTACCAGTGGTGCGTAAAATCGATACTGCGGCACCGTCACTTGGCTTCACGTCGGCGGGTGTTCACCACCCAAAAACGCCAGTCTGGTGGTGGCGGATAACACCCCTCTGACCTCTGGGCAGGGACGGCGCTGGTGCTGGAAATGACTCGGCGTGACCTGCCGTGCCGTGGCAATAAGTCCAGGGAGGGAGGGAGAGACTAAGTGCGCAGAGCTGTTGCTCTGCCATAGCGCTGACCCAGTGGCGCCTGCTGGCAGATCATGTGGCGTCCCAGCCCGACACAGCCCCGTCATCCCGGTTGGGCATTGAGACTCAGATAATTGTATTACGGAAATAGCCAATTCTTACTATCGGCAGCGGTGAGCTTGTTGTACAAGTGTGCCACTACCAGTCACGTATGTTAAAACACTAACTGCCACTGTCAGCGTGCAAATCTGCATTGCCCCTTGCTGCAGTACCGCTGGGTTCGCTGTTGTAGCAGGCTAACCTACCTTGCAACGCTGCACTGGCCTTGTTGAACACTTGTTGTTGTGGTCTTCAGTCCTGAGACTGGTTTGATGCAGCTCTCCATGCTACTCTATCCTGTGCAAGCTTCTTCATCTTCCAGTACCTACTGCAACGTACATTCCTCTGAATCTGTTTAGTGTATTCATCTCTTGATCTACCTCTACGATTTTTACCCTCCACCATTTCTAAACTGGTGATCCCTTCATGTCTGAGAACATGTCCTACCAACCGATCCCTTCTTCTAATCAAGTGGTGCTACAAACGCCTCTTCTCCCCAATTCTATTCACTACCTCCTCATCAGTTATGTGATCTACCCATCTAAACTTCAGCATTCTTCTGTAGCACCACATTTCGAAAGCTTCTTATCTCTTCTTGTCTAGACTATTTATCGTCCATGTTTCACTTCCATACATGGCTTCACTCCATACAAATACTTTCAGAAACGACATCCTGACACTCGATACTCGATGTTAACAAATTTCTCTTCTTCAGAAACGCTTTCCTTGCCATTGCCAGTCTACATTTTATATCCTCTCTACTTCAACCATCATCAGTTATTTTGCTCCCCAAATAGCAAAACTCCTGTACTACCTTAAGTGTCTCATTTCCTAATCTAATTCCCTCACCTGATTTAATTCGACTACATTCCATTACCCTCGTTTGGCTTTTGTTGATGTTCATGTTATATCCTCCTTTCAAGACACTATCCATTCCGTTCAACTGCTCTTCCAGGTCCTTTTCTGTCTGTGACAGAATTACAATGTAATCGGCGAACCTCAATGCTTTTATTTCTTCTCCATGGATTTTAATACCTACTCCTAATTTTTCTTTTGTTTCCTTTACTGCTTGCTCAATATACAAACTGAATAACATCGGGGAGAGGCTACAACCCTGTCTCACTCCCTTACCAACCACTGCTTCCCTTTCATGTCCCTCGACTCTTATAACTGCCATCTGGTTTATGTACAAATTGTAAATAGCCTTTCGCTCTCTGTATTTTACCCCTGTCCCTTCAGAATTTGAAAGAGAGTATTGCAGTCAACATTGACAAAAGCTTTCTCAAAGTATACAAATACTAGAAACGCAGGTTTTCCTTCCCTTAATCTATTTTCTAAGATAAGTCGTAGGGTCAGTATTGTCTCACGTGTTCCAACATTTCTACGGAATCCAAACTGATCTTCCCCGAGATCGGCTTCTACCGGTTTTTCCATTCGTCTGTATAGAATTCGCGTTAGTATTTTGCAGCTGTGACTTACTTAACTGATAGTTTGGTAATTTTCACATCTGTCAACACCTGCTTTCTTTTGGATTGGAATTATTATATTGTTCTTGAAGTCAGAGGTTATTTCGCCTGTCTCATACATGTTGCTCACCAGATGATAGAGTTTTGTCAGGACTGGTTCTCCCAAGGCTGCAGCAGTTCTAATGGAATGTTGTCTACTCCTGGGGCCTTGTTTCGACTCAGGCTTTCAGTGTTCTGTCAAACTCTTCGCGCAGTATCATATTTCCCATTACATCTTCATCTACATCCTCTTCCATTTCCATAATATTGTACTCAAGTACATCGCCCTTGGATAGACCCTCTGTATACTACTTCCAACTTTCTGCTTTCCCTTCTAGAAGTACCGTATTATAGCGTCAAATGCCTGTGCTCGCTCTCAGTGCTACTGCAATACGCTGCTGAAATCCAGACTAATATTTCCATACGTTGTCGTTACCATTCCATACTGCGCGAGTGCTCTTCACTATACTCGCCAGAGAACCTACCCGAGGAAAACTAGGTAGGCCTCTCATATTATATAACGATATTTACTTATGTATCATGTAAGAAACCACTTCCACAGCAAATATCGCTAACAACACAATCACAAAAATTAAGTTTTGCAAGCACTCAGTGTCCTCCACAAGACACAGTCACATCCTTGACACTGGATAAGATTTTGGAGGTAGACAACGGCAATGTTGTCCACTGCGTATAATTAAAGCTAGAACTGATAGTAAATAACGGTCATGAATGACCTATGGACTTCTTTGACATTAGTGTTGCAGTATATGTAAACGAAACGCCCAAGATTACCGGATCTATAATTCGTGTATTCACGAGTTCGCAATAAGCATCCTCGTGTTAAAAAGTGAGCAATATGTGAGACAATTACCAGTATGGAAAAGTAACGACTTCACGGAATGTAGATCACATACTGTTTTTGAATCATGGCTGAAATTATAACTGATCACTAATCTTTCCAAAATCACGTGAAATACATTTTGTAATTGGCACCAGAAATATTATGAGGTTTAAGACAGGTTTCCAATTAGAAACATTACATTCAAAGAAACCTGCCTTGAAAATAACGAGGTAAAGTATTTAGTCAGTATATGATAAAAATTTATTCACAAAGAAGAGGAGAAAATAAAGAGACAAAATGTCGCGACGAAACAGGTTTTGGTCAATTCTTCGTGTCTCTAATAATGAAGAAAATGTGAGGAGTAAAACAAAACAGCATAATCACCAGTGAAGTGACTTTAGAAAAACTAACATCGTAAATATTCGTAGAAAAACACAAATTAAGAGATGGAGTAGTGCAATATATGCAGAAAGTGGTTTCATCTACACTGTTCATCACTGATTTGTAGAAATACCTGCGAGTGTATCTAGTAACATCGACACTTTGTTCTGCCATTATTTGCAGAAGACTCTAAAGGACGAGCAGTTAGCAAGAAAACCAACAACAACTTGCAAAAATTTCAAAATTCAATGCCTGCCCGACTTGCTTCAATGTCTATCATCGACTCAGTGATTTACTCTAAAGTGAAATAATTTATGGAAGGCAGGAAGAAATGAAATGAGGGTTTTATGCTTTGCCATAAAATAATAAAAAACACTTAATGTGAGGTTTTCTTTACAGCTTTATCTCGCATCTCATAAGATACTGCGCTGTAGGCTCTTCGGATAACACTTTACAGTTTACTTCTTTCAGGACCATAGTCTTCAAAAGCAGAAGGATATCTCTTTAGCTTGCATCACCTGACGGTCTGCAGATAGCCAGTGAGTATCTCATTCCTATGTGCTGAGAAGTTTCTTATGACTGCTTATATAAGATATTCCCGCTGACTAAGACCGTTATATAAACACGAGTACATTACGTTACAACTGTCAAATATCACCATCTGCACATTAGTTCAGGATGAATACAGCTAACAATCCGTAGTGAAAAAGCTTACTCCTACGATATAAGTTCTTATCTCAAGGAATGTTTACAAACAATTGATATGTGATAAAGTATAAATCTGCTACTTCTTGATAACTTCACTTTTTACACAATGCTGCATGCCTCTGCTTCTGACATAAGAATTAACAGGAGGAAATCAAAGATCGATGAAAACAACGAGGAAGTATCTTGTGTAGAAACACTATTTTTCCGACAAAAATCACGATAAAAAGATGCAGTGCATACGAATGCACACAAAGCAACCTCGTCCACATAAAGGATTCGTTTCCTTCTTCGAAGTATTTGAATGTTCAGAAAAAATAACCTCCTGCTGAAGACTACCCTATTTAGAGTAAGCATTTCGATTATAGATCTCATCTAAAGATACAAAGAAATTAAGTCTTCAAATATTTCAAGCAACTTATAAAGAAGATAACAAACAAACATGATTGCAATGATAATTGCTTCGCAGCACAGAACGGAAAGTAATCGTACGCAACCTATCAAGTGGCATACCTTTCAGAAATAGTTTTCAAACATGCAGCAATTGTAAACGAAATTCTATCAGGCTTTTGATTATTTTCACCGAAAACAGTTACGTAAGTATTGAAAAGTACCATGAAAATACAAGGAGAGAGAAGAGAATTACAGTTTATCTAGAAATTAGTGATCATGCCTGTAACACAAGCAAGTTGTAAAATATCACTATTGGTTAAGCTATACTCTATCACGCCAACTATTTGCTACCATCTTCTTACTGTACCTAATACAAGTGATTAATGCAAACAAAAATGAGAACATCTATAGACAATATTTACAATACACAGAATAGCTCACAGAATGCCTCAGTAAAAACAATGGTCTAACTGCGGAAGTAATGCTCTCAGTACATGCCAGAAATATTACTCATTATCAGTCACTTAGAGAGAGGCAATCCATCAGGTACTGAAAGTCTGTGGTACAAACTACATCAAGCACAGTGTTTTAAACGATTCTGGACTTTTTAATCACAGAAGAAACAAGATGACGTCTAGAGGGAGAAAATGGATCATAATTGGTGATCGAGGTCCAAAACTGCACGGGTGTAGGAAAACTTGACAGAACTGACAAAAGTTAATAGCCACGTCCATACCTGCGGGATTCCAGGCAGTGAGACGACGCGTTAGCAACACAAGATGAGCCGAACTGAACATAGGGAGGTCTCTAAATAACAAATTACGCTATAAATGCGTAAATGTGCACATAAATTGGGAGATGTGTTCACAAGGGACACGTAGAGTCCACAAATGTTGGAACAGATTTATGTTCTGTGACAAACAGAACAACAGTATGTCTCCGGTAAAGGTGTTGTAGGGCAGTACTGCAACGGTGCAACATGACGTTTTGTTGCAATTTGCAAGAAACGAGGGCGGAGACTGGTGCGATCTTGGTGCAAGTGCACGAAACAAAAGCTACGACGAAAATATGTTGTAAAACAGGTTAAAACGTCTTCGAAGGAAGTAAAGAATATTATGGTTTGTTGCCCCATCTACTGCGAGGTCATTACAGACGGAACACAGGGTCAGATTAGGTCAAATAATTCTTTTTAC
Source organism: Schistocerca gregaria (assembly GCF_023897955.1). Lineage (NCBI taxonomy): Eukaryota > Metazoa > Arthropoda > Insecta > Orthoptera > Acrididae > Schistocerca > Schistocerca gregaria. The sequence goes on along the minus strand of NC_064922.1, from coordinate 308,118,387 downwards.
CATGCTTACACGCTACATTGGGCCTAATGAAACAGTTTGTGAGAGCCTTATCCAAAGACAGAGTATATCGATAATCTCTCAAATAATTTTTTTTATCTGTCAGAAGCGAAATTGAAAGAGCTTCTCTGTTGAGCCTCATATTCAAAAAAAGATGTTCGAGTCCAACTTCGAAGTTTTGGTATCACAAAACGATGTTGCAGTTCTTCAGTAACAAAAAGAACATAGACATATTTCTCTTACGGTAAACACGCTGAAAAATATCAAGAAGTTTCGTTGCTTGATAGTTCGCAGCTCGTGGTCGTGCGGTAGCGTTCTCGCTTCCCACGCCTAGGTTCCTGCGTTCGATTCCCGGCGGGGTCAGAGATTTTCTCTGTCTCGTGATGACTGGGTATTGTGTGATGTCCTTAGGTTAGTTAGGTTTAAGTAGTTCTAAGTTATAGGGGACTGATGACCATAGATGTTAAGTCCCATAGTGCTCAGAGCCATATGAACCATTTTTTCGTTGCTTGATAAGCCTCAAGATTCACTTTCTGAACTGTTATGTATTTTTCTGCAAAACTTCGGTAACATCAGCGAGCAACAAGTTGGGCTCTTTCATCAAAAATAGTGATGGAAATACGGTATCAGTTCCACTAGTACACCAGTACTACTGTTGCTCGTACAACATGCAGTTTATAAGTAGAAAACTGTATTAGACATATTAAGAAGAAGGCAGAACGAAACTATAGGCTCATAAGTTTTATGTAATAGAAGTTTTTCGATTTGATGCTACAAAAAACCTTTATTTATGTAGAAAGTTAAATTGCTTTCCATTAAAATATCTGATTTATAACGGAGCCACATTGTGACCAAATCGAACGCGATAGAAAAAAACTTTAGGTTAGACACGGATATAATGCCCAAAAACCTATGCCATTCTATTTCCTAAAGTAACTTTGTAATTGGCCAGTGTTTCCTTCTCTACGCCTGTTCAGTCTGAGCCCGTTCTTTCCTTCTAACGTCCTCTTGCGAAACAATTTTTCCTGTTAATTGAATTTTTAAACGCTGCGTATCTTTCTGTATACATGAACAGGTTTACATGACTATACCTTTTCTAGGATAACTGTCTAAGGGCGCTGGGAAAATTAGACAGTCCACTTTTTCTAAAAAAAAAAAAACAGTCAGTGTTTCTGCAATAGGTCGATAAATGAAAGCTTTCAAGTGTTACATACATAGCATAATTTCCGCAACTTTTAGGTACTGTCACCTTTTTTCGGTAAACCTGAATTATAAAATATTCGCGGCGTTAACGTTTGTTGAGACTGTCTATCCATGAAAATGAACGACTCTTATGAAATATTTCAGCGTATGTGAATGAATCTCCGGCCTTGGAACTCCTCTTTTCGAACCCAGCTAGGAGAGGGGTTTTTCCTCGTTTCAGACCCTCCAGTACGGTCTCAGGTCTATTTAGCCAGCTATGAAACCAGTACAAGGGATCTTTCCCAGAGATAATAAGATGGGGGAGGGGGGGGGCAATGGATCCGCCACCTTCCCCCTCCTTGTACATCGACGAAGAAAGGCTGCTCTCTGCCTCCAGTTAGGTTAAAAGCCGAGTCACGAGCTTGCATAACGGGTTTTATCGTTTTTTACGCGAATGAATGTTATACGACAAAGAAGTGCAGATAGAAAAAAGTTGGACAGCATTTATCTGCAAGATAATTTAAAAAAGGAATAAAGAGGATGGATAAAGGAATAATATAAGAGACGGAGAGAACTCTAGGTACCGATTCCAAATTTTAGGAAAGAGGATTGTTTTAACTAAATATAAAGTGACGAAAGATGCGAACATGACAGTGTTGTGTAGGATAAACAGAAGCCTCAATTGCGTGATTAGATATGAAATTTTAGCACGAAGTGTATAGCAAGACGTGCTGCGCTGAAAATCAACGTTGTGCAGGCAGCACATACTCCGAAAATAGCCGACAGATACCGCGAGCCACTGTTACCGTGGCTGGATGTTAACAGCCAGCACTCAGAAGTACACAAACATATCTAGCTGTGTACGTATCAGAATGTTTTAGTAGAAAATGTAAACACTTCTGCGATTTGAGCGGAAAATGTTGCTGCTTTAAGACGTTGTGTGGTTATCCTAGGGAACCTCAGAATGTGGCGCCCCACCTGCAAAAGTCAAGAGGTGTAAATAATTTCAGAATAAAAAGTCAACAGACTATAAATCCTGCATTAAATGGTAAGTTAAGTAAGCTTCCTCGTTTCTAAATGAAAATATTAGGCACTTCATTGCTAGCAGTCAGTTACATATGACTAAACAACGTACACTTCAACATATTTATTAAAAAGTGCACATAATCTCAAAAGAGCGTTCTGGTACAACAGAAACACACTGTTAGAAGAAGGCCAGTTACTGATGTGCCATTAAATTTGTTCGGGAAACACGAAAAGTTTCTGACCTGGTGCGAGGTTGGTACCGCGGAATTATGATGCTGCTAAGTCGGTGCACATTGCGAAGTAAAATAGTCTAGTTTCAGTTTGATCAGCTCGGTAGGTTCGTTGACGCAGGGATTTAAATTGGTTACCTTGTGTTACAATACAAGCAGGTAAATTCAAATTCTTGAAGATGGTCCCCACGAAGTACGTCCCAGAATTGAAAACAAAGAAAAATACACGATATTATAAAGGAAGATCGATGTTAAAAATATTTTTATTTGATATGACGTCATCACAAATAGTATGGCTTACGAAGAATTAGCCACGAGTAAGTTTTTGTAAGTAGACTGTCGAATTTGTAGAATGTTGGCAGCAAGTACATGCAGACGCACATCTTACAGGAATATTTACAGAACTGTTCAGACAACTATTAGTGATATTAACATAGAGTGCATCTGCCTTTCACTTTATGAGGGCTTTAACTCTGCTGGAAACACTTTCAGTGTTGTGCAAGAATGTCTGGGAAGAAACGACAGCCTGCTCTTCCTCGAGAGGAAATCAAATAAGTATGTGATGTAGGACGCTGGGGTCTGGCAGGAAATCAACGTTCTGACTCATTCCAAAGGTGTTCCTTTGGGTTCTCCTATGGACTCGACTCAGGCCAGTCCATTTCATAAATGTTATTGCCCACAATACGCTGCTTCATAGATGCTGTTTTTTTGTGACATGGTGAACTGTCATGCTGATGCAAACAGTTATCATCCCAGAACTGTACCTCTACCGTGCACAGTACATACTGCGGTAAAATGTGTTCATATCCTTGAGCATTTAGCGTTTTCTTAAGCGCAATAAGGCGACTACACTCTAAGAGCGAAAAACACCCAAGTTCCATAACAACAACTCCTCTTTGCTTCACTGTTCACACTACACATGATGGCACATAACGTTCCTCAAGCATTCGCAGACCCAGACTCTTCCATAGAATTACCGCCCCGATAGATGTGTGTTTAGCGTGATGGATTGCCGTCCTACGGGCCCGGGTTCGATTCCCAGATGGATCGGGGATTTTCTCCGCTCAGGGACTGGGTGTTGTCTTCATCATCGTTTCATCCCCATTCGGCGCGCAGGTGGCCCAATGTGGCGTCGAATGTAATAAGACCTGCACCAAGGCGGCCGGATCTGGCCCATAAGGGGCCTCCCGTCCAATGACGCCAAACGCTCATTTCCATTACCGCAGGGTGTAGCGTGATTCATCATCTCAGATCCTCCTAGTGGCTAGCATTGCTGCTTCTTGATCACGGGGTCCTGGGTTCGATTCCCGACCGGGTCGGGACTTTCCTCCGCTTGGGAACTTGGTGTTTGTGTTGCACTCATAATCCCATCGTCATCTCATCATCATTCGAGACGTGGCGAGACTGGAGATGGAAAGACTGGGAACTTGTATGGGCGCTGATGACTACGGTGTTGAGCACCCAACAAGCCAACATAATTATCACCACTCATTCCCATTCATGATGTTGTCTAGTGGCATCGTTCCCTATGTCTCGCCGTCGTCGCTTAGCACCGAATATAGAATTGTGTGGCTGCTCGATCACTGCCCACCATACTTTTTAACTTCCTACAGGCAGTCACTGTGCCAGCAGGAGTGCTGGCAGCACGATTGGAATCACAAGTGGTTGCTTTCGCAATGGCCGACGGTCAATGTCCGCCAACACATGAGATCTACCTGCTTTTGGTTAAACCATGATTGTTCCTTCGCGTTTCCACTTCACAGTAACAACACTCAACGTGGACCGCTTTAGAAACGTTGAAATGTCCCTGACGAATATGTTACTCAGGTGATATCCAGTGCATAGCCTACTAAGCTCTCCAGACCTTTCCAGTCTGCTGTTGTTTCTTCCCTACCGATAACAAAGTGGTCCCCCGCTGCTTTTATACTGGCGTGTCCGCCTATCGTGACAGAAGCATGTAAATTCCACATTACGTAGAAGTGTCTGGATATTTTTGATTATTCATTGTATGTAAGCGTTTTTGTACGTCGATTTATTGCTGCAATTGGGACAAGGATTTATCAATTTATGTTATGAAACTTTAGTCAAAGTTGAGCCCGGTATACGGTGACCGTGCATCAAAAATGAGAAATCGATTTTGTCCACGAGGTAGATTATGTCCCTTGTTTTCTGTGATGAAAAGGGATTCTTTTTATTTATTACATTTGGGTGAATAACCATAAATACGTGACGAGAAGCCTGAAATAAGAAAAGGTTTTTTTGGCAATAAAGTATCTTCTTACTGAAAAAATAAGACACATATTTTATGAATTTTTGAGGCATCCATTTTACCCAGCAGTTTGGCATCACGTGACTTCCATCAGTTACGTCAACAAATATATTTGTGGGTGGAAACGTTTTCAGTCCATATTCGGATACTTCGCAAATACTCCAGAAGTAGAATTGGGGAGAGGATTTATTCCCAAGAAGGCGTTGGATAAAGTTCATTGACCTAAACGGTAGCTGATTTTTTTAAAAAAAAATAAAAACGCTCTCAGTGCACATGTTCTATATGTCTCTCATGATGATGATTACATACTTTTTTTATCAAAGTCCAGATAGTTTGTAGGCCTATGATGCCCTTTGTCTTCACGGAAATTACGTGTCTAGCATATACTAATAGTAAAAATGGACATTCCTTCCCACAGTATATTATGACTAGTAATTTTTTGAAGGCTTTCCTCCGTAGCTACGGAAACTCACTATACAGAATAAAATTAGTCGCAGTTATAACTTACCAAATAATATTTACTTCTGCATCTACATTACTATGCTAGGCCTGTCTGAGTCATTTAGAAGCCAAAAATGTAAAACACATTCCTGTTAATGGCTTCAATGAAGTATTTATCATTGATCCAATTTTTCGGTTAAAGATAAGAACGCGAACTTGTCGGCAGGACGTTCAGGAGTGGATCAACATAAGAAATCTACAATTCAGGCAAAGGACAACAATACGAATATAGCTTTGGTAATTAGATCTGGTTTGTTTACTACATACAGTGAGCAGGTGTAAATAAAGATAACAAGACAAGGTCAGAGACGTGCTCAAAACTGAGGAAAATCTGGATTAAACGGTAAGAAACTATAAAACTGAAGAAAATAATCAAGTTAGAGACTTGATACAAACACACTGGAAGAAAATAAAGACGATGACAACGCAACATTACGTAAAAACTGTTACAAGTCACTGATAGATGGCCTAAACGAAAACAATGAAAATATTACAAATAAATGGTTGCAGTCGTTCATCATAATTGATGAAGTTTTGATAGTTTGATAACTCCCTAATATTTTCAGAGAAGAACATTTCGAGATGGAAATTGTATAATAATTAAAACGAGACAAAAATGATACAATATGATAAAAGCATATATCAAGAAATAAATGTCATTACACACGGGGCAGAAACATGAACTGGGATCGAATGGAGACGGAAATTAGACTTTTCCATTTGTAAGTATTCTTCCTGACACTCACCTTGTCAACTTAGGAAGACCACGGAATATCTAAATGTGGATGACCGGTGAGAGATCTGAACGCTCCCTACCCAAAGTCTATTCCTTTAACTACTGCCCCACCTCGTTCGATAACTAGAACTGCACACATTTTAGCATACGACTTATATTACACTTCTCACAAAATGAGCGCCATCAATCAAACAAATGGTTCAAATGTCTCTAAGCACTATGGGACTTAACATCTAAGGTCAACAGTCCCCTAGACTTAGAACTGCTTAAACATAGCTAACCTAAGGACATCACACACATCCACGCCCAAGGCAGGATTCGAACCTGCTACCGTAGCAGCAGGGCGGTTCCGGCCTGAAGCGCCTAGAACAGCTCGGTCACAGCGGCCGGCGTCAATCAACTCAGTAACAGCTTGCACTGTACGTGCTTGAGCATTGTCCTGCAGAATAAAGAAGGTAAGGTCCTGCAACAAAGTGTCATTACTTCTGCCTTTGTGCTGTTCATTTTTGGAACACAACCCACTACCAGCTTAGAGACAGAAGTGATGACACTTTTTCTGCAGGGGCTGAGCATCATTTTGCACGACAATGCTCAAGCACGTACAGTGCAAGCTGTTACTGATTTGTTTGACTGATGGGGCTGCTAAGTGCTATACCACCTACTGCACTCCCCTGACTTAAGCCCTCGTAAGTTCAACTCGATTTCGAAGCTGAAGGAAACACTTCAAGGCATTCGCTTCAGAACTGCTGCAAATTAGTCGGGCAATAGACCGCGACGCTCGAACTGTCAACACAACTGGCACTACTAAGAGTTTCCTACGACTTCCACATCGCTGGCAACGGGTTATACACAATGCTGGTGACTACTTTGGTCAGTCAAACTTTGAAACTCCTATCTATTTTGTACGAGCTGTAAATAAATAATTGCCACTATTTAAGTTCCAACCCTCGTGTACTGGACTGAATTCGCACAGAAAATGCACGAAAACATGCATCGTTGATACGTTGAACTTTATCTTTCTCATTTTCTACTGTCCTCAGGGTTTTGTTTCTCAAATAAACAACTGTATTTCCCACCTTTCGTTTTACTTTGCAATTCAAATGTTTTGTCCTCTCCGATGATGTTTATCTGATTTTATGGTTTGCATATTCTGACGAAGGAGTTATGAGACACAGTAACTTTTCCTTCTTTCCATTTTTTCACTGCAGCTAGCTGTCAGTTTTATGTGGTTGCGAATTGCACGATTGGATCTTCCAAGACGAAATCATCATGTTGTGAGGTTTTTTGGAATCAGTTTACGTGTCATGCGTTACGGCAGACACGGCATCCTGATTCTCTAGTGGGAACCAAAAATATAAACAAAGATAAATACTTCCGAAAGAAAGCACCTAGAATACCACGTTCTACATTGTGTCGTTCTAAAGTCACACGAACCACCGTTGTCATGGTTGCTTATTGCAGGAGTGTAGGTGCACACTGTATTTAGGCTTGTTCCGTCAGGGTCAAAGAAATACGAGCCCCACGACAAACTTACGACGTCACACTAGTCACCTTGCCCACGATAGTTCGCGAATGGTCGAATCAGTACAGGGTCGACGTGAAATCAACCGTTCAATCGAAAGGTACCGACTAAAGGTCTTAATTTTCTCGTGTGCCATCGAGATTTTGCTTGCATTTTAATCGCTCAGTTAAGAATTATTAAAATCGTGTGAAATAGTTACTCGCTCCCCACCGGAGATGGCTGGGGGCACTCATAAGACCTGACGTGTCTTACGCACCTCAGCCTGTCTTTCTCGTCGGTCTCATGTTCTGTGCACGCGTGCAGTCTCCGACAGCCAATAAGCGTAGAGTGGTGTTCTGAGCAATCTGCTGTGAATCTCGTAGCCAATGCAAGCATTAAAGGTGATCGTAGCGATTTATTTAGTGAATTTTTATTCCAGTTGTCGCAAATGTTCATCGCTGATGATGATGGTGATCGACAGACACATAATTTGCAGCACACAGTCTTTCTTCAAGTGCGAAACACATTCATGCGCGCTCCAACTGTCGCTCGGAACGGGAAAACGCAATCACTGTCCGTGCCTCGGTCTGCGTGAGAAGCCATTGTTCTTTATTTATTTTCTACATTACAATGACCTGTTGATAAAGCGGGCCGTGGAAACGAGTTTACAAATATGAAATTTTGTCCACCACCAGATACAAAACAAATTGATTAGCATGCAACATACTTTTAACATAAAATTTGAAGAAAAATAATAAAATCTAATTACCATATTCTACACTACCACAAACCAGTGGCGGTCTCGAAATGACTCGAATCTCACCACCCCAAGGCTGAAATACGAACAAACTATTTCTAAACTACTACATCAGACCTGCAGTATCAAATGTGACTTGGTATACTCAAATCTAGTAGAGTCCACTGGGTCTAGTACTCTTCCACACACAATATACTACTACTGAAATACCACTTTCTGTTACTAAGCTTATACAACAAATATAATCAAGCATGACATTTTCACATTTTTGTGTTGGTGGAACACGTACAGGTTACAGAGTCCACAGTAAATACATGTATGAAGTTATCTTCCATACATTTCTGGATCATGAGGTCAGTGATCTTCATTGCAGTCTTTGTCTTACTGTTTTGTAAGCTCTGCATATTGTAGGCCGCCTGCAGCTGTAGATCGAGACTCTCTTCTAAGTGAAACCCGAAGAAATCGTCGGCGGTTGGGATCGACAAGACATCAGGGTCATACAGATATATACGGCATATTGGAATCTACATTTGTGTGTCTCCTTCTTGTGGTGATAGTGAGATGACTGGAAGTATCTGGTATTTCACTCACACGTTCGAGACAGCCCAACCCGCTGGGTGATGTCCCGAGCGTCATGTTGTATCTGAAAATGTCTTGCCTCAAGTTGTGGTAGTCCGTTTTTCTCGATGCATCCTCAGCTCTACCATTTGGTTTGCTTATGTGTCAGCTTCACGGCACATTTCTCCATCGTAAACTGTACTGTTCTTATAGTTATGATTCCTGTCCTGCAAACATCGTAAGTGGGGTACTGTAACACTACAAGTTCCGGGGTGCTGTGAACACCACAGTCACACAGCCATGTGTTGTGCTTCTTAATCCTATGAACGTATATCGTACTGTGTACGGGTCATGTCACCCAAGAGCATGGATCATTTCCCGGCTGAGATTGATGTAATCCATGCTCATTCTTTCCCCGATAGCAGAGAAACTTTCACGCACACTAACGGCCCTATCTGATGCGTCCCAGTCACTTTGACCCATTCGTCTAATCTCCACTGTTTCGACTGTATCTTAGTGCCAACATTATACCCTCTTATTATCTGAATCTTAGCTTAGTTTTCAGCCTGCATCAGTAGCATCATTCCTTGCTTCTAAACGTGATTTTGACAGGATAGATTCCTGATATGACTGAAACTGGTGAGGCTGGAGTAGTAATGAGGGCCCCCATCAACCGCAGGTGCACACCGCTCTCCGCCCATCGCATAATGGTCCTGTACTGCTGGTAACACAGATGGTCTGCCCACACACAAAGAGAAATACGGAGGAGAAAGTGGCATTGTGATACAGTCTCACCTCGTGTGGGGGAGACCTACTTTTTGCATAATGTTCTGCGCTTTTTGCGTAGTCTGAACTATAATGTCCATGAAAGTTTTTCTTTCATTAAACAAAACTCTCAAGTATCGTGTTATATTGCTGCGACGCATTTGAGGCCTGTCCAACGTTACCGTGGAATTTCTTGTGGTTGATAGATGCCCTTTTAACACAACGGAAGTGGTCCTATGCGCAGCTATAGTCGATTTATTCCTGTTCCACCGCCTCTGCATCTGGGAGAGAAAACTACATTCCCTCTGCTCCAAATTGTCTCTGGGGTCCTTCGAAACCCAAACATCATCTATCCCCTCCTCTCCCTCCAAAAAGTGTAACAGTGGCTCGATCGTGAGATCCCAAAATATAGGTCCTTAAACTGATCCCTGAGGACAACATTTAGTCATTTTCTTTAACGCCTTCTTCCACCATATTGCCATTCCACTGGGCGATATTTACAGTAATCTAAGAGGCTGTAATAAAGGCTTCTCGCTGTTTATAGTTCTCTTAAACGCTCGAACATCGCGGGCAACCACATATGGTCAAAAGTGCCAGCGATGTCGATTAGTATGGCCATTGGGTGTTTCTATCAGCTTACGCCCGCGGGCTTGAGGGCCTCATTTGAGACACACCCTGTCACACAGGAGGCGCTCCTGCACCTTAACAAGGTATTCATCAAACAGCTAGCTCTCTAACTCTTAAGTTCCACAGGATATTTATCTTCCCATTTCTTAATAATTACAGTGCTGTCTGTTTTTCATTGTTGTGGGATACTTCTCTCAAGAAGAGCATCGTTTCACACTTATTTTCAGAAAAATGCTATGTAGGGCGCCATCATTTGTAAGGCTTCTGGATGGACCCCACTGGGACTGGGTGTCTTGCCCATCTGTGTATAGCAGGTACTAACCCCTCTTGAGCGAAAGGGTAGAAACATGTGTGTTGTTTTCATATTCTGTGCTTCAGATTCATTGTCCCTATCAGGCCTATCATCCGGTAAAAGTGTATTCAACAGATACTTTTCTGGGTCTCTCCCTTCTTCAGTCTTACTTCCATCTTCTATTCACAGTGTAGGTAGTACAAAAGGAGACTTCAGTTTCTCAGCTGACAACTTATGTGGTTGTCCCCATACGTTCATTTCAATTTAGGTCCGTTGGTAGTTTTCCCAGTTACGCTTCTTAATCTAACATAACCTATCCTTGTAGGTATTTTTCGTAAAGGTCAGCTTGCGTTCTCTTTCTTCTGTACCAATTGATCTCTGGTAGAGCCAGCCTGGTGATCTCATAGGTCTAAGGCTCTTTATTTCCTGTGTCCAGAGTGTCATTGTTTTAGGCCTCAGTACTTGGACTGGTATTGCTTCCTTCTGTGTCCTTTGTGATATCACCGTTAAGTAGTTGGCCCTCAAATCTTTACTGCCATTGAAAGTATCCAGCTTGGATGTCATTAGTATTTCGGACACCTTCCGCCAATCCGCTTGTTTAAATCCAGTTAGAATAGTAATATGTAGACTTTTCTATTAATCAGGATGCTTAGACAAAACAGGGGAGATAGTGCCACAGACATGATAAGTGAAGTGGAGTGGCAACCAGTAAAACAGGCGTTTTACGTTGTGACGGGATCTTCTCACGAAATTTCAATCACCAGTTTTCTACTCCGATTACGAAAACATTCTGTTGGCACCCACCTACATAGGGAGGAATGATCATCATGATAAAATAAGAGAAATCAGGACTCGGAGACAAAAATTTAAGTACTCGTTTTTCCCGCGTGCCGTTCGAGAGTAGAACGGTAGAGAGAGAGAGCTTGAAGGTGGTGCATTGTACCCTCTGCCAGGCACTTTATTGTGAATAGCAGAGTAATCACGTAGACGTAGAGGCACATAGAGCAGGAGGACCTGATACAAAAAAGTCAGAAATAAAAATAAAAGTAAATAAAAAATAACCAAAGAATGGAAACTCCAGGTAGGAATATCAACAATTATTCCTACTTACCATAAAGAAGTTGCAGACAGGCGCAATTAGAAAACAGTTACATAAAGCTTTCGGTCGCAGCCTTCATCAGAGAAAGAGGGACAAGCACACACCATTCACACACACAAGCAAGCACACCTCTTGTACACACGACCGCCAACTCCAGAATCTCGGGCCAGAAAGCAACATCACTTGGGATGCAAGCAGCAATGTGGACAGGATGAGGAAGCGGAAGGGATGGTAGTGTTTGGGTGGAGAGAAAGACGGACGCTGTCTGGTGGAGTGTGCAGGGACTAGACTCCCAACAAGGGCAGCGTCAGAAGATTGTTAGGTAGGGAGGAGTAAAAAGGAGAGGAAGGGGACAGACGGACAGATACGTTGGAAGAGGGCTGCAAATAAACAGGGTGGGAGATGGGAGGAGATGATAGGATAGAGGGAGTGGAAATTATTAGGTAGAGGGTCTGTGGACAGTATGTTACTGTAGGTTGAGACCAGGATTAATATGGGGGCAGAGAATGTGTTGTAAGAATAACGCCCATCTTCGTAGTTTGGAAAAGCTGGTGGCAGTGGTAAGGATCCAGATGGCTCGGGTGGTGAAGGAGCCATTGAAATCAAATGTGTTATGTTCAATTGCATGTTGTGCTACAGGGTGGTTCACTTTACTCTTGGCCACAGTTTGGCAGTGGTCACTCATCCCGGCAGACAACTGGTTGGAAGACATACCAATAAAAAAACCTGTCAAATGATTGCAGCGGGTCTGTTAAATGATATGGCTGCTATCACAGGTGTCACAGCTCCTGATGGGGCAGGCTTAACCTGTGACAGATCTGGAATAGGAAGGGGGGCGTGGATTGGACAAGTTTTGCACCTGGATCCTCCACAGGGATATGATCCTTGTGGCTAGGAGTTGGGATTTCGAGTGGCATAGGCATGGACTAGGATGTTGTGGAGGTTGGGTGGACGGCAGGACAACACTTTAGGAAAGGTGGGGAAGTATCTCAGATAGGATGTCCTTCATTTCCTGGCGTGATGATAGGTAATCAAAGCCTAGCGGAGGATGTGGTTCAGCTGTTCCAATCCGGGATGGTACTGGGTGATGAAGTGGGCACCCCTTTGTGCCTTTGTGGATGGTTCATTGGATTGTGGGAGGATTGGGTGTGTGAGGGGAAATGTCCCAGTAGATCTGTTTGCAGACTCGTTCTGTGGATAGTGCTTGGAATAGGAAGGGCAGCGTGGATTGGACAAGTTTTGCACCTGGATCATCCACAGGCCTTGGTGCAATCCTCAGCATACTGAGCAAGGGAGTTTTGTCACTGCAGATACGCTGTGCTCTGGTGGAAAGGCTCCATGGGAACGATTTTTTGACCGCTGCAACTCCTGTCATGTTTCTCAGAACTTTTATAAGGATTTAGCCCCTCTCTTTGAAAGCTGACACATATGAATAGAACTAAATTTTGCTGCAAAGTCGCGATATATCTGATTAGCAGTGGAAGCTGGGAACCTAACACTGTGACATTAGGCATCATATAATGAGCACGTGGGCGTATCTGAATGTCGTAGACAAACATGCTGAAAAGCCACACTGTGGCTCAACATTAAATTAACGAAAGGAAGATGAAACAGGATTCCAAATACTAAGTGAACTACATTACCATAAACCTTCATTTAAACTGGTACCTGTCAGCTTTTTATAGTATACTGATTGCACGATTGTTTTGATTAGAGGCTTGCGTCGCTTGGTGCAATGAATATCAACAGGTGGCTTTTAAACAAGCTCTGATACCAATGTGAAGCATTCTCTATGAAAATATTAATACGCAAGTTCATAGTATTGTACGCCAGAATTCAGAAAAACAGAACACGTAGATAAAACTTCCTTGCAAGTTTGTAAGAAATTGGATTCTGTTGAATACGGTAGAATTATTACGAATGTAATCTTGAAACGCTCGAAAGTACACGAAACTGTACGTAAATTGATTTAAAAGCTCTGCACAATCGTGCGAATGTGCCGTAAACAGTATAATTACGGAACTTTCAGATCAGAACTATCAGAGCACTTAACTTTTGCAAGAAAAACTGGAAAGCGTGACCGCGGGGCTCTCGACAGCGTTGAACCCATAGCCATGTGCTACGTGTGTAAGTAGGCTGTTTAGGTTTTCTTATTGGTAACGCCACGTAGCGCTCTGTATAAAAAAACACTGGCTGTGCTGTGTACAGTCAGTGGCTGGTTGGCATTGTTGTAATACTCGGCATTGTAGTGTTGGGCAGCTGGATGCTAACAGCGCGTAGCGTTGCGCAGTTGGAGGTGAGCCACCAGCGGTGGTGGACATGGGGAGAGAGATGGCGGAGTTTTGAAATTTGTAAGAATTGGTGTCATGAACTGATATATATATTATGACTATAAAGGTAAATACATTGTTTGTTCTCTATTAAAATCTTTCATTTGCTAACTGTGCCTATCGGTAGTTAGTGCCTTCTGTAGTTTGAATCTTTTATTTAGTTGGCAGTAGTGGTGCTCGCCGTATTGCAGTAGCCTGAGCAACGAAGATTTTTGGTGAGGTAAGTGATTTGTGAAAGGTATAGGTTAATGTTAGTCAGGGCCATTCTTTTGTAGGGATTATTGAAAGTCAGATTGCGTTGCGCTAAAAACTATTGTGTGTCAGTTTAAGCACAGTCATGTATAAATATATCCAAGGGGACGTTTCATATGTCGGCCCTTAGCCGAGGATACCTCACTGGAATCTTCTGATTTTTTTCTTGTAGTTTGTGTAATAAGTGTAGACTTTGTTTATTGCTAGCGCGTAATTGTAGAGAGAATCTCCTTTGTAGTTGTAGTCTTTCATTGTTGTACAGTAAAACAGTTGTGGCATGCATGTAGATTTGCACGAAGTATTTCGCAGCTACACTTGCAATTAACTAGATATTATTTTCAGTGCTACGTTAATGTGTTCTCTTATTTTGCTCTTCAAATTGTGATTTTCTGTGTTGTCGTGTAAATATTGTGACAACAATGGCGTGTGAAAAACGTAACACTAGGCTCCAAAGTAAACTGAGAAATAATAGTGACGACGAGCGTAGCTTACCAGCACCACTGTGTAATGAATTAACAGACATTCTAAGTAGTAATTTGGTAACTATGCATAGGGAAATGAAGCGGGCGTCAAATAATGGTGTAGACAGTGAAACAGGTAGTGAACAGGGAAGCATTATCGATCGATCGGTCGGCAACAACTCGCCTCAGGATTCGGGAATGACAGAACACAACATTGCAAATACTGTAGACTCAGGTTTTGGGTTCTCACCGTTTTCTCAAATGAGTCAAGACACATTTCCGCTTGTCAAAATGTGAATGTTGCCGGTGCAAATTCACTGCCGAAAAGCATAGAGGAACAGATTCCAGACACTAATACATTATTATTGCAATTAATGCAGCAAATGAAACAAAATCAGAGACAAACACAGCAACAGTTAGACACAATGGAACAAAAGCTTCAAAAGTTAGACACCACACTTGAACAAACACGTGAAGATTTAACTAATGAGTTACATAACATCGAATCGAAATGTCAAAAAGTCTGTAATGACATAAAAACACAAATTTGTGAGCATTTCCAACCTATTTTTTCGCGGCATGAAAATGCATTACAGAATCAAGAAGCAGCCATAAAAGAACTGCAAACTATTGTTCATGAAAATCATGAGACCTTGCAAGCTAAAATTGACTCAGTTGCATCTACCGATTCGGTTACGCAACTTGCAAAAACCCAAGCGAACTTAAAGGACACAGTAGATACTCTTAAAATTGGTTCAGAAAGACACACAGAGGAAATAATTTCAATATAGGATAAAGTAGTCGAACTTTCAGATCAGTTCACTAACTTATCTGAAAAGGTAGGCGATGATCTGAATGACACAAAACCTGTAGCCTTCACTGAAACTGAAGAGTATGAACAAATTAGAAAATTCAAACAGAATCAAATCAACACACAGCACAGCCAGTGTTTTTTTATACAGAGCGCTACGTGGCGTTACCAATAAGAAAACCTAAACAGCCTACTTAAATATTTCCAAGCGGACGTTTCACGTGTGCTATATGGATACAAAGTGTCTGCTTAAAGTAGCCAATGGCGTTCCTGCGTTCATCTCACGTAATACAGCACAGTGATTGAGAGTGTGAAACTCAATCTCTGTGCTGTATTACGTGAGATGAACAAAGGTACACGTGTATGGGAGGATTTAGTCTACTATACACCATCGAGGAGATGTGTCTTGGTGGTTTAGCTCCTTATCGGCTGTTGATGTCCAGCGTTCAATTGATAAATGACTTACTGTATTGTGGGCCTTCTCTCCGCTGTTACATTTCGCGACAGCGTGCAGAGATACTTGTTATTAACACGGTGTTGACCCCGCTAGTTGACTCTGAAGGAAGCGGTTTTCCCACAGTTGAGGCCGGTGGCATGTGAAATGCGCTGAGCTGCACGACCTCATAGACGAACTGTCCCACGATCTAGCCGCGATGAAATAATCCTATGCACGTTTTGTGGTCGGCTCACACGCCAAGGGCGCGTAGAAGTTCTGGCGACATCCCAAATAATTAACGCGCCGAACTATTACATGCCAGGAGCTCTCCCTATCTCTCTCTCCTCTAACAAACGATGATTCATTAGAACTCTCTCGTGCTTTCTGATTATCTAAGGCACTACTCAGTGGAAGCAACTTCACAGGCACCTGAAAATACACTCCTGGAAATGGAAAAAAGAACACATTGACACCGGTGTGTCAGACCCACCATACTTGCTCCGGACACTGCGAGAGGGCTGTACAAGCAATGATCACACGCACGGCACAGCGGACACACCAGGAACCGAGGTGTTGGCCGTCGAATGGCGCTAGCTGCGCAGCATTTGTACACCGCCGCCGTCAGTGTCAGCCAGTTTGCCGTGGTATACGGAGCTCCAACGCAGTCTTTAACACTGGTAGCATGCCGCGACAGCGTGGACGTGAACCGTATGTACAGTTGACGGACTTTGAGCGAGGGCGTGTAGTGGGCATGCGGGAGGCCGGGTGGACGTACTGCCGAATTGCTCAACACGTGGGGCGTGAGGTCTCCACAGTACATCGATGTTGTCGCCAGTGGTCGGCGGAAGGTGCACATGCCTGTCGACCTGGGACCGGACCGCAGCGACGCACGGATGCACGCCAAGACCGTAGGATCCTACACAGTGCCGTAGGGGACCGCACCGCCACTTCCCAACAAATTAGGGACACTGTTGCTCCTGGGGTATCGGCGAGGACCATTCGCAACCGTCTCCATGAAGCTGGGCTACGGTCCCGCACACCGTTAGGCCGTCTTCCGCTCACGCCCCAACATCGTGCAGCCCGCCTCCAGTGGTGTCGCGACAGGCTTGAATGGAGGGACGAATGGAGACGTGTCGTCTTCAGCGATGAGAGTCGCTTCTGCCTTGGTGCCAATGATGGTCGTATGCGTGTTTGGCGCCGTGCAGGTGAGCGCCACAATCAGGACTGCATACGACCGAGGCACACAGGGCCAACACCCGGCATCACGGTGTGGGGAGCGATCTCCTACACTGGCCGTACACCTCTGGTGATCGTCGAGGGGACACTGAATAGTGCACGATACATCCAAACCGTCATCGAACCCATCGTTGTACCATTCCTAGACCGGCAAGGGAACTTGCTGTTCCAACAGTACAATGCACGTCCGCATGTATCTCGTGCCACCCAACGT
This sequence comes from Schistocerca gregaria, assembly GCF_023897955.1. Lineage (NCBI taxonomy): Eukaryota > Metazoa > Arthropoda > Insecta > Orthoptera > Acrididae > Schistocerca > Schistocerca gregaria. The sequence continues at coordinate 308,101,107 of NC_064922.1, read as the reverse complement.
GCTCTAGAAGGTGTAAGTCAACTACCCTGGCCAGCAAGACCTCCGGATCTATACCCCATTGAGCATGTTTGGGACTGGATGAAGCGTCGTCTCACGCGGTCTGCACGTCCAGCACGAACGCTGGTCCAACTGAGGCGCCAGGTGGAAATGGCATGGCAAGCCGTTCCACAGGACTACATCCAGCATCTCTACGATCGTCTCCATGGGAGAATAGCAGCCTGCATTGCTGCGAAAGGTGGATATACACTGTAGTAGTGCCGACATTGTGCATGCTCTGTTGCCTGTGTCTATGTGCCTGTGGTTCTGTCAGTGTGATCATGTGATGTATCTGACCCCAGGAATGTGTCAATAAAGTTTCCCCTTCCTAGGACAATGAATTCACGGTGTTCTTATTTCAATTTCCAGGAGTGTATTTAAGGATGCTCTTATTTGCCAGATGACAAGTATCGTCTATGCGCAGTTTGTCAACTTTTTTTCGGTAATTCACACACGGTAGAAATAACTTCGTCAATGCGATTCGTTACGAATTTGAGTACTCGGAACAAAAGAGACCGAATAATGCACACCAGAGTACTGCAAGGGGCGCTGCACATGTACATATGTCATCAGGGAATAACTCCTAACAGCCGTTCTAAGTACCATGACAGAAATATTTCAGAAATTCAAAGATATTCAAAAATTTACCAGCAATTGTTACACCCGCGAAAAATATTATAATTCAATAGGAAGGGTAGAGAGGTTAGTGTTTGACTTTCCGTCGACGGCGGTTCCAAATCGTTCAAACGGTTCTGAGCACTGTGGAACTTAACATCTGAGGTAATCAGTCCCCTAGAACTTAGAACTACTTAAACCTAACTAACCTAAGGACATCACACACATCCTAAGAATCGTCATGCGCATTTTGTCTGTTTCAAATGGTTCAAATGGCTCTGAGAACTACGGGATGCCCGCATCTCGTGGTCGTGTGGTAGCGTTCTCGCTTCCCAAGCCCGGGTTCCCGGGTTCGATTCCCGGCGGGATCAGGGATTTTCTCTGCCTCGTGATGGCTGGGTGTTGTGTTATGTCCTTAGGTTAGTTAGGTTTAAGTAGTTTTAAGTTCTAGGGGACTGATGACCATAGATGTTAAGTGCCATAGTGCTCAGAGCCATTTGAACCATTTTTGAACACATCCATGCCCGAGGACGGATTCGAACCTGCGACCGAAGCGGTCGCGAGGTTCCAGACGGCGATTTCATTACAAACGTAAATAAGATAACATAGATACAACAACTACCAAACACCATACCACGAGTCTCAGTTTGTGGCTGTAAACGTAAGCCAGAGAAAAACGTAAGCCGAAGATTAGGAAAAAACTGTGTTTCATAAATGATGTTGTATAAGAGGCGGTTCAATGAAACTGAGACATACTACATAACGAGCATGGCGTGGACCTTGGTAAAGCAGATAGCTGCGTGTATAAAAGTGTCATCTGTTGGGAATCAGGAAGGAACAGCGTGAACATTGACTGCTGTCCCATGCGTCTGCCAAAGTGAGGTGAACCAGTCGTGCGTGCGTCAGACTTCACCATGGAGACTGGGAGAACGGCGAGGTATACTGCGGTTTCTGACTGTAGAAGGAGCGTCAAGAAGTGAAATTCGTACCCCAGTGTCTACCGTGCATGGCGAAAAATGTGTAGCGTATGTTTACATTGAATAAAAGATTTCGAGAAGGTCGGGTGTCTCTGAGAGACAGCAGTCGGTCCGAACATGCTCGTCGTGTCATTACCCCTTTTGTCACTCCTGCGGTGGACGCCGCTGTCAGAAATGACCCTGTAAACTTATAGTTTACGGTCCTGCTGGCGGTGAAGTCCTGATTCTTGCTTCTGTTACCACTTCGGATAGAGCACTTCTGTGAAAAGTTGTAGAATAGACTGCGCTTACAACAGTCAGTGGTTTTGGAGAAAAATGTATGAACGTGGACTGCTTCAGTGTGGTCGAAATATTATAATTTTAATAAATATTGTGTTCATGAGGAATACCGGTTGTGAGGATCAGTAGGAAAGGATCGTCGCTTGGTATGCGAACTGGCAGCTGATTCTGTTAACCTATATAAACACCAACAACAGAAAAATATCTCGGAGTAAGCATCCACCTCCATTTAAAGCGTAATTAGCACATACAAATACTAAGGTGGAGGCTAACTGAGATCTTCTTAGAAAAATCTTAAGGAAATGTAATTTTTTCTCGCTAAAGGTACCTTACAATATTCCCGTTCGACTGAGCATTAACTGTTGCCCTGCAGTCTGCGACACGAAATAGAAAAGATCGAAAGAAGAGTGGCGCATTTATCTTCAATTCTTTTAGTAAACGTGAGATCCTCGCTGAGGTCATCCAAATCCAGTGACAGATACTACAAAAGAAGCGTTGTGTGTCATGGAGAAGTTCAACTTCTGAGAAAATACGTTTGAAGATGGGTGAAATAACATAATACTTGCTCTGTATTGAACAGAAAAACGAAAAAGTTGTGGTGGTACCTGAAGTATCCTCCGTCACACACCTGACGGCTTGTGGAGTATAAATGTAGATGTACGTTTGCGACATAGGTTAGTTTTTTCTTTATTTTTGTACCTTTATTGGAAATGTAGTAGTAAAATATACGTTGAAAGTGAACAACAACTGCAATACACTGAAGCCAAAGAAACTGGTACACTTGCCTAATATCGTGTAGGGCCCCCGCGAGCACAAAGAAGTGCCACAACACGACGTGGCATGGACTGGACTAATGTCTGAAGCAGTGCTGGAGGGAATTGACACTATGAATCCTGCTGGCTGTCCATAAAACCGTAAAAGTACGAGGGGATGGAGATCTCTTCTGAACAGCACGTTGCAAGGCATCCCAGATATGCTCACTAATGCTCGTGTCTGGGGAGTTCGGTGAGCAGCGGAAGTGTTTAAACTCAGGAGAGTATTCCTGGAGCCACTTTGTAAAAATTCAGGACGTATGGAATGTCGCATTGTCCTGCTGGAATTGCACAATGGACATGAATGGATGCAGGTGATCAGACAGGATGCTTACGTACGTGTCACCTGTCAGAACCATATCTACACGCTATCAGGGGTCCCATATCACTCCAACTCCACACGCCCCACACCATTACAGACCCTCCAGATTGAACAGCCTCCTGGTGACATGCGATGTCCATGGATTCATGAGGTTGTCTCCATACCCGCTAGATACAATTTGAAACTCGACTCGTCCGACCAGGCAACATGTTTCCAGTTATCAACAGTCCCATGTCGGTGTTGACGGGCTCACGCGAGGAGTAAAGCTTTGTATCATGCAGTCGTCAAGGGTACCCGAGTGGACCTACGGCTCCGAAAGCCTATATCGATGATGTTTCATTGAATGGTTCGCACGCTGACACTTGTTGATGGCCCAGTATTTACATCTGCTGCAATTTGTGGGAATAATTCTCCTCAGTCGTCGTTGGTTCCGTTCTTGGAGGGTCTTTTTTTACTGGATTCCTGATATCCATGGTACACTCGTGAAATGGTTGTGCTGGAAAATCCGCACTTCTTGGCTACCTCCGAGATCCTGTGTTCCATCGCTCGTGCGCCGACTATAACACAATATTCAAACTCAAATCTTGATAACCTGCAATTGTAGCAGCAGTAACCGATCTAACAACTGCACCAGACACTTGTCTTATATAGGCGTTGCCAACTAGAGTGCCATATTCTGGCTGTTTACATATCTTGAATACACAATGCTTCCTGCCTCTTTTCATACGGGCAGTTAAGTCTCCCGTGACACTTAATGGTCATTTCCGCATTTAATATGGGTGTGTGGATAGCTTCCATTAAATAGTGTATGTATTATTTATTGGTTGTTCAACATTCCCTTACACTTATTGACTTTCATTATTTTGGGTACAGAATTTCCAATATTGATATAGTTTCTCGTTGAGCATTTCGAAACCGGTCGTAGCAATAAATCAATACGCAATACGAGCTGCTTAGTTACTATGCGGTGCAATTCTTTCGCCTCTACATTCTATTCCCTTATATTCTGCAGTAGCAAAAATACGAAAGTAAGTTTCTTAACTTAATGCTAATGAGTAAGCCCTTGCTAATGTTCCACATAGAAAAATGACGACACATAGAGTGTTTACGTAGGAAAGCACTGCATTTTTGTCCCGTAGATAGCAACTAAAATTGGAAATAAGATCTTTTTATGTGAAGTTACATTTAACAGCTTATGAAACAAAAAGTAATATTTACAGTTTTAATCTAGTATGTGCAACTAAAACCTACTGTAACGAAGGAGAAGAAGGAAACTGAGCTTGGTCATTTAACACTAAGCTGACAGTATTTATTAACAGAATTTAAAACTTCCCATTCAGCGTCATATGACTGATTATCTGTTAGAAAATTATCGGCAATGACTGAATCTTTCGTTCTTAATCTCAGCTTCTCTTATGTTTCGATAATCTAATTGATACAGAAGAATTTTATTGACTGTAATTGATACAGCTCTGCCTGACCAATATATGCTCTTACACAATGCTTACATGTGAATTTATGTACACCATTCTATGCCAAGGATGCAGCTTGTCTTTACTACTCAATAAAAAAATTGATATACTGCTAGAATGATAAAATGCAGGTCTTTCATTGCGAGACTTAGCTTTTTCAAAAGGGTAGCTGAAACTTTTCCCATATTGAGAATGATGCACCAGTTTTTGTCATTACTGACTGATTTCTGTTTCCCAGTGCACAGAAACGGTACAGTTTTACGAATTTTCTTTTTACATAATACACTGTCAGTCATGGTAGAGCTGTAGCCGCTATTGGAAGCAATATGTTTGATGGTCTGTAGTTTTATTTGAAAGGAAAATTCATATAATGAAACTGCTACGAGGAGATGTACGATCGAATGGAAAGCTGCATGTGTTTGGCTGTATGCATGCTGGGAGCTTGCAGGGATTACCGCAGCTAAAGCTATTATTTTTCTGTAAATCGTACATAAGTGTCACCTTACGCTAATATCTGTATTAAGGTCGAATGAATTTACAGGAAGTCCTCCCTGTTTCATTTACAACTTTATAGCTTTTTTGGCAGTTCCACATTAGGTTAACTCGTTAAGGTACAAAGATCATCATCATCGACCTGGAGATGATCTGTCCAAAGTCAGCGTCTAAAGTATTTGATCATCTGTCGCTAGTGATAATCAGACAATGGATTTAATAAGGTTGTTGTGGTTCTCAAAAGTTTCGGATGCTGTTTCCTACTGTTACATAAAAGTCTGCGCTATTAATATAAACACTCAATCTCTGTCAACATGAAAGTCCGAGGAAGTGATCGGCAAAAGGAAAAAGAACGTGCTGCCACTCAGTCAGGTCCGCCACGCCCAAATTCCATACGCAGTTAATTGTTAGTCTATTAAGAAAGAGGCGAAGCGGGCTCAGTGACCTTCGCAAAACGTTTTACTCTGGAACTAGAGTGCAAGTACACTATTGGTGGAACCTATGATCACACATTCACCTCTTGTGCTGTTTCAGTATATCTCCTGAAATACGTGTGTTGTGATAAAAATCAGTCACTATTCCCATAAGTAGCGGTAGTTAAGCTCTGAAGTCTTCAAGATATGCAGAAAGCATAATTCTTATGCCCCACACAATAATTTGGAAATGCTATCTGACCCTTCAGTTTACTAGACATAGTCACATACACACACTTTCTTTAACCTACGCACGTAAGAAATGGGCTTGCATAACAGATATTTGAGTCACACTGTGAGTACTGACATATATATGCAGTGAACAAAATTGAACTATGTAGTGTGAGCATCCTGCTTAAAGTGGCCAGCAGTGAGAAAAGTCTTCTCAGTTTTGTAATCATTGACTGTGCTTACAAACAATAATGGAATAAACTGAATGAACATATAAATCCTGAATATCGTTTTTACGTAACACGATATTTACAAACAGCAATCGGCGAAATAACATCTGTCCAGTTATATTATCGGATATTGAAACCTGATAGTATAAAAAGAAAAACTACTTATTACCAATGCCTCGAGACTTGGCAAAACCTATTTCATACTTCAGGAGAGGATGACAACTTTGAAGTTACAGCACTATATATTTACACCCTATAAGCGGCTTCCATTCAATTAAGTGCGAGCAACTTAAAACCCTTCTACACTGTGTAGTACCCTGCTGGGAAGTGTGAAGTTCAGATGCAGAGCTCACCAGGATTGTACATAGGGAAAAAGGGAGAAAATGTCGAAACTGTACTGGTATTGCGTTCCTGACAGGGAAACAGCGCCTCCAGAGAAACGATATAGTCAAACCGCTAACTAATCAACTTCTTGTAGATGTCGTAGGAGTTTGTGTGGGTAGTTCAAAGTATTTCTGCATTGTTTCATTCGCCTCGAGGCTTTCATCTATTTCAAAATAAATACAAACTATTTAATATAATATTTGCCAGAATGTCCGGATAGAAACTTTTCAGACAAAAGTGTGAAAGAAATATTAATTCATGATAGGAATGATAAATGTTTGATGTGCATTCATTTACTTCTCACGACTCTAAATGATGGAGCCGATACGTGTTTCTGGATAGCGATAGTCGTTAGCAGAGAAACAGTCTGCAGTTGTGTTACGCTGTGAAAGAACAATCAGGGCCATACGGCCGCCAGCAAATGATGACGTGGAGTGCCCATTCAGAGCAACGGCCGTCAATTGCAAACTCCCATTGAAAATCTCCGATCGTATCGACCAGAGCCATTAACAACTCTCGCCCGGTTTCGCACCCGCTCTTGAGTTGATCGAACCGGTTGCCTGACAAATGCCCTGGGCTATAAATAACGTTCTGCGGGTGTGCGCAGTAAGAACTCATATCTGTTTGCCAGGTACGGCGCCCGTTGTAAGCACTGCATCGTGTTCGTACAAGTTTCCGCGTTATAAAACTGCCTACAAGAAGAAGGGATGGAGATTGGGCTTTAGCGCTAAGTCGACGGCGAAGTCATTAGAGACGCACCACAAGCTTGCAAAAGAGGAGTTTAGAAGATTCGGGGAGGAAATCGGCTATGTTATTTTCAAACAAACCATTCTGGTAATTGCCCTTAGCGGGTTACTGAAATCCCAACCTGGGTGTCTGGGTAGAAATTTGAAACTTACTCCTCCAGACTGAGATTGGGCTCCGTAATGTTTGCGCCAGCTCACGTGATGCCCACAAGAAATGTGCAAAATTTATTTTCGTGTTCAGTTACGAGGTTAGTGTCGTAGTAGTTAGCGAGACATTATCTGACGTGACTAAGTCGTTCTACGCTTACCGTTATTTTCTGAAATATCTCACATTCAAGGATGAAAGTCTTACTTTCAAGTTCCGGGTGAAGATGTAGTATTAGCTGGCGAAAGCACCAAGTTTCACAAAATGTGTTACGTTGCAAGAGCTGACTAATGCACAGGCAGTTGTTACAGCTTCCAGTGACACGACGTGCGTGGAGGGTGGTAATGTATGCACTAATACAGTGACAGGGAAAAAATCGCCACACCAAGAAGGAGCTGTGTCACATAAACGAAGTTGGTAGGCGTGTCTGGACATCTGAAAGACAATCTCTGTTCAGATTTGATAAGAGTGTCAGATAAGAGTGACACTAGTGGAACCAAAATTTTAAGGCTTTCGTGGCCACTTGTTGACAAACTGCTTACTTCCTTCCGTCTCGGGTTCTTCGGCCCACGTTCGTCTGATAATTTTACTGACGTTTCGCCAGCACGAGTGGCTGTCATTGTCAGAGCTAGTAGAACCGCTAGGAGGATGCCAACTAGGTTTGCTTTAAATACACTTTCTGTTCTAACGGTTGTGAGTGTTACTTACCTTTAAGACTGGACATGACTTTAAGGCCATAAAGACGCCAGTATCAAAGCTTAACAGAGTTTGAAAGAGGTCGTGTAACAGGGCTGCGAGAAGTTGGATGTTTCTTGAGCAATGTCCGGATGTTTCTGACAGACTGTGTTTGTTAATGAAGGTGTAGATACTGGTGAGATTGAAAGAAACTTTCACTTTGTACCAACTTTCATTTCAACTAACTTTCCGGAATAAATTAAAATTGGTTCTCTGCCGTGATGTACGGTCGTGTGGTCCAACTCAATGAAACGACAACGTTATCGACATAGCTTTGTATCCTGCTAGGGAAGATATAAGCTGTGTAGTCTGTACAATCTGCACATGGGACAGGAATATTCTTCACATATGCATGAGCTGGTATGACATTCATAAACTCTGTTACTGCAGTGCGCATCTTACAGGAGCGAGGAGAAAACACCGATAGAGAAGAAAGTAGGATGTACTGAAGCAAGATAAATCTACCGCTGCATTAATATCGCGGTGCCAACATCAATCACATCTCTCATCAGAATACACTGACATCAAAAATCATTAACACTGAGTAGTGAAATTTTGGGAATCCATTTCTCTTTGTAATATATGTAAGTGATTAGTACTGCAAGGACACATGTTAATATAAGCGGGAGATAGCCACTGCAAATGTGGAATTCTGGTTTATAATAGGCGGTGTAACCGCCGGACTGTTGAACAGAATCGTGCACACGTGCATGTATCGTATTGTACGGGTATCGGATTTCAGTTTGTGGAATGGAGTCCCAAGCTTGTTTGCACTTGCTCGGTCAATACAGGGACGATTAATACTGGTTGTGATTGACGATAGAATTGTCGTCCGATGAAGTCCCATATGAGGTAGACTCTGGTGATCGAACGGGCCAAGGCAACATGACGACACACTGTAGAGTATGCTGGGTTACAATAGCAGCATGTGGCCGAGCGTTACTATGCTGGAAAACACCCCCTGTAATTACGTTCATGAATGGCAGCACAACAGGTCGAATCACGAGACTGACGTACAGTTTTGCCGTCAGGGTGTGCGGGATAATCACGAGAGTACTCCCACAGTCATACGAAATCGCACCCCAGACTATAACACCAGGTGGAGGGCCAGTGTGTCTACACTGCAGACACGATACTTGCAGGCTCTCAGCTGGCCTCCTTCTAATCAACACACTGCCGTTACTGGCACAAGTTTTCATCAGAAAATACAACAGGCTTCCGCCCTGCCATCCAATGAGCTCTCGCTTGACACTACTGAAGTCGCTAGTGTATGTATGCACTAATACTGGAGGGAGATAAATCACAACACCAAGAAGGAGTTGTTCCACATAAACGTTTGGTTTAGGGTCGGTAGAATGCACGTTACAGGACATCTGGATCTGAGCTGTGCTTGAAATAACCGATTTGTAACAGTTCGTTGTGTCACTGTGGTGGCAACTGCTGGTCAGATTGCTGCTGAAGATGTAGTACGATACGCCAGAGCCATACGTCGGACACGATGGTCTTCCCTCTCTGTTGTGCCATGTGTCCATCCGGAGCCCGGTCTTCTTGAGACCGTACATGTTTTTTAATTTTTTTGGTCACCGCTGCCAGCAGTCGCGTAGAGTGGCTGCCGAGTGATCCTCCCTTCGCCTTTTTGACGGCTTGGACTCTGCGGGGGGCTGAATCAGTAAGTCTGCGCATTGTCTGTGGAGTAAATGGCTCCTCGAGAGCCGAAACCAGAGAAGGTCGTAAGGTTGGACGCTGGAGCCTGGAGCGAAATCGGTCTTCTGACTCATCACAAAGGTGTTCCGTTAGATTCAGCTCGGGACTCTGGGGAAGCCAGTCCATTTCAGGAATGTTATTGTCCACAAATCAATGGCTGAAAGATTGTGCTTTATGACATGGTGCATTGTGATATTGAAACAATCATTGTCTCAAGCCCATTCCTCCACTGCACGCAGTACAAAATTCTGTAAAGTGTGTGCAGATCCTTCCTTATTTACGGTGTCTTAAGCACAAAAAGGGTATCGCACCATAACCAGGAAGGACACCTCTATGCCGTAGCACCGTCTCTTCCGTATTTCGCTGTTGGCACTAAACACGATGGCCGGTAACGTTTTCCAGGCATTCGCCAAACTCAAACCCTTCCATCGCATTGCCACACTGTATGAGAAGGTCCACCACTCTAAATCACTCGTTGCCAGTCGCCCTCTGTCCTGTGGCGTGGCACTTCACACCACCTCAGATCACGTTTAGAAATGAATGGCTTATGAGGATCTAGTCGACCATCATACCTAAGGTCAGACGTTGCCATAGATGCACATCTAGAAGCACAATGAGACTTACGAGTGATTTCTTCCGCTGATCTCAGCCGAACACTAGATGGTCCCTGTCCGCCGACACGTGAGGTCTTCCTAGTCTTGGTTTATCTGTGAATAATCGACTTGGGCAGCTTTAAATGGATTGATATGTTCCTGGTGGATCTGCTACTCAGATAAAAATGGAAATGAGCGTATGGCATCGTTGACCGGTAGGCCCCATCCGGGGAAGTTCGGCCGCCAAGTGCAAGTCTTATTTCAGTCGATGCCACACTGGGCGACTTGAGGATGAAATGATGATGAGGACAACACAACACCCAGTCCCCGAGCGGAGAAAAGCTCCAACCCTGCCAGGAATCGAACCCAGGCCTGCTTGCATAGGAGGCGAGCACTTTACCGCCCAGCTAAACAGGCGGACTGTTACTCACAGCCGGCCGGCGTGGCCGAGTGGTTCTAGGCGCTACAGTCTGGAACCGTGTGACCGCTACGGTCGGAGGTTCGAATCCTGCCTCGGGCATAGATGTGTGTGATGTCCTTAGGTTAGGTTTAAGTAGTTCTAAGTTCTAGGGAACTGATGACTCCAGAAGCTAAGTCCCATAGTACTCAGAGCCATTTTTTTTTGTTACTCACATGACATCCAATAAGCAGTCGACAAGTCACTGAGCTCTTCTGACTGACCCATTCTGGTGTTACTGATTCATTACTGACAAAACAACACTCGCCGCCTCTTTTTACAGTGGCAGTCCCAGACCTCTCGTAACATGTTACGGTCAGTTCCTCTATACATGCAGATGACCGGGTGCTTTTTAATCACACAACGTATATTGGTAAGGGATGCGATTGATATTGATACAGGGTTTCATGCAGTGATAGGTTCTTCTTGATTCGAAATGAGCTACTCTCTTCTCTATCTTGTTTTTTAGTGTTTTATTTTCTTTACTGAAATCTAAACTCTGCTACATCAGTTTGTGCAAGTATCATAACAAATTATTCGTATCTAAAGGACATTTCTGTTTTATTTGCAGCTCAGACCGACTGTGTAGCTTGCCTCTCATCTTCCAGGATATGGAGCTATGTCGATAACGCTGGCGTTTGAAAGCTTTCGTCGTGTTAGAATCACACGATCGTACTTGAAATAAAAGGAGAATAGCATTTATTTGTTCCAAGGTTGATGGGGTGAAAGTCGGTATAAATTAACTATTCTGAAGCAAATCTGTATATACATCTTCATCTACATGTATATTCGGCAAGTTAATTTCGGAATATACTTATGTTAGCGATTTTCTGTCTTATTCCGTTAGCGAACGAAGCGAGGGACAAATTACTGTCTATATACGTCTGTACACCCAGTCTCCCTCGTCATTCCTAAGCAAGATGTATGACGTTGCAGAAGGTTGGTCTCACAGTCCTCCTAGGACATAGGTTCACTAAATTTGCGGAATATGGTTTCGTGAGAACTACGTCTTCTTTCCCCGAAGGATTCCCTTTCAAACTCCCAAGTTTATCTGTCATACTTTCATGGACGATGTATTATCCTCATATGGTCCTGTTTTGATACATCTCTACATTCGTTCCATGTATGCTGTCAAGCGTACTGGGAAACGACTCCAAAACTAAATAAAATGTACGCATGCCATTGTTGGCTGCGAAACCCAGTCTGGGGTAGTTCGACCGATTACTGAAAGTCTTTCTACTTGACTCCACTGACGATGAGATGAAAACGACTCCAAACCCTAAAACAACAGTAATGCCGTAAATATTCTTGTATGCGATTTCCTTTTCACAGATGCACTGCACTTTCTCAGACTCTTGCAAGAAATCGAAATTTTCCATCCGCCTTACTTTCTATTTTACATAACTTCTTAGTATTACCCCTTTCACATGCTCAACACGCACACCGCTGACACTGTAAACGTATATTTTCTCGTTCTTTATCTTTGTTACACGCATTATCTTGCATTTACGCGCCTGTAAAGTGAGTTACCATCAATTACACCGAGAGGAAGCTTTGTGCAAGCCTTTCCGCATTTCAGTGCAATCATTCAACGCCTGCAGTTTCCTGCAGACAAGAGTTTCGCCAGGGAGCAGTCTTATAGTGGTGCTGATCCTACCTGACAAATAGTTTACGAACATTAGGGGCACTAGAGTTCCTATTGCCATAGCTGTATGAAATTTTCACTCTGCAGCGGAGTGTGCGCCTATTTTGAAGCTTCCTGGCAGATTAAAACTGTGTGCCGGACCGAGACTCGAACTCGGGGCCTTTGCCTTCCGCGGGCAAGTGCTCTACTAAATGAGCTACCCAAGCACGACTCACGACCCGTCCTCACAATTTTACTTCCGCCAGTACCTCGTCTCCTATCTCCCAAAGCCCCGAGATCGAGTCTCGGTCCGGCACACAGTTTTAATCTGCCAGGAAGTTTCAACGATAACTGTGTTTCACACGAGTGTTAACGCTCCTTACGACATTTCTCACTTCCATTCCATCTTCTATTCCCCAGCGTTTTTGTTATGTACTACTTCGTACAAAAGGAATGGTGGCTACAGAGTGCTGCAGCAGCTGTCGTCACAGGAAAGCAGGATAAATGCAGAAATGAGTAGAAAACAAGTAAATATAGTAAACGTAAGCTTTACTTAACTGGTAGCTTTCTCCAAGCGTACAAAGACCCTTCACAAATTAACACGAAGTAATGAAGTCCAGCTAATACGCAGCAGCTAAGAGCATCGTAGGATGGGGCTCCCTGAACTAACGCACGAGTGATAATGAGGGCCGTGACTGGGCTGCAACTGGGTGGCGTCTCCGCTGCGGCTGGGCCGGGCCTCGTTGCGAATGGGGCGTTTGGCAGCCACAGATGATCCTATACTGCGATAGCAGATGCGTGGTGTGGCTGGAGGCGTGGCTCTGCGGGCATACTCTGTTAGGTCCGCCGGATCCGACACCACTGCTCTCGGCGTCTGATAGAACGTTACCAACTGTGGAATGTCAGTGGGGTCATATCGACATGAGATGTTACAGTTGTAGCCATCTGTAACTGAGTGCAAGAGAAGCAACCTTTTCCATTAGAAGCTTATTTCTTAATATCATTTAATAAAAGCAGTTGTGATTGCACTTTTCTTTTTAAATGACTGGTTTCGTTCTTCTATGCGATCATGATCAGATCTACATTCCTTGATGACAGTACGAATCCCTGGCACGGAGCAGGTCCGTCCATGTTGACTTGAAGAAAACTGCTGAGCACTGTGTCCATTAAATAAGTTATAATATTAATAGATCAACGTTTTGCCTGCAACAATGTTCCAAAATTTCATTTCTTAATCAGTTTACTGATTCCAATGTTTTCGCAGTGTGTGGTACGCCTCTATGGATGTAGAATGGTGACACCTTTGGAGACGTGCCATTTTCTTATTTGAGAAATCCTAAAAAATAATCTGTACTAATATTTCTTTAAAGATTTTCGTTCTTCAAGATCTGTTACCGTGAGGATCTTTGGTGAATTTGTGTTACAACTTAAACTGTATAGTCATTTCAAAATTTGGTGTGATGTTAAATATTCCATTCATTGCCTGATGTTTTGTCTTAAAAGTATCTATAATACTTCTGAGTTGCTGAAGGTTGTTCTGTGAACTTTTCTTTTTTGTAATTGTTATCATGTGTAGCTACTTCATATGCACTATGCACTGTCATTCGTAAGTAACTCTGCTTTTTCATTAGACGACTGAATGAAAACTGACATATAGAAAAATGACACATATCAGTTGACGGAACATCTAGCCCAGTTTAAATTCGTAATATGCAACGTGCTGTAGTTGCAAAGCGCATCATTTGGTTGCAGGTATTTACGAGTAAGGCGTATAACGATGCGATTTTTGCGTTTTGTGTCCTTGAATTCGGTCTATGTGAATCAGTGATGACGGTCCAGCGACATTTCGTACCAAATATCAGCTAAAATCTCCAACGAACAAGAGTCCGTAAGAGGCGCATATTTTCCGTGAGACCGGCCGATTGTGTGGTGCGAAGAAAACGGGCTGTCCGTGACCGTCAGAAGAGAATGTTCCAGCTGTGGCAAATAATTCGTCAAGAGCCCGAAGAATGGAGGCAAGGGAGATTATGCTTAACGCCCTGTTGACAATGAAGTCATTAAAGAGGAGAACCAGCTGAGATTAGGCAAGGATGAGGGACGATATCGACTGTGCCCCTTCAAAGGGCATTTGCCTAAAGCGATTCGAGGAAATTACGGAAAACCTAAATCTTGAAGTTTGTACTGGGATTTCAACTGTCGTCCTTTCCAAGTTAGTCCAGTGTGCTAGCATTGCGTCTCCTCGTTGGTCGGTGCTCGAAGAAATCGACTACAAGTGCGTATCGCAGTCAACTGTCTGTCGCATCTAAGCAAAGATCTGCGTGTAAAACCACACCTTATGGAAAGGGGGATCGTCATAATGTGCGTGTTTAGGTCACAAAACATGAAACGGGATTCACCTGATCCTAACGTCTTTTGTAGAATGTCCTCTTCAAAACTTTATCTTTCTTTACGGAGAAAACTACAACTGGTTTCATATACTTGGACATGATGCTTATGCCACAATTACAGCAACATAATGGAGACCTCATTTTGCAACGTGACGATGCTTTAAGAACACTCTCTGTCAATACATTCGTGATTACTTGAATGTCTAACTGCCATAGCTTTGGACTGGATGAGCTTCCCATGATAACAATTGGACTTGGTGCCTACCACGAATATTCTTTAGTGTCCCTCCTCCTTCACCTGGCGTAACTCCATGCGATTTCTTCTCATGCTATTATATCAAACATCGTCTGTTCCTACCTCCACTGCCACTTAATTTGGAAGAGATGAGAAATTTTGGAAATTTGTAGTAATGTCCCACTGGACCAAACTACTGAGGCCATCGGTCCCTAAGCTTACGCACTACTTAATCTAACTTGAACAAACTTACTTTAAGGACAGCGCACACACTCATACCCGAGGGAGGACTCGAACCTCTGACGGGGGGAGCCGTGCGGACCGTGACAAGGCGTTTTAGACCGGGCGGCTACCCCGCGTGGCCAGAGATGAGAAGTAGGATAATTAATGCGGACGCAGATATCAACTATGTCGTGTTGGGACACGTATGTGAAGACTTTGACTTTCGTATTGACGTTTGCCACGTCATAAACGGACACTATAATGAGCACCAGTCACGAAAGTGAAAAACTGGTGAGATGCTCAATCTACTGCTATGTGTCCATTATCTGCACGTCTTCTGAAACACCGGAGGTACTTGTCTACGTCTTATGATATGCTGGAGGTACTCATGAATAATTTTGCATATCGTTTGTAAAAATACAAGTGCAGATATTAGTCATTAAACACCAATAACGGGAATCACAGAAACTAATATGAAGTACGAACGCTTTCCTTTAGCGTTATAACGAACATCAGAGTACTGTCAATTTTATTTCAATTTTCTTAGAAGAGAATACCAGTGTATCTTGTTTTGCATTCATGACGCGACGCATTACGGAATTCTCGCGTGCTCTGTGCCACATGCATTTCTCTTGTACTCCTTACGTGTCGTCACGATTTGCTGTAACCTCTAACGTTGGTTTATTTAACTTTCTTTTTACAGGGCTTCCTGGATCAGCTGGCCGTTAGCGTTCCTCTTCCAAGGCGTCCTGGATGACTCTAATGAAGTCCCTCTCAGGTCAGTATCCAGGCAATTTCTAGCGAAATCATAGTATTCGTAAATGTGAAATTAATCGCAATACATAAGGGATAGCCAGAAACTACGTCCCATTAACAGTTTTTTCTGCAGATATATTGCTATCGTTAGAATACGCGTCATGCAGGGGCATCCATCAACAGGACAGAGACATCACTCTTAGAGGCTAAGCACATTAATAGAGTTTGATCATACTTATGGAAACTCATTCATACAGTAAATTCGAAGTGTGATGTGAAAGTACGGTTTATAAATGCACGCTGTCTGCCAACCAGTAACCATTTCAGTCGAATTCAACACTGGGTGGAATAATGCACATGATACGGAAGGCAGTGCACCTCCGTTGTTGGAGGCAGACGATCTGGGGAGAGATGATGGGGAACGTAAGATTAACCATAACAACGCTCTCTCTGCATTTCCGAACAATTTCCTTATCGCTGCTGCATAAAAGTATGTCATACGGGCTAAATGTTCCAGACATGTCTGCCCAATAGAGTCCACTACCACAATTCATGGTGGGTTATTGTGCCTATAACCGCAGCATGAGGAAGGTGATGATTGAATCACAGGGCACCAGATACCAGATATGGGTGATTCATGAGTTCCCTGAAGCAAAACACGGTTCACCTAACGGACAATCGTGCCGCGGCCTCGAAACCTGAGACAGACACCCATTCTGATCATTCGTAATCTCCTGTGCATATAGATATGAAAGATACAAATTGCATTGTTAACTGACGTTTTGGAGTGCAGTGCGGAATTAATACCACCACTTTCTATCCGTAGCACTGATCGTCCCATAGAACTATAAAGCAAGTATACATCTCAGCCTTTGCCTGGGAAATGGTTCACCTTTTCCCCTGCCCCCCCCCCCCCCCCCTTCTACCCTGTCCTCCCTATACAGAGTTTTACGCCAGAAGATTTTTCTTCATGACAAGTGACTCCAGAACGCCAGTGATTTCAAACGAGCTGTAAGCACTTTCCTATCATTTCCAGGAGAATAATTTTTCGATAAGGGGTATAAAGATTTCACGTCCTGACCAGTATCTACTTATGTAAGGCGCTGTAACAAGGATCATAGTTATGGCGAAACATAGTCTGGCTTACAATGAAGGCTTATTTATCGTCCAAATCTCTATTGTTTGAAATAGCCAGGAGTATATTCTAATGGATACCCTTTGTTTAGTCATCTGATAAAAAGTGTTGCAATTATCGCGAGATTACAAGAGCGAAATATATATCCATGTACTACCAGACATTTTGTTTATACGTTACTAAACTTTCCTCAAGCCTTAGAGCAATATTTTTTTAATAGTTATGGAGTGAGCGATGTTCTTAACTTTTTACATGAAAAGCGTCTTTAGATCCGCGACGAATTTGAGTACTATAATTAATTTTGTATCTTTTTGATTCTTGCCTAATGCTCCAGCTTTCCTACTATTAACTTGCTACAAACTTTAAAGCAACTAGCAGCAAATCGAATATGAAATGAAAAAGCCTGAGGTGCAACAACTAATCTACCAGACAAGAGTTAAATCGGTGCCATCTTGAGAGAGAGTGGTAGGTAAGAATGAAGTTTTATTTGGCAATCGAATTAGGTAATATCGCCACAAAATTTGAAGGATGCAGGATAAAATCATATGAGTCTTCTCTGTATTGAACTAAAGATTGACTAGAAGGACAGCGAAGGAGTTTTTAATGCAGTTTTTTGCTATTTTGTATTACCAGTGTCTCCAAGAGTTTCTATGTGCACAGAAAATTATCACAATATCTTAATTTCAAAAATTTAACCATTCGTTATTACCAAAATTAGAAGAAAAATCTTGCGATGTAAGCATTCATCATGATTCAGAAAATGCCAATGAGATGACACTGGTCACTGCACTGTGTATATGTCTTCGTGTGTGTGTGTGTGTGTGTGTGTGTGTGTGTGTGTGTGTGTGTGTGTGTGTGTGTTTGAGAGAGAGAGAGAAAGGGAGAGAGAGAGAGAGAGACGGGTGGGGAAGGAGGGGGGGTAGCTAAGTGGCATAAAACTAAATTAAATCATTTATTGGACAATGGAATCGAATATCGCTTAACACTTAGTAAGCTCACTAACAAATAGAGAGTGCATGATTTCCACACGACGAACTGCTGGCAGGAAAGATCCGTCAAATACGAGACGATTTAAAAAAGTAAATTACACATTATTAAGGCAGGCCAAATAACTTTCAATGTGTGCCGAAATACACTTCAAAGTAACACAGGTACGTGACTCTATTTATCAACATACCAAATGTCTGTAAACCACGGTCGGCACGTTCCACCAGTCATTCAATTTCTCATTTATAGATGTATGCTAGTTGGTCACAGTAGCGCTGTGTGAAAGTTGGAAAAATGTCTTTTCCCCCAGATGTTTTTTCAGCTTTCCGAGAAGATGGAAATTGAATGGTGCAAGTTGTGGACTTCCCGATCAGCGTCACCCACGTCAGTCCGGCCTTGGGCAATTCTCGGCAATACTTCACCATTTGGTCCATACATGTCCTGAATTTTACGGTGAATCTATGTACAATTTATACGTTTTACCCACAAGGACCACACAGTCCCGGTTACATCAACTTTGCTGGACGTTTCCATTTGCCGAACCATTTCACTCCAAACTCCTGGCGCACCTGTTACCACATTGTAGCAGGACTGTCTCTGCAGGGAACCCGGAACATGCAGTCTCTTCCGACAATGCGCCGCTCTTGCTGCGCAACGGTCTTAGTGTCCGACGAACTTGCTTTCTGGAGTCCGTACGTAATTTAGCATACGAACTGATCGCAAATGTCACAAAATCTGTACAGACAGGTAGAAACCCAAAGAGTTTCAGAGCAAGATCTCTGATACATACTTGAAAACAGTCTACGTATGTATTGGTCAAAACATTTAGGATATCAGTAATTCTGCTACATGCTTGGGACAGCAAAGCGTGCAGGACAGTTTTAAATATATGTGGTGAACATTACCTGCCGTAAGCGTTCAGAGGCGGAGAGTTCCGTCTCCTTTAGGCGACTTGGCGGAGTGATGAAGACGGCTTGTTTTGGTAGCTACGTGAAAGCACAGATCGCCATTTGTTGGTCGCTCCAGGATTGAATGCTGTCCTCTGGCTTGCAGCCTGATGAAAGGCTTATACTGGAGGTGTAATTGATTGTATGGAATTCTGATTTTATGATGTACGCTATTGTGTTTGGAGTTGTGAGGCTTCCAGAGCAGGTCCTACGAGCACTACTCATAAGAAGCAGTTCTCAAGGTGAACTGAGATAATTTCCAGTTACAGATATCCCTCTGAACTGTATATAAGCACTCCGATGTAGCACAAAGCCAGTAGTCTTTGTTTGTTATAGACGAAATTGCATGCTCATGAAGCCAAGAGCAAGAAAACGACAATATTACCTAACCGTAGAATTGTTGACGATTAGATCCAATAATACGCTGTGTTATTAAAATACTAGCTGAGTACCCAGCGTGGCCTAGGTATGTATGTGTTATAATTCTAGTAGTCCATCTCCACCTTTCTCCTCTCTCTGTCCATCTCCTACTGTCTCTTTTCATCTCCTACTTCCCTCACCCCTCCCTCTGTACACCTCCTCCACCTACCACTCTTTATTCATCTTTGCCTGACATTTTCTTCTCCCCCTCTCCTCCTCCTCCTGCTCCTCCATCACCTCCTTCCCCTCTCTTTGTGCAACTTGTACGCCATCTTTATCTGTTTCCTCCTCCTACCCCTTTCTCTAACCATATCTTCTTCTACTCTCTCTCTGTCCACTTCCTCCTCCTCTTCTCTCTCTCTCTCTCTCTCTCTCTGTCTATCTCCTCCTCCTCTTCTCTTTGTCCATCGTCTTTTTCCTGATGCTGAACATCCCCTCACTCTCTCTCTGTCCATCACCTCTTCCCTTTCTCTGTCTATGTCCTTCTCCCTCTGTCCATCTCCTCTTGCCCTCTCTCTCTGTCAACCTCCTCCTCCTCCTCCTCCTCCTCTGTCTCTGTCAACCACCTCCTCCCCTCCATCTGTCCATCTTCTTTTCCATTCTCTGACCATCTACTCCTCCCCTCTCTCTGTCCATCACCTCTTCCATTTCTCTGTCCATATCCTGCCTGTCTCTTTGTCTATCTCCTCCCCCTCCTCATCAATGCTGATATGGTGACTCAAAAAGCAAAACATGCAATCGTCTTCTCTTAACTGCAACATAGTAGGAAGGCTAGAGAGATTAATAAATTGGCTTCTTAACCAGAAGCTACCCTAGGAGTATGATGCTGCACCTCATTTACCTTCCCATAGAGGTAAGTAATATACGAATGCATCGTCTCATGATGGGAAACTGGTAGTTGTATTGTTACAAGCCTTGAGTGTAGCAGCTGTGCATGTCATTTCTTAAATTTCTGTTTATTACTTTGTATATGTAATTATTTTTAAATGTTGTAAATACAATGGCGAAATGTGGACTGTGTGACAATGAGGTAATTCTTAAATGAGTTGGGTGGGTATTAATGAACACAATCGAGTATTTTAAGACATCGGGGGCTGTCCCTTCGAGAAATAGAAAATTTTTTCGAGTAAAGCTAACAACTGCCCTTGTTCTGTTTCCTAGTGCTACTGACGCGAAAGAGTGTGTAACAGGAAATGGGTGACCTTGTTTTCGAATAAGAAACTCAAATAGTCGTCGTCAGTTCTAGAGGAGGTTGGAACACGCTCTTGTAGTAAGAGTGAGTTGGCTTACGTGTTAATTAACCATTCCCTGTAAGAAGCTCCGGGAAGTAAGCGCTTTGAAGAAAAACCTAACAGTCACACAAAGAGAGGTTCTGTCAAACTGTGTTGTTGTACAGGGCGCTGATTGTTAGCAATACATGTATAATTTATCAGTAAAAGATCTTTATTCTGTAAATAAATGTGCAAGTAAATTGACTGTCCTCGGTTATTTTAAAGAAAACGGTTTCGTTTTTATTTTCCATAACACGACTAACATCACTTTAACTACTTCTTACCGATAGGGAAGGGAAACTGGATCGTACTAGTTTCTCTGTTATGAACGATCTGTTAATTCTTTTGAATTTAGAAAAGTAATGTAAAATGCAATAAGGCGATTTGATGACAGCAATGAAGGATACACTGTCAATTCACCAGTCCATTATCAGCAAATCATTTGATAATTCTTCGAAAAACATTGTTCACAATTTCTTTTGTTGCTTTCTAAAATCATTTATTGTAATTACGGTTCTGGCAGAGAAAGTAATAACTTTGTTAGGTAGAAGGTTATTCACATCTAAAACTTGCATGTCTTTTACTTATTTCGTAAAAGTTATCGTAAGAGATATCGAAATGAGATTTTCGGCGTATGATAAAAAACAAAGGGGAATGCAGTTTTGTTGCATATTTAATACACCCTTCTATTAACCTAGATTCTGAAGAACCTATTGAACAATACACTTTTTTAACGTTATTGGACAATTCTTGGAAATATGAATGCGATGATATACAGGATGTTAATATTGGCGTCGAAACTTTTCGAAAAAAATCTGAGAAATGAGCTAAAATTAAAAGGCAAAGCGGATGGGATCAGCTATTACTCTGTAAACACTGTCAACTGAAGGCTCTTATGCCACGCTCCATCTTTGTATGAAGATTTTCGATTGTTTTCTTGTTTCCACTGTATCTTTAAGCATGAGAACATAATCATATTAGATGCAGTCCACCCTCATACGCTAGAAGTTAGCGCATATTAGGATTTACAACAATCGTAGCTGACCTCGTATCTTACCATTTCATTTATAGCTGATTACTCGGATGCTTTTATAGAGAGGTTGGGCGTCAACATTAACAACCTTACATCTCTGTACTCGTCTTTTTTTCAATGACGTAAATAGTTCTGTTTTTAAGTAAAATCAGTACTTGTTTCATTACCTGGAATGATTCAAGAGTTAAGTGAAATCTTGAACGGTTCACGAAATAAGGGCCTACAAGTATTAGGTAAGTCACCCTATGTAAGTAACGAGAGTGAACATAAAATTGAGCCCTGTTGGACACTCTCAAATAAGTAAAATTTTCCCGCCTTCCAGCACTATCTGGATCACTGAGAGTAGCTTTTTGCATTCCTTTTGTTATGTGTCATTCGAAGCATTAATTACATAAAACTTGTGTTTTTCTAAGGGAGCATTGTACCTGCACAACCCAAAAAAAGGCGTCACCAACTGTCCTTATTTTGCTTTCAACGTTTTTAGTACTTGACGAATAAATGCAATTCATCACTAAACAACTCTTCTTAATCTGAAATTTCAGTCATTTATTGAAATTATTAGTAATGTGTTTCTTATTAGTATACCTTAATCATGGTTCATTTATGATGTTAAAAGTTTGCACAGCAGAGATACACTTGCTCATAGTCCCTTATAATAAAGTAAGCAGTTTTACAACAGTCATTATAAAACTGATATACTTGGACACAGACTCCCTTACTCGTGACATGAAGACAATTTATCTGGCAGTGAATGAATCATTTAAATAAATCAGATATCACATATTCCACTTTTTTGTTACTAGTTTTATCTACTTTACTATGAAATTTCGATGTGTGTACCAAATTAAAGTTATAACTGTAATAACACACAACAACTGAAAACTGTTTAGTTGTGGGGATACACTCTGTTTTAAAAATTTCGAAATGTGTTTTTGTTTGGATATCCATATTTCGGCGTAGCAATTATTTAAAACCTTTTTTCATCGTAAGCTTACTATGGTTTAACAGTATATCACACCAGATGTGTTTTGCTTTTATTTACTAAGTATCATCACTAGAGATAGTCGTTTAGTACTCCCTTTTACATGATTTGCAACCAACGAGTGACAGACTCGCCGACATCAGAACATATAAAAGGGAGTAATGGATGATTAACACCATTGATGATGCTTCGTAAATAAAGGTGAAACGCATCTCGTGTAACACAGTCTTAAACTGCAGTACGTTTACGGTAGAAAAAACAATAATTGATTTTAAATAAAATTATTGTTTTTTAAATTTTTATTACTTCCAATTTGTTTAACTACTTTCTATGTTAAGATATAAAGTAGTGTGTTGAAAAAAACGCTTATCTTTAAAAAAAAATTAGAACAGATTGGGCTCCTATAAATGAACTGATTAATGTTTCGTCCTAAAATTTTAATCTCTCATTTAATGCGTCTTTCACTACTGACAATGTGAAAAATTGCGAATTAGACCATGATTTGGAGTCCACAGAGATCTCCATAACTGACTGGGTAATTCATTTCAAAAGATGAGTGGAAGACAAAGACATATCATCTCCAATAGTACCCTGCCTAGTCAACAAACGTCGTACTGAAAGTTATTAATTTTCGGAAATATCTCTTGATTTAGTCCATTATGTCAGATTTCTTTCCTATTGCTTTAGTGATTAAGGTGGAACAGCTAAATCGTGGCCCAGTAAACAACGATATGGTGTCACACAATGAAATAACGACTTGTACGCAACGAGACACACACATAACGCATAATACATTGCACATACTTTAATTTTGTTTTGACGCGATTAACACTGAAATGTGATACTATAAGATCTCTGCTACTCTTTCTCATGATGCAATATGTGGTGTGGGTAGGGTGTTGCCAATGTTCAGGATCCTTTTGCATTAACTTTGATATCCTTTCATAATTTACAATGACAATATTTTATTTCTCAAGACAAAGTCAACTGGTTCAACGTGCATTGTATGATTATAATTAGAACATTACAAAAACAGTAAATGGTACTCTAACACGCAATGGTTTAAGATTCTGTTAAGAAAATATCAAAGATGATCTCAGTTGAGGAGGGACTAAGGCCAGAGTTAGTGGAAAAGGATAACGTATTGCTCTCTCTCGAATTCTTCACAGATAAACACGAAAACAATGTTTTATGCTAACAACCGTTCACTACTGTAAAACACGGGTGACATACTACGGAAGTACCAATGCCTAACGCAGAAATGAGAGTCTAAAAGGCTCTTACTAAATCAAAAAATCACTGTGGAACATAAGAACAACACCAAATGCTTCCCTAACGTAACCAAGCTAAAATAACCGTTATCGAAGCCGCAGGAATCACGGATCTGCCATAGCTTTCTTCTAAAAGCTCTGCTAGCGAAATGATTTCTCTGTGCTTAGGAGTGGGGGTGCGTGAGATTCGTTAAGTTTGAAACGATGACTCAAAAACTCTATCACCCAGCGCAACTTTTTCGCTCTTGTCTATCTCCTCCTTTGTCGTCTCCACCCCCATGATGCCAGGAGACCGGTTCCTCTGTTCAAAAGAAAGAGGTGAGGTATTCGATAGTGTTGAAACCTCCAATCACTCTCTCACCTGCTGCCTCATGTTTTCTTTTCCTTATCAGGCTCTACTCCTTTTTCCATTATGTGTAAAACGACAAAAATGGTCTGGTTGGCTCTGGGCACTATGCGACTTAACTTCTGAGGTCATCAGTCGCCTAGAACTTAGAACTAATTAAACATTACTAACCTAAGGACATCACACACATCCATGCCCGAGGCAGGATTCGAACCTGCGACCGTAGCGGTCGCTCGGCTCAAGACTGCAGCGCCTAGAACCGCACGGCCACTCCGGCCGGCCATAAATGGTCTCTCTGTATGAAAGTGTTGAGGAAGAGATCAACTAGTTTTGAAAACACCCAATCAACTTTCCCACCTGTTATGACACATTCTCTTCTCTGCCTCCACACTACGTTAATTTTGAAATACCTACACAATCATCCAATGACAATCACACATGGAATAGGGGATAATTAAAATTCAAAAAGCGTGCATAAAAATATATGAAATAAAACATTTCATAAGTTTCCTTTAATTTACGTCTATGGTCACAAGCTTTTCTGTTTAACAGATTACCGGTTTCGGTCTTTAATGATCATCATCAGATCTGTCTCATTAAATCTAAGTCCAAATGCATTAAAAACCGAAACCGGTAATCTGTTAAACATAAAAGATTCTGATCATGGACGTAAATTAAAGGAAACTTATTACATATACGGGTCACTATGTTTTTTCGCAACGATGTCTCAGCTTGTGATAAAACATTTAGTTTGTTTCATATTCGGTCAAGAGGTTTAAGTGCCTTCTTGCCAGGGTAAGAACGTAGCGTGGCAGACTCGAAACGGCGCAACAAAACTGATGCGCAAGTGACAAATTTAGTCAAGCTACAAGGGAGGGACAAGACAGTGGAAAAACCAAAAACAAAAGATGTTAACACGCCTAATACGGCCCAGGAAAACTGTTGCATTCTAAACAGCTTCCATTCATCTCGGAAAGGATAAATGATCGTGCACCTTATATCACTGTTCCTGCATAATAATGGCAATTTCTGGTAATGATGGTGGAGGTGGACAAAAATCACGCACTTTCCTCTGCAGGGTATACCACAAAGGCTGAAAAATATTGAAATTTGGTAACTATGGTGGTCGGGGAGTTGTAACATTCATCCTCGTGCTCACAAAACGAGTCCTGGACGATGCAAGCTGTGTAAACAGCAGCCCTGTCATTTCTGAACGTAGCATCACTATTTGGGAAAAGATATTGTGCAGTGGGTTGGACCTGATAATAATCCTTGGCAATAACGAGACCGTGTAGAGTAACCATGCAACCCATGGAATAAGCTCATGGAATTCCACGATATGACTGCTCAAATCATCACCAAATCCCAGCTATGTTTCGCTCTTGGGACGTAGATTCGGTCAGAATTTGGAAATAGTGTGCAACCAGACTCAACCAACCAATAGGAATTGTTCCATTGTTCCATAGTCCGGGTTTTATGACTTCAGCACAACGTTTTCCAGTTTGGGGAATTTTCATTACTGATGAGTGGAGCTGGAATTCAGTTTCCTACTTCTGGAGATCTCTTCGAGTTCTCCAGAGGCTGACATTTAGTTCTCCAGTGACTTCTGAAGATGTAGTCCTCTCATTTATCATCACAGTCAGATTTAATGGCCATCTGTCACGATCACTCACCACCCAACATATTTTCTTCTAGGTTGTGATTTAGCGGATGGTGTTTTCCGCTGTCCATGTACGCGGTATAAATCTTCGATACGATGCTTCTTGAAGCAACGAACACTTCGTTTACCTTGGTTTCCGAAGGAACCCACCGCACGAACACCAGCTATTTGCCCACGTCCGAATCCATTGTGGTCCGACATATAACTGCACGGAACTCTTATTATCAGGACTGACACTTGCAACATATTGAGGACATTACTCAGGAGACGTTCGTGATCAAATACAATAAGCAACCTACACGCCTAGTTAGTATCTTCATTCATGTTCAAGCATGCATCTCTCGCGGTGTTCTTGTCCATCCCCTGTATGCGAAATAAACCGACAGGGCCTCGCGGGATTAGCTGAGCGGTCCGGCGGCACGGTAGCTCAGCGTGTTCGGTTAGAGGGTCGCCAGCACGGTAGCTCAGCGTGTTTGGTCATAGGGTTAGCTTCACTGCGTAATAAAAAAAAAAATAATAAAAAACAGCTGGCACGGTAGCTCAGCTCAGTGTGTTCTGTCAGAAGGTTAGCTGCCCTCTGTAATAAAAAAATAAATAAAAAAGAAAAACAGCCGGCATGGTAGGTCAGTGTGTTCGGTCAGAGAGTTAGCTGCCCTCTGCAATAAAAAAATCTGGGTTATTCGATCAACGACGAACTGAAACCGGTGTCTTGTGACATCAGCCCCGAGCAGATGCAACGCACGAAAACGAACAAAATAGATTAAAAGAAAGGGTTAACTGCCCTCTGTAATAAAAAACTGAGTTAATCGACCAACAACGAACCTAAACGGATGTCTTACGACGTCCGCCCCGAGCAGATGCAACGAACAAAAGCGAACAAAATGAGACTTTTTTTAAAAAAGCGGTCTAAGGTGCTGCAGTCATGGACTGTGCGGCTTTTCCCGGCGGAGGATCGAGTCCTCCCTCAGGTATGAGTGTATGTGTTTTCCATTAGGATAATTTAGGTTAAGTAGTGTGTAAGCTTTTGCAGGGACTGATGACCTTAGCAGTTAAGTTCCATTAGATTCCACACACATTTGAACATTTTTTTGAAACCGTTAGGCACATTTCAGTGTCAAATAAAACATCTTTACTTTACTCATATTGTTGCAGTTCTCACTTGAAAAAGGTACCCTCGCTGAAACAGCATCTGTTAGACTAAATCCAGTTACGGTTTAAGCGAACAATGTTGTCGTTTCGGACTAACTGGAGGAGTGTGGAGCCAAATAAACAGAACGTAAACTGCCGAACTACGTAACCTGTATAGAGGAGAGGGGAAAGAGCATCGCGAAGCGACGTCCCCAGGCTGCGACGCCGTCTGGTCGGCAGAAGAAGGGGGCAGGACGCAGAAGGAGGATGCGGACGCGGATGTCTAGTAGGGCGCAGGAAAGGAGCGGCCGGGGCAGGCTGCGGCTTTGTGGGCGGGCAGAGGGCGCTCTCTCTGTGCTGCGCCGAGCTGCAAGTCAGGCAGTCACAAAGCGACGAGGCCCCTGCACGGGGAATCCCGCCTCTCCACCCTACTGTCCGGTCACGTGGATCTCTGCTGGGGCCTGCTGCGCAGCTGCAGCGCGATTAAAGCTCGCCGGTTTCGTGTTTTTGCTCTGGGCAAGAGGCGTGCAGGTACTCGCAGTCTGCAAAACGGCTCGTTATCTCAGAAACACGTCACACAAAATAAAAATAAAAAATTTAAATGTATTTCCAACGCGAAGCGGCCAGATCACCCTCAAACCAGTGACGTTTTGGTCTCAACCATTTTCTTTCTCTTCACACAGTACCTATACCCACGTATAGATGTACACTAATGGTCATTAAAATTGCTACACCACGAAGATGACGTGCTACAAACTCGAAATTTAGCCGACAGTAAGAAGGTGCTGCGATGTACAAATTCTTAGATTTTCAGAACATTCACACAAGGTTGGCGCCGGTGGCGACACCTACAACGTGTTGACGTGACGAAAGTTTCCAACAGATTTCTCATACACAAACAGCAGTTGACTGGCGTTGTCTGGTGAGACGTTGTGATGCCTCGTGTAAGGAGGAGAAATGTGTACCATCACGTTTCTGACTTTGATAAAGGTCGGATTGTAGGCTATCGCCATTGCGGCTTATCGTATCGCGACATTGCTGCTCGCGTTGGTCGAGATCCAAAGAATGTTAGCAGAATGTGGAATCGGTAGGTTCAGGAGGGTAATACGGAACGCCGTGCTGAATCCCAACGGCCTCCGATCACTAGCAGTGGAGATGACAGGCATCTTATCCGCATGGCTGTAACGGATCGTGCACGCACGTCTCGATCCCTGAGTTAACAGATGGGGACGTTTGCAAGACAACAACCATCTGCACGCACAGTTCGACGACGTTTGCAGCAGCATGGACTATCAGCTCGGAGACCGTGGCTGCGGTTCCCCTTGACGCTGCATCACAGACAGGAGGGCCTGCGATGGTGTAATCAACGACGAACCTGGGTGCACGAATGTCAGAACGTCTTTTTTTCGGATGAATCCCGGTTCCCATTTACAGAATCATGCCGGTTGCATTCGTGTTAGGTGAACGCACATTGCAAGCGTGTATTCGTTATGGCCAGACTAGCGTATCACCTGGCGTGATGGTATGGAGTGCCATTGGTTAGACGTCTCGGTCACCCCTTGTTCGCATTGACGGCACTTTGACGGAAACATGACTATCTATTTGCCTCAACACACGCATAATTTATCTCATATGGTCATTAACCTTACGCAAAATACAAGGGGAGCACAAAGGTACGGGTACACCACAAGAAATGCATGCGTAAATATAATGTAGTTGATAGGGGGGGGGGGGTTGTACTATCGTATTTCACCATGAAAGGCACCTGTCCAATGCCCTCAGTCTCTGCCGCGCTGTTTTAGCCTGGTGGTCTCAGGCGGTGCAGTCATTGACTGTGCGGCTGGTCCCGGCGGAGGTTCGAGTCCTCCCTAGGGCATGGGTGTGTGTGTGTGTCTGTTCTTAGGATAATTTAGGTTAAGTAGTGTGTAAGCTTAGGGACTGATGACGTTAGCAGTTAAATCCCATAAGATTTCACACACATTTGAACTTTTGTTTCTTGTTTTTTTTTTCCCTCAGTATGCTGCAAGTGTCAGTCGTGTCCAGAGCAGTGTTCTGTGTACTTGAGAATGCATTACGTTTAAGCTCGGTGCATTATAACCCGGAGGACAAATCATTGGCCCTCGTATGGTGTGTGCTTCGTGACAAGCCTTCCTAGGCTTACATTTCAGCAAGATAATGCTCACCCGCACACAGCCAGATATTCTATTGCTTGTCTTCGTGCTTACCAAATCATACCTCGGCCAGCTAGGTCGCCAGATATGCCCGCATATGAGAACGTGTGGATCTTTATCGGATGTCGACGATCTAACGTTCCAGTCGGACAGAATTTGGTACGATATCTCTCAGGAGGACATCCAACACCCTTATCAATCAGTGCCCAGACGAATAACTGCCTGCATAACAGCCAAAAGAGGACCAACGCGTTATTGAATTATTTAGTTTGTGAAGCTCTTTCTCCTGAATAAATCTTCCAGTTTTTCTGAAATTGTAATTATTTGTTTGCCAATACATTACATCACGTCTGCCGATTACAATCTTATTACGATTATTCCTTCGTGGTGCGTTTTTTTCTTCTTTTTTCCATTAGAACGGTCCGACGACCGAAGATCTATTCTCTCGGTGCCGCTGCACATCAAACTCGAATTCCTGCAGGAATCCGAAATAACAAGTGAGGAAGTCATGGGTACCTGACACTACGCTGGTAGCGGGTAACAATATGGGGATTTCAGAAGTGTTCCATAATGGCTGAGGCAGTTTAGGCGATTTCTTGCGCGAAATCCGGGCTCCACTCCAGGTCCGCCACAAATTTTCCTTTCACGTCTATACCGAAACGCGGCTTAAGTCATTGAAAACCATCGAACAGTCTAATTACAAATAATAAACAATACGAATCATTTCGTGTGCCTCAGTTGCCTGGTACAAGTCTTTCAATAGGACGGTGTTTCGCTCCTGGTGAATCTTCATACTGCCGAGAGGTGAACGAAGGCTACGTTAAGGGCATACTGAAAAATTCCGTGATACGACCCGGAATCGATGCCGTGAGCCTTACGTTTCCAGGCACGCGCTTCACCACTTTTTTTTAAGTTTTCAATTCTATGCAAATGGTGCGTGTCCTTTTCCCATCCTTAAAAAATCCGCATTATGAATTTTCCACAGCAGTATCCTAAAAATTTTCGAGATTTGAACCTTTCTTTAATACGAAAGGGAAATATTAACTGTATTTACAAACAAAGAATGCGTAATATCAGCACATAACGTCAAAAATGCAAATAGGGAAAATCAATGGTTTCTTGTAAGCAGACGAAAGGTAGGTATGACGGCTCAGTGGCAGAGTGGGGGCGGAGAGGGCAGGGGTCGACCACACGACGCCTGGTCATGGCGTCCCAGATAACTCCAACCAACTGGAAGTCCGCAATAATGGACAGTCAAGAAAGGATATACTTAAATATAACAATGAAATTTCATCATACCACAAGACCGTTGGGCCTGACTTCTAACTACTAAAGTGGGCAAGAGGAGAAAAACTCAATTCAGTTTCACATCAAGCTCAGTTCATAGTTCATACTACAAAATGAGACACTTGGTCCGACCGAAACATCGACTGGAAGGCAAAGGACGTACCAACTATGAATAGTCAGTTAATTGCAAAGAGCCTTCAAACAGGATTCCGATGACATGCATTATGCGATGAAAAGTACCCAGATTCCACCGTGTAATGCGGAATTGACAGGAAGACGTCACGTGAAGCAGACCTGTCAGTATAAAAGAAGATGGAGAGGAGTATTGTCGGTGCAGAAACAGTAATAACAGAATGGATTGGTCAGGAGAGGTCAGTGACTTCAGACGTCGAGCAGTCACTAGGTACCACCTGAGTAACAAAATACATCAGGGACATTTCAACCTCTCTCAGGCTATCCAAGTCGACTCTTGCTGAAGTGACTGTGAGGTGGAAACGCAAAGAAACAAGTGCAGCTATACCAAGACTAGGCGAGTGTGATTTACAGACGGACAGGAACCGCCGAGCGATGTGGAGCGTGGTTGTAAAAAATAGTATGAAGTCAGCGGAAGGAGAAGACAATGCAAGCGACATTTGAGGCTACATGAAGAGCGACGCCACAGGGCAGAGGATGTCTAGGATGAAATGATTTGGCATGATGAATCGCGCTATACTCTTTTGCATTCTGAGAGAACGGTTTGGATTTGGTGAATGCCTCGAGAACGTTAGCTCTCATCATGCGTAGTGTTAACAGTGAATTAGGCAGGAGGTGGTTTCCGTGGTTAGGATTTAGTCTCCTTATTGCGCTCAACAAAACTCTAAATGCAGAAAGATATGAACATATTGTACAGCATTGTGTTCTGCATACAGCAGGGGAGCAGTTCGGAGACGATGATTGTTTGTACTAGCGTGAAAATGTACCCTGTCATAAAGCAGCATCTATGAGGCGATGGTATGTGTACAGTGACATCCCTGAAATGAAGTGGCCTGTCAGAAGTCCCGATATGAACCCAACATACTACTATTCGTATCAGTTAGAGCGTGTGCTTCACTCCAGACTCTAGCGTCCAACATCACTTTCTACGCTGTCAGCTCTTGAGGAAGAATAGATCGGCATTTATCCGTAGACATTCAGACACCGCATTGAAAGTGTCTCCAGCAGAATTAAAGCCGTCATTAAGGTGAAGGTTAGACGCCCTATAAGATGCGCTATTGTTGGACAGGTATGTGATTACGTCTGATGAACTTATGCATTTGAAAATCTCTAAGACAGAGAACCACTCCCCAGCTACACTACTGTAAAACGTACGGACAACGCAATCTAGGTAGTGAAACTGAAGCTGACATAACGTATTTATTCCAAGACTGTCTCTATTACTCCCCACATATATAAATGAAATTAATAAAGTTATAAAAGAGAAGGTGTTCAAATGAGCAACAGATGGCATTCAGTATTAGGACATATTTATTTCCAAAAACATGAATGACATGGAACACAGATCAATAATAGCACTCGATTACATTCATGTTCGTATTTCATAAAATATGTTTGAAACTATTTAATTTTTTTTAAGTAAACACTGACCTACAGAATTTTTCGTGATTCAATTATCACCCACAATATACAAGCCCAGGGCAATCTGACTGCTATACATTGACAATGTGACTTCCAATAATCATCACAAAAGAATGGTCATGAATTGCAAAAAATCCTAACAGTAATACAGATCAAAAAAATATGAAATTGAAGAAATATGAAACAACGTCCAACTCTGTTAATTGCCTAAACTCATTTCCGTCACGAATCGCGACAGTGGAAACCCTTTTCTTTTTCATAAGTCGCTTACTTCACAGAAAATCTTCATTACACGAACTATAGCAGTTACAGAAAGTAGCAAAAACGGCCAGCTAAATAAAAAGATTCTACTATAGACTCTGAAAATTTTACCTTATCCTGTGACATCCAGTTCCAAAAATTATGCAGTTGTCAATAATGCCGCTGCCCAAACATTATCAATCTTACATCCATCCTCATACATTCCTTGAGTATTTTCTTATAAACACATCATTTCATCTCACTTTACAACGCATGTCCTACCAACAGAGTTTCCACTAAGAATGTCATGCCCACACACTTTTCTATCCACTCGCTAACTGCTAGTCCTTTAGAATCTCTTGCCCATGGCGCAAAGCGCTGTCAGCGATATTAACACAGTCTATAGCGCTGCCAACATACAAACAGGTTACATACGCAGTGTACTGAAATACAGTTCAACAGCGGGAGAGGGGCAAATTAACTCTAACTCTATCTTTAATATCCGATAACTCGGCTGAACTGTAGATAACATGGATTGACAGTGGTTCTGAATTGCTACTGAAAAACTAACACAATGTGCTTATGTAGGACACCAAATGCTCCTGCTGCAAGAACACGGTGCGGTCTTGAAGTATACATTTACGATTTCTCATGCCGGTGCGAAATACTCACCATACGCAAGTAGAAATCTCGGATGCAGTGACCAGCGTTCCTCTGCATAGTGTCAAACGATGCACCCCGCCTCTTTCTTTCATCAAGGTCCACCTTCATGCCCAGACGTCTAATCGAAAAACGATCTCTCCTCAATCGCACCCACTGCACGAGAAACGAACTCCCCCCCTTCATGGCGGCAAATCGAATCGATCTCTCTCCTTTACCGCGAGAGCCCGAATCCACCTCTTCTTTACGGCCACAGACCCAATTCCCCGCTTCCTCACATTTCACGCTAGTCCACAAAACACTCCATGTGAAGAACGAGACGCAAAAAAGACAAAAATCACCAACTGCAAATGGTAGCGCTCAAATGCACCCATCGCATATCCGCCTCCAAGGACGCGCAAAATATTTCCCTCCAATCCCAACACATCTCATGGCATCAAATAGGCGTCCACTGTTTCGCTTTCTTCCGTCACAACCAGCTATGATCTTGTTACTGCCAGAGCCTTGAAATAAAGCTGCATGTCAGAAACTGAATGAATTTGTAAAACAGAGTAATGAGAAATACAGCTTCTTATATAATATTTTAGCAACATGAATTTTATGTCAATATAAATACTTAAATTTGCAAAATTCCATCAGCAACAGCAATAAAAAGGATATCACAAAAGAACTACTTTGTTAAAATTCTATTTATGTTGTCAGATGTTCGAAATGCTCGCTCTCTACTGCAATGCACTTTTGAGGTCCTGGTGGAAGGGCTCCTGGACAGACTGAAGAGATTCCTTCGATGTCATTGCCAAAGCTACCACAATGTGAAGCTTTAAATCGTCTTGAGGTCGCCGGGCTTTGTGCATGATCATTAAGTCTACGCCAGAGGAACGCGTCCAGTAGCGTCAAATCAGGCGAAAGTGCAGGCCAAGTGTAAACATTTCATTACTTACCTAGTGATCAGGAGAGATCTAGGTAAGTGCTTTTCTAGCCACGAGCGAGGAGTGAAGCGGATATCTGTTGTGCTGGTTCCATATACATCTTCTTTCTCTAGGAAAGCCGGTAGTATTTCGGTAAGAAATTTTGCATATCGTTTACCCGTTAAGGTTTGATCAGTGCATACGGCTGAATCACGCAGTCATCAGTAATCCTGCACCAAACGTTCACATTCTGCTACCTGCGATTTTCAACTCGCCGAACACAATGTGAATTCTCAACGGCCCATTAATACATGTTGACACACTCATCGTGGGTAGTTTCATTGGAAAAAACAATTATTCAAACAAAGAACCTATGACCGTGATGTCGCATATCGAGCGAGTGAAGTCTGATATCACCGCTAGATAATCTGTTGGTGAAGTGGCGCATGATACAGATGAATGCGAACTAACAGAATATTTATTTCGTTCGCTGCGCTAGTTGCAGGGTTTGCTCCTTACTCCCCCTGTGCATTATTCTAGTGTCCTTCCAGTAACAATTTTGGCGCATACGCTCAGTTGCCATCGTTACAGAACATTGTTTATGGGAGTTTCCTATCCCGTACGATCCTATTCTTTATGGGTTTCTTCGTGATTTTCCTTAAAGAAGTAGCATATTCAGTTTCCATGGCTTGTGAAAAACCATTTTTTTTTAAATTTAACCAGCACTAGATACACGTGAACGGCAGAGAGAGAACGAAAGCTTCCTTGCATACCGGTATTGCAGCTCTGCAACACTTACGTTCATTCACCGATGTGACTTATTTTCTCGTTTGAGAGTGACTTCACAAAGGATAACAATCGGTTTAATTTTCTAAAAAGATTAATGCTAGCCCGCATCTCGTGGTCGTGCGGTAGCGTTCTCGCTTCCCACGCCCGGGTTCCCGGGTTCGATTCCCGGCGGGGTCAGGGATTTTCTCTGCCTCCTGATGGCTGGGTGTTGTGTGATGTTCTTAGATTAGTTAAGTTTAAGTAGTTCTAAGTTTTAGGGGACTGATGACCATAGCTGTTAAGTCCCATAGTGCTCAGAGCCATTTTTGATTAATGCTACATTCTCAATATTGTAACTACCCTGAAACTAGTTACCGGATTTTGAAGAGCGAAACTGTTCTGGCGTAATCAGAAGCGCCGGTACGAAGACGGGGGACGCAAGAGCAGAGAAGTCGGTGAGGAAACGCCTGACAGTGGGGCGCGGAATTGGACCGTGCCGCGCCAAGAGGGACACCTAGAAGAAGTGAACATAAACGTCGCTCCTGCTAGACTCGGCGTTATCATCGGCACCGGATTGCGGACGTTAGTTATCAGTGAGGTGTATCAACCTGCCTAAACAGCTCCCATATCAAGGACTCTAAATTAAATTGCTTGTCGTCCCTCGTTTGCGACTACTTGCAAATCTCCAAAGTTAAGTATTGTCAATTACTTTATAGAAATGCAACTACTAATGTTATTTGTTTGAGTTGTTGTATAGCATTCCGAGAGCGCTGCATTCCGTAGGCACCCTATTAGCGACGAGTGGGCAAGACCCCACAGAAACAACGTTAAAATCATCCTTTATAGAACTACGACAGCTGCAGCAGAAATTACTTCAGTTTGAAAAAGCAAAGTTGATACCAATACCACTGTAATCAAAGAATTATGGAAGAAGATTATTCATCATCTAGTGAGTACTCTCTCATAATTCACCTGGATGAAAACGATGAAAACGGAATTACTACATGCATAAAGGTTCCAGATGCATCTGAGGTAAATACGAGGGTTGGAACTTTAATAGAGGCAACTATTTATTTACAGCTCGTACAAAACAGATACGTGTTTGAAAGTTTTACTGACCTTCAAAGTAGTCACCAGAATTGTCTATAAACCGTTGGCAGGGTCAGTTTGCCGGCCGTTGTGGCCGAGCGGTTCTAGACTCTTCATTCCGGAGCCGCGCTGCTGCTACGGTCGCATGTTCGAATCCAGCCTCGGGCATGGAGGTGTGCGATGTCCTTAGGTTAGTTAGGTTTAAGTAGTTCTAAGTCTAGGGGACTAATGACTTCAGATGTTAAGTCCCACAGTCCTTATATCCATTTGAACAATTTGAAGTGCCAGTTGTGTTTACAGTTCGAGCGGCACGGTCTACTGCCAGACGAATTTGTAGCAATTCTGAAGCGAATGCCGCGAAGTGTTTCGTTCAGTTTAGAAATCGAGTTGAATTTGCGAGGGCTTAAGCCAGGGGAGTGCAGTAGGTGGTATAGCATTTAGCAGCCCCATTAGTCAAACAAACCAGTAACAGTTTTGCACTGTACGTGCTTGAGCACTGTCCTGCAAAATGAAGGTCAGATCCTGCAAAAATGTCATCAGTTCTTTCTCTAAGCTGCTCATTTTTGGGACACAACATACTACCAGCAATGCTCAAGCACGTGCAGTGCTTGGTTTATTTGACTGAAGGGGCTGCTAAGTGCTATACCATCTACTGCGCTCCCCTGAGTTAAGCCCTCGTAAATTCAACTCGATTTCTAAACTGAAGGAAACACTTCGAGGCACTCGCTTCAGAACTGCTACAAATTCGTTGGGCAATAGACCGCACCGCTCGAACTGTCAACACAGCTGGCACTGCTGAGAGTATTCTACGACCTCCACATCGCTAGCAACGGGTTATACACAATGCTGGTGATTACTTTGAAACAGTTATCTATTTTGTACGAGCTGTAAATAAATAGTTCAGTCGCTCTGCATCAGAGTCGAAACCAAGACGCTGAACTCCTGATGAACTCTTGGTTTCACTAAGGTGCATTCTGTAACAATCACTTTGCAAAATGGGTTGTAAGCAAGAGCCTTGAAAATACTATACGTGGGAGTGTCTCCTATGGGTCATCACCCGCGTTTCCTCTAGTGTTTCTGCACATAGCTGCAATTTCAGCCGGCCAGTGTGGCCGACCTGTCCAAGGCGCTTCAGTCTGGAACCGCGTGACCACTATGGTCGCAGGTTGGAATCCTGCCTCGGGCATGGATGTGTGTGATGTCCTTAGGTTAGTTAGGTTTAAGTAGTTCTAAGTTCTAGGGGACTGATGACCACAGATGTTAAGTCCCATAGTGCTCGCTCTGAGCACTATGGGACTTAACATCTTAGGTCATCACTCCCCTAGAACTTAGAACTACTTAAACCTAACTAACCTAAGGACATCACACAACACCCAGCCATCACGAGGCAGAGAAAATCCCTGACCCCGCCGGGAATCGAACCCGGGAACCCGGGCGTGGGAAGCGAGAACGCTACCGCACGACCACGAGATGCGGGCATCCCATAGTTCTCAGAGCCATTTGAACCATTTGAAACAGACAAAATGCGCATGACGATTCTTAGGAGGCACCCACTGTCTGTGTATTCATAGTTAGTTACATATTTCATAGATAGTTTGAAAGATTTCTTTTCTTTTTTTTCCATTGAAATGATATGGAAAGAGTGAGTTAGTTTACAGGATACTTAGATATGATTAGTTTTAACATTAATGAAGATATTATTTTTGAGTCCTACATGCAACTGTCTTCATCAAGTAGTATTTTTTCCAGGTTACTAGGTTTTAAATGAAAATTCGTCTATCGAGTAGACGGTGTTGTCCAGGAGGAATAATTTCAGAATGCTATCTGTCACACACGTTATGCTCTTGTGCGAATTATCGAAAATTTTTGTCTGAACATAAAGCACTCCGTCGTCAGACCAAGAGAGACCTTCCGGGACCATCCGACCGCCGTGTCATCCTCAGTGGAGGATGCTGATTGGAGACGCGTGGGGTCAGCATACCGCTCTCCCGGTCGTTATGATAGTATTCTTGAGCGAAGCCGCTACTATTCGGTCGAGTAGCTCCTCAATTGGCATCACGAGGCTGAGTGCACCCCGAAAAATGGCAACAGCGCATAGCGACCTGGATGGTCACCCAACCAAGTGCCGACCACGCCCGACAGCGCTTAACTTCGGTTATCTCACGGCAACCGGTGTAGCCAATGCGGCAAGGCCGTTGCCGTTTGTCTGTACGTATCGAACTAATTGTTCAAATGTGTGTGAAATATTATGGGATTTCACTGCTAAGGTCATCAGTCCCTAAGCTCACACACTACTTAACCTAAATTATCCTAAGGACAAACACACACACCGATGCCCGAGGGTGGTTCGAACCTCCGCCTTGAACAGCCACGCAGTCCATGTCTGCAGCACCTTAGACCGCTCGGCTAATCTCGCACGGTATATACAACTCTTCTCTGTGTCACTGACAGCATTAATAATGGGCAATACATTTCATTTTGTCTTCTAGTGTTGTAGCGTCATGTGCTGCATCAACTGTTGGTACGACCTGACTTATAAAGAACTTCATGTAGTGTGTTTCCCTATTAGTCACTATACCTCTTAAATTGTGACTGGTTATTTATGACGAATTTCACTAACGAAAATGTACATTATGGATATGTTGTTAATATGCCTAACTCATTAAAGAAGTAACTACAAGTTGAATGCGGTTGAATACCACATTTTATTCTTACTGCTCACTTTTGAGCAATCAGCACTTTCTGAGCGATGAGTTACCGACAGAGAATTTTTCTATAAGACGTTATTGTGTGTAAAAATCGAAAATATGTTGGAAAGCTGTTCGTTTGTTTCCAGGAATATCAATAATACGAAGAGCAAAAGTAGCTATACGTAAGTGTTGTAGCAGCTTAGCAGTATGCTTCTTCCAGTTAAAGTTTTCAGTAATATATACGGCAAAATATCTAGAGCAATCTACTCAGTGTACTAACTTCTGTTCATGTGCTACATGAATTCTTGGCACGACCTGACTTGTTGTACAGAACTGCATGTAGTATATTTTCTCAAAAGTCACTAAATATTTCTTTGAAACACCTTCTTCATCTCTGAAAAATTTTGCTAAAAATTTCTCCTGTTGCTCTCTCTGTAACGGGATTTATTGTAACACAAATATCGTCTACAAATGTAATAGCACTGCGTGCCGAATTTAAAGTGGAAGGTCATTCACATTTATTAGAACAAGAGTGGGTCCAAAACACCTTCTTCATCTCTGAAAAATTTTGCTAAAAATTTATCCTGTTGCTTTCTCTGTAACGGGATTTATTGTAACACAAATGTCGTCTACAAATATAATAGCACTGCGTGCCGAATTTAAAGTGGAAGGTCATTCACATTTATTAGAGCAAGAGTGGGTCCAAAATGGACCCCTGTGAGATACTCTTCATGATTTCTACTAAGTCACTAAAATTCTCTCTCCTTCCAACATTGTTTGAATTGTTTGAATTAAACAGCACAAACTTTTGGATTCTGTTTGTTAAATACGATTACAACCAGTTGTCTGGTAGGCCATCAGTCCCATAAAACATGATCTAGGTAATTAAACATATTCTAAAGATCACAAAAGCTAGCAAATGGAGATATTTTATTATGTAAGGCTTGTAATATTTGGTGAGAGCTTGTGTAAATAACATTATTTGTCGAGCAATCTTTCTGGAATCCAAACTCTGATGTGCTAAGTGAGTTTTTACTTAAATGTTCGACTACTCTTGAGCAAATTACTTTCTTGAATATTTTAGAAAAAAGATGTAATTAAAGAATTTGGAAGATAATTATTTAAATCTGTTTTCATCTTTCTTATACAGATATTTAGCAATAGCATATTTTAATCTGCCTGGAGAGAGTCCCTGTGCCAAAGATGCGTAACAAATATGACGTGGGACATTACTTATAAAGTTATCATAATTTTTAAGACGTCTGTTTGAAATTCCATAAACATCATAAGATCTATTGTTTTTGATAACTTTTTATAATACTATTAATGCCAGTGAAGGCTGTTGGTGCTACTTACAACTACTTAATATGTTGTGAAACAACCATTTAATACACTCCTGGAAATTGAAATAAGAACACCGTGAATTCATTGTCCCAGGAAGGGGAAACTTTATTGACACATTCCTGGGGTCAGATACATCACATGATCACACTGACAGAACCACAGGCACATAGACACAGGGAACAGAGCATGCACAATGTCGGCACTAGTACAGTGTATATCCACCTTTCGCAGCAATGCAGGGTGCTATTCTCCCATGGAGACGATCGTAGAGACGCTGGATGTAGTCCTGTGGAACGGCTTGCCATGCCATTTCCACCTGGCGCCTCAGTTTGACCAGCGTTCGTGCTGGACGTGCAGACCGCGTGAGACGACGCTTCATCCAGTCCCAAACATGCTCAATGGGGGACAGATCCGGAGATCTTGCTGGCCAGGATAAGTTGACTTACACCTTCTAGAGCACGTTGGGTGGCACGGGATACATGCGGACGTGCATTGTCCTGTTGGAACAGCAAGTTCCCTTGCCGGTCTAGGAATGGTAGAACGATGGGTTCGATGACGGTTTGGATGTACCATGCACTATTCAGTGCCCCCTCGACGATCACCAGAGGTGTACGTCCAGTGTAGGAGATCGCTCCCCACACCATGATGCCGGGTGTTGGCCCTGTGTGCCTCGGTCGTATGCAGTCCTGATTGTGGCGCTCACCTGCACGGCACTAAACACGCATTCGACCATCATTGGCACCAAGGCAGAAGCGACTCTCATCGCTGAAGACGACACGTTTCCATTCGTCCCTCCATTCACGCCTGTCGCGACACCACTGGAGGCGGGCTGCACGATGTTGGGGCGTGAGCGGAAGACGGCCTAACGGTGTGCGGGACCGTAGCTCAGCTTCATGGAGACGGTTGCGAATGGTCCTCGCCGATACCCCAGGAGCAACAGTGTCCCTAATTTGCTGGGAAGTGGCGGTGCGGTCCCCTACGGCACTGCATAAGATCCTACGGTCTTGGCGTGCATCCGTGCGTCGCTGCGGTCCGGTCCCACGTGGACGGGCACGTGCACCTTCCGCCGACCACTGGCGACAACATCGATGTACTGTGGAGACCTCACGCCCCACGTGTTGAGCAATTCGGCGGTATGTCCACCCGGCCTCCCGCATGCCCACTATACGCCCTCGCTCAAAGTCCGTCACCTGCACATACGGTTCACGTCCACGCGGCGGTGCACAAATGCTGCGCAGCTAGCGCCATTCGACGGCCAACACCGCGGTTCCTGGTGTGTCCGCTGTGCCGTGCGTGTGATCATTGCTTGTACAGCCCTCTCGCAGTGTCCGGAGCAAGTATGGTGGGCCTGACACACCGGTGTCAATGTGTTCTTTTTTCCATTTCCAGGAGTGTA
Organism: Schistocerca gregaria; assembly: GCF_023897955.1. Lineage (NCBI taxonomy): Eukaryota > Metazoa > Arthropoda > Insecta > Orthoptera > Acrididae > Schistocerca > Schistocerca gregaria. The sequence continues at coordinate 308,059,893 of NC_064922.1, read as the reverse complement.
TATTCTCTTGCTAAGTCAACGGTGCCAATGAAACAACAACCTCAGTCTATATGTTTCTTCCAGACATATACATTCATCATACATGACGTCACTTTTACATTAAACCAAAAAATACTAACACACACAGTTAAACTGCAATAAAATAAAAACTAGTGGTAACTTATGTTCCAATAAACTGCAAAGCTAACGTTTGGACGGCGGGCGGATGTAAACACGAGAATGAAAAACGGGACTCAAAGATTTACTGAAAGTAAGTTTTAGTAGATAGAAGACAAAAAAATGGCTGAAAATTAAAAATTACGATATTTTAATTGAATTCTTAAACACACATTATCAAGAAATTATGGAAATCACTGTAATGTATTCAAAAACCAAGAAGGGTTCCACGTAGTTGATGGTGACCGGCCCCCGCGACTGCCAACTGTCAACATGTGCGTTAGTTGTAAGAAAACGCTAAGCATTCTTCAGCCTCCAAAGAAATTTCTTGATAACACAACTTTCCGCTTTAACTTTAAACTACAAAGAACATGCCATCCACGTGTCTCGAAATTTTCACAGAGACACTTACTACCAGGCCAATTAAGGTCTCACTCAAGATCGTTCGTCATGTAAGACAGAAGCATTTTTCTAACATTGGAACGAGAACTGCACTGTCTATCACTGTCGTATCTTTCGAAGAGCGGGGAAAATAAACAGCAAATGACCTTCCGTGAGGTCTTTGCAAATGCTGTACTGCTACATATCACAGCCTGTGACCAGCCCAAGAACGTATTATGACATAATCTTCGTCGTTTACTGTTCAACTTGAACTCTGTGGCATCAAGAAACTTCCATGGAGACACTCCAGGTTGTAACAAATTTTTTTGCAACTAACGTACAAGTATAGCCTGTTCTGAATTGCACTAACAAGTGACGAAGAGAGAGCGTGTTGGGCAAATGTAATCGTCATAAGAATCTCCAAATATTAAGGTAACCGTGTTACAGTGATACACAGTATGAACCAAATATAATATAAGTAAACGATTGGACTTTACTAAAAAAAATTGTTCAAAACGAAATGACATTTCGAATTCTGTGCTTCCACAAACACAGCGTGTAACGCTACTTTAAAGCCGATACTGTGCGAAATGCAGGAATATTCTTAACATACAAATCTCTTTTCATTAACTGTGGAACTAATTACCTTAACTGCACAGTTTATTTCATCTTTGCAGGGGATAAGTTATGAAACAAATATTTAGTTAAAAAATTCGTACTTCTAAAGATGAAGCCCTCGAACCCTTATTGTCATTGTGTTCATTGGTTGGGTCGTAATGCTGAACCTCTGTACATTGTGGCTATTGTGAACACTGCTCATCGTCTCTTCTCCTCTTCACAACCAAAAACTGTCGACGAAATTTTATTCCACTGCCTAACCTCTAACGTGCTATCAGCGGGTTGAACGGCCACGGCGATCACCAGCGTTCGGTGTCTCTGGTAGGCCTTTATGCGTCCTCCTATTTATTTAGGTAGTGTTTAGTATCTGAAATAAATTTTTGGGTGATTAGTGACAAATAGTGAATATAAAGGAGAAACGGAAGTGGCGCGGTATCAGGCAAATCTCATGTCCTCCAACCAGCAACCACTTTCTCCAGAACAGTTTCCCGTTTACATCATGCGTTTAACCCTCGGAATGTAGGCCATAGCCTTCAGCCGATACAGTTGGGTGGGTCACTATGCACGGAATTTGGTACTGTTTGTTTCACAACCGTCTCTCTGGAAATCACTCTCAGTGGAAAATGAGTGACGAACAAGAATTCTTCAGAAAATGCCACTGTTCGAAGTTAACTAGCAGTATTGTGATAACGTGTAGCACTTTCTGTAAGATAACGGCAAATTGTAAACGTTCACAAGCATTGTACTTGATTTAGGTCAATGACGGCACGACGCTGACGAATATTTTGATGTTACATGCTGTGCGTACTTCCATATTGTGGCATATTGCCTGTACCTTTGCGTCTTTTCTCGCTGCGGCCTGGGTCACAATATGTGGCACGCTGATCTAAAGGCACTCGATCTAGGGTTCGCTGATTCGGATACTGATCATCAGTTATGAGTATTTCGTCGGCAAAGAGACAATAAATTCCCGGTCATCAAACTTTGGTAGGGTGTTCTGGGTTAAATATAAAAGACTCTCCACAAACACTCGTGGAGCAAAGACTTATGACACAATCTAATGCAATACACAGATTAAAGAACACGATTCGGTGATCCACTTGATTCTACTCGCGCTTAGCAGACTACGCACACAGTCCGTTTCATTTTCACAACTATGCAGGATATAACAGACCTACAACGCAATAACAATCATCAAGCCACCCGAGTTTTCGCATATAGTATTTACGTGACACATTACGCTGAGGAGAGAAGGGCAGCCCTACCGCGGTGGCCAGTATCTGCCCTGAGCATTCATGGTTATGTGCATTATCTAAGATAAAGTGCTCTCTCTAAACATGGGTCAGTATCTATAGTGATCTGTCCACAGCGACGATTGCCATTGCTATTATAGTAGCGGGCAACAAATGGCCATAGCTCTTTATGCACTGCACCCCATTCTTCCACTTTGATAAGACATCAGCAGTTCACACCATTTCTTTTTTAATAAGTGAGTCTTCGACGTTAATGTTGTTGGAGACAAACTCCCGTTTCAGATCGTAATTCATGCTCTCTTTTATTTTTATCTTAATGCAGCCTTAGCAATGTAACAATGTATTTGATGCCTTCATCTTACTATTCCTGCCAACGGGTGAAGTCCATAACTGATATGCCTTTGCAGTCAATTTGATTGGAAATAGCCCTGAGATGAATCAACACGATTAGTCAATAATAATAATTTGCATAACGGGTCTCTCAGTAGCACTGTTCTGCAACTCGTAGACTCAGCGCGAGGCGAACCTGTTTCAGAAACTCAAATTTTGGAGACGGTGTAGATTCTGAAAAATCTGAAGCATAGAGGGAATTAACTGCAATCTTGGGAGCCACAGAAGGGAAGTGTGAGATCTTATACTAGAGGCATACAGACAAACCACTAACTATCTTATTTAAATTAAAATATTGCGAAATGGCAATAATGATAGGGATCTAAAGTACATCAACACTCTTAACACATGTGGTAAAAGGCTGAAGGATCACAACCAAATAGGTGACCACGCGTTACTTGAGGCAAAATATGAACAACACATCAGAGGGCTCATCCTATTTCAAGGAACTGAAAAAAATATAAAACCAACAGGAGACATCATGGAAGAGATGGAGGAAGCTCGAATGTCCCCCTGCACCAGCATACAACTTGAACTATCAACCACTATAAGTATGTAGCACGAGGCTCCCATTTCAGCACAAAAACTCACACCAGTTATTTGGCTAAGCAGTTAATTTAATTTCTCTGAATAATTATTAAGAGTGAGCATCACATGTATGAACATAGTGGAACCACTAAACACTGGAATAACATTGCAATACAGTCCACTGGTGTGTGTGTATCTGTGTGTGTGTGTCTGTGTGTGTGCGTGTGTGTGTGGTTCAAATGCCTCCGAGCACAATGGGACTTAACATCTATGGTCATCAGTCCCCTAGAACTTAGAACTACTTAAACCTAACTAACCTAAGGACATCACACAACACCCAGTCATCACGAGGCAGAGAAAATCCCTGACCCCATTTCCCTACGACTTCGGCGCAGCAGTATGAGATCATCAGATAAAAAGTTAGTCACCCCTACATATTTTTTTTTTTTTTTTTGACATCAGTTTTCTGGCTGGTTTGATGCGGCCCGTCACTAATTCCTCTCCTCTGCCAACCTCTTCATCTCAGAGTAGCACTTGCAACCTATGTCCTCAATTATTTGCTGGATGTATTCCAATCTCTGTCTTCCTCTACAGTTTTTGCCTTCAATAGCTCCGTTTTGTACCATGGAAGTCATTCCCTGATGTCTTAATATATGTCCTGTCATACTCTCCCTTCTCCTCGCCAGTGTTTCCTATACACTCATTTCCTCTCCAATTCTGAGCAGATCGTCGTCATTTAATTTTCAACATTCATCTGTAGAACCATATCTCAAATGCTTAGATTCTCTTCTGTTTCGGTTTCCCACAGTCCATGTTTCACTACCATACAATGCTTTGCTCCGAACTTACTTTCTAAGAAATTTCTTCCACGAACTAAGGCCTATGTTTGATATTAGTAGATTTCTCTTGGCCAGGAATGCCCTTTTTGCTAGTATTAGTCTGCTTTTGATGTCCCTGCTCCGTCTGTCTTTGCTTACTTTGCTGCCTACGTAGTACAATTCCTTAACTTCATCTACTTTGTGACTATCAATCCTAATATTTTCCTTGCTGTTCTCATTTCTGGTCCCCCCTACACGTAGAACGTTATCTTTTCGTTGGTTATTTACACTTTTCCTCAGGGTCACCTCCCCCTTGGCAATCGCCTCCCGGATATCCGATGGGAGGGGGGGGGGGGGACTATTCCGAAATATTTTGCCAATGGAGAGATCATCATGACACTTTTACAATTACGACTCAAATGTCGTGTGGAAACACGCTTTTTGTCTTTAATGCAATAACTTCCATTGCCTTCTGCATCCTCATTCTGTTGATCATTGCTGATTCTTCCGCCTTTAGGGGCAATGTCGCACCCCAAAGACAAGACATTGGCCTGAACCTCTGTCCGATCGTCTGCCCTCTTTGACAAGGATGTTGGCAGAGTGAGTGCGACTTCTTATGAAGGAAGCCTTCGGCCGCCAATGCTGATTATTAATCGAAATTTAAGCGGGCGCAGTTATCGAACCTTGGAACGAGGACATTTTGATTACTAATCAAAGACGCTACCCCTTGACCATGGACACACAATGCATAAATAGGAATTGCACATGTCTGCTGAAGCACAAGAAATAATGTGTCTGACGACTCTTGGGATCCGACAGTTTGATGTTAGGTTTGTGAAGGAATGTTGCGTGAGATGTCTGAGCACAGGTCATATAATTCTCGTAAATAAAGGGCCTCTAATTTGTGTACACCGTGATGGAGCCCTATAGCGAGCCAAGTGAATTCCGTAGGATTTACATCAGGCGAATTTGGTCGCCCTGACATCAGCGTGAGTTCACTATAACGCTCCTCAAACCACTGTAGCATGCTTCTGGCTCTGAGACACCGACAGTTATATTGCTGAAAGATGACATCGATGTTGGGGAAGACGTCAAGCATGAAAGGATGCTGGTGGTTCGCAGCTGTTAGTATGTCTTCGATTATTACCACAGGTCCCTTGCAAGCGCAGGAGAATGTTTCCCATAGCATAATGCTATGGGAAACCCACCAGTCCGTGTCTGTGACGCGCTGCACGTTTCGAGCTGCCCTTCACCTCGATGATGGCGTTAGTGGATACGAATAGGGATTCACCCGGAGAGCCGACACGTTTCCATTGATTGACGGTCGAATTTCGATGGTCCCCTGCTCACTGCAATCATAACTGACGATGTCGTTGGGTCAACATGTGAACAGGTAGGTGTTGTCTGCTGCGGAGCTGCATGTTCAAGCATCTACGATGAACGGTGTGCTCTGAAACACTTGTGCGTGCACCAGCATTGTGCTCTTTCGGCACAGATGGCACTTTATAGAGCAGATAAGTTTCCAATCCCCACGATCTGTGAAGAGTGGTGGACGTGCAACCATTTAGCGCCTGGTGGTAGTTTCAGCGTCCTACTTCTTTCCATAGACACTCACGACAGTAGCATGTGAACATTCGACTATCTTCGCTGTTTTCGAGATGTTCACAGGCGCTGTGCAATAATAATCTGCATGTTATCAATGTCGCTTATCTCAATGGATTTCCCCATTTGCAGCCCATTTTAAATGTTAGTGTGACGAGGTGTTTGTGCACAATTTCATTTTAAATATTAGTGTGACGAGGTGTTTGTGCACATTTAAGGTTTTATGAATTCAAGGTTTAATGAATTCTGCACAGGTAAATAGGCAGTAGGTTGTAATTTAGAAGAGATACGTAAAATCAGAATGACTGAGCTGGGATCAGAATACAGTAATGACATAAACAATTTTAACATTTGTTCTGTCGCTACGTATAAAATATTGATATTAACATAGTTATTCACCAGTTTAGAAAAATTGGTTGTAGTGCTTCACAGCAACGTAAATCTAATATGTTTGAAACATTTTTGTTTCTACCATTCCCTTCATAGGTCTGTACTAGTTCAGTTAATATGATGTAGCTACAGTGAAAAGTAATGCCTAGATTTTCAAAGTAATATAATTCCTTCTGTGTACTAAAATTCTGTCCGTGTAATGGCAGCTACTATAATTCATGTGGCTGACTAACATTATTTACGTATTCTGACTGCCGAGATTTGGAAACGCATAGCTCGCTTGTAACGTAGACAATCTGAAGTTAAACTGAGGCGTTTAGCAGGTGCCTCCACATAAAGAGTGCAGATACTGCGGGCGTTTTCAGACCCTGCAGCGGCAGTGTGCCTTGAAGACCTGTTGTAAGGCCGGTTTGTTACGTGAATAAGAGCAGCATTACCAGCCAATTTGCATGCACGGCAAGCAGCGCAAGCCCTCAGCGCCCTAACACAAAGTTCAGCTGCTGAGAGAAAAAAGCTCATAAATTCGTGAAAGTAGTGTATCCAGGGGTGCGGTAATCAAACACATCTTGCAGAATGGTTCTTGGTGCATGCAACTCAGAGAAAATCAGGAACTTCAGTGTCTTGGTTTCGCGTGTTACATATTATAAGTATTGTATTACTTCTATACGCGTTACTTGCTGCACTCAGCTTGCGTTACTTTACGTACCCCGCGAAGTTCAGTATCTGTTGTTGCAAAGCATTTAAATAAAATAACGTAAAAATTCGTACATTTTGTGTATGTGTTAGTGTTTGTGTGTGCGTGCGTCAGTACGTCAGTGTGTCTGTGTGTGTGTGTGTGTGTGTGTGTGAGTGAGTGAATACGTGTGTGTGTTTTTGTCTATTTCTGTGTGCATGCTTACATGTAATGGTTTTTGTACGAATCAATAATTTCAAATTCTCTTGTTCATATTATCATGGTCATTCATAATCATCATCATCTTCTTCTTCTGCTTCTTCTTCTTCTTTTGTGTACGAGCTTTTACGGACTACACTTGATGCAACTGTTTCTCCCTTCTTTTATTCTACATTTATTGACGTTTCTCTCTTCTTTCGTCTGTTCAGTCTTCTCCTCGAGTTTTTCGTGTGAATTTTGGAATCTTTCGATTTATTTCTGATTGAGAATCTTACTTCAATATCTTGTGGATCAATTCGGAATCCATCTATGTCCCCTCGAATTTCTTATTACCATGAGTTATGTATTTTTAAGTTGTCGAAATGAGGGAAGAGTCTTTATGTCAATCTGTTGGGTTTCATCCTTTGGACGTGGCCGTAGAAAGATGCTCCACGTTTCTTAATCAAGTGTGTAATTTTTTCAGTGTATGTATGAAGTCACTATTGCGACATCTTCTGCACTGTGTTTACTCTTTATCTGGTCCCACAATGTCACCAAATGTTTTATTACAAAGGTCTGTAATTATCACTGCTTAATGGGCTGTATATCCGCCATATTGGTACCACATGGTCTACTTTATGTCCAGTGGAACGTCTTCCAGCAACTTCAGCGTCGTATCTGTGATGGTCAGTCTCAACTGTCTCAGAATGGGTAGTGCAGATCCTGCACGGTGTACGGAGTGGGCAACAGCCGCAGCCGCAGCGGCAGCGCCAGACTGTGTGGCGCACGTGACCGCCGGCAGGTCTCGCGGTCCCCCGCCGTAAGCCAGGGAGGCCGCGCTAAGCCCGCCAGCAGCTGATTGTCTTCTGCGAAGCAATCGGGCCAGCTCGCCCGGCCGCCCGGCTGCCAGATACCATCTGTGTCCTGCCCGCGCCGGCCGCGGCACGCAGCTCAGACCTTCGCCCGCCGCAGACCCTTTGGCGACCTCCAGCTGCTCACGCCTTCCTCGTTCCAGAACACACGGCTGTCGACTGCAGTTCCTTGTCTGGTACTCAGTGCACAGTGGATCCGGTCTGTCTCGACAAGGGACGAAGAAGGGAAATCCTGATGAGTCAGCGGTTTGCAGTTGTCGCTTCTGCGATATCAACAGCTACGCCAACAACGTCAGATATACATACATATTATAAAAGAAAGCATGTGTATATGTGTGTGTATTTTCCACATCTCCTCCTAAACCACAGAGCCGATTTCACCATAAATATTTTTTTTTTTTTCAAAATCTAAAACATGGCTGCGAAGCAGCAGTTGTGTAGTTCTGAAGAGATTGAAAACACAGCAAACCAGTTGCAAATAAAGAGTTCTTATCCCTTGACCATGGTTTCGATATTTGTAAAAATATCTTCTTCAGAACTATTGGCTCTAAAAATGTACAAACCAGTTACAAAATAATTTTTACAAGCATAAAAAGTATTAATAGAAAACTATTTGTGAAGTAAATGTACTCACTTATTACATCACATGAGGGCGCAATACATTAGATGAGGCCGAGCGGCACTTGTCATAAACTAAATAGATGAAACAAGAATTATTGCAATCCATGGCTTTAGACACAGCTACCTATACATACATACTCTCCAACTCACATTTAAGTGCCTGGCAGAGTGTTCATCGAACCACCTTCACAGTTGTCTTTTATTCCAATCCCGTATAGCGCGCGGAAAGAATGAACACCTATATCTTCCCGTACAAGCTCTGATTTCCCTTATTTTATCGTGGTGATAGTTCCTCCCTATGCAGGTCAGTGTCAACAAAGTATTTTCGCATTCGGAGAAGAAAGTTGGTGATTGAAATTTCGTCAGAAGATCCCGTCGGAACGAAAAACGCCTTTCTTTTAATGAGTTCCAGCCCAAATCCTGTATCATTTCTGTAACACTCTCTCATATATTTCGCGATAATACAAAACGTGCTGCCTTTCTGTGCACTTTTTCGATGCACTCTGTCAGTCGTATCTGGTAAGGATCCCACATCGCGCAGCAGTATTCTAAAAGAGGACGGACAAGCGTAGTGTAGGCAGTCTCCTTAGTAGGTCTGTTACATTTTCTAAGTGTTCTGCCAATAAAACGCAGTCTTTGGTTACCCTTCACCACAACATTTTCTGTGTGTTCCTTCCAATTCAAGTTGATCGTAATTCTAATACCTAGGTATATAGTTGATTTTACGGCTTTTAGATTAGACTGATTTATCGTGTAACCGAAGTTTAACGAGTTTCTTTTAGCACTCATGTGCATGACCTCACACTTTTCGTTATTTAGGGTCAACTGCTACTTTTCGCAACATTCAGATATCTTTTCTAAATCGTTTTGCAGTTTGTTTTGATCTTCAGATGACTTTATTAGTCGATAAATGACAGCGCCATCTGCAAACAACCGTAGACGGCTGCTCAGATTGTCTCCCAAATCGTTTATATAGAGAAGGAACAGCAAAGGGCCTACAACACTATCTTGGGGAACGCCAGAAATCTCTTCTGTTTTACTCGATGACTTTCGTCAATTACTACGAACTGTGACCTCTCTGACAGGAAATCACGTATCCAGTCACATAACTGAAACGATATTCCATAAGCACGCAATTTCACTACGAGCCGCTTGTGTGGTACAGTGTCAAAAGCCTTCCGGAAATCCAGGAATACTGTATCGGTCTGAAATCCCTTGTCAGTAGCACTCAGCACTTCATGTGAATAAAGAGCTAGTTGTGTTTCCCACGAATGATGTTTTCTAAACACATGTTGACTGTGTGCCAATAGACCGTTTCCTTCGAGGTAATTTATGATGTTCGAACACAATGCATGTTCCAAAATCCTGCTCCATATCGACGTTAACGATATGGGCCTGTAATTTAGAGGATTACTCCTACTACCTTTCTTCAATATTGGTGTGACCTCTGCAACTTTCCAGGCCTTAGGTACGGCTCTTTCGTTGTATATGATTGCTAAGTATGGAGCTAATGTACCAGCATACTTCGAAAGGAACCTAATTAGTATACAGTCTAGTCCAGAGACTTGCTTTTACTAAGTAATTTGAATTGCTTCACTGCTCCGAGGATATTTACTTTTACGTTACTCATGTTGGCAGCTGTTCTCGATTCGAATTCTTGAATATTTACTTTGTCTTCTTTTGTGAAGGCATTTCGGAAGGCTGTTTTTAGTAAATCTGCTTTGGCACCACTGCCTTCGATCGTATCTCCATTGTTATCGTGCAGAGAAGGCATTGATTGTTTCTTACCTCTAACATACTTCACATACGACTAGAATCTCTTTGGTTTTTCTGCCAGGTTTCGAGACAAGATTTCGTTGTGGAAACTGTTGTAGGCGTCTCGAATCGAACTCTCCGCAAACTTTCGAGCTCCTGTAAAAGATCGCCAATCTTGGGGATTTTGCGTCTTTTTAAATTTGACATGTTTCTTTCGTTGTTTCTGCAACAGTGTTCTAACTCGTTTTGTGTACCAAGGAGAATCAGGGGTTCCGTCATTTGTTAGTTTATTTGGTATAAATCTCTCAATTGCTGACGATACTATTTCTTTGAATTTAAGCCACATCTGGTCTACACTTATATTATTAATTTGGAATTGGTGGAGATTGTCTCTTAGGAAAGCGTCAAGTAAATTTTTATCTGCTTTTTTGAATAGGTGTATTTTTCGCTTATTTTTCGAGTATTTGGGGATTGCAATGTTCAGTCTCGCTACGAAAACTCTGTGTTCACCAATCCCTGAATCGGCTTTGATGCTCGTTATTAACTCAGGATTATTTTTTGCTAAGAGGTCAAGTGTGCTTTCACAACCGTTTACTATTCGCGTGGGCTCATGAACTAACTGCTTGAAATAATTTTCAGAGAATGCGTTTAGCACAATTTCGGATTATATTTTATGCGTACCTCCGGAATTAAACATCTATTTTCGCCAACATATCGAGGGTGAATTAAAGTCACCACCAACTATTATCGTAAGAGTCGGGTACGTGTTTGAAATCGAACTCAGGTTTTCTTGAACCTTTCAGCAACTGTATCATGTGAATTGGGAAATCGGTAAAAGGATCCAATTATTATTTTATTCCGGTTGCCAACAATGACCTCCGCCTATACTAACTCACAGGAAGTATCTACTTCAGTTTCGAGACAAGTTAAACTACTTCTGACAGCAACAAACACGCCACCGCCAACTGTGTTTAGCCCATCTTTTCGGAACACCGTTAGGTTCTTCGCAAAAATTTCGGCTGAGCTTATATCCGGCTTTAGCCAGCTTTCAGTGCCTAGAACGATTTGGGCATCAGTGCTTTCTATTAGCGCTTGGAGCTCTGATACTTTCCCGACACAACTACGACAATTTACAACTGTTATACCAATGGTTCCTGTATCTATGTTCTTCCTGTGTTCAGCCTACACCCTTTGTAACTGAGGCCCTTCTTGTGTTTTCCCGAGACCCTATAACCTAGAAAACCACCCAGTCCATGCCACACAGCCCCTGCTACCCGTGTAGCCGCCTCCTGCGTATAGTGGACACTTGACCTATTCAGCGGAAGCGGAAACCCAACCACCCTTTGGTGAAAGTCGAGGAATCTGCAGCCTACACGGTCGCAGAACCGTCTGAGCCTCTGATTCAGACCGTCCACTCGGCTCTGTACCAGAGGTCCGCAATCGGTCCTGTCGACTATGCTGCAAATGGTCAGCTCTGCTTTCATCTTGCAAGCAAGACTGGCAGCCTTTACCACTTCTGTTAGCCGCTCGAAACCAAAGAGAATATCTTCTGATCCAAAACGACACACATCATTGGTGCCGACGTGAGCAATCACCTGCCGTTGGATGCACCCTGTGCTCTCCATGGCATCTGGAAGGACCCTTTCCACATCTGGAATGACTCCACCGGTACGCACACGAAGTGCACATTGGTTTTCTTACCCTCCTTGTCAGCCAAGTCCCTAAGGGGCCCCATAACGCGCCTAACGTTGGAGCTCCCAACTTCCAATAGTCCCACCCTCTGCGATTGCGTAGATCTGGCAGCCTGAGTGGTTTCCTCTGAAACAGGACAGGCGACAGCATCCGGCTCAGTGACAGTGTCAGCCATAGACAGCATCTGGAACCTGTTTGTCACACAAACCGGGGAGGCCTTACGTGCGGCCGCCTGGGAAGTCTTTCGCCGCCTGCTTCGCCCCTAGGCGACCTCCCACTCTACCACAGGTGAAGGGTCAGCCTCAGTGCGAGCAGTAATTCGGCTGGCCACCGGTGAGGACCGATCGGAGGACTCTGATGCGCTGGACGTCCGTTGGATCCCCAGGGCCGGGCCACAACAGTGGTGCCCATCCACTGCAGCCTCAAGCTGTGCAACCGAAGCCAAATTACATACATCGTACTTCAGAATGACTGCTCATTAGTAAATTAGAGGGTCTTGTCAACATATAAATGTAATAGGGGTCAAAGGATAAAATATTTGCGTAAGTTACATGACTAAGGCGAACTACTACAAGTACATAGGCTCGAGCGACCAGGAAAAATTGGGCTACAGAGGGCGCTAAACACAACACGTGAGAACTGCGCCTTGCTTGTGTTTAACAACAGCATTTTATAATAAGGTAAGTTTGAAATTTACTCTACAAGGCTATTAAAATATAATAAATTTACAGGTTTACATTACATATAAAATCCTTATTACATTTGCTGACAGAGTAATACTGTACATAAATTCAGCGTGCAGTAGGTAGAATTCCGTTTACAAAAGATCACTGTTACAAAAGCGTGGGGAAAGAAGAGTAAATATAAGCTAAAACAACCTCACTAATAGGAAAAAGAGCTGCGCCTAACACTGCGGAAGTTTAAGCGGTAAGAAAAATGGGGAAGAGTGGGCGCTACATACATGCGCGTAAGCACTGCGTCTTGCTGGTGTTAAGTAGCATCATTTTACGTTAAAGCAATATGACAATTTCTTATAGAAGGCCACTAGCAAATACTAGAATTTTACAGACATGCATTAAATATAAAATCTGTAATACATATATGCAGCACAATAATACTGCGTGTAGCTTTAGTGTGCAGAAGATAACAGGAAACACAGCTTGCTTCTGTTACCAAAAAGGGGGAGAACGTAATAAATGGATAAAGTTGCATCATAACATAAAATGTTATATGACAACATAAAGTTACATCACAATATAAAAAGAGAATCTTCTATTAGGCTGTACCAATACCATTTTTGGAACATAAACTGTATGAACATGTGCTGATAAGGCCACGAAAAATAAAACCCGGTGATATGAAATGTCAGGAGCTCAGTAGTAGAAGAAAAATATATTTTGAGGAAAACGGCATCGGCGTAGATCGTATATACGTATTACCTGGCCGTGAGCAGCGGTTTAAATTCAACAAGGAAGTGCTTACTAGCCAGTTGCAACTGATCGTTCAAAATGTTACCGTCTCCTTATCAAGATGTTCATAAAGTTCTTCTAATAAATCCAATTTCCAATCTTTTATTTCCTCACGTAAAACTACGGTTTCTTCTAATTCCCCCGAACAATGGTCTGAAGTAAGTAAATGTTCAGCAGATGAAGAATTATGCACATTTCCCACTTTCTTACCCAACAGCTGTTCCTTACATCTGGCTGTAATAACTCTACCGGTCTTACTCTTCAGTTTGTCACCTAGTGTTGAAAAATTTTTATTTGCTCTTTTATTTGTAAGTATCTGGTCGACTACGTCTTGTTTTTTAACCATTATTGCCAGCAATAGTCTTATTCAAATTAATTTCTTTGTTAAAGTACGATTTACTGCTGAACGGAAAAACGCAACTTTATTAGGCTGAGGGTGGGAAGAATCCGGTGGAATAATATCTTCAGAGTACGTTGTCTTATAAAGAACATTGAAAGTGACACTGATATTCTGTATGTGTAATTTCAGATTAATTGAATTTAGCTCACAGTTCTCAGTTTGAATTTCTTTTGCAAATTTAATTTTCTCGTGGAAGCCGTTAAACATTTTATCCTGCGACGCCTGTTATATTTATATATTTACAAGAGCCTCTAATTTACTAATGAGTAGTCACTCTGAAGCACGACATACAGGTACGTAATCTGGAATTGCTTGCAACAATTCTTGTTTCATCAATTTCGTTTATAACAGGAGCTGTTCGGCTTCATCTAGTCTATTGTGCCATGATCTAATAAGTGTGTACATTTACTTCACAAATATTTTTCTATTAATATTTTGTTATGTTTGTAAAAATTATTTTGTATCTGCTGCATACATTTTTAGGGCCAGTACTTCTGAAGAAGATATTTTTACAAATATCAAAAATATGGTCAAGTGATAATAAATCTTTATTTGCAACTGGTTGACTGATTTTCCAGTCTCTTCAACTAAACTTGGTACACTTATCGCTTACTATCAGACAACAATCGCTCTGGTTGTAAGAACCAGCTACCTATGATAGTTCAGGAGATACAACGTTATAAACAATAAGATGCGTGAGAAACTGACGCATCATGCATGGTATTTAAATGTATTAGTTCTTTGTTTACTAGTTCTATTCGCAATGTATTTTGCAGACGGTATTCATATATGCTGCCGAATGTACCTAGAGAAAATACCATCGTAAGGCATATAGTTCAAGAGATATGACGTCATAAAAGCTGAGATGCGTGAAAAAATACCGCATCATGCACAAAGTCTTAATACATTTACTCTTTTGTTACTAAGAAATTCGTACAGCTGAGTCAGCTGAAAGAAATTTTTGATAGCTGATAGAGTTTTTGAGAGCTTTCACCAGAGAAGCGCAAACGGTGAAAACGATAGCCGTCTTCAGAGCTATGAAGAGGTGTTTTGCACAGAGACGTTTACAAAATCGCATAGTAGACGCAAGAAGCAGCTGCGACCAGCATACGGAAACCGTCCGGCAATATCTCAAACTGAGCTTATTGCAGGAACACACGTAAGCTTTCTTTCTAATAGAAAGTTGGCAAAAGGAATACCCGTAAAATGCCGGATTTGTCAGCTAGTCGTTAATAAATTGCTGCCTAAAGGCAAAGAACACAATGTCCACCTCGGCAGTCGCGCGGTCAGTCCTACTGATTGCTAACCGAAGGGGCACGCCGGATGGAGATTTTTCCCCTCTCGGGCACTCGGTGTTGTGTCGCCATCACGTTCGTATCGTCATAATTAACATTCCATTGTAGAGATGGCTGTATGGGCATGTCCCAAAAGCCAGTAAAAAAAGTAACGAGCACAGAAAGAATAAACTCAACAAAGTTAAATGAAAATGGTCGCAATACTGTAGTACTGACAGTCTTCCGGAAGATCGCGAGCATTTCTAAACTGTACGGTGTAAAATAGCGTTACAGACAAGTAATATAATTAGGTATAATCTGAATCATGATGGCGGTAAAAAGGTACGTAAGTTTGAAAGATATGAGTGAATAAAATTCAATGCGCAAACTGTGATCCAAAATTTATACGCACAGGACGAACATTTTCGATAAGGTACAAGGAACATAACGGTGCATTAGATTAAGTAATTACTACAAATCAGTTGTTATGAATCATACACTCCTGGAAATTGAAATAAGAACACCATGAATTCATTGTCCCAGGAAGGGGAAACTTTATTGACACATTCCTGGGGTCAGATACATCACATAATCACACTGACAGAACCACAGCCACATAGACACAGGCAACAGAGCATGCACAATGTCGGCACTAGTACAGTGTATATCCACCTTTCGCAGCAATACAGGCTGCTATTCTCCCATGGAGAGGAACGTAGAGATGCTGGATGTAGTCCTGTGGAACGGCTTGCCATGCCATTTCCACCTGGGGCCTCAGTTGGACAAGCGTTCGTGCTGGACGTGCAGACCGCGTGAGACGACGCTTCATCCAGTCCCAAACATGTTCAATGGGGGACAGATCCGGAGATCTTGCTGGCCAGGGTAGTTGACTTATACCTTCTAGAGCACGTTGGGTGGCACGGGATACATGCGGACGTGCATTGTCCTGTTGGAACAGCAAGTTCCCTTGCCGGTCTAGGAATGGTAGAACGATGGGTTCGATGACGGTTTGGATGTACCGTGCACTATTCAGTGTCCCCTCGACGATCACCAGAGGTGTACGGCCAGTGTAGCAGATCGCTCCCCACACCATGATGCCGGGTGTTGCCCCTGTGTGCCTCGGTCGTATGCAGTCCTGATTGTAGCGCTCACCTGCACGGCGCCAAACACGCATGCGACCATCATTGGCACCAAGGCAGAAGCGACTCTCATCGCTGAAGACGACACGTCTCCATTCGTCCCTCCATTCACGCCTGTCGCGACACCACTGGAGGCGGGCTGCACGATGTTGGGGCGTGAGCGGAAGACGGCCTAACAGTGTGCGGGACCGTAGCCCAGCTTCATGGAGACAGTTGCGACTGGTCCTCGCAGATACCCCAGGAGCAACAGTGTCCCTAATTTGCTGGGAAGTGGCGGTGCGGTCCCCTACGGCACTGCGTACGATCCTACGGTCTTGGCGTGCATCCGTGCGTCGCTGCGGTCCGGTCCCAGGTCGACGGGCACGTGCACCTTCCGCCGACCACTGGCGACAACATCGATGTACTGTGGAGACCTCACGCCCCATGTGTTGAGCAATTCGGCGGTACGTCCACCCGGCCTCCCGCATGCCCACTATACGCCCTCGCTCAAAGTCCGTCAGCTGCACATACGGTTCACGTCCACGCTGTCGCGGCATGCTACCAGTGTTAAAGACTGCGATGGAGCTCCGTATGCCACGGCAAACTGGCTGACACTGACGGCGGCGGTGCACAAATGCTGCGCAGCTAGCGCCATTCGACGGCCAACACCGCGGTTCCTGGTGTGTCCGCTGTGCCGTGCGTGTGATCATTGCTTGTACAGCCCTCTCGCAGTGTCCGGAGCAAGTATGGTGGGTCTGACACACCGGTGTCAATGTGTTCTTTTTTCCATTTCCAGGAGTGTATATACGAAACAGATCTCCTCTTTAAGGGAATATAAGACGATTTAGAAATGTTGCCCACATAAATAACGAGAAGAATCTCGACTTGCTAGAAGAACTGGACATCACCATTCGTGAAAAGAAACATGGCAAAATTCAGAACACACGAGACAAATACAACGAAATGAGATTTGTTAGCGGATTTGGAGAATTATTTTAGGACTGATATTTGATTATAAATTTGTGATACGTCTTTGATGGAGTAACTAGAGGCTGATGATCGTTGGCTTAGGAAATGATGGCAAGTGGGGAATCAAGTAAACAACATTATGGTAGAGCCAGCAGCTGCAGTTACACAGTAATACCGCTAACACATTAATTCACAGCTACTCCCGAATCCCTGCAGCAGCGCCAACTTGACATTCATGGAGCCCATGGCAGAACTGGTGTAGTGTACAGTATCAGGAGGAACGACCGCTGACAAATGTCGACTATTTTAATGTAAGACGAGGATTCACAGTCCAACGTGTTTTTATTCTTTTTTCTCATGAACGCTCTATTATTATTGCTGATAGATGGTTTAGTATTTTAACTTCATCTTTATTTTTCTACAACCAGGTAATGAGAACATTGTGCCTCGAAACGCATTGTTGAACGGTGTGTAGGACAGAAATGCTGTTGAATGCTACTAATTTTTGCTGCAAAAATTTAACAACCGTTTCCTCAGATCCGTAATGGATTATAATAAATAACACCAGTGTCCTTCAAATGCGCTCTTCATTTTCTTTTGCTATTATCGGGTTCGAAGCTCCAAGCGTAATCATCATCAAATCTATAGGTGGTATGTACATTACAGGATCATGTCTCGTTGACATCATTTATTATACAAAAGCGTGAACTATCGAATCAGGGACCTTTAACACCATTCACCAAGTGACACCCTTAGATACCGGTTGTAATTACTGCACGACTATGTACGAAAACTGATGTCTCTCATCAAACACATAGCTGCAACCAAATAATAGAATCATCCTGGGCTAAATCATTTTGAAATTCATCGTCGATCCTTTAATACTACAGCAACTTGTCGCCGTAACACTACTCGCACCTGTGACCAAAATGATAAAAGTCCGAGTGTGATGTCTTTTTGTCTGCAGTAGACTGCCAAAGTGAAATGGCTATTTGTAAATTACGTGACTTAGTATCGAAACATCACATATCTCTTCCTAATGATCAGTTAGTTTGTGTACAGTTGTGGGTATGGTTAGAGATTGCAATGCCGTGGATTAATATTTATAATATATTAAAATATTTATTCCCTTTTTACTTGAAACATTTTATAGTGAGAAGGCCCAAGTCAAAAACATTTTCTTTAATGTGCTTTATTGTGAGGATTTTTTTGTACAATACACGTAATACTCGTAGTACAATACGCGTTCACTATAAAACAAGCATATGAAATTAAGAAACTAATGTATACGCTGGAAAATAGGCAAACAGCAAATAAAATTAAAATACTAAAACCAAAACATATCAGTGTGGTTACAACACATACGGGAGATTATCCATAGTCAGTTTCTGCAATCCTCAAACAGAATTTCGTTCTGTGGAATCTATTGCAGAATCTTCTTCCTCGGCAACAATCATGTTGCTGAACTATTGCGTTCTGCATTTTACAGCCTTCCTCGTCCCCCCACCCCCTTGACCATGTCCTTTTGTTTCTCAGCTTCCTCTTCTTAAAATAATGGTAAATGCTGTTTGGAAATGGGATATATTGTAACAGAACTCATTACAACTGGAAGGATGTAGTTTTTCATGCCCTGAACATTTTTGCAATTCTGAAATTTCATTTCAAACTCATCTCGATGCAAAGGCTCCAGAAATGGCAACTATTGTGCCTCCTAAAACCTGATGCTATGTACTCAGGATCACGGTTTAGTGAACTGCATTTTCTTTGGTGATTCATATCCACATAGTATGCCTGCGTTGTACTTTGTTTTCTTATGTGTCTTTAGCAACTTTATTCTTCTCTGTGGCATCCATGACTTTAAATGAAAGAAACCTTTCCGTTATCATTTCCACTACGAAAGACTTTCTGGTAACCAGTTCACCGCTTCCATCGCACCTTGGGGAACAAATAAGTGCTTGAAGGGTTTGTTTGCCTTTTCAGAGAAACCAAAATGTTTATCACATTCCACAAAAGTATGGTCTGGCACAAGGACCGTAAGATTTATTATGCCAGTATGCTGATTTTGTCTCAAAACTTACATGCAGTATTTCAAAAATTTGGCTAATAGTACTATAATTATTTAATTACTCCAAAAGCGTACTCATTAGGGTATTGATGTACTTTCAAAATATACATACCTGAACCTTTACTATAGTTAACAGGAATTCTCCTTCTGTACGCCATTTCACTTGTACTCGTTGTATTTCAAACCCACTTCAGGCTTTAGCTTAGAGCTTAAACCTTAATCACTGCAGAGGGTGCCACTGTGCAGGAAATCGCTTGTACTTCTTTTACTCAGAAGAGATCCACACTTTAGGTTACCAAATATCAGTTGCGTCGCTTGTACTCACAGACCCTCAGTTCTTCCCCACTTTCAGAGGAGATGGCAGTATCATCGGCGAACATATCATTCACATCATTTTACTCTGAATTTTAATCGTATTTCTGTCGTTACTGCCTCGATGTATAGATTGAACAATATAGCAGAAAGACTGCAGCCCCGTCTTACATTCTTTTTTAATCCGAGCATTTCTTTCTTGACTCTCTATTCTTATTTTTTCCTTCATACCATATGTTATCCCAGCTTTCCCTGCAGCATATGCCCAAATTCTGAGAATTTCAAACATCTTGTAACACTTTAAGTTGTCCAACACTTCTTTAGGTCGACAAATGTAATTAAATTGCCTTGATTTTTCTTGCTTCCGTTACGAAGCGAAACGTAGTAGCTTCCTTTCTGGTGCCATTACGTTTCCTAAATCCAAACGAACCGTCATCTCGCACAGACCACCTTTTTTATGCTTCTGTATAGAACTTTTTTCAGGCTTATTGATTAGATCATCTGTTAAGCTGACTGTGTGATAGTTCTCGCTTTTATCTGGTTTGCCGTCTTCGGGAGTGTATGAATGATAGTTTTCTGAAAGTGTGGCGCAATATCTGAAGTCTCACAGATTCTAACACCAACTTCAATAATTGTCTGCTTTCCATTTCTGGCAGTGAGTCTAGGAATTCCGAAGCAAATTGGCCATCAGGGACGTTCCAGTAATGACACGAGAAACTATCTGTTTGCCCAGTACCATGTTAAGCTTTTGTTTGGAGAAAAACCCACGCCAACATCCTCGTAAGACTTTTGACGTTTATCATCAGCCTCGGTGCAACTTCGGAATTTTTTTCTGAAAATTTTGTTTAGTCTCGCACCCATATCAGTGTTTATGGCGTTCCGCCTCGCAACACAAAGAGTGCACATAAAATTTACTCTCCCGACTGAAATCAGGATCGAATAATTCGTCCTCCAACGATACATCTCTTCTCACATAGAAAAGGTGCGCTTCGTGACTAGTATAATTTTTTGGTCAAACGTCTGAGTGAAGCGAAGACAAAGTCTCCCTATGAATAATGCAATGGCTTATTCTACGAATTTTCGTAGGAAAAGTAGAAAATGGACCAATAAGGTATCAAATTGTCCGCTCCAACATGAGGCCTATTTTCGTAAAACAATTTACGGAATTGAATAGTGTTTCAGGCTGGTACTCGACCTGTGACCTTTGCCTTTCGCGGGCAAGTGCTCTACCGACTGAGATATCCTAGTACGATCCTTCTCCCCGATCCCACCCAGGACAATTGCAAAAAAATAAAATCGTCTGTAATACTAGTAAAATCGCGTAAATGGTTCGTCTGTAACAGTTACGTTACGTTACGTTGTGTGGGGGAGGAGACCAGACAGCGAGGTCATCGGTCTCATCGGATTAGGGAAGGATGGAGAAGGAAGTCGGCCGTGCCCTATCAAAGGAACCATCCCGCATTTGCCTGGAGCGATTTAGGGAAATCACGGAAAACCTAAATCACGATGGCCGGATGCGGGATCGTCTGTAACAGTACGAAACACATATGACACTGCTGCTGATCTTACAGCTTAAAGTGCACATGTTGACGAAGATTGTTCGATCCTTGCCCCAAAGTGAACAACGATATTCCCATGTACAAACTGTATGTATTATTTATCAAAAACTTATCTTATTTCAATTAAAACTGATATCAAAGTCAGCCAAACATTATACTGATCCTCATTCTAGGATATTAAATTCATCTTGCATTACAAAACATTTGAAATATTCTGCTGATAACGGCAATTCATTCTGTCACTCATTGGAAACTACATGCCACTTCAATGAAATAACACACTGAACAGTGGTATTACAATGGGTAAGAAATGAAGCTTCCTATGCTATCATGTATGATTTCCATTTTCAAATTCTGGTCAGGCAGCCAAACATTATATAGACCCTATGTTAGAGTATATTTATCTTACGTTGCAAAACATTAGTCACCTTCTGCTGATAATGATTGTCTGGATCCATAGAAGAACGTGCCGGAACTGTGTACTACCTTCTTGGGCAACGAATGCGGTTGTTTGTACTCGGATGGCAAGCGCAGATAGGAATGGGTTACAGTGTGCTCCATTATGGTCATCAGACCGATACCTTGCCGATGAGTGCCCACCCTCACGTCCCCACGTCGTCCAACATCGGGCCACCGTAACATCCTAATGTCCAACCAATCTGGATATTTCACGATTCGATCAACCGGCGAAATGGAGATCTACAATCCTTTCAAACTCTGTCTGGTGCTGATAACGTTGTCTCATACGAAAACACAGTATCTGTGTTTTCACAGTGATCACTCAACATCTGATGCGGGTCACACACCTTGTATACTGTAACATCACTACACAGGAACAAGACTAATGCACACTGGCCACATAGAATTGCAACTCTAATCAATTAATTACAAACGCGGTGATGGTGTGCACATGTTGGAAGTTACGCTGTTGTTCACCATGTCTTCTGGATGCTTCACTTTCTTGTCAGGCTGACCTAATGGCCTTTATCTTGCATAAATAAATACATTTATTTTATTTTATTTATTCTAATAAGGCTTACCAGATATCAGCATCATCATTTTTTAGTTTTCGTGATGAACAGGCAAAAATGCGAATTAGCAACTAATACGTGCTTATCTCTGTTTACTCATAATAATTTTCAGGTAAAGGAACTGCGGCTGGTCAATGATCTGCAGAAAAAAGACATACAACAGCTGTAAATTTATGGAATAATTTTATTACGCTACTAGTTTGGTACAACTTTGGCACCACCTTCAGACCTCTATACACGAAACGAGATAAACCATTCTGTCGTTTGTGTTTACTAAGAGAACCACTATATATAACTGGTTTCCGTAGACGTGAGCACTTCACATATCTAACGACAGCTATCAGTGCAAGCATTCAAAGAGCAATGTCAAAGATCAGAATGAGATTTTCACTCTGCAGCGGAGTGTGCGCTGATATGAAACTTCCTGGCAGATTAAAACGGTGTGCCCGACCGAGACTCGAACTCGGGACCTTTGCCTTTCGCGGGCAAGTGCTCTACCATCTGAGCTACCGAAGCACGACTCACGTCCCGTACTCACAGCTTCACTTCTGCCAGTAGGTAGGAGACGGATACTGGCAGAAGTGAAGCTGTGAGTACCGGGCGTGAGTCGTGCTTCGGTAGCTCAGATGGTAGAGCACTTGCCCGCGAAAGGCAAAGGTCCCGAGTTCGAGTCTCGGTCGGGCACACAGTTTTAATCAGCCAGGAAGTTTCAATGTCAAAGATGATTCTCTTTCAATGCTTGTGCTGATGGTTGTCGTTAGATATGCAAGTGTCCACGCTTACGGAAACCAGTTTGATATAGTAGTTCATTTAGTAAGTACAAACGACTGGATGGTTTATGTCGTTTTGTGTATGGAGGCCTGAAGATGGTGCCAAAGAGGCACCGAAACAGCTAGCGTAATAAAATTATTCCATAAATTTATGGCTGTTGAATATCTGTTTCCTGTACAGAAAACTTATTTTTCTCATCGCATACCGACAATGATTCAGAGTGTCTCCGTCAATGGGAAGCCACGTTGACTCAAATGAACAGCACAGCTTCCCACTTCTCGGTAACCCAGCGTACTCGGGTCTCGGAGCTCTGAGCTACGAGGCGGTGGGTGGGGCGCTACATCATCTCTTCCTCTGGTGCTCCAGCTACGTGCTCGAGCTGTTTCCAGCTAGTAACGGGCTCATACGAGGCAGACGTCATTGAGGCGAGCGCCCTTTTGATGTGTCTCTGACGAAAGTGGCCTACCTGGAAGGGTCCTCGGAAATGAACTTTGAGTGTACCAGAGCCGTAGGCCTGCGTCCGGGTGGTGTGTCTGACCGCGGACCGTCACCTTGCCGAAGCGATTATCGGCCACCCACTGCGCCGGCAGAATCTGGCGACCCTATCTTGCCGCAGATCCCACGACCTGATGTAGCTTACGACACGCTCAGTACGACCTACATCAAGACCCAACAATAAGTATGTGTGTTCCAATCGTTGGCACGCGTCACACCTTTGTAAACGTTCGAGGACAATATTAACTGTGCCTGTTCTTTGACGAAATACAACTTCAACCGCAACTTAGCGGGTCAAATGCAGCGATCACTTCTTCAAATCATGTAGGGTACCAACAAGCCTAAAAAGCTACCAAAAAATCATGAGTTTGTCTACTACGAACACAGCGCTTGTCAACTGCACTCTCAAGTACCTTCAGCAATAATATAATATCTTTGCGAGTTGTAAATACTGAAAACTAGTAGTTAAAGATTTTCTTGTTACAGATGATCATCGTCACAATCATCAGCCTTTTGCTATCCATTGCTGGAAAAAGTCTCATCTGAACTTTAACATTTGTTACGGTCTCCAGTTTTGCAGGATGATCGCGAATTTGAACTTTCTCTTTGAATGCTTGTGCCGTCAACTGCCATAGATACGTTTAATAAACACAACATTTACACATACCAGAGCTTTTAGTCATCAATAATATATTCTCCTTACTATTTAAAACGGTCTGCCAACGTTGGGGTAGCTTTGCGATTCCATGACTATAGAAATTACCTGGTTTTGACGGGAAGAATTCGTCGAACCATGTTCACAGTGCATTTCATCCGGAAAGAAAGTTCCTTGAAGGCTGATGGACAGGGAGTGGAAAAGCTGAAAATCTCAGGATGCTAGATCAGATGAAAAAGATGGGTGCAAGCAGAGCAAGCAGAGATGGACATATGGCCACCCGCTGATTTTTGTCATTTTGGCGCAGAGTATACGGTATCCATACACCCGATTTTTGAACATTCCCTATTGAAAGTAAACGTGGAATGGTGGAATGATCACAGTTCATAACATCTGCCAGTTCTCAAGCACACTGATGTGGGTCATTGCGGATTAATGCGTTTCAACGGTCTTCATCAAATCCCGAAGCTGTTACTGAACGTGGGGAGTCGTTAATGTCAAAATAGTCCCCCTTAAAACGACAAAACTATTTATTCGCCCTGCTCTGTCCAATGACATTATCCCCATACACGGAGCAAATGTTTCTGGCTGCCTCCGCTGCTATCACCCCTCTACTGAACTCAAACAGACGAATACGTCGAAAATTTTCCGTTTTCTGCTCTTGGCATTCTATTTTCTAGCGTCCACAGCTCCACTCACTATCATCAAAGGACAATAGGACAATATGTACACTCAGATAGCAACAGTGAACTAAAAATAAAAAATGACAATCGATAAATAAACCAATAGCAACAAGATTACCAATGCGCAAAACAAAAACGTTACGAACTTATGCATCAACGTAATATTTTGGTATAAGGAACTCGTGGTCTCTGTTGCATCGTCAAAGAGCACTTTCATTTCTTTTGATTTCTAACCCCTATTTATCTGAATATAAGTAAAACAGTTCAGATGCTGAAGTATACGCTGTGACATTTTTCAATACAAACTTGTTCCACACACTCGCGGTATTTGCTGTTGACAACAGAAATATCATTTTACCCTTCTTTCTCAGGCGCGCACTCAGTACTGCCCGGTTCTAGCACGAATTTGTTTTTTCGCAGTGTTAGTTACACATTATCAGAGATTCACAACAGGCATGGATAGATTTACCAATGAAGAGTTGTTCGACATACATCTTATCTTTGGATTCAGTGAATACAATGGAAGAGCCGTTACGGCAACCACATCTTAGAAGTTTTGCATCTGTATGTCTGAGGGTTGTTGCCTCGCTCTATTTCGGGTTATACTTTTCGTTGGCTGCATATTACAGAATTTTTCACTGTTATGAAGGTACTTTTACAGAAGAAAGGTAACTAGGGCAATAAAAATAGTTAATCGTAAGTGCTTTGTTACTTGAAAAGGAGCCACCAGAGACCCCCCGGTCCCTCGTATCGAGCTACTCAAAAAGATAATACTGAACAGCCTAAGAAAATGTTGTCGAGGGAACCGGTGGTTACCCTGTGTGTGACTGATTCTGTATTTGTTCAACACTATCCGCGTGTTTTCCATAGACTTGTCGCCTTAGACTTCTCTTACTTCTACCAACGCAGGAAATAACTTTGCCGGTTCATATATACTACTCAATAGCCTGACTACATGTTCCGCCAACCGCGATTTCATTTTCGTTGCGGTCATAACTAGAACTGCTGCTCCAGTCTCTTTCCTCATCTATTTATTTCTTTACTCGTTTCGCCTAGTGAGCTCTTCATTCTTCTTCGAGAAGCCCAGAGTCTTCGAATGCTCTCGCACGAAAACTTTATGTCACATTGCCATAAATCAAGAAATGGAAAAAAGGTTAAGATTTGGCATGCCGATGGCGAAAAGATCGTTAGAGAGATTTAAGAAAATTCTGGTAAACCTAATTGGAAGTGGTCGAACGGAGATTTGAACCAGCATCCTACCGGACGCGAGAAGACCTACCACTGCTATAGTCTCTCGATGCCATGAGTCGAAACTGATACTCCCTAGGCTGCCTCTAAACTTCCCTCTTCACACACATCATTAGTTTAGCCTTCAAAACAGAATTCACTTTAATAAAAGCATTACAGGGCATTTTAACTCTACTGCTAATCGAACACGTGAACTCGTCAGCTGCTTCTATCCCTTCATTATTGATGGTTGCAATGTCTGTGTTTATACAGTGTCTGTATTTTCACAATACAATGCACGCATCTCTGAAGAAACAGACACTGTCACTAACGAATACGGCTGTGGTAAACATTACGAAATAGTTTGCTTCCTGCGAATATTCACTGACGTCAGCCGTTTGCGCCAGATGAAGATTTATGCCGGACTGACGCTCGAACCAGGATTTCCTGCAAATCGCGAACCGTTGCTTTAACCAACCGACCACGCCTCCAGGACCGAACCAAATTTCCATGTATATCCTATTCACAACTCTCATGGTCGCACATTTCGTGATTTCCACACAGCGGGACAAATATTATATCGTTATTTTGGCCCGTCGATCCATGGATACATCAATGATGGTTACGACGTCTGGGCGTATACTCTTTACAGTACAATGTGCTTCAGACCGGCATTCATGTGAAGGAACAGATTGTGCCACTGACAACTACAGCTGTTGCAAACATTACGAAATAGTTTCGCAACCTGCGACCATACATTGACGACAGCCGTTTATGAAACATGAAAATTTATGCCAAACCGAGACTCGATTCCGGTGCGGATAGCGGAAGTAGTTAAGGCAATCACTCGCGATAAGTGGTACATCCGAGTTCGAGTCCCGGTGGGGCACAAATTTTCATATGACGACAATGTAAAGTCGTAAGATGCTCAACTATTTCTTTTCGCTTCATTGTTGATTTGTTATGCTTTTTTTTGACGTCTTGTTTATACAATAGCCTTATTACAATTGATTTTGTGGCCGACTTTCAGACTTGCTTCTTACCTATATCCACTCGTTGTTAAGATTCTCTGGACCACAGTCTGCCCCCGTTAGCTGAGCGGTCAGCGCGGCGGAATGCCACGCCAAGGGGCCCGGGTTCGATTCCCTGCTGAGGCAGGAGATTTTCTCCGCTCAAGGACTGGGTGTTGTGTTGTCCTCATCGTCATCATTTCATCCCCATCTCCGACACGCAAGTCGCCCAATGTGGCGTCGAATGCAATAAGTACCTGCCCTTGGCCGCTGAACTTCGCCGAATGGGGGACTCCTGGCTCACAATGCAGCACACTCATTTCCATTTCTGTACCACAGGCGTAATGTACAGCCAAATTAACAGACCGAAGGTTCTTTGGATATTTTACATTGCATTCCATCTGCATTTCTCCAATTTAGGAAACTGAAAACTTCCCCTGTGATTATGATATTCCAGTGCTTATGTTATTCCGATTAGGATGCAAAGTTCCTTTGGACATGCATGCCGATACCGGGCAAGCAACTTTCAAGTACAACGTCTGACCTGTACGGGAATACACATAATGGATGTACGAGTACAGGTCGTAGACGCATGGTTGACAACACATGGAAGTTTGGGTCTGATCGTCAGTCGTGCACAGATAGCCAAATGGTAAGGCTACCGCTCGCGATAAGTCGGAGATCCGGGTTCGAGGCTCGGTTCCGCACGGATTTTCGCTATCGTCATTCCATTCTGCAGCTGATGGTTGTCATTATTTCCAGTAGGGAATACTTTTAATGTACTCCTCTGTGAGTGGTGAGAATACTTTTTGCTATATTTTATCGATGGGCGGATGGGGGATGCGTACACAATCTAATCAAACGTATCTGGAAACCACTATGTGATGCGGAATTGGTCACCAGATGTCACGAGAGACGAACCAGCCATATAAAAAGAGACAGAGATTATTGTGACGTCATCACAGACTAAGTAACAGCAGCTAGGGTCTGTCGGGAGAGCGCAATAGCTTCGAACGTTGAATAATCATTGAGTCTTGCCTGAGTAACAAATCCAACAGGGGTATTTCAACCCTGCTAAAGCTGGGTTATTTGAAGGATCTGGTATGATTTTTTTTTTTAGTAATTTAATTGAAAGCTTTGTTGCTTTGGTAAAAGTAAAATTGGTTCTTTTTGTCGTGACAGAATAAATTACTATTAATCACACCAGATTTGTCGGAGAACAGCAGCAACATGTGTAATTGATCCAGCTTTAAGAAATTCTGTTACCTTTTAGCGGAAAATTCGTGCGGTACTCTCCGACGTTAGAAAAGTCGTGGTGTTCCGTTCGGAGCAGGAGGCGGCTGTCTTTTCTCATTCGCGATATCGAAAATTACTAAAAAATGAACAGAAATTTTTTTCGGAGGAAGATCGCGCGGAGAAAACAGACAGAAGTTACATGAAAGAAACCTAAGGGACCAACTAATTGGATTTGTACGAACATATAAACGGAACTGAAAGAACTTGGGATAAATACTATAACGATGTCGTCACGACAGCCTCCTGTTCCGACAGAACACACGCTGGATCATAAGCTGCATAAATCTTTTAAACAGAAAAGATTATCACAAGTATAATTAATGAAAATAAGGTTGAGAGATTTTCTTTGAAATTAAATAAACTTCAAGGCTTCAAGTATTATATTATGAAACGGAAACTTACATTAACATGGCCACCAATTGTGGCGGTGAAGCGAATTTTCATGATACACATTCTCCCTTGTTTGTGGCTACATATATTTTTAATCACTTAAACTCTTAAAGTTACAATAAAATGATTATATCAGTATGGAGCCCAATACTTTTGCGTCCGACTCGCAAGACATGCACAGAAGAACAGCTAGAGAGCGGCGCGGCTCCCTGCACAACTTAAAATTGGCAATTGTTATTTTGAAACATAGGTGTGTCGTTTTTTTACTGATCGATAGCAGCGTATAACCGTTTATAGCTATCGTGATATTCTGCGCTTTTCAGGAGCGCGGCAAAGATATCCGGTTACAACATTCATTGGTATATGTTAAAAGTTTGCACATACTGACGCGAATACAGAAAAAAAACCTTTTACATGTTAAAAATCGCAGTGATAAAGGCTGTAATGTCACAAGGAGCAGCCATAGCTAAACAAAGGAGAGACGGACCTCATGTAGTGACGGACAAGGGCCGTCCATCAGAGCGGAGGGTGGTTGTAAAAATGGCATGAATTCAAAGGAAGGAATCATTCGTGACTTCCAAAGTGCTAGCAACATTCCAGCTAGCACAATTACCGTGCGTAGGGAGTTAAAAAGAATGGAGTGCAATGGTCGATCACCCGCTCATAAGCGACACATTTCTGCTGTCAGTGCTACGCCACACTGGAGGTGATGTGCAGAGAGACGCCGATGGACGATGGCTAACTGGAAACGAATGATTTGGATCGATGAATCACGCTATAACTTATGTGAGGGCAAAAGAAGGGCTTGGGTATGGCGAATGCGTGGAGAACATTACTTGCCATCTTGTGCAGTATGCGGGAGATGGTAATACAGTATGGGGATCTTTCTCGCGTTTAAGGTGTGGTTCCCTTATTATGCTTAAGACACCGCTAAATGCGGAAATATGAACACATTTTACAAAACTTTCTACTGTGTACAGTAGAGGAATAGTTTGGAAACGATGATTGTATCAATGCAGTCTGTCATAAAATAGCATCTGTGAAGCTGTGGTTTGTGGACAGTAACATACGTAAAATGAACTGGCCTGGGATGAATTAAACCATCGACTTAGCTCCAGAAACCTGTGTCCAACATGAATACCTTCTGTGTTTTCGGCAACAATGGGCTGCTATTCCTCCACAGACATTCAGATATCTCACTGAAAGTGACCCATCAGAATTCAAATCGATGTAAAAGTGAAAAGTGTGGACACACCCCGCAGATTAGGGGTCGTATACTTTTGATCAGATAGTGCACATCTTCATGAGCACGCTAAGGCAGGACTTATCATTGTCTTCTTTCACATTTAAATAAATCTTCAAATGGTTGTGTAGTTTTTTGTCTATTGTCAGGTACTGCGTTATCTGCCATGTTAGTACATTAGAGTTTATGTCTATCCAGCGTAAATTTCAGTCTTGAATTAGTGATATTGTTATTGTTTACAGTTGCTATCCTCACTAAACTTTCATTCTCTTCTTTGAAAGACAATTTTGTCCAACGCTGAACATTCGATCGCTTTTGCATTATCGTTTGTTTGAAAATCCTGCCATCTCTTTAATAGCTGACTCGTTTCATGTGGGATTCAATTTTGTTCTCTTCTCCTCGTATCTGCCTATGTAAGATAATCGATCCCTTTCGTCTATGACTGTATAGCCTTCTTTCTCTAAGAATGAATAACCTATGAATTTTTTTATTTCCTGTCCACCCTGACTGTTTTTCTTCTGGTTTTGAATTTATTTCTACTGTGAATCTTACGAAAAATATTCTTGTCAGAAGTAAAATACCATTTTCCATCTCTGCAAAGTTAGACTTTTGAGTAACCTTTCACGTCATCAAGGGAGCAGAGGAAGTCACTGTAAACGCTTCTGATGCTAACAGAGGCAGAGAGAATGTTTGGATGATGAATGTACTCTGCCCTACAGCGAGACATTAAGTATGCATAGCCAGCGTCCAGGAGAAACCAGCGAACACACCGTCATTATAGCTGACCGGCGTCTCCACGGCCGTGCAATCACCGGAAATTCTTGCGAGGGCCTTGACAAGCATCCGGGAAACCTGGTTTTTCTATCAGTTGCAGTGGCACGGGAGGCACGATGTCATACAAAACTATTTGCGCTCTAGTTTGCTAAGCGTAGGCAGCACTGTGTATGTTGACCGACACGTTCTGTATCTCACATATGTACTGGAAATTGTAAAACGACACTCGTATGTAATGTTTTCCGGTGGTTTGCCGTTATTGTTTCCTCGTCGCCATGAAGGGACGCCAACTCAAAACTTCGACTACCTGAGTATGATTCTTTCCCATCATTACGACGGTACAGTGTGATCATTGGAGTTCACACAAAAACGTAATGATAGTCGCACTTTCCATGCACCGTTTTTAAGCTAGTCGGAGACGGGTAAATGATAATGATATGCGACACACATTCGCCTATAAATATAACAACAAATAGGATTTCTATCTTTAGGTTGTCTGGAATATGTTTACCAACGTCTTGTAAACAGGCACTGACTATAACCAGATCGTTAATAATTAATGTTGTTTCTGCCTGGTGAGGTGGAAAAGTATTATGGCATCTTATGCAGCTCTGTATAATTTAGAAGATGAGAACATAGGTATTGATTCGGTCAATTGATGCGTTTACTTACGTAAAGGACTTTGTGATCTCGAACGATTCAACTAAGCTCTCTACTCAGAACAACCAAAGCTTTGAAATCTGAACTGTTATCACCTTCTAACAATCCTCTATCTCTCACTACTTATGTCAACATTTAAAAATTGTCTTTTTGAGACATTATGTAACAAAATCCAAATTGCCGCAATAGGAGTCTACTGTTTTTAAGCTGATGGATCCATTTCGGCTAGACTGCCATTCAGACTTAATGCGAAACTTACATAATATTTTTGTTTTATTTCATTATAGCTAGGTAGTTTTAGGACTCTTAGGTTATAAGCTGTTTTGTGGTTTGCTGCTGTTAATCGTCATTTCTCGTATTTTTATAATTTGACGTTTTATTGTCAGATTTGACAGAGTGACAATTATGACAGTGGCCGAAGTTGCTATATGATTACAGTTGCTGTGGTGTGTTGATGCAATCATTTTGCGCTGCATGTATGATCTTGGTAATCAATGTGTCTGCTGCTAACTGTTGTTTATTTATATTTATGTTGTTTATATATATATATTTAGGAATTCAATACAATTTGTATGAAATGTTTACGTTTTAATCCGTTTGTTCATTTGAAATGGCATCAGTGTGTTGTAACGTATGTACGTAGATTTTTATCTCTTCAAGTTCGTTCATTTTTAAACTTTTGGGTAACATGTGTAAAATTTTCGTTGCTAACTACAGTCGTTCTGCGTTGTGGTTACCGTTCTTTAAGTGATTGAAGGATGTAGACGTACCATTTTCTTTCAATTTCGTATGCTCTTGATATCTTATACTGCGTCCTGTCTCTCCTATGTAAAGTTTATTGTAATCCTGAGAGTCGATTTTGTACATGGCCTGGACGATTAACAATAGCAAACCCAAAACAACTACGAAAATGAGTCCTAAATCTACACCACACTGTAATAGAACACAGAGCGACAGCGACCACTGATGATGTATAGACCTAAGTACAAAATTATTGTACTGAAACCACGATAACCCACATTATAATAAAAACGATAAAAAAAATTATGTAACTTTCGTCGATAGGCTGAAGATTGTAATCTAGCTGAAATGGATCTTTACATAATGTGTCTAAGAAATATCTTCAGCGCTGCGGGTCCATTGGATCGTAAAATGTGTCTGTTGGTATCGCATCTAGAAATGCGCACAGCCTTGAACGACGACAAAAATCCTTACCTGGCTTTGCCAATATAGAAGAATAACACTAATTTTACTATTAGTTTGTCATTCAATAAGAGATATCACGAAAGTGTGTATTTTCTGTTGTCAGCTACTGCTGAAATCTCTTGTTAATGCTATCAATTTGTTACTTCGCGCCATAAATTTCCTTTAATCACATTTGCCACCTATAAACTTAGAACAACGCACCCCAGACGTAACTAGTTTAGACTTTTCATCTGTTTCGTAGTTCAGATTTATTTTTAATGTGGGCTACACGCATTGCTGAACACGCAGCGCTATGGGTTGTGAGACAGAAGCGTTCGCCAGACCATGGTCGAATCCTCGCAACGGATTAACAATCACTGATCTAGTATACCGTGTATCATTTACATGCAATCTTCTAGAAAGTAATGTGACTGTGAGACTTTCTAAATGTGACCTAGTTACTGTGAATGAAAACTCAGTGAGTGTAACCTGTTCACTTGAAACGCTTTCAATAATTGCTACCCTCTTACTGTAACTGACCAAATTCATAAGATGAAGGTAGTACAGCACAACTTAGTGGCAGAGTGCTTATTAAGCGAAATAAAAAGCTGAAATTTAAATCTGTTCTTTGCCTTTAATATTTCGTGATTCAGTCATGAGAAGTTATCATCACGATAATCTGCAGCTGACCTTGCAACAGTTAAGCCTTTGTAATTTGAAACATATACTAAATTGCCATGCCGTTACTAATTCCACTTTGGAACTATACAGAAGCAGATACATATTCTGTGGCTCCAAAAACACGCCAAAGAATTGGGCGTTACGGTCCTGGAAAAAAAGTTACCTGTGAAATGGAGGAAATTCTCTGCAGCAGCACCTGGAATATATCACATTGCTGCTTATGGACCTGAACGAAATCACGTTAGTGTGTAGTGTGTCTGATTATGCTTGTGAAACCAATCACGCTGCTATGCATTGCATGGGAATATCCTTATATCAAACAGCTCTTCAATCCTCGAAAGGAAGTACGGGTGTGCAGGATAAAGTGAATTAACATATATCTCAAGTTAATTGTTACGTTTTAACTAAGAAAACATGGACGGTCAAAGAGCTAAAATTTGAATGAAAGTAAATGTCTCTCTTAAACAACGTTATTGTTAACAATATCTTGGACACAAGGGTGGAAACAAAGAGCTGTGATGTTATGTTGGGTAAATTTTGTTAAGAAAAAAGTAGAACGATGTAAAGAATTCATGAAAACATGCGTGGAAATTGTGAAATGGCTACAAAGACAAGGATATACTATTTACGAATCTGGCTTCTACATAATAACTCTTGACATGGATAACACTAACCAAAAGTGAAAACGTTTCAGTATCCAAAAACGCTTATTATTTTGTATTTCCATCTGCTGAATTCAAAAACCACCATAAAAATGGCCCATTAGCTCTTAATTCTAATGATTGAAGGCTGTTCATGGACTTTTCCAGATTTAGTATGAAAGCTTAATTATTTCACGTCTAGTCTGAGTGTAATGCTGCTCCGGATATCACTTACAAGAGACAAGCCAGAAGACAACAATAGCATAAAACCATCACAGAATTGTCTTCAGGCCCAACCAAATGCCAAATACTCTTCCAACAATTTAGAACACTTAGGATGCAACTGTCATTCATAAACATGAACTGGACTTCCAGAGTTGTTGGTGCATGCAATTAAAATGTATCTATCCGCCTGTTAAAATAAAATACCTCCATCTGCTGTTTATCACAGAAACTAGAGCTAGTAAATTTTTTTCTTTGTCATATTCATTTTGACCATTCCAAAATTAGTGAGATCTGAACAATGAAGTGAAGGAAACAGTATCGGCGATAGCAGGAAGTTCAAAAGCATTGATACACGAGTCTTGGTAGCCAAGATGACTGACATCAGCTATAATCAACATAAACTCTGGTTGCCAAAGAGATCTACTCAGTAATGTGCTGAGCCATATTTCATAAGCAACCATCTGTCAACTGGCTAGCATGTGGTTTTCAGGCACTTTTCCACCATCATCAAGCAAACGCTGAGCTGGTCCCTAACACTGCCTCAGAAAATACTACATATGAACATCTAAAACATGATATCACGAGAAACAAAATTCACACGATTCGCAGACAGAAGTCGCACAAGACTTCCGCCCCTTACTTAAACTAACGAAGAGCACCTAACAAACAATTTTAGCAAATCAATTAAAACAGTGTACGAACTGTATAAAAGACCTTTGATACTCTCCCCACTGAGATATCGGCCCACTGTAGACTGCGGATCTGTTCAACCCAGACACACACGAGCTGACATTGGGACCTGGGTTCCTAAGTGGAAATATATGAAAGTAGGTGTCCAGTTTCAAAATATGCTTAAAGACTAATAATAACCTCCCAGTTGCTGATATGTTGCTGACTAAGCGCTGTTTTGAATCATCTCTCTCCCGAACAAGTGAATTTTAGGGAAGATGTACTGTTTGTATTCCGCCCCTGCCCGTGTGGACGATGGCTTTTGTGTCAGTGATGTAGATGTGTTGAAGTAATCGGCGTCTCTACCAAACCATATTACGTTGAAACCACAATGATGTACAAATCTGAAGGCAGTGTCGCCAATGAAGTTAAACACATAGAAATGAAAGCATGTTTATTACTGACACCAACGTACAGCCAGTACAGAACTAAATTCGTGGATGAAAAGTGCCCTTATTTACAGAAACATCGAATTTTCCATGGACATCGAATAATCAAGAATGTACAAGCATTACGAACATAATACATTTCAAGAACATTCCAGAAATGATAATTACTAAATATTGCTGCCGGTCGGTTTTGAACTGGTGATCCGTAGTGTGCCAGTCAGCGACGCTAATCTGTATACTAGAGTTCCTACATAATAGGCTGAATCGTCCGCCATGTTTTCCCCGGCTTTGAGAAATGGGCAATGTTTACCTTGTGAGTGGTTAACCTACTCAAGCAACGTTTCTTATAAAATATTTGATATTACATGTATGAAGTATTCCGAACAGTATTTAACGTGTACAGAGGTATTTACAAAGCTCTTTTCATACACTCCTGGAAACGGAAAAAAGAACACATTGATACCGGTGTGTAAGACCCACCATACTTGCTCCGGACACTGCGAGAGGGCTGTACAAGCAATGATCACACGCACGGCACAGCGGACACACCAGGAACCGCGGTGTTGGCCGTCGAATGGCGCTACCTGCGCAGCATTTGTGCACCGCCGCCGTCAGTGTCAGCCAGTTTGCCGTGGCATATGGAGCTCCATCGCAGTCCTTAACACTGGTAGCATGCCGCGACAGCGTGGACGTGAACCGTATGTGCAGTTGACGGACTTTGAGCGAGGGCGTATAGTGGGCATGCGGGAGGCCGGGTGGACGTACCGCCGAATTGCTCAACACGTGGGGCGTGAGGTCTCCAGAGTACATCGATGTTGTCGCCAGTGGTCGGCGGAAGGTGCACGTGCCCGTCGACCTGGGACCGGACCGCAGCGACGCACGGATGCACGCCAAGACCGTAGGATCCTACGCAGTGCCGTAGGGGACCGCACCGCCACTTGCCAGCAAATTAGGGACACTGTTGCTCCTGGGGTATCGGCGAGGACCATTCGCAACCGTCTCCATGAAGCTGGGCTACGGTCCCGCACACCGTTAGGCCGTCTTCCGCTCACGCCCCAACATCGTGCAGCCCGCCTCCAGTGGTGTCGCGACAGGCGTGAATGGAGGGACGAATGGAGACGTGTCGTCTTCAGCGATGAGAGTCGCTTCTGCCTTGGTGCCAATGATGGTCGTATGCGTGTTTGGCGCCGTGCAGGTGAGCGCCACAATCAGGACTGCATACGACCGGGGCACACAGGGCCAACACCCGGCATCATGGTGTGGGGAGCGATCTGCTACACTGGCCGTACACCTCTGGTGATCGTCGAGGGGACACTGAATAGTGCACCGTACATCCAAACCGTCATCGAACCCATCGTTCTACCATTCCTAGACCGGCAAGGGAACTTGCTGTTCCAACAGGACAATGCACGTCCGCATGTATCCTGTGCCACCCAACGTGCTCTAGAAGGTGTAAGTCAACTACCCTGGCCAGCAAGATCTCCGGATCTGTCCCCCATTGAGCATGTTTGGGACTGGATGAAGCGTCGTCTCACGCGTTCTGCACGTCCAGCACGAACGCTTGTCCAACTGAGGCGCCAGGTGGAAATGGCATGGCAAGCCGTTCCACAGGACTACATCCAGCATCTCTACGATCGTCTCCATGGGAGAATAGCAGCCTGCATTGCTGCGAAAGGTGGATATACACTGTACTAGTGCCGACATTGTGCATGCTCTGTTGCCTGTGTCTATGTGCCTGTGGTTCTGTCAGTGTGATCATGTGATGTATCTGACCCCAGGAATGTGTCAATAAAGTTTCCCCTTCCTGGGACAATGAATTCACTGTGTTCTTATTTCAATTTCCAGGAGTGTATTACAGAAAAATTGAAATGTAATATTATGTGGCTATCGAAATTTAGTCTCAAAATTTGCCTGGTAGTTTGTAAATATTATTTCGATTGTTGTTAAAGTAATGTTCCTTTACTAGTAATCTCGTTAACGACTGAATGATACATCCCTGGCCATTAATGTTTAGTACCACGAAGACGACGTGCAACAAACGTCAAATTTGCGTATACTACCTTCTTGGATATGCAAATGCTCATCACTTCAGCGCAATCACAAAATTAGATAAGACTAATGCCATCTACATTTTGCAGATATGGTAAGATTTTGCAACGGATTTCTCTTTCAGAAATCTAACTGAAGATTATTAGTTAGAAGATCGTGATATACTTCGTGTAACAAAGAGAAACGTCCACCAGCAGTATTGTCCTTCAGCGGCAGGCTTGTGACCCATCGAGACTTCATTTTATCGTTCCGCGGTATTGCTGCTCGCGTTGATAGTACCCTCGCGCCTACCATACAAATATGGAATTGATGGGTTCAGAAGGGATCTACGCAACGACATGCAGTGGGCCAGAGCGAACAGTGATCGAGATGATAGGCGTGTTGTTCACTCGTCTGTGCGCAATCGTACAGGCACGTCACATACTTTGAGTCAGGAAATTAGCCTCTGCAATGACTCTTGGACTAACATAGGCTTTTAGAGCGGCTACCATTATTGTGGCCTTCCTCGACGACATCAACAGGTTGGGAAGCGCCAACAGTGCTGTTACCAGTGGTAACAACAGACACACCAAGGACACCACGTCATCTTTTCAAATAAATGGACCTAGCGAGATGGCGCAGTGACTAACAAACTGGTCTCGCATTCGGGAGGACGACGGTTCAATCCCGCGTCCGGCCATCTCGGTTTAGGTTTTCTGTGATTTCCCTTAATCGCTCCAGGCAAATGCCGGGATGGTTCCTTTGAAAGGGCAGGGCCGACTTCCATTCCCGTCCTTCCCCAATCCGATGAGACCAACGACCTCGCTGTCTGATCTCCTCCCACAAACAACCCCAACTTTCAAATAAGTCATAGTTCCACCCACACCATAACGATGTATCTGTGGAGGCACCGAAGAGGACGAATGTTGCCAGACTGCTTTAGTTATCGTCATACAGACCCAGCACCTGGTGTGAAGGCACGGGGTGCTGGTTGGTACACTCCATTATTACCTCTGGTTTGAAAAAAATGGTAATTTGGACAGCACTAGTTACATTTCTGAGGTGCTGATGCAGAAGATTGAGCACTGTCTCCAAGGTGACCGTGACGTTATCTTCCAACAAGATAGTGCAAGACCGCGTGTTGACCGTACTGTTCTGATTTACTCCCATTCAGAGGGTGTTCCACAGTTGCTCTGATCAGCATGTTCTCCAGATTTCTCACCTACTGGTTGTGGGTTGACGAGAGACTGGCACAGCTGCAGTCACCTGGCATTATGATGATGATCTCTGGCATAGAACTGAAGTAGAGTGAAATAACGTCTCATATGTCATCCAAGCTCAGCTTGACTCAATGTCAAGTCAGGCTAGAGGCAATAATGGCAGCTATGTGTACTAAATTTCGCACCATGTACGTACCAAACTGCCTTCAGATTTGATCATCTGTTCTTTACTTTACAGTGTTTGAGCATGATAAGTAAAATTTTTTTGTTTGATATCCTTACTGGAACTGCAATTTTAATGGTCCGTAGTCTAGATCTTATAAAAGAAATCAGTCCAATCATAGCCTTCTGCTTTGTACTGCACTGTGTTCCATTCACTACCGAAAAAGTACACAGTAGTTTGTGCTCGAGTCATCTGGATGTACTGGAACTATACGCACCACGTATCCCACTCTCTCCTGTGACACCGGATGAGACGCGTTAAGCAAGGTGACACACTCACTCTGTTTCCTCAAAGTGCCTGATTCACGGAGCATCTCAGCCTCTGTGAAGATGACTAACCTGTGCCGAAGGCCCAGCTACTTTGCATGAAAATGGGGCCGTAAAAGATAATATCTCCGTTGTCTTGAACAGTCTGAGCCTACCCACTCATATTTTATAGACGTCACGTTACAGCCTACTTTTATTTCTTGTATCTGTTGAGTAATCTTACACTATTCCGCTATCAACGGTCTAGTGTCGACAACAGGTACACATTTGATATCTTCATTCCAGACCGATTCCAGTCGCGGAGGGAACGAAAAATTTCCTTTTTCAAGGCATTGAACTCTCAATTCCCGTAAAGAAAATGGCTCATTAGATCCCAGCACCAGTTTATATGAATAGTTGTTTGGTTATATACATTATATGAATGTTATGATAGTTCCGTTAACGGGACGACAATCAGTTAACTGTAAACTACGCTCAGTGGCCTCATGCTGTGCTCACCATCAGATACCTCACTTCCTGTCCCCTGTTGCCATTAGTAGGCAATAGTGTGGTTGTGGTTGCGAGATAGACAATATATGGGGCGCCAAACGCTGTAAACGTCGTTAACTTTTGGCGACCTCGCACTGAGGGGGTTCTTAATCAGTATTATGAATTATTGTAGCAGCCATGTACTCCATGCAATTCTGCAAATCGTTTTTGTTCATATCACGTGTCAGTATTTATAAGGTTTCTTAGGCGAGTAAAACTACTTACGTTACGCATTTACTGAACAATGCTTGTGGTCGGTGTGTTCTGGAAGTTTGTTCTACAACAAATACAGAATTTCTGTCTTCAAACGAGGCAACTATTTGTTGTCTTTTTGTGGCAGTAATCATTGCCGCCTGTTGATTGTAAGTTATAGTTTGTTATTCATATATTTGTTTTACTACTGAGATTTCGGATATACTGCTATTTTCAAGTGCAATGTGTAATGTTATCTGTGCCTCAGTGCTTTTATTTTTTTAAACTAATTTGTGCCTTATTTTATTCTGAGAAGCTCAGTAATGTATGTAAATACCGTAAATGTAAATGTGATTCAAAAAGTACTTGAAGTGAAGCGCAGGTTATTGTTACATTTAATGAAAATTTATATTTTAGTTATAAAACCGAGTAAAGTATGTGTAAGAGTTGCCAAACATTTATGTATACAAATTTTCTGGAAGTGAAGAATAGAAATATCTTCTTTTTGGTAAAGGAGGTGAACCTCATTGTCGTCGCTGTGTATCAATCGACAGACTTGTAGGTGTACAAAGTTCACTAAAATACAGGAAAAGAAATGTTTTCTCTATAGTTTTCATTTAATAAGTAACAGCCTCTCATAATTTCTTAATTACAGTAATTGTATTATGTTCTTGTAAAATAGTATGGTGCTGAACTCCACTGACCAATTTTGATATAGCAGAACGTGTAATTTGAAGGAAGATTGTGTGCCAAGCAATCTCCTTTTTTCACGGAAAGCAGATTGCTGTTTGATCTTATTTACTTACAACAGTGGTCCCTTGGGTATGAAAAGCTACGAAAGCGTGGCCTCAAATCTATCCGCAATACGGCCAAGTCACTAACAGAGTCGTATTTTAAACCTTAAAGAACAATAACATCCTCCAAATTATAATATGTCACCAACTGGTGCAGAAGCTGATCATTCAAGGAGGAAAAATGAGGTAACAGTTACGACTTAAAGTAAAAAATCTCAAACAAAAATCAATCTCTCTCTCTCTCCCTCTCTCCAAACACATATATAAATATTCATATTATTAAGATAAAATTCATTTTGTAAATGCTGAAAGCTGAAACCAATAAAACGTACGAGTAACAAAGTACAAGGCATGACGCGATTACATTCGATAAACACAAAAATAGCTGTTTCTTAAAATATTACTGTTCCAATCAAAATTAATTCTCGTCCACAGAGGCCTTATAAAATTAGGCTTAGAATGATTCTTTTTGGCCGTGTAAGACCATGTTGTAATGCGCTTATTATACTAGTTAACTCGATGAATGTCTATAATAACTGTGCGAACTGCTTCGTTGCTGTAACACCTTATGGATTTTCTTCCACACTGTTCGTCGACGACATGTAAGTTGGAGATAAGCTCGGTGGCTACCGAGAACAGCATGTGTTGTACCTTGCCCCCACTTTCGGAAGTAGTGCCGATTTTCTTCCCTTCCGGTGGCATTAGTAAAATCTTTTAGCTACAGTAGCCAATCTTTACATGACCGAAACAGGTCACCGAAACGAAAATTTTATGTGGTTGTCGTCGACAAGAGTAAAATTGACTCCTACTCAATTTGATTCCAATGCTGATTCTTACAGGCATCGTGGCTGTTCATATATATGCAGACTTCACGTGATAGGTACAAGCCACTACGTACTGAACCGGTTGTAGATTTTATTCTGAAACATCCACCAACTACATACCTACATGTACATGTACTAGGTGTTCATATTTTTCCTTTGATAATATAGTCCCAGGTACAAAGTTCTAAATAGTTGGTTGCTAGGCAAATGTCGAAACTAAGAATATTTTCTCTGAGATTCCTTACTCCGTAGCCGCTATCCCACTCTCCCAGCTCGCTAGGATATATCTGAAGAGAGAGGAAAAGTGAGAAACTTAGAAAGACCCACCACTACTGTTTGGATATGGATTTAAAGATAAAAGGCGCTCTTTCATTTTTGCACCGTAGTCTCGTAAATGTATATAATTTTCAATACCTGTGGTTCCACTGTTATAAGACATACAAGTATACGAATTTCATTAATTTTCATGTCCAGTTTTAGACTGTTGCAGTTTGGTACGGCAAGGACGTGATGTTTCTCTTTGTTGCAGTCGAAAGCTCTGCAGTTGTCCTAGTGTTTTCTGCGTCAGAATTAAAATTGGAGGCCAATTTACTTCGACATGATTTAAAACACGAAGTGTTCTTGTAAATCCCCTGGGTCTTTCGAACCCAGAAGAAGGCCGCAGCAATCGTGGCCGAAACGTTGGTTGTTCTATTGCAGCAGTAGTTTTTACATTATGACGCGGTACCAAACCCAGAAAACTTTTATGTCGATCTTCCTCTCGTTTTCTGAAGGAAGGTAATGTTGACTTCAGTGCTTGTGTTGACATGGGACTCATTGCTCTACAGTACTAGCATCAAGCACATCAGTACGTAGCATCAACAGGTTAGTGTTCATCACGAACGTGGTTTTGCAGTCAGTGCAATGTTTACAAACGCGAAGTTGGCAGATGCCCATTTGAGGTAGGGATTAGCATGGAGCAATATCAGTGGCGCGGTACGTTTGTATCGGGACAGATTTCCAGAACGAAGGTGTCCCGAAGCAATTGATCGGCGTCTTAGGGAGCACGGAACATTCCAGCCCATGACTCGCGACTGGGGAAAACCTAGAACGACGAGGACACCTGCAATGGATGAGGCAATTCTTCGTGTAGTTGACGATAACTCTAATGTCAGCCTCAGAGAAGTTGCTGCTGTACAAGATAACGTTGACCACGACACTGTAAGGAGAGTGCTACGGGACAACCAGTTGTTTCCGTACCATGTACAGCGTGTGCAGACACTATCAGCCTCCACGGGTACACTTCTGCGAATGGTTCATCCAACAATGTGTCAATCCTCATTTCAGTGCAAATGTTCTCTTTACGGATGAGGCTTCATTCCAACGTGATCAAATTGTAAATTTTCACAATCAACATGTGTGGGCTGACGAGAATCCGCACGCAATTGTGCAACCACGTCATCAACACAGATTTTCTGTGAACGCTTGGGCAGGCATTGTTGGTGATGACTTGATTGGACCCCATGTTCTTCCACCTACGCTCAATGGAGCACGTTATCATGATTTCATACGGGATACTCTACTCTACCTGTGCTGCTAGAACATGTGCCTTTACAAGTACGACACAACGTGTGGTTCTTGCACGATTGAGCTCCTGCACATTTCAGTCGAAGTGTTCGTACGCTTCTCAACAACAGATTCGGTGACCGATGATTTGGTAGAGGCGGACCAGTTCCATGGCCTCCACGCTCTCCTGACCTCAACCCTCTTGACTTTCATTTATGGGGGCAGTTGAAAGCTCTTGTCTACGCAACCCCGGTACCAAATGTAGAGACTATTCGTGCTCGTATTGTGGACGGCTGTGATACAATACGCCATTCTCCAGGGCTGTATCAGCGCATCAGGGATTCCATGCGACGGAGGGTGGATGCATGTATCCTCACTAACGGAGGACATTTTGAACATTTCCTGTAACAAAGTGTTTGAAGTCACGCTGGTACGTTCTGTTGCTGTGTG
This sequence comes from Schistocerca gregaria, assembly GCF_023897955.1. NCBI lineage: Eukaryota > Metazoa > Arthropoda > Insecta > Orthoptera > Acrididae > Schistocerca > Schistocerca gregaria. The sequence continues at coordinate 308,016,625 of NC_064922.1, read as the reverse complement.
TTTCCGTTCCATGATAAATGTGATTTGAAGAGAAGTAACAAAAAGAGCTCTAACATGGAAAGTAAGCGTTTCCGGGCACATGTCCACATCATATATTTTCTTTCTTTGTGTGTGAGGAATGTTTCCTGAAAGTTTGGCCGTACCTTTTTGTAACGTCCTGTATAGGATTGGTTGTGTCTTCAGTAATTCCTATAAAATTCTAGGTTACTCTCACCACCCTCTTATGCTAATGAACGCAGTGTCATCGTCCACGTATGAAATGTAACAGGAAGTTGTCTAGAATGTAAATGTGCAAATATGAACTGAGCTGTAAATATTCAAGCAGAAAAAAGAGTAAAACTTTCCATACACCTGCTATTTACAGTTTCAAAGTTAACATTCTCTTATTATTGGGGTCTATTGATTATTTCATATGCTTTGCAGCCCTCTGTTTTTAAATAAGAGCAGAAACTGAAACGCTTCAAATCAACAACATAGAGGACAGTACATATTTCTGAAATATTTATCCCACTGAGATCATAATATCTCGTGAAATTCGGAAATACCACATTATTTGAAGGAGTACGGTGAAGAGTTCGTCCGCCTCCATGTTCACCAGAATATAAGGCATTTGCCTGAAGTTATTTAGAGAACCATGAAAAACGTAAATTAAAATGGCTGGACGGGAAACCTGTCGTTACTCCACTTGAAGATCAATCGAGCTGGAAATTCCTGCCAGATGAAACCTGTGTGCCGAACCGGAACTCGGTCCAGAGACGTTGCATTTCGTTGGAAATGCTCTCTCCGAATGAGCTACCCTGTCACGAAGCTGTCAGGGTTGGTACTGAGCCGTACCTTGGCCTGTACTCTCAGCCGGTAAGAAATACATCCGCTAAAGGCAATATCTCATTTTCAGTTCCGATTCAGCGACAGTTCTAATCTAGCAGTATGCTTCAAAACATCGCACACTCCGCTGCAAACTGAAATATTCATTGCCGGCCGGAGTGGCTGAGCGGTTCTACGCGCTACAGTCTGGAATTGCGCGACGGCTAAGGTCGCAGGTTCGAATCCTGCCTCGGGCATGGATGTGTGTGATGTCCTTAGGTTAGTTAGGTTTAAGTAGTTCTAAGTTCTAGGGGACTGATGACCTCAGAAGTTAAGTCCCATAGTGCTCAGAGCCATTAGAACCATTTTTTTAAAATATTCATTCTTGTTTCTTACGTAGCATCTAATTCTACATACATAAGTACTTACATCGCCTACGTTGGTGTAAAGATGCGCTGTACGCAGTCGTTATTGCTTGCTGCACATTACGTAATAATAATCACTGAATCAGCAAATAAATGCACTGGTAAATGAAGCCCACATTTTTATTAATATGGGGCTGTACTACTGGTTGCAGAGAACAAAATTACAAGGAAAACCTTTCTTCACCTTTTTCTCTGTTGCCTGCTGTTAGAGTTCTGAACAGCTAATTCGGCGGGTGCCTGATGCCTCCTACACGAAGAGAAACGGAGAATATTGTGGGTCGTGGATTGCCTACTTTCTGCCTCTGACCCACATCAGGTGCTGCACCCGTTCTCTCTCCTCACAAATAACAGTGCTACTATATGCACAACCAGGAGGCGCTAATTCTGCTTCGCACATTTTCTTCTCAAACTTACTTAACAGAAAATCTTAACATTCCCTGTTATTTGTGTTGTATTCGCTATATCTCGTTTAAGCCGCCCATAATAACAGTCCTATGGCTCAATAATCGTCACTATGTATATACTAAAAGGAAAACTGATACGACAGTTTCAAAGACCACATAGAGTCGACAGAGCAGTTATACTGGCAGGTCACGTGACATACTGAACCTTGCTACTGTGCACCTCCCCACGGTCCCCTTCCTCCGCTGTGTGCCACACAATGTCACAATTATTAAGCAGACCCTTTTTCAACAGTATTAACCACAAATATTTTCGTAGAAGGAAAAGATGACGATGTTTCTGATGTATGTATAATGGATGGCTTGTAAATTGCTCCTATGCTCTTTATAGTGACAGATGAAGGTGTTGATATAGCCAAGCATACTCGGGTCACTTCATTTACAGAAATTCCTTCTATGCCATTTTCATAGGACTAAGAACTGAAAATAGCCTTCTTTATAATGATTTCAGTTATTATACAACTATTAAAACTGATACACCGTGATCGTCCACCAGATAGTATTTTTTGCTGTAAATTAGCATACGAGAACCTACTTTCCATAACCTGAATGGTCCCTGAGTTTGCCGATGTTCGTTTCTAAAAATGTTCTGAAACTTAGGTAACCATGAAGCGCACCTAAAAACTATACATGCCTTATTTTATCACTTCAGGGAAGCAGAATAAGTGCTAGCAGGAAACCTTTACAACGTTATTGTAATTAGCACACGGCCATGTCGAAATATTCTGAATATTTGCATCTAAGAGAAGCATTTTGCTAGAGTATAAACAATAAGAATTAAAATCACCAAAGCTATAGCAATTAAATGTGCAGTGTTATCTACCAAACTCAGACTTGAACACAGAACCTCAAAAGTAAAAGATAACAGATTAAAGAAGGATGCATTTCGAGGCTCCATACAGCATGCAGTTATAAAGGGTCAGGAATTAACAGAACATATTCTTCTGTAAAACAGGCTCATTCCGGAAATTTTAAGAAAATTCGTCCCAGTAATTTAAAAGTAAACGACGGTCAAGTTTAGGAATTTTTTTGTATTACTAATTTTTATAGCTGAAATAATAGCTTATTTGCGTACTCTGTGGTTTCATGACAATAGCAGTGTGTCCAAATATTTTCCACATCTTGGCATTCTGATTGCATTCGACGAAATGTGGGACAGATTCGCGGGTACATACTACGAACCTTAGGACTGCTAGAAAGATAATATTTAGAGCATTTCTGTTCTCTGTGGTTTACAATAAAATCACTAACAATGAAGTTAGGCTTACTTTCCTGAGAGTTGTCTCTCAGTGGTTTCTTGCGTTGTAAGAGCTCAAGTATGTTGTTTCCAGTGATGTTTCAGCTATTTTTAACTGTATGAAATAACGCATTATTGTAGCCCTAACAGACATTTATTTTCAAATGCAATGTGATGTGGAACGATCGTTGTGTGCAAAAATATAAATGTGCAGCACGCCTACTGGTCATCATTGTCAACTGACGTGGTCAATGGACGCTTTCTGCCTTAACTGCTAAAAATGCGCGGTTCTAGTGGAGAGCAAAAGATTGCTAGAGCTTAATGACAGTAATGACATCTTCTGAGTTACTTGCACTAGAATATGTTAACAAATTCCCTATGAGGCAACTTGCCTCTGCAATCCGTTCTGCAATAAAATTTAAGGGTAGTTCCTCATTCTAATAAACGTAGATCTGATGATAGTAAACATACTCCACATCATGGTTGTAACCCTTGTATGATTTATCTCTGTAGTCACCTGTGCGTTCTATTTTTCATTCTGTGAAAACAGACCATTAAAGACTGATCTCTTATGCGAAATGGTCTCGGCGGTCGTTTTTGTAGAAAAAAAAAAGAAAGAAAGAAAGCTTGAAGTTTAACGTTCAATTCACGACGAGATCATTAAAGCAACGTTACACTACAGGTCAACAAGTGACTGGTTTTGCAGACCACATTTGAATATAATACTGAAAAATAAACCGTAAAGAATGTTGAAGGGAAATCCACTAACCACAGACCATGACTCTGTGTCTCGAGTGTTGCATCATCTCCGTCACAACATCTTGGAATCCGAAACCGTAGCCTGCTTTACTCTGGCAATGTTGACAATGGTCCTTAGGTTGCTAGACACGTAAATTTGGTTAACAATGTATGACTGTGGTTCTCTTCGCCGTCTGCACTTCCAATCATAGATATCGGCTACTAAGGACATCAGTGCCGTAGAATGCGCTCTTACAGCCATGTGTGTTGGCTCAGGATGAACTCAAAGAAGTAAACAGACGCAACCACCAGCCTACGCAGTACTGAAAATGCCAAGAAACATTTAAATTTTGTCGTCTTCATTCAGGCATGGCTCAAAAACAGTTTTCTATCTAATCTAACACTAACTTAATCAGCGCAAGCACGATTCAAAAATACGTAAGATGATTATGTTGCAATAATTACCTAGTGTACGAAGCAATAGTCGTTCTCATGAATGAAGTCCCCTAGATTTCAATATATATCGACTAAACATATATGAAACACTAATTTCTGCACTTGACCCAAGCGTTATAGTTAATTCTGTTAGAGAGAAAGAAAGAAACAGAAGATTTGGTTAACAATTATTAAAAGGCGCCCTGGAAGTGACTCTTTTAAGCCAAAAAAATACTCAGCCTTTTTTTACAACAAATAGAATACCAACAATTAATGTAGTAAATAAGCAGGACTCAATTAACAGAATGTTCCAAATTTTAGGGTGTATGCATTGATGAAAAATGAACTGGAAAACACATGTTACTGAACTACTCAAACAACTAATTTTAGCAACTGTTCCTCTTCATATTACTGCCAGCTTTGAAAACAAGCAGATCAACATTCTAACACAATTTTCATGTTTTCACTGGTTAATATCTTCTATTATAATTTTTTGGGTATCCGATGACACAAAATGAAAAAAGAAAGTACTGATTGAAGAAAAACGATTAGAGAGAAAATATGATTTCCTCAACCACATAACTATGGACGGCTCTTCCAGCAGCTATATATTTTAAGCAGTTCTTAACGATATTTATATATTTGTATATAGCGCATCCGCTAATGAAATTCGTCATAAAGATTCACTGCTGCTTGAGATGAGTTTTACATCCAGATATTCAACACTATATGAGAGAATGACCTATATTACTCAATATAAAAACTGCCATTCGCATACAATGTAAATCTACATGCAGCATCAAAGGTCTTCGCTCATTTGCCCAATAACATAAAACGTCTTACAAGTACCAAAACAAATTGTAAATCTAGTATAAAATCATTTCTTCTGGAGGACTCATTTTATTGTACCGATGAATATTTATTAAAACATGAAAGCAGATACAGGTAAAAAGAATTGGAGGAATTACGAGTTACATTGTTGGTGTGGTATTCAGTTGACAGCGTGGTCAGAGGCTCCATGCTGGCCAATCATGTTCTAGTATCCTTATCTGTTCAATACTATTGTGATCTACATGGCAATAATTATCGAACTACATGAAAAAAGACGTAAATTAGTTACGAACTACGGCGTGCACATACTTTAATCAGCATGTAGATGATGATGCGGCGCAGACGAATAGCGAAATTCTGCATGACCAGCTGAAGTGTCGGAACATCGAACTACATGAAAAAAGACGTAAATTAGTTACGAACTACGGCGTGCACACACTTTAATCAGCATGTAAATGATGATGTGGCGCAGACGAATAGCGAAATTCTGCATGACCAGCTGAAGTGTCGGAAAATCGATGCTGTCTATGACCACCTGAATGGTTGGTTTTAGAACTGCTATGATTTTAGGGTTATTGCTGTACACCTAGTCTTTAATACAGCCGTAGGAAAAGAAGTCGCATGTGTTCAGATGTGGAGAATATGGCGGCCAATCGAGGCCTACATCAGTCATCTCTGGGTATCCCAGAGCCAGAATGCGTTCCCCAAAGCGCTCCTCCAGGACATCAAACACTCTCCTGCTTCGATGTGATCGAGCTCTGTTTCGCATGAACCACATCTTGTCGAAATCAGATTACTTTGGATAATAGGGATGAAATCATCTTCCAAAACGATTCGGTAGTCACCGTGCAGTCAAGGAATATCACACCAATTATTCCGTACCATATAGTCACCTGTTGAGGTGGAAGAGACTTGTCGATTGCGATACGTGGATTCTCAGTCGCCCAAATACGCAAAATTTGATTATTGACGAACGCATCCAAATGAAAGTGGGCTTCATCTCTAAACCCAACCAAATCTCGCGTATGCTAATTCACATCACGCCCCGCGGCCAACCATGCAGTTTGCACGTTCTAATGCAAACCGTTCAGAAGTTATGACGATTTTATTTCATATAGTTCAATAATTATCACCTTGTCAATCCACTTCAAGCTCTCAATTATTTTCGAACCTTGGTCCCCCTCTACAATTTCTCCCACCTGTAACCAAGTTAACTATTTCTTTGTACTTCAGGATGCATCCATTAATCAATTCCTTCTTTTAGACAAGGTAGATCACAAATTTCTCTCCTCATGAGTTAAGTGCATCAGCTGTTCATTAATTACTCGATCTACCATGTAACCCCATTTATACGTGTCCTGTAAACTGACGAGTACCACTCGTTGATAATAATTGTAAAAATGATCTACAGAATATCCGAGGACTAACTAAGAACTCCGTTTTCAAATGTTTCTTTACGAAAGTAGTTACAGAAGAACTGCCACAGTTTAATTCTCGCACCACTGCAGACATGATTGACATAGATGCTGAGAAATATTTGAAACTGGTCAAATTAACTAAGGCTTCAGGATGCGTTGGAATCCCTGCCAGATAGGATCCAGTATTTTCAACTGTGTTACCACCCATTTTGACCATAATATACCCTAGATTCCTCGAACAGAAAACTGTACCAGAAAGCACTGATTACACCGGACTGCAAGATGAGTAGTAGAAGTGATCCAGAAAAGTATTGTTCAGTCGCAAATGACGTCCATCTGTTGTAGAATCTTGGAGCTTATTCTGGACTCAAAGTAATGAAGTATCTCAAAGACAAAGACCTCTTCCACGTCAGCCATTACCGATTCCTAAAACATCCGTCATGCGGAACGCAACTCGAATTTGTTTCACATGACATCTTAAAAGCCATGGGGAAGCCACTCAGATAGATGTAGTATTTCTTGGCGTCTGGAAAGCATTTGATTCTGTACTACACCAAAGCTTATCAATGAAAGCACGATCATATGAAGTTTTTGACTGAACTGAGAATTTCTCAGTAGAGAGGATGTAGCCTGTTATCTTGAAAAGCCGTCGAAAGAAGTGGAATTGACTTCAAGCATGTCGCAGGAGAGTATACCCGGATTCGTTAATGTATTTTGAGGTACTATCTGAAAAACGTTGCGCAAATATTCAGTCAGGTCTTGATAATATTTCAAAGTGATGCATAGAGTGGAAGTTTGCTTTACATATTCAGGAGCGTGAAACTGTGCACCCCCGAAAAAAAGGTAGCTTATTATGGCTATAATATCAATGAGTCATAGTAGGAATATGAAATGAAACGATCAGACAGGCTCAATCGTAGTTAAAGCAGGTGACAAACAGCGGTTCGCTGGCAAGATACTGGGAAAATGTAGTTAGCCTACAGTGAAGAATTTTTACAAAACGCTTTGCGTTGCATCTTAGAATATTACTCGAGTGTGCAGCACCCATGCGAAATAAATCCAATAGGAAATACTGAGTAAACTGAGGGCAGCGAGAATAGTTACAAGTTTGTTTGACTTCTAGAACAGAATTATGGAGATGCTGAAAATCTTGACCTAGCATGAGCATGAAGACAGACGCCAACTAGCTATCCCTTGAATTCCTTACAAATTTGTAAGAACGGTTATTAAGGGAGGTATCTAGAAATACACTTCAACCTCCTATTCATCGCTCTCGTAGGGAGACCAAAGACAATATTAGTCTTACTAGAGTACTCACAGAGGCAATTCTTCAGTCATTCTGACCACGCTCTAATGCAATTAGAACATAGAGATACGTTAACATTTTTTTGAACGCTAAGGATATTCTACCACGCTCTTCATAGTCTCCTGCAGAATGTGTACTATCTGATGTAAGATTGCCAGACACCCCCATGTAACGCGGAACAGACCACAAGACGTCACAATAGGCGTATCAGCCAATAGAAAAGGGGTTGGGGTGGACCATGTTTTTTGTAAAGAATCAGTAACAGCGGAATGGGTAGGACAAGACAATTTAGTGAGGCCAAATGGTTCAGATGGCTCTGAGCTCTATCGGACTTAATATCTGAGGTCATCAGTGGCCTAGAACATAGAACTACCTAAACCTAACTAACCTAAGGACATCACACACATTCGTGGCCGAGGCAGGATTCGAACCTGCGACCGTAGCAGCAACGCGGTTCCGGACTGAAGCACCTAGAACCGCTCGGCCACACCGGCCGGCTTAGTGACGTCAGATCAGCAACCATTATTGAATGTCACCTGAGTGAGAAATATGTCAAGAACATTTCAACCCTTCCAAATCTGCCCTAACGACTGTTGGCGATGTGTCTGTGAACTGGAAACGCGAAGGAAGAACCGTAGCGAAACCAAGGCCAAGCAGACCTCATGTACTGACGGAGACGAACCACCGAGCATCGTGAATGGTCGTTGTTAAAGTCGCATCTAATCAACGGAAGGAATCACTTGCGCGTTCCGAGGGGCTATCAACTATCCAGCCAGTACGATGACTATGAGTAGGTAATTAAAAAGAATGAGTTCCGTAATTAATTCTAAGCGACGCTTGAGCTGGAGTTAAAAGCGGCAACACAGGACTCTGGATGAACGCAAGCGATTTGGAGTGCTGAATCACGCTGCACTCTGTGGCAATCCGATGGAAGAATTTGTGTTTGACTAATGGCTGGAAAACGTTACTTCCCATCATATGTCGCACAAACAGTGACTCACTGTGGAGGTGGCATTACGGTGTGTCTAGAAAATGCTATATGTAGAAGGATAACGATACTTTTTGCAACATTGTAGGAACAGTCCGGAGACGATAACTGCGTATCAATATGACAGTGCAGCCTGTCATAAATCATCATCTTTGGGCAATGGTTTGTGACTAATGACATTGCTGAATTAGTCTGGACAGTGGAGAGTCCGGTCTCTACCCGATGGAAAACCCAAACTATGAGTTAGAACGTCGGAATCGCTTCGCAGCCCAGCTTCCATAATCACTGCCTGTAGTTTCGGCTGCTCCGTCTTGTGGCACAATGGGGTGCAGTTCCTCGACAAACATTCAGACGCCTGATTGAAAGAGTCCCCAGTAGTAAAAGCGAAGGGTGGACGCACCTCATAATAATGTCTACTGATACGCCCCGGGTACTTTTTATCAGATAGTGTAGATATTAAGTTATAAGGTGCTTCTCTACCTCAGGCTTGACACCATACCGGGCACGTCAGTGGATTGCGTCGCTGTGTCTCAGGCTGTGAGGGTGACGCAGTGGCTGATGATACACTGTAAACTTTCTATGAAAATTTTACTATAAATGAAAATGCTGTATATTCTTTTTCAAAGCCTTTCTCTTCGCGTGACTTGAGCGTGAGACGTTGTATTCAGTTACTGAAAAATACTGATGGTTCGTTAGTCCTGTGTTGCTCATGCCAACAGTGTCGTGAAAAAAAACTGAATTTGAAATAATGAAAATTAATCTAATAAAATGCCAAAAGTGACTAATTGAGTGCTCTTTGAAGATTATTTTACTGAAACTCGGTACTGAAAAGTACAATATGAAAGCTGCGTGACATGAATTGCAATTTATGTCTTGAAATGTCGACAAAAATGAAATACTGCTCTACGCAGAGGAAAAACAACTGTCTGAGGTTGCCTACAATGTTACTGCAAATTAATTTGCCTCCTCAGCACAATATTTGATAATTTTGACTACAAACTGTTTCCTCATAAGAATGCAAAGTGACATCTGTCCTCAAATAAAAGTAACTTACATAATGCATGGCATGCTGTTTTGTGTCTGGTGTACTGACGTTCTCAAAGGCAAATTAAAATCATCAAATGCAGCAGCAGCTAATGATAAAAGTAATCTACTCATTACGAAATTTGTTTTTTTGCTTCTCAGAAACAATCTGTGGCTCCGTGTGCAGCAAGGTACAAGGCACACGCGACAAAATATTCAAACCTTTACTAATGATGATGGAGGAGCGTTTTATTTTAAAGAAAATAGTTCTTGAAGAATTAATTCTGATTATTTTCAGAAAGACTGTATAACATAAGAAGACTCTAATTGTTATGATGACGACGAACGAGTCGTGACCGATGTTGACTGGTGGCCAGTGCTAAATAGAAACATATAAATCACAGCAGGTTTGTCAGTAACGTCGATAAGGTGCTGACTGCATGGTCGGGATCTGCAACGCCTAAAGTAATTAGAAGTCATTGGTAAAAAATTATGTATATGGTCTGTAACTGGTTGTACAGGTTTCTTCTTGGCTGCATACATATAAACAGATAGCTATTGAGGCTTTACTTAGGCCATACGTTACTAAGCGCCTTGTTAGAGGTTGCTTCCTATCAGCTGAAGGCTATGCTCCTTTACTACTTGACGTCCCGAGCAAGAGTGGACTAGGGCTCGCTAGAAACCTGAAACAAGCCGCGGAGCGGCGATGGTCGCGACTCCGGCTCCAACGATACTACACTATTGGCCATTAAAATTGCTACACCACGAACATGACGTGCTACAGAAATTTAATCGACAGGAAGAAAGTTCTCTTATATGCAAATGATTAGCCTTTCAGAGCATTCACACAAGGTTGGCGCCTGTGGCGACACAACGTGCTGACATGAGGAAAGTTTCCAATCGATTTCTCATACACAAACAGCAGTTGACCGGCGTTGCCAGGTGAAACATTCTTGTGATGCCTCGTATAAGGAGGAGAAATGCGTGCCATTACGTTTCCGACTTTGATAAAAGTCGGATTGTAGCCTATCGCGATTGCGGTTTATCGTATCGCGACATAGCTGCTCGAGTTGGTCGAGATCCAATGACTGTTAGCAGAATATTGAGTCGGTGGGTTCAGGAGGGTAATACGGAACGCCGTGCTGGATCCCAACGGCCTCGTATCACTAGCAGTCGAGATGACAGGCATCTCATCCGCATGGCTGTAACGGATCGTGCGGCCACGTCTCGATCCTTGAGTCAACAAATGGGGACGTTTGCAAGACAACAACCAACTACACGAACGGTTCGACGACGTTTGCAGCAGCATGGACTATCAGCTCGGAGACTATGGCTGCGTTTACCCTTGACCCTACATCACAGACAGGAGCAGTTGGGGTGGTGTACTCAACGACGTCATTTTTCCGGATGAATCCAGATGCTGTTTACAGCATCATGATGGTCGCATCCGTGTTCGGCGACATCGCGATGAACGCACATTGGAAGCGTGTATTCGTCATCGCCATACTGGCGTATCACCCGGCGTGATGGAGTGGTGTGGCATTCGTTCCACGTCTCGGTCACCTCTTGTTCGCATTGACGGCACTTTGAACAGTGGGCGTTACATTTCAGATGTGTTACGACCCGTGGCTCTACCCTTCAAATGGTTCAAATGGCTCTGAGCACTATGCGACTTAACTTATGAGATCATTAGTCGCCTAGAACTTAGAACTAATTAAACCTAACTAACCTAAGGACAACATACACATCCATGCCTGAGGCAGGATTCGAACCTGCGACCGTAGCGGTCTCGCGGTTCCAGACTGACGCACCTAGAACCGCACGGCCACACCGGCCGGCGCTCTACCCTTCATTCGATCCCTGCGAAACCGTACATTTCAGTAGGATAATGCGCGACAGCATGTTGCCGGTTCTGTATGGGCCTTTCTCGATACAGAAAATGTTCCACTGCTGCCCTGCCCAGCACATTCCCAAGATCTATCGCCAATTGGAAACGTCTGGTCAATGGTGGCCGAGCAACTGGCTCGTCACAATACTCCAGTCACTACTCTTGATGAACTGTGGTATCGTGTTGAAGCTGCATGGTCAGCTGTACCTGTACACGCCATCCAAGCTTTGTTTGACTCAATACCAGGCGTATCAAGCTCGTTATTACGCCCAGAGGTAGTTGTTCTGGGTACTGATTTCTCAGGATTTATGCACTCAAATTGCGTGAGAATGTAATTGCATGTCAGTTCTAGTATAATATATGCGTCCAATCAATACCCGTTTATCATGTGCATTTCTTCTTGGTGTAGGAGTTTTAATGGCCAGTAGTGTAATACGGACCGCGGTCGAAAACTTCAACCCCTAACAAGTGTGGTATCGAACGTTTATACCACACTAACAACTACAAAATCCTCTCATTACTAACAAAAGTCACAGACATTTAAACTAATTGCGCTACTTGTGACTAATTAAAAAAGGAAATCAAACTAACACTAATCACGAATGTTATTAGTTGTCTGTGGGACGAAGATTTCCTTTAGTTAATAGTTCTGACAAACAAACATTTCATTCTTGCGCTTGCATTGATTACTTTCAAAAATACTTCCAAAACAGTCTTCGTCATGAATGGAATCAAAGAAATTTTCACCTCTGTAAAAAAGTATTCCTTATAGTTTCTCTCATATTCACAAATATCAAATCCCCTTCTCTAAAACTTCAATCGCCCGCTACTTTGCCTCAAATAAGAATGTCACAGGCGAGCAACCGAATCACAGATAAATTTAAACACAGAGTCAAAGAACTTATTCACTATTTGTGCAGCGCACTCATTCATCTTTGTTCCAGTGCAGTAAAGGTGTATTATTTAGATGGCGCAAAACATATGTAAGCCTTAACAAGACGCACCGCGTGTTGCAGGTTCCGGCACCTGGACACGATGGTGCGGCTGAAGGCGCAGCGCGGCAGCAACAGCGGCCAGGGCAGCGGCTCGTCCAAGTCGCCCTCCCCGGAGCACGAGAGGGAGCGGGATAAGGAGCGCGACAAGTCGCCGCGCCGCTCCCCCATCATGGGCCGGCGCCAGCCGTCGCCCTGCAAGGAGCACCACTGAGCCGCCTCGTCGCCCGCCCTCACACTCCCTCTATTTTTCCTTCACTCCGCTCTTATACTTCTCGAGCCCCTTAACTCTCCGCCTGACTAAAAAGCGCCTCCGTTTAGCGTAACTTAGAGTGCCTGCATACAGTGTGGAGCAGCTAAGACAGAGAACCACAAATTTATTCTGAATGAATAAATATACTGAGATGCGGCTTTCTCCAAGAGTCAAATTTTCTGACGTACACAAGTAATATTTAATGTTTATAGCTACCAGATTATGACAGCGACTTTTCTTTTTCAACTTGACCTATATTAATTGGCACTGGAAACAGCCTTCGAAGAGGACTTCCATTGCATAACAGTGTCAAAACGTGATTGCCTATTAACAAGATGACAGTGCCTCACGCCACTGATCCGACTTCAGCAGGATTCACAAAGGTCTATTTTATTTTACCTAATGTAAACACACACATTATTCAGGTATCGTTCGTGTGTTCATTATTATGACTGTCATGTGAAAAGGTCGAAATGTTGACCTGGTGCACTGTTGCACGCTATGCAGCGATTACGGACAGACAATAGTGCATCCTGAATTACATCTGGTATTACTGCAGCGCAGGTCCGCATGTAATGAGGGAGACCAACCATCGAGCATTGTGAATTGTCGTTGTTAAAGTCGTCTCTAATCAACGGAAGGAATCACTTGCGGGTTCCGAGGTGCTGTCAGCTACCCAGCCAGTACGGTGACTCTGAGTAGGTAATAAAAAAGAATGGGGTACAATTTTAGAGTAGCTTCTCATTAGCCACGCATTTCTGTAGTTAGTTCTAACCGACGCTTGAGTTGGAGTTAAAAGCGGCAACGCAAGACTCTGGATGACTGCAAACGATTTGGAGTGCCGAATCACCCTGTGCTCTGTGGCAATCGAATGGAAACATTTGCGTTTGACTGATGGCTGTAAAACGTTACTTCCAATGATATGTCGTGCAAACAGTGACTCACGTTGTAGGTGGTGGTGGAGAAACAGTTCGGAGACGATGACTGTGTGTCAGCATGACAATGAATCCTGTCATAAGCCAGAATCTTTGGGGCAATGGTTTGTGAATAATAACATTGCTGAAGTAGACTGGACAGTGGAGAGTTCCGGCATGAACCCGACGGAAAACCTAAACGATGAGTTAGAGCGTCGGAATCGCTTCACAGCCCAGCGTCCATAATCACTGTCTCTAGTTTCGGCTCCTCCGTCTTGTGGCAGACTGGGGTGCAGTTCATAGTATTTCATAGCTTTGGAAGGCGTCGGTGTTCCCTCGTATATTCCCACAGCCAGAGGTGTTAATCCAATTTTGTGTTTCCCGAACGTCCAAGCCTACGATGCTCATCTGTTCTGTTAAGAATATATCATCTGCGCAGAATTATGGGGACAAACCTCATGTTGGTACCACATGTATTGTCATACGTAGAGTAGTGTGTGCTCCGACATTTGTGGGGCCTCATCTGCTCTTGTAGATCCTGTCCTTGTAGCGCTGTTATCGCGCTTATATTTGATGAAGTTCGACACATCTTTTGTCGGTGTCTTCTTCTAACGCTCTTTCCGATGCTGCAGAAAAATGTACACATGTCAACTGAAAAAATAAACAAAATTTTTAAAAAAAGTCAAGTTGTTGACGTTATTAGATAGCTATAAACAATTATGCTGGTGTACGTCACACTTCCTGCTGTAAGTTAGTGCAAACTGAACGTTTATTGTATTTATTCGTTCTGGATGAATTTCGGCTGGTCTGTATCATCTGCCTCATCTTGCAAAGAGAGAATGGCCAACCATAGTATCGCTGCTGACTGGTTGACAGCTCAGGACGCCATGTTTGTAGCGGTTTGGTGTTTGCTTCGGATAATGTAAGGCGTACGGTACTGTTGTAAATTGTTTTAACACTATGTACACAGAGTGCTTGGTATGTTATTTGCATATCGGGATATGGTATGTCTCGTCGCACAATTGCGTGTCTATTGTGCTTCCATTTTACGTTACGTAACATAGAGAAACCCTCATCTTGTGAAGCGGTTTTTTAGCGATAGTTCGCAAATAAGGTTTCCCACAACAGTTTTTCTAGAATACATTTTGCCCGAAGGTGATTTACTAATAACTACTACTTTGATTTAGCTGATTATGACCGACAATATAGAGCCGTGCCAGGTTCTTCCACTGATGGCTGTAAAACTTGAAATGAAGATGGCTCCATGATGCTAACATTTCCAGTAAACAAAGATGGAAAAAGACGAAAATGGTAATTACCCTACAAGAGGGAAATCATAAAGTCGCCTTAAGACCAACTGCAAATATTTCTTTTCTGTATGAAGTACTATTTTGTCCTCTGACAGACACTAGCAACATCCAACCAATAATACTTCGCAGGAACCTATCGCCCAAATTCTTGTTAGAAATGGAGTGAACAAACTTATATTGTCAAGAAAAGAACAAAAAATTCCATAATTTTGCTGCTAAACAGTTGTCCTAGTGTGATTTTTCCAGTACAAAGATAGTTAAATTCGTTTCTGATTTATGAAGCAATACACTGCGGCTCTTAGGAAACTAACGCTACTCTATCGCTATCGCTTGCGCGTTTATCCCGCGGTTGCGCAGGATCGGCTTGGTTAGGTAAGGATTTGACAATGTTAATGTTAAGGGGTGACCAGATGCCCTTCCTGCTGCCACCGTGTACCCCCTGAGATGGTATCCATGGAATAGTGCGAACGTGTTCACATGTCTAAGACTCGAGTAAGTGAGGCAAGATGTGGGGACCAGCCCGGTTTTCGCCTAGGAGGATGTGGAAAACCGCGTCAAAACCACATCCAGGCTGGCTGGTACACCGGCCCGCGTCGTTAATCCGCCGGGCGGATTCGATCCGGGGCCGGCGCGCCTACCCGAGTCCAGGAAGCAGCGTATTGGCGCTCTCGGCTAACCTGGCGGGTCATAGTAAACTGACGCTATGTTACTTACTAAACCGCGCTCTGATGTTGCTTGCGTTTTTCCACGCATATGATGACAAAATTTTGCTAAATTTGTGACTTTTATTCGTAACCACTGGTTGGTTTGTTTTGTAATCATTAACGATACGTCCATATAAGCATCTAAGTGAATCAAGAGCTACTTTTTAGTAATATCGGAAGAGCTACAGCGATGCACCGAAAATACATTTTGCAGGGTTGGGAGAAGATTTTCAAGGCTTAGTAACTTCAAAAATTAATATCCCACCAGGAAATGTTGCTTAGGTGTCGCTTATGAAATCTATGTCTTTTTGTAGTCGGCAACTTACTGCGTTTCATCTTACAACGCCACCTAATTGCACATCCTGAGCGCGGTCTAGTATAAACATGGCAGCCGTTGGAGGATTGGCCACTTTCTATGTAGGCTGTCTATCGCACGTTTTAATGCCGTGAAACACCGCTCCTCGATCTCAATACTGGACATGAAACAGTAATTTTGTCTCATTACCAACAGTATCTATCATAATGAATTTGGAAGGAGTACTCTAATGGTTGTTCGCCCGTTGTCGCTGTGAATCAATATTTCAGTACCAAATAGCACTCGTTGTAGATACAAAGGCACTCATTTGTTACCGAGTATCTGAACGAATTTCTCAGATATTTTGTTCCAAATTATGCCACAGATAAATAAAATATGTAAATCAGATGGCTTTCATGGTCATTTCCCATAAAATTCTTCCGTGCTATACACCACATCATGGTGTAAAATAGTGCACCAACACATCGGTCATTGCAATCATCAGGATATGTAATACTAATGGGGTAATGCCAAGAGTGAACAAGATCAGGTATGAGTGTAAAATTACATCGGAGACAGGGGAATGACCAACAACAACTCGACTGAAAGACCAAGGGCGTCAATATTACAGATCGAACATCATGAATCCGCTGTGTCAGAACACGATTATGGTTGTGTTTTCAGGAAGCTCGCGTGCTAACTAGGCATCCATTTACCTTCGAAAGGAATACGAGAGGGATGATCGAGATCGTCAAGCTGACCGCCAACCTGCCCCGCCATGTAAAACCATAGGAAAGTCAAGTCATTATCTTTAGCCATATCACACTACGTTTCTGATGTCCAGATTTCCATTTCTCCATCTAAAATCAACTCATCGCTCTGACTAACACGTTAAAATATTTGGTACTAAACCTCGACAGAAAACTAACAGGTGACGCCCACATCCATTCCATCCAACACAAAGCACGAAACCCGTTAAGATCACTGTAGTAGGCTGCACCTGGGATCTACATTATTTTACGATTATCCTCATCTATAAATTCCCTTCTGCTCACCTAGGCCAACGTTGCCTGGATTCCGCAAGTCCTGAATCATACCTGTCTCGGGAAATCTTGAAAAGACATGCAGTCTCCCTAGCCTTCCGCATCCACCTCCCTTCCCCAACTCCCATCCTGTAGCATCTCACCCACATTCCATACCTTCTTCTCACCCTAGAACACCTTCGTATCCAATATATTACTCGCAAAACCCAGTCCCGGTACCCAGAATCCCACCCACTAATCAGCAATCCAGCTATGTTGCTGTGCTGTGCCATTGCATCCATACTCAACATTCCATTCAGCTAAATGCAGTATCCATCGTTTCCTGCCGGAATTTCATCATCAACCCCCCCCCCCCCCCCCCCAACGATGAAATCCGTCCCGAGATATACATCTTGTTCAACTCTGGTCACAAAGTTCCACCTCACACCAGCCTTCTACTCCCCCCCCCCCCCTCCCCCCTCCCACCTTTACACTTTTCTCTCCTCAACCTTCCTGTCTTCCACCACAGCATTATTCACATTATCATCAATGATTATATTTCAGTTGTAAAATATAATCATTTATAAAGTTATATAATCAATATTGTCAATCAATGGGTCTCTTAAAAAGTCATCATTTATTGTCATCTTCCATTATATAAAAAAACCACACACACACTCGAGCTAAAGTTACCTTAAACCAACAGCATTACACAATGTGATGAAGGCCACTTACAAAAGTGACCAAAACGTTGGTACGTCATTTTACAACATGTAGCAGTCTATAATAAAAAATACGTTTACAGGAAATAAATGATATACGAAAAATTCCGTCTAGAAAAAAAAGTATGTGTCTCATGCTGGATGTCAAAAACACCTCCCATAATGTGATGAAACCAAGTTTAGTCTTTGCTAAGGTGAAAGAGCCGCCGCTTTAACATTCTAGAAAAACAGACGTAGACACACAAGTATGGTACGCTACAAACAGAGCGCTGTCACGAATAAATGTGCTACAGGAACACAAACTACATTTATTTACTGTCCTTATTTGCTGTTCATATTATCTACGAACTTTAAACAACCAATTCACTCAAGGATAGTAACGATGAGTTTACAAGAAAGCTCGATAGCGAATAGTATTTTACTTTCAGTTCGTCTTCCATCTGAGTAAGAGCTATTTCTTTTTGTCGAACTTCGTAACATAGAGCGAAAAGCACAAACTACGATACGTTCTAGCTGTTAAAAGGATTGCAAAATAATTTTTACACCCGAATTCAGCGGAATTCAGTCCGTCACAGACGTCAAAAATAATTTACCTGCAAAATTTTACGGACTGAATACGCAAGTGTAGATTGAATTTCTTAGTACCAAGTGATCCACTTTCCTTAAATCTTACTCAGAACGTACCCAGTTTTTGGTGATCAATGACAATATTTTTTGAGAGGTACTTGGAGTACTACAGAAGATCCCAACGCTCCTAGGTGACAATACGGAGTACACTGACTCTCGAATTATCGTTTCACACTCTTTCTCTCCTTTCCCAACTCCATTTGAGAATCATATATCGCCATTGCGCTCATATCCATTTGCTTGAAAAACAAAAAAGTCTCATCATTTCATTTGTGCGCGTCTAAAATTTATCTGAAGAAAGTTGTGGAGATTTAAAAATTAGAATTTCATTTTCTTTCTCTCGCAAAAATAAAAATTTATAACAGTATTCTGAGGTTCCGTCGGGAACCTTTCAGAGCGAAGTCTTATATTCACAATATTACTTCGTATTATTTTTTTAAATATTATAATCCTGTTCACAAGCTGTGACAGAACCACAGAGAAGGTATTTTTCTTCACTGTTGTCAGTATGGTACAAGCAACTGCCTCATAGCTCAACCATATAGATTATTGAAAATAGGAAGTTTTTCTTCGTTTCCGATCGTCTATTTTTTGCTTTTTTCCTTCTCGTCACACAGTTCTCATCTTTGGAGTAGATATACGGACGCTCCGTTGCACCATTTACATAGTGCGGTGTTTTAACACTTTTAACATCGTGGGAGTAAGTTCATAAGCTTCTCCGTCTGTTCTGTAAATCTTTCCGTCATATCGTAGGCAGTAAACATAATGACGTTATCAGTAAATCGCCTGCTGTTTCATTTGCTATGCTAACGTTACGAAGTAACAAGACACACTCCCTATTTCTTCTTGCATGAGCGTTCGGTATAACGTGACCTCATCGGGTTCCTCAGACGGTTAGGGTAAAAGCTGGATTTGTCTGTAGAGATACCTCAGGAACACCTGTTTCTACAAACACAGTTCTTTCTCAGAACTACCTTTCTTTCTCGTCTTTCATGCAGTTTGGCGAAGAAAATGTAGTCTCAGCAAAACATTTATAAAATCTGAAGTGTTAAGTGTGGTTTGGGTTACAAACAAAGTTGCACTTTTCTTGTATCGGTGTGTGGCGGAGAAGACCAACGTAAAAATCGCAAGGAACGATGAACCACCATTCATTTCAAAGTGACACAAAGGAAAAATGTTATCCTCTCTTCGATTTCATGTTTAAGATCTTTTGAAAATTTAAGAATCTTGGATTTCATTTTTTCTATTAGCTCACTTGGTGTTGAAATATATAATCTGACTTTTACAAGGACTCTAATCTATGAGAGAAGACAAAAGCCAATAATAACAAAAAAATCGGTAGAGATTAGCAGCTTTCGATTCGCATGAAAATGCACCTCATTTGCTGATAAATGCGGGGTTCTCATATTTTAATCCCCTCAGTATCAGCTATTCTGTAATCTCAAGCCCAGGAATGCATGCATGTGTGTGTGTGTGTGTGTATGTGTGTGTGTGTGCGTGCGCTATGTTCAATTTGTTTATTACTAAAGATTTAAGTAATTAAACCTTCAGACTGCCGAAATGATTTCATGTTATTTGTCATTCCTTTTATTCAATGTAAAATCTAAATACTGAATGTTCGTGTATATATTTACTGATGTTGTAGTAATAAGTGTTATAAAAATTTCGAATTGTGTTCTCGTATAAAACGGAAGTAATAAATGACAATACTGCATCATTATTATTATTCATTCTTCATTCATATGACTTACATATCTCTTTTGGAGGCAGCTAATATTATTCAGTTATTCGTCTTAAAAGAAAGTACTTGCTTAATAATATGGCAACTACAACTGCATTTTGTTTAAAACTGAGTTAATAAATATGAAATGCCATATTTGCTCACAAAGGAATTGTACCAAATCTTATGTAGTTTGTGACTTTGTAGCTCTAACATTTTCCACTGTCTTCCTTAGATGCAGTTTTGCAGCAAAGAGAGAAGTATCAAGAAGCGGAAAATATAAGAATTTAACACTTGCAAATGAATAATCGGAAAGAGAAACTGTAATAAGAAAAGACCTTTGTGTATATCAGTATAGGTGGTATAAAACAGTATTAAAAGACAACAAAATGTAAATAGGTGAGTAACTGACATTTAACTCACAGGAATGTTAATACCATGATTCACTGATGTCCACGAAGTTAGTGAAAGCCTGCAAATTACTGACCAACTAAACGACGTGAGTGTGTGTGTGTGTGTGTGTGTGTGTGTGTGTGTGTGTGTGTGTGTGTGTGTTTGCAGTCCATATTAAACGGGAATATCTCGTCTGGTTCCACCGCCTTCTGACACTCCGAATTTCTTTCTGCTCCTAGTATCTCATCCTTGGAATAACGTACCCATCTTAACTTATACTCTATCAGCCAACAGCAACAGTATAAGACATCTTTTCCCTGACGGCATATAATCTATATAAATTTTTCTTCGAACAACACCCCAAATTTTCGTCTCTTTGACAGAACTGGCATAATTTACTGAAATATCGATGTTTCGACTTGTCGATAAATCGCCTGAATTATATCGATGTTAATCTTAGAAAACTATGGGCGTTAACAAAGAGAGGAATATTACCGCTTATTCATGGTCAGAAACGAAGCTCCCATTTTCTTAATTATTTCCAATATGAGTGACTTGTGATGGGACCAAGTATATGACGGACCTGTAAATTGTTACTATTCCAATAATGATACATTTACTGACAGCGCTGAAATGAGTTTTTGAATCTAGTTTAGAGTTAGCAGGCATAAATTTGTAATCAAAATGGTTTGCTTTTTAACCATTGGTACAGAAACATTGACCTACCAAGTAAACGTGATCGGTGCATGTTTTATACATCCTGTCAAATTTCTACAGATGAGCAGATTTCAGGCTGGAGTTTTGGAGAGTATGCAGTTACCGACAGATAAAAACCAAATAATTCGTGGAATTTCTATAACAAGTATGATTATAGGTTTCTCCTGAACATTATCAACTCAAACACTCAAATAATGGAAATTTCTGTTCCTTAGCAGTTACGTCTCCAAAGCGGCCAACATGAATGGAGGTTATAGTGTAGAAAGAGGAATGTAGTAAACAACCTTTGACGAAACTAAAAATCTTTCCATCATGTAGACTGTAGAGATGCAATGAGTCCTCACGTCCAACGTCATTTTCAAAGTTTTTCCTCTCATTTTTGTTCGTGTCTCAAATGAGCACGTATTTAACAATGTCGTTATCTTCTTTATTACGTGTCATATATCAGTATGGTACTAGAAACGCTTACTGGATCTATGTTTTGTCAAGTTTATTTACTATGATATGTGAATAAACAGTGATTATGTACACCCAAGAGCCAGTAACATTATACAGAAAATACAATCATGAAATCTTTGTATATGGGCAAATGTATCGAAATCGTAGATATGTCGATTATATAGTACTGATAAATAAAAATCAATACAATTTCTTTGAAATATTGCTATTTCCAATATGTCAATAATTCCTACCTATCGATATATCTTCAAATGCTCATGGATGAAGATAACACGAACCACCTTAAAGGAATAACCATCAACTCTGCCGTCACACACCAGTGTAGATCTTTAAATCTAGCTCTCACCTTTAAATTTATGACAGCCCTCAGAGGAAAATTTCTAGTGGGAAGGCTGTGACAGCCTGCTTCTGCGTAGAGAGTAAGAGTTGAGATAACAATAAAGAGCAAACAGAATAGTTAAATTGTAGTCTTTTCTTTACAAGGTGATAGAGTGGCACCAACATCAGGAAAGCTATACATGAGCACGATTACAAAAAAGAGTGATAGGAGTAATGATTCGCTTAAAATAAGTACTTTCCAGTCCACAACTGTCATGCTCATCAATGTAAAAAAAAGCTAGGACGTAACATTTAACAGTTTTTCCACTATTTTACTTGTTCTTATTTGTGTAGGAAACGGGGAATATCACTTGGGGATAGCTGAGGAGTTATTAACACATAAAATCCTTATATAGACTTTTATCTTTCGTTTCTTAGTTTATACCTCTTCAGCTCCATTTATAGATACTACTCTGCTTTCTGTGACGACGAAATATGAAATGTTTCGAATTTCTAGGCCAGCTAAGTATGCTATAACAATATGTTTGAGCTTTTAAATTAAAAAGAAAAATACCTAATCTCACATTAACACTTGCTGTTGTTTAAACTTGTGTCACACGTTTTATATTCTTACCAATTTACTGTCCCTGAAGTGATACAGTGACACGTATAACAAATTAAAAGCCTTCCCTATCTTGAGCTGAAAGATCAGCACAATAAAAAATATAAATGTATACGGGGCATTTATAAAGGTACCCAGATGTGCTCCATTACGTCGACACAGGGCGAAGTGAGACACTGAAGAATTTAAACCATTTCAGGTCAAAGGTAGGTACATGTCATACCACTGGCCTGCAGAATACGAGTTATGAGGGTTTCCACTAATTTCATATGAGAGTGAGACAGTATGTAATTTACAAGTTATTATACAAAGAATAATACTGTTTCAGAAAAAAGTACGCATATTTCACAACAAAATCTTCCTGTAGGCGGGGGTAATTTTGAGCCTTGTTTCACAACCGTATGAAAATTGACAGGGCAAAACTGTTTAGGATAGTGTGGGACCTATGCTTTGTTTTTCATTACTGCAGCTGAATCAAATGGAAATATTTTTTTTTATATAACATGACATGAAGACCTCGGTTGTAACGAATGGTGAGGGATAGTCAAGGAGAAGCAGAGTTATTGCCAGTGAAACATAGTATGTGACGTGCTCATTCATATTAGTTGGCAGTCCCACTATCAACGGACAAATGGCGGCTCTGTCTGTAACCCCAGATTTTTCGCTAGTGGCAGCTTTGTCAGGATGTGTGTATGCAAACAGTTCTAAGCGCCAACGTGTATACCAATAGTAGCAACGCATGCGGTGATCGTGCCAGGAAAATGCTTTTGGGAGACGATCTGTACGAATTTGAGGATCTTGTGTGTAATTACGGCGCAGATAAAGATCATGAACATGTTCCTGAACACAAATGTGCTTCAAAAATTGTTGGTAATCAGCTAATGGGAATATTTAATTGAACAAGTAAGAAATATTGTGTCCCTTGCCACAGAAAACGTTTTGGTAGAAATCTTAAGGCCTCTGCTAACATCGTTTACTGTGTAAGCACTTGCTAAAATGAATTTTTGTATTATGCCGAATCATAGATTAATTTTTGATGTTGTTATATTTTATTATTGCAAAAACTGTTACCGCAAGCCTTAGCAATAAAAACTGAAGCAATTCGAATTTTACATTTGTATTTTTTAAGAGTTCATAGCAATGTTTCGTTAACCCGCTCAGAAAGTAACAACTTGTAAGTCAATGCTAACCTGTGTTAAGCGCACACTGTTTCCAAGTAAACAGGGATAAATACAAAGTGACGAATTTTTAATAACAAAATTTTGCATATAATTCATTATTATAAAAATATGTCGTTGCTATAGATAAATTTTAAAAGAATGACTCATTTAAATATAAAAAATCTCATTGCATGTACCTGAAATATTTGTGATATTTTCTTGGAACTTCAATGCGGAGTTTCACAAAACAACAAACTTTCTCCTTACCATTACTTACAGTGGAGGTCTTCGTATTAAAGAGGAAGGAACAAATTTTATTCGGGTGGGGAAACGTAAATGATTTGTGGCGTTGCCCTACGATTTTGTACTTCAGGATAACACAGTTTCTTTATTCATCTCATTTGGCAATATTGGGACGGGTATTCTCACCGAAGACCAAGAGCCCTTCCGTGAAGTATACTTTAAAAAAGGATTTTAGTTTATTAGCTTTACCCATTTTTGTGAGAGTGTTGTAGCAGAAGTCAACTTTTAAAATGTCTCTCTGCGGCCGAAAAACAGTGAGCGCTATGTTTTCGTAATCGCAGAATACGCGGAACGTCACTTTCCCCGCAAAAACTTTCACTCCGGTGGCGGCGTGGTATCTTTCCATTGCATTGACGCACCCGTTGTGTCTGGCTGTTGACGCTTTGACCCCCATCACCTGTGAGACTTTGCAGATGCCGCCCTTGTTCATGATGCCCATTAAAATGCTGCAATGCGAGACCCATCATTGTACTTTAAGTTGCGGGGCTAGTTTGAGTGCGAGCTGTCGTAGGAAGACTAGGTTATAACGTAGGGCATTCATGCTACTTTATGAAAAACACAAAATTATCAACTTTGGAGTATTGTTTTGTTTGCTCAGATCAAGTCTTCATCCTCTCGTCCATGGTCAGCTGCTAAAATCTTCACAAGCCAACCGACGCCCACGATGTCTGCCACTCGGAGGACACGTGCATATAAGTGTAAACAACCTCATGTAAAAATTCGCACATCAGGGATGCATTTCTGTAAGGATGTTTTCCAATTTTACGTCTTTTTCACACAGAAATACCATTGGCTGTCTCTGCTCGAGGGGTCTACACTCAAAGTTGCCGCTAAGTTACAAACACTGCGTGACTTTTCAGACGAGAGCTGCGTTGTGCTGAACATCATCAGTTGCTATAAGATTAATTCTAACATGTAGTGGCGTGCCTCACAATCTTTAACTTATGTAGTAAATTACTTTGCTATTCCCCATGTAATTCCAAATCCAAGCAGTCATAAACGAAAAATAGGTAGGCCTAAATAAAGAGATGAAACAAGGATACAGTTTATCCTTAACATAATTTAATATACCATTGAGCATTACGTAGATGCGTACTATAATTAGCGCTTGGATACAACTGGATGAATCCTTAATAGTGAAATCACTTCATCAGGATGAAGGGGCACACTGTTTTTAATAATAGTGAACAGCAATTAACATGTGAATAATTTGAACGAAACAATGTATCACGGGGGTATGCGGAGCGAGGTCTGGGTGAAGAATGTGCTAGGAGACGATTAGAAACATTTATTAACTAAAAACATACATTTTATCAAAGTAAATAAGTTTTTAAAACGAATTTTATGCACCCAAAAATCAACCCGAAGTTTGTACAAAATAAAACGATACAAATAGTTAATAATGATATTAAGAATGGAGTGATAAATTGATTTTTAAATCGATAAAATGATTTTAAGGTCCAGTCTCAGTTTGTCAGTGTGAGAAAATAAAATCAGCTAATAAAATAATCACAAGCAACCGGGTTCAGCGTTCAAACGAAAGCTGTATAAGCCACTGTACGTTTTTATGCTGCAACAAATAGCGCTGGGAACTGCTTGAAGTGCGTCGACAGGAGATCGTATTCAGCAGGGCTGTTACAACAGAATACAGAAGACAACATCTTTGGTCATCTAAAAAACAACAAGCGTTAGCCTTCATAAAACAACCATTGTATTCGGTTTTGCGTCACACTGGACCTGTGCTTATTATTCCATCCGACTGCGGCATGACACTAGTTATAATAAACCAATAGCACCAAAAAATTACTTTCCAAATTACAACATTAAATTTTAAATAACTTCTTCAACATTATTATTAAGTACCATAAGACACGTGTCAATTCACAGTAGCCAGCAAAAAATGTTTAATAAACCGGCAAACAAACAACTTAAAACTATACAACATTAAGTTACTGCCGAACGGCATCGCATTTATCTTCTTAAAAGTCACAGCGTCCGATAAAAGGAAATCATGATATTCAAACAGAAACAATTACAAAACATATTTTGAAATACGTTGCTCACTGGGTGCATTCAGTATCAAAGTTTAATGACTTTTTACACCTGACGACTTACACATTAGTGCCAATTATACATAGCGAAAAACGTTCATAATACAAGGCCCAAAGTTTGATTACAACAAAAACTATCAATGCCAAAGCAGAGACGCCACCTGCAAGCACTGTATCAATAATTTGTTTAGCCAAAAACTAGAATTCGTCGAGAAATTTCAAGTGCAATATTGACGTCACTAAGTGGGCAAAACAGCGCTCACGTATAATTTAGTGCAGTCAAGTACTTTAAGTTTCAAAGGAAACGTAGCAATATATATATATATATATATATATATATATATATATATATATATATATATATATATATATAATGTTATTTGTATTCCCGTGACTCAATGAAGAAATTCCCCTTCTAGAAGTTTAGTTGTGCGATGTAATGCCCCACGGTACCGTAGTTAATTCCAATTCCAATTCAGTCGATACTGATCGGTAACGCTGACTCTGATACAAATGACGTTCAACTACCAAGTCCGAGCACTGTATGAAAAGCAAAAAAAGAACGACAACTTCACTTAACCGCCTCAGTTAACCAGGGCCCAGTCTACAAGCGCTTGCCGGAACGTGCTTCTCCATGGCTGCAGACATACTTCTGAAACTACTCTCGAAGGGTTAATCCGTGGCGTTACAGTCGTGAGCCAAATATCTTCATTGCAATGTGAGTGAGCCTACAATCGTCATATCTAGCCCCCCGCTATATCTCCATTAAAATAACGATTTACATGACTGCTGCATGCCACTTTATCAAAAGTAACTACTCTAGGTCAAACAACGGACCATCCTAGGTATCTACATACAATGAGCGAGACCATAATTGGGCCTAAGCACAATGACCACAAACAAAAACAAACATCATATATCCATAACACATTCGTCATCTAATCTATACTTGCAAAATGACATCAATTGTGGTCTAGCGGTTCTAGGCGCTCAGTCCGGAACCGCGCGACTGCTACGGTCGCAGGTTCGAATCCTGCCTCTGGCATGGATGTGTGTGATGTCCTTAGGTCAGTTAGGTTTAAGTAGTTCTAAGTTCTAGGGGACTGATGACCACAGATGTTAAGTCCCATAGTCCTCAGAGCCATTTGAACCACTTTTGACATCAATTACAGCACGTCTGTCAAGTAATTACGACTTGTATCAACATCAGCTCTGAAGACCATCTGCAGCAAAATATAGAACGCATGAAAGCACCTGGACTCCCACTAGTCTTACCGTTCCTATTAGTGTTATATTGCGAAACCATCGAATGGTGTTTACATGTCAACGGCACGTTAGATGGATATGCCGTACTCGGCGAATATTTACTATTTGCAAGATATACGAGAGTGAATTGTCAGAGCATGTGCTTCGATAAGTGCCGATGTGATAATAAATACCACTCAATACATGATAAGAAGATTGCAGCACTGCATTGATACCAATGGTCATCACTTCGAACACCTTCTGTAAATGGACGTTCATGCTAGCTTTGTGACCTTCGCTGACCTTCAAAGACCTTACTGTAACACAGCATTGGACTCTTGTCGATAGTCACTACCAAAATACAGCATCCCATTTAAAAGAATAAATAAATTGACCTTGATATCCCTCAAGCGACCCCACCTAGCAACAAAAAACCAACATCATATTATGGCCCCTGTTGTCCCATGCAACTGTTGTTCCACAATCTTTTCAGCTCCTTTCATGCTTTCGGTGTTGTTCTTGGTGGCAACAGTTAGTGAGTCACCCTGTATATTTTTACATACATGTGGACACAAGTTATTACTATTCATCAATGATGTAGCAGGATGTGCATGAGCCCAGATTCAAGACCACTGATATGTAGGGCAGTACAAGCCCAAATTCAAGGTCATAGATATGAAGGGTGAGTACGAGCCTAGATTTGAAGTCACTCCAGTGTCATGAGGCAACGGAGGTTATTATTTTAAAGGCCATCCTTTACGATTGAGGAATCCTCACGTCTTCGGCAATTGTGTGATGTAACCTCTGGCACGCCACCACCGCTGGCGGTTCTTGGGCAACTGCAAGTGAAGATCATTCATCTACCATGCTCGTTAAGGAATTAAAATCAATGTCACATATCCACTGAAGGCCACCCCCTCCCTCAGCGTGTGGTGAGTTCACCAAATCATTTTGGCAGTTCTGGACCAGATAACGACCTAGGATGAGAGCTTATCTCCTGGCCTAGGCCAACAAGAAAAAGGTTCCCTCTTCATCTTTTTCATATTGCAAATCCAATGGTCATTCAGACTCTTTCACCAAAGTGAGAGGATCACGTTGCTGTGGGATCAGGATCTACGGATTTTTAAATTAATAACAAAAATATATTAGAATATTAGCACTTACATGTTTCTCAACCCCTCGTTTTCCATCTCTCTCTACAGCCATTCGTCATGTATGCTCTGTACCCGTTAGTGGAAGGATTAAGATGTTGTCTTTGTAAATATATAGTAACAGGTACTTAGAAAAACTCTGGGTTATTAACAATATTTTTTACAATACTTTTTTCAAGCTTCTTTTACGGTATAATTGTTTTTTGTACTTTAATAGAAAACTAATATGAAATAGACGTAGGTCGAGAAAAAATGTTCAAATGTGTGTGAATTCCTAAGGGACCAAACTACTGAAGCCATCGGTCCCTAGACCTACAGGCTACTTAAACTAACTTCAATTAACCTACGCTACGAACAACACACACACACACACACACACACACACACACACACACACACACACACACATGTTCCAGGGAGGATTCTAACCTCCAGTGGGAGAGGCCGCGCAGTCCGTGACATTGCGCCTCAAAAAGCGATGCCACTCAGTGCGGCTGTGTATCGAGAGAGGCGATGGGAAGAGGAATCTGTATACTACTATGTTTCCCACTGATTATTTACATACATTTTTCTTTATACAAAGCAGTTTTTCTTATTTATATGATTCGGTTTTTTCCTATATGCAGATTTTTATGCAGTACATGCAAAATGAGACTAACTACACTCCGGGAAATGGAAATAAGAACACATTGACACCGGTGTGTCAGACCAACCATACTTGCTCCGGACACTGCGAGAAGGCTGTACAAGCAATGATCACACGCACGGCACAGCGGACACACCAGGAACCGCGGTGTTGGCCGTCGAATGGCGCTAGCTGCGCAGCATTTGTGCACCGCCGCCGTCAGTGTCAGCCAGTTTGCCGTGGCATACGGAGCTTCATCGCAGTCTTTAACACTGGTAGCATGCCGCGACAGCGTGGACGTGAACCGTATGTGCAGTTGACGGAGTTTGAGCGAGGGCGTATAGTGGGCATGCGGGAGGCCGGGTGGACGTACCGCCGAATTGCTCAACACGTGGGGCGTGAGGTCTCCACAGTACATCGATGTTGTCGCCAGTGGTCGGCGGAAGGTGCACGTGCCCGTCGACCTGGGACCGGACCGCAGCGACGCACGGATGCACGCCAAGACCGTAGGATCCTACGCAGTGCCGTAGGGGACCGCACCGCCACTTCCCAGCAAATTAGGGACACTGATGCTCCTGGGGTATCGGCGAGGACCAATCGCAACCGTCTCCATGAAGCTGGGCTACGGTCCCGCACATCGTTAGGCCGTCTTCCGCTCACGCCCCAACATCGCGCAGCCCGCCTCCAGTGGTGTCGCGACAGGCGTGAATGGAGGGACGAATGGAGACGTGTCGTCTTCAGCGATGAGAGTCGCTTCTGCCTTGGTGCCAATGATGGTCGTATGCGTGTTTGGCGCGGCGCAGGTGAGCGCCACAATCAGGACTGCATACGACCGAGGCACACAGGGCCAACACCCGGCATCATGGTGTGGGGAGCGATCTCCTACACTGGCAGTACACCTCTGGTGATCGTCGAGGGGACACTGAATAGTGCATGGTACATCCAAACCGTCATCGAACCCATCGTTCTACCATTCCTAGACCGGCAAGGGAACTTGCTGTTCCAACAGGACAACGCACGTCCGTATGTATCCCGTGCCACCCAACGTGCTCTAGAAGGTGTAAGTCAACTACCCTGGCCAGCAAGATCTCCGGATCTGACCCCCATTGAGCATGTTTGGGACTGTATGAAGCGTCGTCTCACGCGGTCTGCACGTCCAGCACGAACGCTGGTCCAACTGAGGCGCCAGGTGGAAATGGCATGGCAAGCCGTTCCACAGGACTACATCCAGCTTCTCTACGATCGTCTCCATGGGAGAATAGCAGCCTGCATTGCTGCGAAAGGTGGATATACACTGTACTAGTGCCGACATTGTGCATGCTCTGTTGCCTGTGTCTATGTGCCTGTGGTTCTGTCAGTGTGATCATGTAATGTATCTGACCCCATGAATGTGTCAATAAAGTTTCCCCTTCCTGGGACAATGAATTCACGGTGTTCTTATTTCATTTCCAGGAGTGTAGTATGAGAATCAGCAGGGAAAGAGACAAACCATAGATATGTACACACACACGCACACACACACACACACACACACAGTCAGTCAGAAGGTAGGGAGTACTCGAAATAAAGGCAAGGCACTGCCAACACCAACGAGCAGATACTCTTTGTAAACTTCAGTCATTAGAACCATTGAGGCCACGTGAAGCACACCATTCACCCATCTTTGCATCTTTGGAGGTAATGCCTCTGTCTGTCTTGTGTGCATACATTTTCGATCAGGGCCCACAAACTCCACAATCTATGGACCGTTCGCCTTTCGTCTTTCATCCGACAGATAACATTCTTGTTTAGGTGACATGCATGATGGATTATCAGCCACATATCCGTGAGTGTTGAATGAGTTGGGATGGTCCCTTATTACTTCATAAGCACCACAGCCTTTCACCCAATATATGAAACTGTCTGCATCCATTATTTAAAGTAAATGGGACAAGCGAAGTTTTCCTATGGAATTTAGTGGAAGTGGTATATGTGGAGATTGGAAAGGTCCAGTATACACATACCGCATTTCGAAAATTCGTAGTGGAAGTGGTAAATGTGTAGTTTAAGAAGGTTATTAGATACATACTGAAATGGATGGGTTTTGTGAACTGTACTGTAGCTTTAGCTATCTCCAGAGCGACTAATTTTAAATGGAAGACAGTGGCCCACACAAAATGTGACCTGGCGATGTCGTCTCTTGCTTCATAGCGCCTATCTCAGTGGTAAACTAAATGAATTTCATGACACGTTCTCAAATCCTCCATAGTTTTCCTCAATACTGAATTGTTCATTAACTCAAAAAGATTCTTTTCAATATCACACACCATGAGAGCCCTCTCTTCAGTATTGACATCGGTACACTCCTTCAGCATCTTCACTGGTTCAAGAAGATGGCATGGGCAGTGAGAACCTGCTAGAGGCTTTTGCAGTGGATTATATTTATTCCCCAGTGTTGTACTCGTACTAGCGTGGGTATAGAATCACTTTGTGGAGGTAGTCGTTCTGGACAAAGATACAAGACGCTGTGCATGTCATGGAAGTGGATGGATATGCCAGGTCTGCCACCACGACATATCCTTCACCAGACTCTGCATCCACATCTCTGGACTTATCCACATCCTTGAACTTTCCTGTTCAGAAAGCCATTGGAACTCTTCGTTCGACAGCGTGGATGTACGTTGTTTACATCCAAGTATCGAATGCAACTCAGATCATAAGATGGCTTGTACTATTCCTCCCTCATCCATGGATTATTAGCCTTGGTATACCCATGCACAAACTGGCAAAATCCCCATGAATCTCACATTGTAACAAGAGCAGTATGTCAATATCAGCCAACAGTTTGATTCTGACATACATTCTTTTAGCGTTGCGTTCCACGAAAGCCTTGGTGTGGTGTAAGAAAAGACAGGATCCAGAGCGTGTATTCCCATGCATACACTCTGGAATGTCTCGAAAATATTTCTTAGCAGGAGCACATCTGTCTACATGTATAATTGAACAGATTCCTCTAAAGTAAGAATGCTGCACACCTGCTAAACATTCAAGGCATGCCCAAATTCTCCTTTCATTATACCAGTGTCTGTAAGTTTACTGGCGAAAGCGGCTTTGCCAGGGAATATGATGTTATTGAATCTCTGCTCCAAATCCAGGTGTTCGTAGGAAAGACCTCCTCCTTCGTATCAAGCCGAAACTTTGCGGATGTGTAACTGTAGTGATGTGTATGTTCTCCTGAGTTACTGAAGAGGCATGTGCAAAACATGTAATGAATCCAAGAAGCAGGGCATGATTTTTGGCGTGATTCACTCCGTGAATGAAAAAATTTTTCAGTGTTATCAGGTAAGACACTAACACTGTCACCTCTCAAGTCCTAAAGCAGCGAAGTGCTCTACAAGGAAATGAGCACCACACACTTTGAAATTGGTAAAGAAAATGGATTAGTGTTATGAAAGTTGGTATTTTACGTTGCACTTGGAGGTTGCTGCACAACACAACTTCCTCATTTGATGACAGTTGTCTCTACTTGGAATCTCTGTTCTTCTACCCAACGGCAGCACAGAAATATGACAATCAACTTCTTTTTTATACAATGCATAGCCCTCCCACTACTTGTACTTTTCTGAGCTCAGAGAACAATCACGTTGCAGGATTATCCGAAACACATGATTCAGACTGATGAAGACTCGCGTCATATGAGCATGCAATATGATATGCAGCCATACATATTACATGTCATTTTGTGAAGGTACTCTAGGAGGCTGGGATGTTATCTTCACAGTGCACCACAAAAACTGGGTTGCACTCAAAATACGAATATGCAGTAAAGGGGCAGTGCTCCTGGTAAAAGGCATTCTTATTCTTTAAAAACTTGTTTGCCTCAGTAGACATTTCCACATGTACCTGTACGTGGCTCCAGCAATCATACAGATCCTTTTCTGATCGTTCACTCTTAGTAAACAAGTTAAAGTCTCTATGACAAAAATACAACGCAATTTTTATTGTATTTGAATGGTCAGAACATGTGCAGGAGATGCTTTTGATCCAGTGCCTCACCCTTGCCTGCATATTTAGAGAGCTGATCAAATACTTTTGAAAACAGTGGGGTCTTATTACCTTGTGCTTTACATCTTTTGTGTTCTGCACAGTGTGCACGTCATCATCATCTTCTTCTGGCTTGCTTTTATCTCCATTCAGGACGTAAACATGAGCTGAGTAATTGGGTTCTGCCTCTCAAATTTCGGTAAGTCCTGGAGTTTAATGAGAAGTGAGATACAAACGAAGTTTTAAAGCTCTCAGACACTAGCTGTTTGATAATCAGACATATATGTTTTGGATAATTTCTCTCACAAACCAGAAGGAACCATCTAAAAATTCAAGCCCCTCATCAATATTTGGATTTTAATACACACCTGCATAGTAGCTGCATCCTCTGGAAGTGAGATTAAAGTTTGCCTCCAGATGGCTGTATCATAGACATGTGGGTAGTCATCGAGGCACAGTATATGGCTGAGTGCTTTACTGGACTCCTTTTCTTGCATTTCGGAAAAATGATGCACTATGACATTCGTGGTAAAAGTTCTGAAACAATGTGCAATTGAGTCACCCCAAGACAACACACCATTTTTAAGTCGAATGTAGATACTGTTCTTTTCCTTAACACTATTACTACTTTGTGGAGAGAGAGTGAGTTCACAGCACAGTGCCACTTCGCACATAATGATGGGACACCACGATCACTGACGATTTTGGGAAGCTCACTTCCCGCCACAGTAAAGTGATGAGATATTAGTAATCCACTTTAGAGTTGTCCATGTAAGCTTGTGAGATCCAACCTCCAAAAGCAGCAGCAACCACAGAATAGTTCAGTGCAGATGGATAATTTACCTGGTGATCGTTCAGAAGGTATGCTGGAGGACTGCTCTTCGATCGAGCATAATGATGTCGAGATGGAACAAGATGATAGCAAGATGATCCAGGATAATGGTAAGATGTCCAGGGAGTGAGGAGCATGGTTGCGATAGCCTGGACCACTGTGAACAGGCAGGTGTGTCAATCCATAACAGGATGATGGACTGGGCTTCGACACTGACAGGCTGGCACATGGTGATGGTGATGGGATGATGGCATCATCATTGGTGTTGTTATTGACACAAGCCCACCTCTGGACTGTTCCGATACTTATGCAAGGAAAGAAGTGACAAGTACCGTGAATGTATAAGAGACATATGGAGATGTCAATAATTATGATAATAATAATTATAATGATAATTTCCGGTGCTTATATGAGCAACATTGGTGTTGGTACAGCCACATAGGGATTTCAGTCATTCATCATCACCATCATTAATCGGAATACCGGATTCGAATATTTTATCCAGCTGAGTATCAGTATCCATCTGCCTGTAATTGGTTGTGCCATGAATTCGTTCAGTCCTCACATTATCAGCGTCATTCAGAATAATGGACCCTAATATTTTAACCTGCTCATTATCAACATCAAGCTGAATGTGGACCAGTGTGGTATCAACCAATTCGGACCTCACATCAGCAAGTGAAATACCACTTACGCATTCAAGGGTCAGGTCCTGAGAGCTCGTACCAGGAACATGATCAAGTCTAGGCATTTCTATGTAAGAAACATGCCATTAAGTATGATGCTTACTTACATTCATTTTTGTACTCATTTTGACTCATATGAGTGCTTGGTGTGTAGTACAAAGCCGGCCGGAGTGACCGTGCGGTTCTAGACGCTGCAGTCTGGAGCCGAGCGAAGGCTACGGTCGCAGGTTCGAATCGTGCCTAGGGCATGGATGTGCGTTATGTCCTTAGGTTGGTTAGGTTTAATTAGTTCTAAGTTATGGGCGACTGATGACCTCAGAAATTAAGTCGCGTAGTGCTCAGAGCCATTTGAGCCATCTACTACAAACACAACGCATTCATATAATTGATTTCCTCGACAGAGAGGGGCTGCAGATATGCTGCACTCGGTAGTAATGTGGGTCAGCTTTTATTCATCCAAGATAGTCCACTTAATTGGAGTAAGCACCATGTTGGGTGGCACAATGGCTAACACAACAGTCTAGTACGCAGGAGTCCTTGGTTCAAATCCCTGTCTGGTACACATTTTCATTCGTCGCCACTGATTCCACGTAAATATCAACGCAACTGACATCAATAGTTCCTTACCATTCATTTTCTTTCTCCGTCCTCCACCTTCACTTTACATAACTCTGATATACTGTTGCAGGAGAGAGACAGGTACTGTATCCATCACATGCTGCACTGCTTCCATTCCCATGGCTGCAATCTCGTTAAAAAAACTCTGAAAGAAAGAGAAAAAAAGGGTTGGATTAGAAATTAGATAATCATAATATTATTATTCGCCTATATAGAGAGACAGACAGAGAGAGAGCTAGAGAGGAAAGACGTATACTTACAGTCACAAAATTCGCCTTTTAATGGTTCTGGAAGCTATCCACCGTCCTCTGAAGCACCAATCAGCTCCATTAGGTGTTCTAATTCTCTGTATTGCATTATAGGTGATGGGGCATCACTGTTTCATATCGAGGACAGTTTCCCTCTCCTGCTGCGGTAGCGTTATCAGTGGCACTACGTTTTATCTTCGCAGTTATCTCGACACATACTAGAACACAAGTCATATACTGA
Organism: Schistocerca gregaria; assembly: GCF_023897955.1. NCBI lineage: Eukaryota > Metazoa > Arthropoda > Insecta > Orthoptera > Acrididae > Schistocerca > Schistocerca gregaria. The sequence goes on along the minus strand of NC_064922.1, from coordinate 307,980,820 downwards.
GGCAAAATGCCTCTTATTTACAGCTACCTGGATCCGCTTCTGTTATGGCAGGTCCGAACCTATAGAGATAAGAGTGGCACACGCAGGTGCGTAGGAATACGCGACAGTGATTTCACTCATGACACTCGTTATCTTATTCGCACTCCCACGACTGCCATCCACTGTGCCAGTACAAGAACCAAAATCGAGGTCACCACACCACTGTGCCAATTCTAGCCAAGATAATGTTCTAGGACAAGGTGATGCATGAATTGTGTCCCACAATACACAGGCCACAACCAGCACTCCCAGCGCAACAGCAAAGAGTGTCCTGTCCTGCAGGCTATGCGGGTCTATGGGTGGCCTACTCTGTGTGGAGAACGCACTTCTGCCACTACAAAGACTGGACGAGAATCAGCTATAAAGTCCTTCTCGCCCCCCCCCCCCCTCTCTCTCTCTCTCTCTCTCTCTAACATAGTGGATGTATGAGGTTCACCTGTGAATGCTGAGTCAAATTTTACACCATGAACCACTTTTTTTTGAGCCTGTGTGGAATGGAAGTGCATCTGAGTTCAACTTCTGAATCTGCATCATCGTGTGGTTCAATAGATGAAGTGCGAACAGAACATGGCAGACATTGTTGACATTCTTCGATGACTGGTTGTTAGCTACTACACAAAGTCTTCGCAAACTAAGCGAAGCTGGATTCCTTTATACCAGTACGATTGTCAAACAGTGCATTTCCATGTGACTTCTGAAATTTTCCCGGCGTATTTGTTCTTCTAATAATTTCCGGGTATGCAGCCGGATCCCGTCGACATTCTGCCACGATATTTCGGCCCAGAGACGTCCGGCCATCATCGGGTGAGTACACAACTACTGAAGAGCCCAGGTGCAATCGCGGTATTTATACCGATTCTCGCGCACGTGTTGACATGCGCGGCATAGCCGAGTTGTACGTGCTGCCCTCGGTGGTGAAAGTAAAAGATCATCTAGTCATTGAGTATCGAATGACGCTGTCTATTCCGCTGTGAATGTATAATTTTAATAACAGGATTCCAAGTTTTATCCAGTTGAAAGCCGTTGTCACGATGTATAAGATTATCGGCAAGACGTATTTCCACTGATTCCTTGATTACGGAATCCCAAAATCCGGAAACCGGAGCTAAAATTTTTGTTCCATTGTATTCCATTGAATGTCCCAATGAAATACAGTGCTCTGCTACTGCCGATTTTGACGGTTGCCGCAGACGGGTGTATCTTTCATGTTCTGTACATCGTTCATGGACAGTTCTTGTCGTCTGGCCAATATATGCAGAGCCACATTCACAGGGAATTTTGTAGACGCCTGCTTTCTTCAGTTGTAAATCGTCTTTAACGGATCCAACCAGGGCCCGGTTCTTTGCTGGTGGAAGGAAGATAACCTTGATTTTATTCTTCTTCAGTAGTCGGCCTATACCGCGACTGCACCTGGGCTCTTCAGTAGTTGTGTACTCACCTGATGATGGCCGGACGTCTCTGGGCCGAAATATCGTGGCAGAATGTCGACGGGATCCGGCTGCATACCCGAAAATTATTAGAAGTGCATTTCCACTTAGGTGGAAGGTTGAGAGATTCGGAAAAAATCGCACAATCCATGAACTGAACACGCTGTGTGGTTTTTACTAATGTCTGTTTGTGATTCTTACGAAGTAGAGTGGTAGTGTATAACAATTGCCAGAACAGAGATGCAATAACTACCACAGAGGATGTAGCTAATATTAAGCTTCCTGCAAATCATATGAAAGCTTCAGTGTGTGACTGTGAGAGCTTTTGACGATGCGTGACTCTCCAAAATCTGGTACCAGAATGCAACAGCTATGCTGTTCCTTCCATGCATACAGCTGCTTGCCTTAAATGCACACCTCTCCTTTCCTCATGTTTTGTGTGTAGGAACCCTGTTTCCGCTAGAGTAAGAGCATATGACGAAAAGGCCACCCCTGTAAGAAATGTTACTATTTTATTAGATGTTTATATAAATTGTAGAAAATAAGGATTTATCGTTTCAATAGCTAATGAGCTTTAGGTCAACTCTTAATATAACTACATCATGAACTGAATACTTCCTCTCAAAAAAATTTTCAGCATTAAGGAAGCATGAGTTTAGTGCTGCAACACTGATAGGAACTGACAGAAAATATCTCTGTTTGTAGATGTTGCCGACATTCTACAGGTTAAGGAAGACGCCATTTTATTCTTCACAGAATACTATTGGTAAAACATTCGGCCTGTTTCATCTCGCAACGAATTCTATGTGTTCTGTAGATAGCAGTCCAGAGGCAGCAACATATTCACCCCAGCAAGCTACTTGTGACTTGTTACGTACTGGGGTGTATTACAGGAGAACATATCTGATTCTGTTACCACACATCACCCACCTCATACCAGTTATAATTCCTTAGCTGTAATGATTTATAGATATTCTTGGAAAACACATTATACAGAAGGACTAAGTGGAATTTGTGGCAGAGGCTGCAGGACTTTAATGTAATCACTAGATATGGGAGAGGGATGACACCACATATGTTGCTTTATAAGTGGAAAGATGGGACACTCTAGAGACATGGCGTCGTAAAGAACGGTCATATTTTCCTACAATTGGTCAATACTGTGGCATGAAGAGGCATGTGTTGGGAAAAATATTGGCAAGGAGGCGCTGGAAATATTAAAATTCGATAGCAGTGTCATATAAGCTGAAGTTGAACAACATTAAAATGAACTACTGCAACAGCTTCGCATAGACGACAAGTAACTTAAGCATTTCTCGTTAGATATAACGCAAGATTCTAGTAAAGGTTTTTAACAAAATGAAGATGTGTGACGATCTAACATCAATCCAAGATATCTATGTGTAAGAGGAAGACTACCAGGGAAGTGGTAATGTTATTGTAAACAACAAAAAGACTGTTACATTTTTCTTGACTTACGATCATGGTATACTACACTAGAACCTACAATTTCTGACTGTGGAATGTACAGTGTGTGTATGGCCCTGTAAAAGCTTGTCTAAATGTATTAAATGCCAACAAACATTATTTATTTTTAAACTATGCTCACGGCACTCTACGCCAATCACCTTTTAGGAGGTGGGAAAATCATCATTCAGACTCCAACAAGGACGACAGATGTGTCACACATAACTGTCGCATTAAAGTTCCAGAAATATTTTTTTTTCTAATTCTTTACAATACAATCACATATAAAAATTACTGAGTTAGGATTCATTCCTACAAACAATCATGTTCCATTTTTTAACTTTCGTCGGCCACATACATAAATACAGAGTCAAAGTATTTGAAATTGTAGTTCCCTATAATCCAAGTTAAGCTTTACTCCTTGATCAGTATAATACCTCTGTCAAGCTATCAAACCAACAAGACAGAGTTTGTGAACAAAAGCGAATAGAAAATACAAATTCAAAGACGTTTACATTTCAATGTGTACACCGAGGTGACGAAAGTAATGGGATTCCTCCTAATTTCATGTCAGACCTTCTTTTGTCCGGTTTAGTGGAGCAACTCGATATGGCATGCACTCAAGAAGTCGCTGGAAGTCCCCTGCACAAATATTGAGCCAATCTACCTCTATAACTGTCTATAACTGCGAAAGTGCTGCCGGTGAAGGATATTGTGCATAAAGTGACCTCTCGATTATGTAGCGTAAATGTTCGATGGGAGTCACCTTAGGCGATCTAGGTGGCTAAATCATTCGTTGGAATTGTCCATACGGTTCTTCTACCAATCGTGAACAGTAGTGGCACGGTGACATTGCACATTGTCATCTATAAAAATGCAGTCTATGAGTGGCTGCTAGCCCATTTCCTGTAAGCATAGTCCAAGCCATTGTGGAACCACCACCAGCTTGCACAGTGCCTTGTTGACAACTCAATCCATGGCTCCATAGGGTCTGTGGAACACTGGAATCCTGCCATCAGCTCTTGCCATCTGAAATCGGGACTTATGTGACCTGTCCACGGTTTTTCAGTCGTCTGGAGTCCAACTGATGTGGTCACGAGCCCAGGAGAGGTGCTGCAGGCGATGTCGCCCTGTTAGCAAAGGCACTCGGTCGGTCGTCTGCTGTCGTAGGCTGTCATAGGTCATTAACGCCAAATTTCCCCTCTCCTCCCCAAAGAAAAGAAACGCGCAGACTCGAAATTAATCAACGTGGCATAGAGGCAAGATTAGAACAAACACTTCCAGTCATCTATGGGCCAGTAAAGGCCTGTAGCACATCCAGCAAAAGCATGTAAGATGGATTTTTTTTTTTCCTTATGAAAGACATGACCTTCTTATGACAAAATCAGGCATAAACATTTGCGTTACAGAACTTCGCTTTAGAGAAAACCATTGATAACGTCACCTATCAGTACATAACGAGAGTGTTATATAATTTCGGAATTTACAAGCAACAATAGATTTACCACTATCAAATGAATACCGTATTGTTTCCACCAAAGAAGTGGTAGAAAAATTAGGATGTGCACTGATACCGAATAGTACATGGATACCGAATATCATTCAAAAGATTGAATGCAACGACACGATGGCTCTGCTCAAAATTTTGTATGTTGCTGAAGTCATACCGCTGATAGAAAATATGCAGCACAGGTAAAAAAAAAAGCTCTGCTGTGGCTACTGGTGTAGTGGTTATTCTACGTGTTTTACTGTCTCTGTTAATACGTATTACTAAAATGAATATCGCACTAAAACTAATTCTGAACGCTGTATGGAATGTCACATAAAATTCGGGTTTAAAAATAATTTTATTCGCGACGGGAAACAAACTGACGCTTTCCATCGATACTGGGCGGCGCACGAAACATGTGGTGATCAGTATTTGCTTGGGCTTACTCGAGCCACTCATCATTGCAAAATCGAAATTGCAGATATCTACCAAAATACCCAATAAAATGCGCCTGGCGACTCTTAGAAGGGACATCCTGTATGTACACCAACGTGACGAAAATTACGGTTAGATATAAGCACATATACAGTTAGCTGTAGTATCGCATACACAAGGTATAAAAGGACAGTATATCGAAGGAACTGTCATTTCTATTCAGGTGATTCACGTGAAAAGGTTTCCGATGTGATTATGGCTCCACGACGGGCCAACAGACTTTGAACGCGGAATCGTAGCTGGAACTAGACGCATGGGACATTCCATTTCGGAAATCGTTAGAGAATTCAATACTCTGAGATCCACTGTGTCAAGAACGTGCCGAGCATACCAAACTTCAGTCATTACCTCTCACCACAGGCAACCGCAAGAATCAATGTGGGACCTATGGCGAACGTATCCGTTAGGACAGTGCGGCGAAATTAGGCGTTAATGACCTATGGCAGCAGCTGACCGACGCGAGTGGCTTTGCTAACAGCACGACATCGCCTGCAGCGCGTCTGCTAGGCTCGTCATCCTATCTGTTGGACTCTAGACGACTGTAAAATAATGGCCTGGCCAAATGAGTCCCGATTTTAGTTAGTAAGCGCTGATAGTAGGTTTCGAGTGTGGTGCAGACCCACTAAGTCATAGGCCCAAGTTGTGAAGAAGCCACTGCATAAGCTGGTGTTGGCTCATTAGTGGTGTGGACTGTGTTTGGAATAGACTGGGTCCTCTGGTCCAAACGAAACGATCATTGAATGGAAATTATGTTCGCATACTTGGTATCCATTTTCAGCCATTCATGGACTTCATGTTCCCAAACAACGGTGTAATTTTTATGGACGGCAATGAGCCATGTCATTGGGCCACAATTGTTTTGAAGAACATTCTGGCCACACATATTGCATGCATGAATCTCATCGAAAATTGATGGGACATAATTGAGAGTTCACTTCGTGGACAAAATTCTGCCCGGCAAGACTTTCGCAGTTATGGATAGCTACACAGACAAAATGGCTCAATATTTCTGCAGGGGACTTCATACGACTTGTTGAGTCCCTTCCACGTTGAGTTGATGCAGTGTACCGTACAAAAGGGACTCCTACACAATATTTGGAGGTATCCCATCACTTCTGTCACCTGAGTAATATCCAAGCTTCCGTAGCAGTGATAGCCTTCTATACTAATTGTCTATGAATATCGGAAAGTGTGGGTAATGCCAATATCGATTTATTGAGATAATTCCAGGAAAGTATAGCTCAAAAAAATGGGTCTGAGCAACATGGGACTCAACATCTTAGCTCATAAGTCCCCTAGAACTTAGAACTACTTAAACCTAACTAACCTGAGGACATCACACACATCCATGCCCGAGGCAGGATTCGAATCTGCGGCCGTAGCAGTCCCGCGCCTAGAACCGCACGGCCAGTGCGGCCGGCAGTGTAGCTCATCCATAAAGGAAGCGAAAACAGAATATTTATACAACTTGAGTACTGCTCGAGTGTTTGGAACCACGAAGAGCTCGTTTTAAAGGGAGACATCGAAGTAATTCAGAGATGTGCTGCTAGATTATTTGCCGGTAGTTTGGAAAACATGTGGCTATTACGGAAATTCTATATGAACTCGAATGGGAGTGATTGGAGGGGAAAAGAAGTTATTTTCAGAAAACACTATTGTGCTATAGGTTGCAGAATGACAGTACTGCCACCATCGTACATTTCACGTAAGGACCGTGAAGACAACATAAGAGAAATCAGGGTTCGTGCAGAAGCATATGGGTATGTTTTCCCCTCGTTCCATTAGTGAGTGGAACAGGGACTGATTTTAAATGATACCAGCAGAAGTTCCGTCGTTTCTATATGGATCTGTTGCTACATTAACTTTTTTCCGACAGTCGTTCACTTAACGGTTACCGCCGCAGATGGAAGAGATATTGGCTACTCTACCCTGGATTCGCACTTGAACAGCGTACGGGAAAATAAACCATGCGCTAAATCTCCACATATGTTGCTGCTCTGCGGGTAACATTTTTATGGTACACAGACTGAGAATTGTTAAATTTGCTTTTGGCCTCATATGTCTCACTTATCTTATTCCTACTGCCTGTATACCGCGTACACGGCGGATGGTGTAGAACCATCGTGCAGCATACTTTAAATGCGCGTTCTCTAAAAGCAATCTAGCAGTGTTTCGTGAGAGCTATATTGTTACTTTTCCATGGAAGGCTATTATTATTGCGGAGAAAGCAAACTAGTCCAAGGACTGCATGTGCGTATGTCCGAACAACTATCAGACTGAATTGTCAACAGGAAACTCTTGTAAATCCCCGCCTTTTCACTCGAGATTGTCTCTATTTTTTAAAAAATACGGCCTGCCTTTCGGCTATAGGGCAATATTAATTACCCGTAGTATGTGTCTAGATGCTAATGTGGAGCATTGTAAGCAGTTACACTAAGAAATATACTGAGGTTATAAACATAGAATACACGTATTGGGAGTGCTGCATAAGGAGGATCGAATTGAGGAGCTCACATGTGTACACTGGGTGTCCTAGAAGTTTTCCCTGTTTACAGACATGCATAAGGCAGAAACTATGTCACACAGACACATATCTGTTATCTTGAAGTGCAGGTAACATATTCACACACACACAAGTAATAAATTTCGAGGTGTGCACCTTTCGTTTCTCGAAGGATATCCACGCGACATTCCAATTGCAATTCACTGGTGCTTAGTAAACTTGGTCCTTGATATAACACAGTGGTATTGTGTCTGGTGATGTGGAGACCAACTGATGAGACTACCGCGCTCTAATCAGCTAAATGGAAATGTCGAATCCAAATAGGCACGAATATCTAAGCCACAAAGAAATGGCGCACCATCTAGTTGTAAAGTTAAGCTCAGTACGTTCTGAATCTGTGGCACAACAAATAACTTCAAGATATCAAGACATATTGACTGTGATTGTCATTTCATTGAAGAAAAGAGGTCCTATAATTACATTGTGCATAAGACCACATTACATGATCAGGTTAGGTCTGCCTCTGAGGCTCTCAAAAACAGCGTGGGGATTCTCGAACCTCCAGATCGTAGCATAACAGCAAAGTCATAACGAGCACTCTAATCCGATGATTGAAGGGATTGCACGATGTGGACTTTGTAAGAGCGCAAAAGAAGTTGTTAATGTAGGATGTGGTGAGCTGATGTCTTCGGAATGTGCAACTCGCGTAAGGCTCTGCAGACTCAGTTCTTGCGACATCTCACGAAACCATCACCCACTAATGAATTATCTGCACACTAGGTCTAGGCCTGCCTATTCTACGAAATCACAGACGACCCGTGCTTCCTTAAACTCCACGTACTATATCTTGATGCTTTTAACGTCTGGTGGCTGTCTATGGTATGCCGTCGGAAATTTTCTCTGGACTGCCTTTAGTGATTTTGCCTCCTGATATCAGAGGACACAATGTGCTTTCTATTGGCTTCAGTAAAAATTGTTTACAGTTGATGTCCGATTCCACTGTTGTTATTTCACTGGGCCCTGTATCAAACAAATTAACAATAAGTATGTACTTCCACAACAACTGGAATATGTCACATGCATTCAAGATAAAATGTATTTGTCTATGTATTACGCTTCATGCCTTATGAACGTTTGTAATCAGGGAAAGACTTCTGGGACACCTAATATGTTAACACTTTGAAATGCTGGAAGTAGTGGCTACCATTCGTGTATTTTAATGTACCTATTAATCTGTACCGATTAAATGAAGGATGGCAGACCAATGGGCAAAAACGCGTAAAAAAAGATGAGTCTAATACACTCATGCTCATAAATTATGCATAATTGCATAATATGGTGCCACACAACGTGCGCTAATAGGATAGGCACATAGGGAACACACATGACACAGCTCTGTAAGTCTACGGTATTGGTGACAAGTTGTGAAAACCGTCCCGAAACACATGTGCTACAAAACGCCACTGTTTCCTGCGCATGTACCCCGACGTCAATATGGGATAGATCATCATACACACGTACACAGGCCGCAAAACGGCTTGGCATCCTCTCTATCAGGTGGTCGAGCAGCTGCTGGGGTATACCATTCTTGCGCCAGTGCCTGTCGGAACTCCTGAAGTGTCCAAGGGGTTTAAAGACGTGCAGCGATACGTCGACCGAGAGCATCCCAGACGTGTTGGCTGGGGTTTAGGTCTGGAGAACAGAGAGGCCACTCCATTCGCCTGATGTCTTCTGTTTCAAGGTACTCCTCCACGATGGCAGCTCGATAGGGCCGTGCGTTATCATTCATCAGGAGGAAGATGGGACCCACTGCAGCCCTGAAAAGGCGGACATACTGATGCAAAATGACGTCCCAGTACACCTGACCTGTAACAGTTCCTCTGTCAAAGACATGCAGGGGTGTACGTGCACCAATCATAATCCCACCCAACACCATCAAACCACGACCTCCATACAGGACCTTTTCAAGGACATTAAAGGGTTGTATCTGGTTCCTGGTTCACGCCAGATGAAAATCCGCTGAGAATCACTGTTCAGACTATACCTGGACTCGTCCGTGAACATAACCTAGTACCACTGTTCCATGAACATGTACTGCGTTCTTGACACCAGGATTTACGGGCCCTCCTGTGACGATGGGTCAGTGGAATGCACCTTGTAGGTCTTCGGGTGAATGAACCATATCTGTTCAGTCGTCTGTAGACTGTATGTCTGAAAACAACTGTTCCAGTGACTGCAGTAAGGTCCGGATCAAGGCTACCTGCAGTACTCTGTGGCGATCTGCGGGCACTGATTGTGAGATATCGGTGTTCTCGTGGTGTTGTACACCATGGACGTTCCGTGTTGTAACGCCTGAACACGTTTCCTGTCTGCTGGAATCGTTGCCATAATCTTGATATCACACTTTGTGGCACACGGAGGGCCCATGCTACGACCTGCTGTGTTTGACAAGCCTCCAGTCGCCCTAGTATTCTACCCTTCATAACGTCATCAATGTGTGTTCTTTGAGCCATTTTCAACACACAGTAACCATTAGCACGTCTGAAAACGTCTGCACACTTACTCACTGCGCCGTACTCTCACATGCACCAACACAGCTCTGTGTAAGTGGACTGCTGCCAGCGCCACCATGCGACGAAGTTTTGAAGAAGTTACGTCAGACTCAACGGAGAACATTGTCCACTCTATAAAGAAATCACCTGATGTGACCACGCTACTTTGAGCAGCATCCAGAATCTTAAATGCAAGTTCATTTAGAAGAAATGGATTATGGTGTGGGATCCTTGGTAGCCAAAGAAATCATCGAAGGTGTTTCTAGAAAACACATCAATGAACAAACTCATGGAGTAAAAAACTCTATCCCTCTGCATGAGAGATGTGTTTTCCCCCTTACCATGAGTAAGATAACCGCTTCCTGAACAGTAAACTGTAGTCTGACTCAATAATTCCAAACATGTAAAAAAAAGTTCTCTTTTTTTATAACATCTGTTGCTGCAGGCTCTTAGAACAGGAGTAACGATGCTCATGCAATTGGGCTTATATTAGGAAAAGGTAAATGGAAGGAGAGGCTGTTTCTTCTTGGCCCAGGGATCGTTCTAGATCGTTATGTGGTCCAGGACCAGCACAGTAGTTTGGCAACCTCACCACATATTGGGGGTGAGGCTGTCCTTGATTTTGGTCTTGTATTGGTATTGTGGGTGGATGATCTTGGTTGTGGTTCACTAACTGATACATGGATGAGTGACCCTCATTTGGAATTGTCCAATAGGCAGTAGCGGTAGCGATGGCGATGCAATGTTACTGATTACATCATACAGCTGTCTGAGATGCAGGGATTCCTTATAGGGAGGTGCTGCCCTTGAAGATAATAAGATTCAGTTCAGATGATAACAAGTCCAATTGCTTCATGATAATGAATCGACCCTGAACCTGAGCTCGTACCCGTTCTACACCTCTGTAACCTAGAATTTGGGCTCATTCCCACCCTAAATCTCAATGACTTTGAATCTGAGCTCATGTGTACCCTGCTAGTTTTGACATATACCTACATGTCCTGTGGTGGAAAGATGATGGCATAACAGTCTACATCAATGGTCCTTACAGTAATGTCATGAAGTGACAGTGTGTGATGTTGTTGATGGTCGATCTGTCGGATGGGTACAGCAGGGTCCGCAGCCCCCTTGCTGTCATTGGAGATAAGTGGGCCATGTGTCGGGAACAGGTTTCACCTTCATCCATCTCTCTCATCATGATCATAGAACACAAACGCAAAACTGTTAGATATTGAGGTGACATAAGTCATTGGACAGCGATATGCAAATATACAGATGGCGGTAGTATCATGTATGCAAGCTATAAAAGGGAACTGCATTGGCGGAGCTTTCATTTGTACTTACGTGATTCATGTGGAGAGGTTTTCTTGGTGGTTATGAACAAACTATGGGAGTTACCAGACTTTCAACATGGAATGGTTATTGGAATTATATACATGAGACATTCAGTTTCGGAAATCATATGGGAATTCAATATCACAGTGTCAAGAGTGTGCCGAGAATACTAAATTTTAGGCATCAGCTCTCACCAAGGACAACTCAGTGCCCTACAGTCTTCACTTAACGCCCGAGAGCAGCGGCATTTGCCTAGAGTTGTTAATGCCAAAGGACAAGCAACACTGCGTGAAATAACCGTAGAAATCTATGTCAGTTGTACGACAAACGTACCCATTAGGATTGTGTGACGAAATTTGGCATTAATGGACTATGGCAGCAGATGACTGACGTGAGTGCCTTTGTTAACAGCACAACATCGCCAGCAGTGGCTATCCTGTGCTTGTGACCATATCGGTTGGATCCTAGACTACCGGAAAACCGTGGACTGGTCAGTCGAGCCCGATTTCAGATGATAATAGCTGATAGTAGGGTTCGAGAGTGACGCAGTCCCCATGAAGCCATGGGTCCAAGTTCTCAACAGGTGAACAGATCAGTGACTGGAAATGGTTATGTTCGCTTAATTTCCCAAACAATGATGGGATTTTTATGGTTGACAATGTGCCATGTCTCCAAGCCACAACTGTAAATGATTGGTGTGAAGAACTTTCTGGACTGTTCAAGAAAATGATTTGGCCACCCAGATCACCCGACAAGGACTTCCAATTACTTGTTGAGTCCATGTCACATCGCTGACTGCACGACAGGAAAAAAAGCGGTCTAACACGATATTCTGAAGTATCCTATGACTTTTATCACTTCAGTGCATGTGCATGAATTAGACGCATGTACACTCTACAAATACACGTTCAACACAAATTTCACATATCCTAAAAAAGGCGACCAGTGTATGCAGAACTAGAACATGCTTCCTATGAGGTGGCTCAACCACCACATGGTATATCCTACCCAAAAATGCCACAGTACGTTTACTTCTGTCTATGTACTATAACTCATGTCGTTTTGTGAGTATAGATTGTGTGTGGAATGTGTCACGGATACATGAATATTGTTATTGTTTGCGATCACTGTGCTTAAGTATGGTCTTTTCCACCGCATATAGATACTGCACCTGAAGATGGTTCAAATGGCTCGAAGCACTATGGGATTTAACAACTGAGGTCATCAGTCCCCTAGACTTAGAACTACTTAAACCTAACTAACCCAATGATATCACACACATTCATGTCCGAGGCAGGATTCGAAACTGCAGCCGTAGCGGTCGCGCGGTTCCAGACTGCAGCACCTAGTACCGCTCGGCCACAGCCTGAGGAAGGTGAAAGTGACTTTTTTAATAAATGTATGTACAGCTTGTAATATTTATGTCCAATAATGGTTACATACTATTTCATAATATTGTTCAATTTGTTGTTAGCCTGTTTTGTGAAAGAGAGGGAAGGTACCTTTGAATGGCGTGGAACTTACAAAAAATGGTTCAAATGGCTCTGAGCACTATGGGACTCAACTGCTGTGGTCATAAGTCCCCTAGAACTTAGAACTACTTAAACCTAACTAACCTAAGGACATCACACACATCCATGCCCGAGGCAGGATTCGAACCTGCGACCGTAGCAGTCGCTCGGTTCCGGACTGAGCGCCTAGAACCGCTAGACCACCGCGGCCGGCGTGGAACTTACAGCGTGGCACATGGGTGGTAAGGCTCGACGTCAGTCACGTACGAGAGTGCCATTGGCGGAGCTAGGCAACACTAAACAGGGCCAAACTTCCCGCGCCGTTGGTTGACCGAAACAAAAGGCAGTATATCTCTACCCTGTGTCGCGAAGAGCCGATGAGGCAATTACAGTGAGGAGGCCGCCATGACCGAATGTGTGCCGGTCGTAGCTGTCGCTCATAACGTTAGTCATATAAGTTATAATGAACGATAGAATCATAATCAGTGGCCTCATTAGCCAATGTATCGAAAGTCACTTCCAGTTTATTGCTCATATTGCGGCCTGTGACTGTGAGATCGCATATGTTCATCAAAAAGGAGCATTCTGGATAATCTGCCTACAGTTTCAGACTGGGTGTAATGGTGTAAAGAAGTGTAAAGTGAAGTGTATGTGACGACACCACTGGATAAATGGAATTACACTCGTATGGCATTCCTTTTTAAGTCATTAATGTTCTTCATGGTCTAAATCAGCAGCAGAGAATTCCCTTCATATTTCATCATTGCAGCTATAATTTCGCATCCACATCTGGCGATTTCACGACCAGTGCTTCCTCTACAGCGAAATGGACATCATCCGAAAGAGGCGGGTTAGTTGATTTCAGATCAATTTTCACGAGATGTGACGGACCTGCATATCTCCAACGATGATTTCCTAGTGTACAGTTGCACTAGTATGAGACTGACACAGAGGTTGCAGACTCAAAGCGAATGTTGCAAGTTTTTGCTCAGATCACGATATTTCCAAAATGAAGTATCATTTACAACTACATTACATTCTATGAAAAAGAAAAAAAGACGTACCACGAATAAATTATCCTTATGGACAGAAAATTGGCAAATGTGATGCGCATGTATAGACAAGCAAATGATTACAATTTCAGAAAAACTGGATGATTTATTCAAAAGAAATGTCTTTACAAAGTGAGTGAGTCAGTTACACTTTGGTTCTCCTGTGACCCTCATGAGAGTAGTTATTTGGCTTCCATTTGCTGACATAGTTGTTAGATATTCTCCTGAGAGATAAAGTGCCAACTCTTCTGTCTACTTGGCGCTTTAGGTCGTCAAAATCTCAACCTGGTTGAAGGCCGTGCCCATAATGTTCTAAATGTTCTCAAATTGGGAGAGATTCGGCGACCTTTCTGGCTAAGGTAGGGTTTGGCAAGCAGTAGAAACTCGCTGTGTGCGACTGAGCATTATCTTGCTGAAATGCAAGACAGAGGATGGCATGGCATGAAGGGCAACAGTGGCCTGTAATCTCATTGACTGGAGTAGAATTGTCTTCAGTGATGAGTTTGGCATCGAAATGAATCCCGATAACCAGCAAATAAGTTCCTGGAGGTGCCTCAGACAGCAGTGGGATACCAATTTGCCTGTCTCCCACAGTACAGCCCTACACCCAGAGGTGATGGTCTGGACAACCTCTTCTTTTCATTGCAGCGGCGCTTTGGTTGTCATCCGCAGCACTTTTACAGCACAGCGGTACATCGATGATGCTGTGCGTTCCTGTTTCTTGTCCTTCACGGCAAACTATTTTGGGCTTACCTTTCAGCAAGGTAATGCCCAACCGCACACGGTGACTTTCTCCTGTTTGCCTTCGTGCCTACCAAACCCTACCTTGGTCAGCAAAGTCACAGGATTTCACCCCAGTTGAGAACGTTTGCAGTATTATGGGCAGTGTCCTCCAACCAGTTCCATATTTTGACAATCTAGCCTGCTGGTTGGACAGAATTGCAACGATATCCCTCAGGAGGACATCAAAAAACTCAATCAATCAATGCCAAATGGAATATCTGCTTGCAGAAGGCCCATCGAGCTACTCACTAGCTCAATTTGTGACGCTATTTCTGTTGAATAAATCATCCATTTTTTTCTGAAACTGTAATCATCTGAATCATTTGTTTGTTTGTACATTTACACCACATCTACCGAATCCCGGACCATTCAGATAAGTTCTTCGTGGCGCGTCCTTATGTTCGTGCTAATATTTGCGTTGTTTAATCCCATTATTGTAAAATAAATTGCAAAGCTGCTAAAATGGGCAGCAAAGAAAATATGCATCAGAACACGAGAAACAACTGAGGTAGTAAAAGTTGCGTAAGAGTCTACAAGGTCTTGTGGCCGAAAGCAGACTGTTATCGCTTTAGTAACCATAATAGCAACTGTTTCTGCGTTATTGTTTATTAAACAGTTCCCTCGCCCCCTCATAGGTTTCCTTTGTGACGCAGCACTGAAGTCAACCGTTTAGCAAAGTCGCTTCCCGTTGCACAGGAAACGTGTCATACATTTTTAGCCTACTAACGACGCTTAAGACTGTAAGACTTACATACGAAATACTATATAGCACTTTGTTTCATTATTCCATCTCTTTATGCCAGTTTGACTATCACAAGTTTTAAAAGACTGAATGAATCATTTATTTTCTTCAGGCGGTGATGCTAACGGAGCAGGGTACCATGCCAACCCATTATTGCCATAAACTCGACCCCACCAAGTAAGGAAAAACATAACAGCCTTCGACAACGTAAGGAGCTAATTTTAAAAGGAAAATTGAGAGTGTATACAAGTGGGGACGCAAATTCATTTCGTTAAACACCTTCCTAATTTCATGAGGGAGTAATTGCGGATGTGCCAACTGAAATCCATAAATATTGATTCATGTGGTCACCTATTTAGTTAAAAAAACAACCAAGAGAGTTCATCACCTTTGAAAATTAGAACCAAAAAATTAGCCAGCAGCAGTGGCCGAGCGGTTCTAAGCGCTACAGTCTGGAACCGCGCGACCGCTACGGTCGCAGTTTCGAATCCTGCATCCGGCATGGATGTGTGTGTTGTCCTTAGGTTAGTTAGGTTTAAGTAGTTCTAAGTTCTAGGGAACTGATGACCTCCGAAGTTAAGTCCCATAGTGCTCAGAGCCATTTGAACCAAGAAGTTACGTTATTAGTGTTACAAGGGTGTGCTGAAAAATTTTACCTCGAATTTTTTATATAAGAACTTTAAAAGCTTTTTTAACATTCTACATCGCTATTCTTCACGTCTACATATTTATTTGTCAGCTAGGTCATACTGGAAACGAATACATTTCTCCCAACGAGAGACCAATCTGTTGACTCTGACACTGTAGAATATTTGACTTTGTTGACGGAGCCACAGCTTCGGCCTCTGCTTCCACCCCTTCATCACTCTCAACATTAAATCTTGGAAGGTATTCTTTCAGGTCTGAAAACAAATAAAAATAGTATGGGTCGAAGCAGGGACTGTATGGAGCATGATCGATAACAGTGCACCCAAGCCGTCAGATTGTTGAAAATGCGGCAAAGCTCTTGTGAGAAATGGAATGTGCCATTGAGGTGTGGTTTTCACATAATGGACTGGTAGTTAGCGATTCGTATTGTTAGCCAATAAACAGATTGTAATAATATTTACGAAGTGTATTTTTGCTGCAAACACACACTTTTAAATAGGACAATGCCTACTGTCATTAACAAACTAAATTAGAATGTCAGGGTGTTCGTTGCAGGATTCTAGCGTACAAACTGGAAACACGGATGCCAATGGCCGTCTGGAAGCAGGTGTGGGAGAATATTAACAACCCATTCCTGCCATCGGACATCAGTTCGCTGTGGTCAATGACACCTTTCCGACTAAACAGCGACTAGGCGACATTCACCTTAGCCACACGAGCGAATGCCGCCAGTGTGGAGATGCCGACACCAGATACCACCGTATAGAATGCCGCTACGTGTGGAAAGTATGGGAGCTATGCCGAGTGATGTTGGGGCTTATCAACCAAACCGCACCTTCCAGTGTGACATCAACGTGGATTCGCTTTCCTGACTTTAGACTGCACCCAAGAACGAAGAACAACGCCGTGGCCTGGCTACTGGGACACACTGCCTACTCTATTTTTGAGTTACAACATAGTGATGCCGTGCAGTACCTGACCTACCTGTGGGAAGATCATCAACGACTGAACCGTTCACCGAAGTACAGCGAACAATTTGCGAACAGTTTATCAGTTGCGTTATTGTATGGTTATCAGAGGATGTTTCAGTTACCGTGATACCTTCTTAGAAATACCCTTTTGTTTCCCTTTTTCATTAGAGTTCTCCATTTCTTTTACTTTATTACATGATACACTTATTTCAATTCGTTTAAATTTCACTACTAATACACATTTCTTTTAGGATTGTTACCAAAAGATCTCTGTGAATAACTTGTCACCCTTTTCAGTTGTTTTTGTTTTCATTCTGTTATCTTTAAAGGATTTCGATTTTGTATAATATTCACCTGCCACTCACAATTACATTTCTGTTCATGTATTATTGCAAAAGGTATTATGCTGTAATGATCTAATGTTAATAAATTAATAAATGAAGTTTAAAAAAATGAAGCGCGTCCTTCAGGCGCATAACTATTGGAAGTCGGGATTGCGTTCGCGCTAACCTGTCGTTTTATTTTTTTAAAAATGCGACTCATTTACGAGATATCGTATTTTCAAAAGTTCGTACACTGACATTTGTACAATACCCCTATGGTAGCAGACATTAAAGAGCAACGCAAGTGTACACACAAGTTACGTGGATTCTGATCAGTAGCGAGACATTTGACTATCACACGTTGTGTTCAAAATGACCACCGGGAGCGGTAATATACGTTTCCAGTCTGGTACAAAAAGACTGTTGCGCAAGTGCTAGCTTTTCAGCTGAGATATTCGAACAGGCTGCAGTAATACGTTGTGGCATATCATCGGTTGCAGTTGGCATGTCCTTGTGGACAGCATCTTTCAGCTTTCCCCACAGAAAATAGTCTACAGGCGTCAAATCAGAGTAACAGGCCGGACAAGGTACAGCTCATCTGCGTACAATCTAACGATTTGAAAACAATTCGTGAAGACACGCCCTAGTACTTCGTGCAACTGCGGGCTGGACAGCCATCATGTTTGTATCACAGGTCCCCCTAGCCGGCAGATGAATTTTTTCTGGCATCCGTGGAAAACGGTCTGTTACGAGGTTGCGATACTTATGCGCGTTCAGTGTTCCGTCTTTAAACCACGGGCCTATGAGCTGATGGTTCACTATCCCACACCATATGTTTACATTCCAAGGACGCCGACGTTCCACCTAACCAATAGTACATGTTTCGGCGGTTTACCTGCCCTTAGTTGGTAAATATGGCTTCATTACTAAGTAAGATATACATCTAGAGCATCCTGTTACAGAAGTTTACTAGGTTCTCATTATCGTTTCTATGCTGCTATTGATGGAAATGGATGTGACTGGGATGTAACGTTAGTCGATGGAGAATGCGTAGGAAACTTACATGACTCATGCCACTTCTCCGTGCGACTGCGCGGAAGCTAGCGTGCGGTTCAACCGCAACAGCAGTAAGAACATTAATTTCCCCCTCTTCTGTCGTCATTTGTTTACTTCCGTTACGTTTTCTTGGTGTTACACTACCTCTTTTACGTAACTAGTTGAAGAGGCTGATAAGTAACTGCCGAGATGGTTGACGTCTATTGAGATGCCTTGCCGCATGCACTGTACAAGAATGAACTGTATTCTTCTTACACTCCTCATACTCGATGAGCATGTCGGCTTTTTCCGCGTTGGAAAATCCCATTGTCCACCCACGACCTACTGCTTGGACTGTCACTAACTGACTAGCAAGTCACAGTGCACTCAAGGAACGCAGAAGCGAATTGTAAGCGAACATGACAACACCGTACCTAGCAATTATGTTGTGTGGATGCCACAAACAAGTGCTGGTGAGGAAACTTTTCAAAATACAATATCTCGTAAAGGAGTCGGACTAGAATCCTGCAATAAACACCACTGACATTCTTATTTACACTACTTTTAGTTTGTTAATGACAACAGGCATTGTTCTATTTCAAAATGTATGTTTGCAGCAATTATTACAATCTGTTTATTGGTTAACAAACAATACATTCTGCAAAATCGCACCTCAGTAGGATTTTCCATTTCCGCAATATTTGCGATGCAACTTTTAGGTGATTCATCCTGTATATACACAGACAAATATAATGATAAAATGGATCCACAAGGGCGTTTACTTAAAAGAAAATACTTCTCATACATAAAAAAACTCGCTTCAAAAGGTAAATTTAAACAAAAAAAAACAAGTACATATTCTCCAGCTGTGAAGCATTAGCGCAGCGTCTGTTGCAGTTCTCAGCCAATAAATAAAAGTCACAGATTATGGTAGGCCAGCACATAGCCGCTATTATGGCGGACAACAAGTTTGATCACTTCAGATTTAGAAATGTACTATCTGATCAAAAGTACTCGGACACTTGTTAGTGAACATTATAATGTAAATGTCGTGTGATTAGGGCCTCCAGTAGGTTAGACCGTTCGTCGGGTGCAAGGCTATCGATTTGACGTCACTTCGGTGACAACACAACACGCAGTACCTGAGCGGAGAAAATCACCGACCCAGCCGGGAATCGAAACCGGCCCTTAGGACTGACATTCTGACGCGCTGACCACTTTTTTTTCTTTTTTGTTCGTTACGTTTTGTCCGGGCGGACCTCAAAAGACATCCGTTCAAGTTGATCGTTGATTTTTTTTTTTTTTTTTTTTTTTTTTTTTTTTTTTTTTTTTTTTACTGAGAGCACGCAGCCCTCTGACTGAACACGATGAGCTACCGTGCCGGCATCACTCAGCTACCGGTGGTGGACAGTGGACGTTAATATGGGGTGTGTCCACCTTATGGCGGCTTGGAATCCACTAGGGGGCACTTTTGATGAGGTATCTGAATATCTGTGGACGAAAGGTAGCCCACTGCTCCGTCAGAGCCGGAACCAGAACTGCTAAGGTCATCAATTCCTAAGCTTACACACTACTTAATCTAAATTATCCTAAGGACAAACACAAACACCCATGCCCGAGGGAGGACTCGAACCTCCGCAAACACACACACCCATGCCCGAGGGAGGACTCGAACCTCCGCCGGGAACAGCCACGCAGTCCACGACTGCAGCGCCAAAGACCGCTCGGCTAATCCCGCTCGGCGGAACCAGAAGAGCTAGTGATTTGGATGGTGGGGTATAGAGCGAGGCCAGCCGGAGTGGCCGTGTGGTTCTAGGCGCTTCAGTCTGGAATCGAGAGACCGCTACGGTCGCAGGTTCGAATCCTGCCTCGGGCATGTATAAGTGTGATGTCCTTAGGTTAGTTAGGTTTAAGTGGTTCTATGTTCTAGGCGACTGATGACCTCAGAAGTTAAGTCGTATAGTGCTCAGAGCCATTTGAACCATATAGAGCGAAGGTGACATTATGACTCGTCTCAAAGGTGTTTGTTGGATTCAGATCGGAACTCCGGGCAGGCCAATCCATTTCCGGAATGTTGTCGTGCATAAATCATTGTCTCATAGCTGCTGTTTTATGACAAGGTGCACTGTCGCGCTGATACAAATTTCTTTGTCTCTGAGCTGTTCCTATGTTGGGTTTATATAGGCCTACATTTAATGTTTTCTTAAGTGCAATAAATGAACCACACTCTGTTCAAAAAAATTAGGCCCATACTGCACCAGTACCACCTCAACCGTACTTCACTGTTGACAGTATACAAGGTGGCAGGTAACGTTCTCCCGGCATTCGACAAACCCAGTCTGTTCAAATGCCGTCACTCCGAATCACTCGTTTACAGTCATCCACTGTTGAGAGGAGTCGCTCTTCATACATTACCTCAAGTGTTGGTTAGCAAAAAATCAAATGGCTCTGAGCACCATGGGACTTAACAATGAAGGTCATCAGTCCCCTAGACTTAGAACTACTTAAACCTAACTAACCTAAGGACATCACACACACCCATGCCCGAGGCAGGATTCGAACCTGCGACCGTAGCGGTCGCGCGGTTCCAGACTGAAGCGCCTAGAACGGCTCGGCCACAGCGGCCGGCGTTGGTTAGCACTGCCTCTAGAAATATGTGGCTTATGAGAAGCTGCTGGACCACTGTGTGTCATTCCTTCTAATTCCCTGCTAAAGCGACTGTTGGTAGCATTTTGGAACTCATTGGTGACTCCTTCCATTTATTTCACGCGATGTGTTACAACCGCACTCCAGAACCCTCCATGTCCGACAGGACATGAGGTCCGTCTGGTCTTCGTTTAGCTGCCGTTGTTCCTTTGTGTTTCCACTTCACAAGCACATCACCAACAGTCGACTTGGACAGCTTCATAAGGGTTGAAATGTTCCTGATGGATCTGTCACTCAGGTGACATCTAATGACTAGTCCCCGTTGGAAGTCACTGACGTCTCCCTACCGAGCCATTCTGGTGTTACTGCTTCTCTGCTGACATCATAATACTCTTCACTTCCTTTTATACTTATGAGTCCCCGTCTCGTGACATGCAGCGGTCAATTCCTCCTCACATAGCGGCGTCTGGATAGTTTTGATTAGATAGTAGTGCATTTAGAACAGGCGAAATTGCAACCTGGCGATTTTGTAATCCACATCGAGTGATTTTTATTATATCTGTCGACTGCTAAAAAAATTACCATAAAAGTTTTAGTAACTAATTTTGCAAAATTGTTAAGTTTTTAGTGCAATTTGTTGGTGCGGTACGTAATAGCATGGACGATTATATTCAGTGACTGTAATTTATCGGTGGCAGTTTCTCACCTCTTCTCAACACGAACCATTCTTTTAAAAGGTCTTCTGATCTCATCAGACATTAGTTACAGTTATTTGCTAATCACGGATTTCGAAAACATCGGTCATGCGAAATCAGTCTTGCGCCTTTTTTTCTCATGACATCGTGACAGCCATGGATAAAGAGTTCAAGGCAGTCACGTGGTTGCAGTATTTTGTGACCTACGGAAAAATTTTACTTAGATCTCCACCTACACTTCTCGAAAGTGCGATCTTATGGGGTTTCAAGCAAAAATTGTGACTGGATTGAGGATTTCTTGGTAAGGAGGAGGCAACATGTTATCTTCAAAGGACAGACACTGACCAAAATTGACGTGTACCCCAGGGTAGTGTGTTGGCCCTCTCTATAAAAAATTTTCGATTCTTGGCACTACAGTCATGCAATAAATTTTAAAGCAGTAAACCGCCATTTGACTGTGTATTACTGTATATATTTACTGTAGATTACGGACTTTATGCCATACCAAGTAAAATGCTGAAAGTTGTTAGACCATTATCATGTCATGTCTGTTGATCTACCAACTTTTAGCATTGCACCTAATAAGGCAAAAAGCCGAGATCTGGGTAGTACAGAAGATAAACACAGTGTAAAATGGCAGTTTGCGCCTTTAAAAAGGTATCCGGTGTGTTCATGTATATTAAATACTTTTCAAACAGTATTACAACGTTAATGGTAACCTCAGAGTTTTCTTAGATGCCGCCGAGCGGTCTAAGGCACTGCAGTCATGGACTGTGGGCTGATCCAAGAGGAGGTTCGAGTCCTCCCTCGGGCATGGGGGTGTGTGTTTGTCCTTAGGATAATTTAGGTCAAGTAGTGTGTAAGCTTAGGGACTGATGACCTTAGCAGTTCAGTGCCATAAGATTTCACACACAATTGAACATTTTTTTCTTAGATGTTGCAGCTAAATGCAGTGAAGTACTGTCTCGAGAAAGCTACACAAATGCTCAGTCAGATATTGATGAGATTTCAAATTGGTGCAAAGAGAGGCTTCTTTTTCAGAAGTTCAGAAATGTAAAATTATGCACTTCACAAAACGAAGAAACGTAGAGCCGTATGACTATCGTATCACTGAGTCACATCAGGAATCTGTCAATTCGCAATAATACCTGAGTGTAAATATTTGTTGTGATCTGAAATAAAAGCAGGTGAGAGATTTCAGTTGATTCGTAGGATACGAGGAACGTGTAATCAGTCTACAAAGAAAACTGTATAGAACACACTCGTAGCACCTAGAAATTGCTCTAGTATGTTGGGCCCGTACCACAAGCGACTATTTAGGGATATTAAGCTTACACAAAGAGGGAGAATACTAACAGTCATACGTTCGGTTTACCCGTGCGAGTGGGTCAAGGAGATGTTGGAAACCTGAACTGGTGGACGGTTAAAAAAGTAGTCATCATTGATCGAAACAAAAATCAAAAGCCGACCGATGTGACCGAGCGGTTCTAGCCGCGTCAGACTGGAACCGCGCGACCGCTACGGTCGCAGGTTCGAATCCTGCTTCGGGCATGGATGTGTGTGATGATGTCCTTAGGTTAGTTAGGTAGTTCTAAGTTCTAGGGGACTGATGACCTCAGATGTTAAGTCCCATAGTACTCAGAGCCATTTGAACCATTTTTGATAAATGTATGTATGTTTCGTGTATGTATGGCATCAACCTGTGTTACTGGACAGAGTGTATTACATTGTCGTTTCATTCCTATGATAACATCGTCATTAACCAGAACAGAAATCCGAACTTTGTGTGTATGTTTTGTGTATGTATGGCATCAACTGTGTTACTGTACAAAGCGTAAAGATTGTCATGTTGCCAGTGTTTCTCAGTCTTCGTGCTGCTCATATTTGTACTGTTCACATATTGTTTCAAGTACAAGTACACGGCTGCTGTCTCTAATACTTGTGAAATCTTATTTGTATATCCAGCTGAAATTCGCATATCACAGTTTACTTACTTATTTACCGTTCATTAATGTCCCCATGCTGTCTATAATAAGCTAGTTCCTTCGTTAGTTTCATCATTTTAACAGCGTCGTGGCACACTTAAGGAACGATCAGCCAGGCGGTTCTGTAACTGCATCCCACTGAGCACTACAGATAGTTCTTCTTCGCTCAAGTACGGGGACAGATATAACGTAAAAGGAATAGGAAAGAAAAAAAAATACATTTGCTTCCGAGTTGTAGTGTTACAACTATTGGGAACCGCCTGTGTATTGGGTTTTGGGATAGATGCGGTAGAGTACCGATAGTTGTTTTCGGAGACAATGCAACCATAAATACCTATATTTATCAGAATAGTCTATTGAAATCCGAAATCAGGACATGGCATTTTCAGAGTCAGTATTGTTTTCATCTACAACAATATTCGTCCACATATATCTGCTGCAACGCAACAATTCATTTAGGACTTTGTCCAGTAATTGTCTGATATTCCTCTCTCTTTGCCACGGGAAACCTCCCTTGATGGCAAGAGATGATAACACAACTTTTCAGCCGAAGGAACTATTTCATGTTTATTATTTCAGGCACATCGTTGCTCAATATGGGGATATAAAATGTGGCGCCTCGTTAAGACAAATAACTGATAAAAAATTTTAGTTGTGCTGGAACATAGACAAAGATTGTACTTCACTTTACAATAAAATGTTTGGTTCCGTTACATTACTTGTACTTTTAAATGACGAGTGAAATTTATTTGGGGATACCATTCCAACATTTAACTGAAACGTCACTGTAAAACTTAGTTAATTAGCATTTGTCTGGACCTAGTGCCGCTGTGAAGTATCTGACTGTTCACTTTCAGCTTAGTCATCAACTGAAGCAGCCCCATATCGTTATAATGTGTGCTGTCACCACTTCCCCAGAACTCGATTTGGCAGCCATGCGTAACTTGCTTGACACTAGTTCATTGACATCAATTTATTGTCATGTGAGTGATATAAGGCACGAATTTGGTTTATTGTTCACTTCTCGAAAGAGTGCTGATGATACTTCGCGGAGGCCGGCCGGTGTGGCCATGCGGTTTTAGGCGCTACACTCTGGAACCGCGTGACCGCTACGATCGCAGGTTCGAATCCTGCCTCGGGAATGGATGTGTGTGATGTCCTTAGGTTAGTTAGGTTTAAGTAGTTCTAAGTTCTAGGGGACTGATGACCACAGATGTTAAGTACCATAGTGCTCAGAGCCATACTTCGCGGAGAGTGAAATGTCAGTGAACGTCGCAGGGTAAAGGAACAACTAAATGGGCATGGGAAAGGGCGCGCCGTTTATCACAAGCCATTTATTACTTCACAAAAGGCAAGCAATATTTTATTGCACAGATAAATCCTATAATTCAGCTGCCTGGCAAAAAAACACATTTCTTCTGAATACTCTTACTCCGTCTTACCACAGTAAATATAGAGCATTTTTCAATGCCAGGCGACATAACCTCTTGTACAGAAAGCTTTCTAAACTTGATTCCTCTAAATTGTCGTTTCTTGAAAATGCCGTTACGTTTCGTCATCTTCAATAAACACAACAAAACACAGGTAAACAAGCACTGAAAATGCTAAGTATAAGAACTACGCGCAATCACACTTGAACATAACTAACCGATTGTTTGAAAGTGTGTTGTTTACGAACAGCAGAAACAAAAGAATACCGACTGTTGCATTCCAAGGATAGCAAACACACTCGGGAGTAAAAAAAAGTTCCTAACGTGCAATGTAGGATATATAAAGATCTAAAATATATGCAGAAAAGTGGGTGACAGAAAAGTGGGCGTGGCGTATAAAAACAAGTGGTAGGAAAATGCTCTTAAAAATGGTCGAAATTTTTTTTTCAGCAAAACCCTTTTCAGAGTACTTAAATAAAGCCTTATTTATAGAAATATGATGAAAACCGAAAATCGATTTTTTTCAATCTGAACCATTGTGTGGTCCCCTTTATTTCTTTCACAATGCGTTCAGACGGATAACAATGTGGAAAGTACAATGTAATAAAGACAGGTTTGATTATACGATTTCGAAGCATGCGTGACCAAATATCAGATATGAATTGTGGTCCGTTATCTGAAATGACCTTGTCAACGTGTCCAACTTCACATAAGAAATTTTTACCAAAGGCGTTGGATACAGAAGGTCCAGTGGCTTTGCGTGATGGTGTGAAAGAAACAAAATTTGCAGTAAGTTCAACAGCGACAAAAACGTACAGAATCCATTCAATGTTTTAACAAGCGGTGCCAGAAGATCAACTGCAGCTTATTCTTTTAATCTAGTGGGAATAATAGGAAACAATGGAGCACGATATGAGATGTAGACGGTTTAGCTTCTGGACAAAGTTTTCAAATAGACAGAGCTATCCTAATTCTCTTCTCCAATTTGTTAAAATAACGAGTAGTCCGAAGTAAATGATAATATTTTCGTGGACCAAAATGCGGGTAGCTGAAATGAATGTACCAGATGAGCTTATTAACAAAATCGTCAGGAATACAAAGTACCCATACCCTGTCATCAACAGTGCAACGTTTGAAGAGTATGTTATTTTTAACCGGATAATAATAACGAATCTGTATGTGTGTCTATTCATGCCGTTTATTTGTAATACCTTTCCAAATCAGATCCTTGTCTTGCTCACTGGCAATATCCTTTAAAGATGCAGTGACGGCGTTTTAAACAGCTACTTTTTGAATGTAAAGAATACTGAAATTTTTCTCATGACTAGCTTCTATGTTGCTTTTCTCAAGTGCCGGTGCACTTGAAAGTGCGCCCGCAACAATGTTTTCCGTGACAGGAATGTAGACTATTGTGAAGTGGCATTCATGCAGAAATAATGATCAACGTTTCAACCTGTCGTGATATAATTTTGAAGACACAAGAAATTGCAATGCTCGATGATCACTATAAACTTTTATATGTCTGACGGAATAATTTTTCTCAGATTTTGTTAGCACGCGGCTAGCAAAAGCGATGGTTTTCTGAACAGTAATGTCATTTTCTATAGCTTCTTGAAATAAATGGGCACCAAGACCAACTTCTGTGAAATCCGTGCTAAGACAGTAATTTGACAGATCTGAGTGAGCTAAGATTGGCGCATTAAGTAGCGCTACTTTCAAAGAATCAAATTCCAAGTGTGCCTGTTCGTCCCAGATCCAAATAGTGTTATTGCCAGCGAGAGAACAAAATTTTGGAGTTACTAGAACATGCATATTCAGGAAACGACGACAGGAATTCACGAGACCTAGAAAACTGCGAGCTTGTCTTTTTATGGATGGAACAGGAACATCTCTGATTGCTCCCAGCTTTTCAGGATCCAGCTGAATACCCTCAGAAGAAATAATATCACACAAATACTTCACTTTTGTCCTACTGAATTCAGATTTTTCCAAGTTAAATGTAATTCCAGATTGAGCAAAAACACGCAACAAACTGTTGAGGATAATATTATGTTGTTCCCAAGAGGCTTCTGGTATTAAAATATCGTCCACGCCAAGGTGATGTGTCGTTTTAAAAACTCAGCTAATATGGAATTTAGCCCACGAATGAATGCTGCCGAAGGAATGTTCACACCAAATAGATGTTTCCAAAATTGATAACAAACGACGAATTACAGAAAAGCCATATATTTTCTACATTCTGCATGAAGTTCAATATGATAAAAGCTGGATCTGAGATCAATAGGACACAACACTTTTACGCCACTGAAATTTTTAAGCAGTTCTTCCAACGTTTGCGGCCTGTCTGTTTCAGGAATTATTATGGCATTTATTTGTCGGGAATCTAACACAAGTCGGATCGATCCGTTTGTCTTCTCAACAACATGTAACACATTATTGTATGAGCTTACCGCTGGTTCAATAACGCCCTCGTCAAGCATAGACTGTATATCCGTTCTAACATGGTCCCTATAATGTGCCGGAATTACATATGGTCTGATGCAAAATTTTATATGCTCACGAACACACGATTTGTACTGAAATCCTTTAATTGTTCCTGTTTTGTGAGAAAAAACCGTGGAATGTGATTGTAGGATGTCGGAAAGGTCCTGCCTATCAGTGTTATTACAGTTCTCAATCGTTTGAATTTTTTCCTAATACGTCATCAATATCATCCCCGTCAATACTTGTAAAGTGATTATTAGTGTCTACTTCCGTCGAAAGTTCCAAACTGTGATCTGACAAAAGGTAAAGCCGATTGATTTCCTTGTCGTTTGAAAGCCAATCTTCAAATTTCGAAGCTATTGACTTACCTTCTTTCTGTAAATTTATTTCAGCGTCGTGAAAGTTTAAAATTGCTTTGCACTCATTCAAAAGATCTACAACTAATATAATCTACCTCGACAATAATGGAACAATAAGAAAATTCATAATAAATCTGTGGCTTTGAAAAAAGAATTCTAAGTTTTCTTGGTGTGCATCATCACTTCTTCAAAAACTGCGCCTTGTAATTTAATTTTATGTAAGTGAAGTGTGGGGCAATCCTTAGATTTGTTGCATTTACTGAAAGTAGTTTCACTAATTACGAAATAGGACTGCCGCAGTCAAGTACTGCTGTAAATTTTATGTCATTTCTTGTGATGTGAATTACAGGATATGCAGCATTGCTCTGTTTCATATCTTGTTCCTGGGGTAAAATGTCCCTAAAGCCTTCCATTTTCACGTAACTTATAGTCATGGCAGCTACGTCGTCAGGTTCATAAGTACGTTTTGTGGCTACCTGCGATGCGAGTCATTGTCTTTTATGTATAAGTTGCCCGCCTCTGTAGCGTAACGGTAACGTTACCGTCCACCATGCAGGGGGCCCGGTTCGATTCCCGGCACGGGAGTGGGTGTTGTGTGTCCATCGTCATCATTTTCATCATCATTGACTTGCAAGTCACCGAAGTGGTGAGAAGGAGTTGCAATACGACGGCCGAACTCCCCCGAACGGGGCCTCCCGGCCAACAATGCCATACCACTTCATTTCCATCTCTTTGTTGTCACGCGTCGCTACTGGGATTTAGAGGTCTAATTTCTACAATTTCAGCTTGTCGAGAGGGCCCTGCCCTGTTTGAATCAAGACAGTTCTGATTAAATTAATGTCTGTTGTCATGACTATAACATCTGTCCTCATGTCGGTAATTTCTGTAGGTTCTTTCTTGTCGATTAAGTGGTGGAGAATTTATCCCGGAATCCTAATTACGAGGTGGACTGTTGCCTCTGAAGTCATTTTGTCTCCTTTGATAATTATTCTGGTTCCCATATTGTCTATTTCTAGGGATGTCTCTGTCATAGCCATTACCACGGAAATGTGATCTGTCTCTGCAGTTATTGTTATTCAGCCAATGTTTGTCATATGGGTAGTGTCTGTTTTGCACATGATTTACGTTATAACGGTAGACTTGTCGTGTCCGGTTATTGTTTCTAACGTCACAAAATTGTGATGGTTGTGACCTGTAATTGTTGTTTTCCTGTTTCCGCATCATGCGATTGGCTGTGTCAGTTTCCAGGTCTTGCAACGTCCAACCAAAATAATATGTGTAAAGGGTTCAAGCAATTTAATCAAGCAGATGCAATAAGTTCCGAGTGGCTGTACAGGTTTGACAAATACTGATTCTTGTGTAATATATCTTCAAAATATTTCACAAGGCTGGAAAACTCAGACTGTTCGAAATGCTTCGTCATTATAGTGCTGTGTTTTACTCCATGTTGTGTAGCCGGAGAGCAATATGCAGTAAGGAAGGCATGATAAAAATCTCCTTCACTGTGACAATCACGAATAACTGATCGCATTTTTATAGATGGTTCATTTTGTAAATAGCCACACATAAATTCTAATGTATGCTCTTATGAGAAATTAGGAAGGAAACGATCAGAAAATTGATGAAGCCAAGCTTTTGGATGTTTGTAATTATTAGAATCTTGAATGTTTTAAATTTACTCATTGTGATGAATAGCCTTTGGTCAAAGTCATTGTGTTGCAAATCGGACTTCGTTACGTCGTGTCGATCTTCAGAAATGTTTTGATATTTCGATTTGATTTTGTGTATGTCATCGGTTAAACCTTTACGTGTTTGTTCAATTGTTTGTTTAATTTCGTCAAATGTTCTAACTTTTGAAGTTGTTGCTGTGTTTGTTACTGATTTTGTTCCATATTGTCTAACTTTTGAAGTTGTTTCTGAGTTTGTTTCTCTGTTTGATCAAATTTTTAAATTAGTTGCAATAACAATGCATTAGTGACTGAAGCATGTTCCTTTGTATATTTCGTCAGCGCGTTTGCACCGGCAATATTCGTATTTTGAAAAGCAGAGAGTGTGTCTTGACTTAATGGAGAAAGTGTATTGAGACAAAACCTGAACCTACGTTATCTGCAAGATTTTGTTCTGTTATTTCGCATTCCTAAGGCGAACTGTTACCAACCGATCGATCGTCCACAGTTCCGTGTTCACTGACTGTTTCAATTTCTACCCCACTATTTACTGTCTAGTCCATGTCTCTATGCACTATTACCAAATTATTGTCTTGAATAATTGTCAGTTTGTTAGTAGGTGGTGTTAACAAACTATGCTAGTCTTCACAATCAAGACTCAATTTGCTTTGCAGCCTAGTGTTATGCGTTTCACACACTATGGTTATCACACTATTTTAAACAACAATACACAAAAACAACTTGGAAAGCAAAAAATAAGAAGAAACACTACAATAGCACTGCAAATAAATATCTAATTGGTTGCAAAAGCGACAGCGAGATACTTATTGCAAACGCACATGCATGCCACAACTACTTTGCTCATCACAATACAGTAAAAATAAGAAACGACAACTACAACGGAAATTCCATATATACAATTACGCGCTAGCAGTAAACAATAGCTACTTTCTAATCATGCACTAATTATTCAAAGTACAAGGAAATCAGAAGATTCCAGTGAAGTATCGTTGGCTAAGGGTCGACAGGTGAAAATAAGTCTTTATTTCTTTTTTATTAAACGCTGATCTACAGAATTTTCTCTGACAAAGAAAACTCAGAGTTAACCTATTCATAAATTACCCACAACCTACAAGCCCAATGCAACCTGACTGCTTTACTTTAACAACATGACTTCCAATAATTAACACAAAAGAATGGCCCTGAATTGCAAGAAATTCTAACAATAATACAAATCCAAAAAATATTAAATTAAAAAAATATGAAATTACCTCCAACTTTGTTAATTCTGTAAACTCATTTCAGTCACGAATCCCAACAGTGCAAACCCTATTCTTTTTCGTAGGTCACTTACGTCGCAGAAAATCTTTATAACACGAACTACAGCAATTACAGCAAGCAGCAACCACAACCAGCTAAATTAAAAGTTTCGAACTACTATAGACTCTGACTACTAGGTCAGCATATGGTTAGCAAAAGAAAGATTTTGTTGAAAAACAAACAATGTATTTAGAAAATTTTGCCTTATTCATGTGACATCCAGTTCCAAAAATCATGCAGTTGTCAGTAATTCCACTACGCAAATATTATTTCTACGTGGTGGTTACGTGCAAACCGGTGACAAGTGAAATAATAACAAGTACAGAGGACTTGCAAGATACAACTAATTTATTACTGATCAACAGTTTAACCCAAAGGGCACAGTATTTACCAAAAATTTTCTACAAGTGTCTCCTATTCACAAGTCAGAAAAATACATTACACAATACCTTTCTAATTGAATTAGGTGCAAACAAGAAGTTCTTGTAACTTCTACGCTAACTGTAAGCACTTCAATAATAAAAGGTAAAATCAGTTTCATTTAACAAAGGGCACTTGAATAATAAAGGTGAAATAAGTTTCTTTCAAATAGGCCACCTGAGGAAGTGCAATAGGACAATTGACATAATTTCCAAATTCCGCTACCCATCAGGTATTTCTCTTTAACATGTACATAAGTTCAACTCCTGCTGCACGTAAGGTATAATTCAGAACACTAGTCTTCTTCCTCTATGGTTTTGAAGGTAAATATATAAGCAGTATAGCAAACGATACTGCGGCCACTGAGTTCTTTCGTTTCCTCTGCATTGGGACGCCAAGAAAGGCAAAACAGGGAAGAGAGACACGATACGTAAATTTGGGTGACAATCATTAAAACAGAGCGGTTTTTCTTTGCGGCAGGATGTTCTCGTGAATTTCGATCGGCAACTTTCTCATCCGATTGCGAAAATATTCTATTGACGCCAAACTACATAGGTAGAAATGATCATCGCTATAAAATACGAGAAATCAGAGACAGATTTAAGAGCCTGTCTTTCAAGCGGCCGTTCGAGAGTGGAACGGTAGGGAAATAAGCTGAAGACGGTTCGATTAACCTTCTGCCAGGCACTTCATTGTGAATTGCAGAGTAATCATGTAGACAGATGTAGATGGGAGTAGAGAAAATTGAAATGGTTTAAATGAAAGAACGGTTTGACGAGATCTGCAAGGTATAGAAGACACCATCATACCAACAGACTATTGATTGCTCCGATCGTACCGGAAACAATGTGTAGGATTCGTATTCTAATGCTCGGACATCGATGAGCCCCTGACTGTAAGGATCGATGCTGAATATTGTTGTTTACACGTGTTTAATTCGAAATGAATCAAAAACACCTAGTCACAATCCTGCCGTGCTAAGCTATTCTCACCAGAATTGACGACTCAAGCTGATAAGACCTACACCTCCTGGGCCTGCTGGCAGCACCACTGCTGTGATGAGCTGGGTCTCGAAACAGCAGGCTGCGGTTCTCACTGGTTACTAGCCAAGTCTGTCTCCTTCCGCGTCTTCATCCAGTCCGACCCAAAACTTTTACATTTCTTCTCTGTTCTAAACAAAGTCTGCATCAAAGCTCTTTCACGAATGGGAATGACTGTGTCATTGATTAAACAATAAAGATTTTATACGTTTTGGTCCTACACCCCATTCTGCAATTTTTAAGTTGTCCAATGATCTATCTGCAAACTTATAGCAGATATTTTTTAAGTTACCCAATAACCTCCCTCTGCGTTCTGTGTGGACAGAAATTTGCAGTCCACATGTATTGGTGTCTGGACGACACCAAACCACTATCACAAGGAGGAGAAGAAAAAGTGTTAACAATAAATGCTACATAGCTACTCACTTGAAACCAACAAGACGACAATCTTCCAGCCAGCACGGCTTCCTTCAGTTTTCGCGGAAGGCACGATTGGCAAGAAACGTACTCCTGGTATGTCCTCTGAGCAGAGATACTAATTCATAAAATAACGTTTTTGCATTTGCCGAGTCGCATGTCGTCGGCACAGACAGTATTTTAGATGGAGCTCCCGGCTGCACAGAAGGGGGGAGTGGGAGGTGGCTGCAGTCCTAGAGAATTCTGGTTGCTCGCATCCTGGCTGGTGCCATAGTTCACCCACGTAGGTATGTGTAGAATCGAGGACTGCCGAGGCAAGCACATACCAGTGTGGGTGACGTAGAATAGTGTACCAACAATAGATTTCAAATTAGGGATAGCTGTAGTTAGTCGGCAAATCTCGAGTTTTTCCGAGGCTACCAGTAACATATCTAATATTGTAATATAAGATGGAAGTCTTTCACTTGGAAGTTGAGTTAATTCCTTCTATTTTATGTCATTTTTTAAAAGTAATTATTATTTTTCAAATGTTCTCTTTTATTTATACATTAATATTACTAATTGTTGCTGTTAACATGATTTACTACTACATAGATAATATCAAACATGATGATCACCATGATTAACGATTATGTGTGGCGTGTTTAGTGTTTCCAGATATGAGGTCAACAATTCGTAGCAATGAATAAAATTAAATTGCACTGAACAAAACTGGAGATATATTATACAATACAATATGTCCAGTCATTCTCCCTGCTGGCCAGCGGTCACGGGAGTGCTTCCTTCTCCAAGTGGCCCATTGGCACATTTCTTGTAAGTCCCAGGGACTCGGCCGCTGGCCATGAATGGACTCCCCTTACAGTCTGTTGCGACTCACCCACGACTCCGTAGAGTCGTGCAACTCACTGAATAGAGAACATGCAACTAAATACACGGAACGAAAAAATTATGATCTTTGCTAATAATGATCTTTGCAGTCATTTAACATTCCCTACAATATCAATACAGATACCTATCAATCGGTACAATGATCATATTTATTTTTGTAAGTTGGTCTAATAGCAACAACATACGAAATGTATCAGTCAAAAGTTGACTGATGAATTTCAGTGCTTCTAATACTTGCAAAATTGCACATCACTGCCATTAGATTTGCTTTGTGGTATGTTAACGACCTTTGGTATCGGCTTCGATTATAGCCTGTTCTATACTTTTCAAAGGTTAATGCCTGTTTTAATTAATGTTATCAGTTTCCATAAATTTTTATTAAAAGGCGTGAAATTTGTGAGGTTCAATTGTTTGTTAAGTTGTCTGATTTCTTACCATTTTATTGTGTACTCTTGTCTATTGTCATGTTTTAATGAGATTGCCTTCTGAATGTCCTAGAACAACTAGTTTACTATGAGACATTCTCAAGTTTTCCAGTTATCCAGTCTATCTGACAGAGGCCGGTTCCAGATCGTACATTGCATGCTTTAATTCACTTTACATTAACTTTATCGTGTCACTTTGACATGGGCTTTATTCTTTGTCTGCCGAGCCCCATGGCCATGTGATTTTTTACTTTCACAGATTAGGCTTTGAAAAAATAAAATACGTTACTCCTTTGGCACAAACAGTTTTTTGTTCTATCTCTTTCAATCTCACACATGAAGCCTTTTCTTTCCACTACTATCTCTACTACAGCTTCTCCAGCATAACCAAATAAATTATGCCATGCTCCATCATAATGCGTACTATGAACCGATTACTTCTATCAAACGACTTGTGGCAAAAATTTCTCTCCCCCCCCCCTCCCCCCCAAATCGATGCATTTGTTATTCGAACTACACGTCTGATCATCAGCATTCTTCTGTTGTACTACAAAATTCTCTGTTCTCTTCTTGTCTGTACTGCTTATTGTGCACATTGCACTGCCATATGAGGCAACGTACCAGATAAATACTTTCAGAAAACATATCCTAATAGATATTTAATGTCTGAAAAATGCTTTTCTTGCTTTTTATACAGTCGACATTTTATATCTTTACTACTTCGATCATCGTCCGTTGTCTTGCTGCCCAAATAGTATAATTCCTCTACCAGTTTCAGCATCCTATTTTCTGTGCTGATTCTCTCAACATGACTTAATTTTACTATATTCCATCACCACTTTTTAAAATTTTGTTCATGTTAATATTCATATTAAGGCGCTATTCATTCCGTTCACCTTATCTTACAAGTGCTCTTGCGTTACTGACGGAACTTTAAACGTAGTGGTAAACCCTGTAGTTTTTATCTTTTCTCGCTGAACTTTAATCCCCTTTCCAGCGTTCTCTTTGATTTCCTCTGTTGCTTGATCAACGTACAGATCAAATAACACGCTGGCCGGAGTGGCCGAGCGGTTCTAGGCGCTACAGTCCGGAACCGCGCGACCGCTACGGTCGCAGGTTCGAATTCTGCCTCGGGCATGGATGTGTGTGATGTCCTTAGGTTAGTTAGGTTTAAGTAATTCTAAGTTCTAGGGCACTGAAGATCTCAGAAGTTAAGTCCCATAGTGCTCAGAGCCATTTGAAGATCAAATAACATATGTAATTCACTGTGTTATTAACTAGAGGCTCCTTGTCATTTCCTCTAAGTCATAAATGCAGTCTAGTTTCTGTACTGGTTGTAAACTGTTGCTTGCCTTATTTTGTATCTGTTACCTTGAGAATCTCAAAGAGTGTATTTCAGTCAATACCTGTCAAAAGCTTTACTTAAACCTACAAATGCTGTAAACATAGTTTTACCATTCTTCAGTTTGTCTTCAAAGATAAGTCTGGGGGTCGGTATTGCGTCGCATATCCGTACTTTTTACGGAACCCAAACCTTTCTCGAAATCGGTTTCTACCAGTCTTTCCATTCACTTGTAAATAAATCGTGTTAATATTTTGCAACCATAACTTATTAAACTGTTATTTTGCTAATATTCCCACCTGTCCTCCCTTTCATTCATTGGAATTGCTGTTATTATATTCTTTATAAAGTATGAGGGTATTACAGTTGACTCATATACACTGAGGGGACAAAAGTCAGGGGATAACAATATGCAGGTATATAGTTGCCGTAGTATCGCGTACACAAGACGTAAAAGGACTGTCATTTGGGCTTCGGTGATTCGTGTGAAAAGGTTTATGACGTGATTATGGCCGCACGACATGAATTAACAGACGCAGAACACGGAATGGTACTGGGAGCTTCACGCATGGGATATATCATTTCGGAAATCGTTAGGATATTTAATATTACGAGATACAAAGTGTCAAGAGTATGCCGAGAATAGCAAATTACAGGCATTACCTCTCACCACGGACAACGTAGTGGCCGACGGCATTCACTTAACGATTGAGAGCAGCGGTGTGTGAGTAGAGCTGTCAAAGGTAACAGACAAGCAATACCGTGTGAAATAAGTGAGAGTCGTGCGACGAACAGATTCATTGGGGCCATGCCGCGGAATTTGGTGTTAATGGACTACGGCAGCAGACGACCGACGCGGGTGTCTTTGGTTACAGCACAGCGCAGCGCCTCTCCTGGGCACGGGTTACAGAGGTCGGACCCTAGGCGACTGGAAAACGTAGCCTGACCAGATGAGTCGAGTGTGGGGCGGAACCGTGGAGTCAAGTTGTCAACAAGGCACTGGGCAAGCTGGTGGTGGTCCCATAATGGAGTGAGCTGTATTAACGTGCAATGGACTGGGTCCTCTGGACCAACTGAAACGATAATTGACTGGAAATGGTTATCTTCGGCGACTCGGAAAACATTTGCAATATTTCATGGACTTGATGTTGCGAAGCAACGATGCAATGTACCGGGCCACAATTTTTCGAGACTGGTTTGAAGAACATTCTGGATAATTCGAGATAATGATTTGGCCATCCGGAGTGCCCGAGGCGAATCCCATCGAACAAGTATGGTACATAACCTAGAGGTCACTTCATGCACAACATACTGCACCGGCAACACTTTCGCAATTATGGACGGCTGTAGAGGGAGCATGGCTCAGTTTTTCTGCAGGAGATTTCCAAAGACTTTTTGAGCTCATGCCACAGCGAGTTGCTGCACTATTCGGGGAAAAAGGAGGCCTGACACGATATTAGGAGGTATTACGTGCGTTTTGTCACGTAAGTGTATCTTGCACTGCACACAAACGACGCACACTCAGATGAGCGGTAGACAATTTATCTATGATGAAAAAAATTAGACGAAGTTTCGAGAGCGGGGTTGTATGTGCGATGAAAAATCTGCAACGTTCCAGCGGGCTGTAAAGGTGAAAATGTGAAATTGACGACCCGGGGGATCCAGTGGTAAAGCACATTCCTGAGAAACTAAAGGTGTAAGTAGGCTGTTTAAGTATTTTTATTGGTAACGCCAACACCACGTAGCGCTCTGTATGAAAAATCACTGGCTGTGCCGTGTGCAGTCTGTGGCTGGTTTGCATTGTTGTCTGCCATTGTAGTGTTGGGCAGCGGCAGCTGGATGCTAACAGCGGGTAGCGTTGCGCAGTTGGAGGTGAGCCGCCAGCAGTGGTGGACGTGGGGAGAGAGATGGCGGAGTTTTGAAATTTGTAAGAATTGGTGTCATGAACTGATATATATATTATGACTATAAAGGTATTGTTTGTTCTGTATTAAAATCTTTCATTTGCTAACTATGCCTATCAGTAGTTAGTGCCTACAGTAGTTTGAATCTTTTATTTAGCTGGCAGTAGTGGCGCTCGCTGTATTGCAGTAGCTTGAGTAACGAAGATTTTTGTGAGGTAAGTGATTTGTGAAACGTATAGGTTAATGTCAGTCAGGGCCTTTCTTTTGTAGGGATTTTTGAAAGTCAGATTGCGTTGCGCTAAAGATATTGTGTGTCAGTTTAAGCACAGTCTTGTATAATTTTTCTAAGGGGACGTTTCAAAGGTCACTGGTTTGGGTCCCGGTCGGACCACGGATTGATTCAGTCTGACTTTAACTTATCCTCCTCTCAATGATGTGAAGTTTAGCACGGAACGATTCGTAGTTCGGAATCCACTTTAAACTATAGGCATCGTTACCAAGTTAGGTTTACTGGGGTCGGTAATCTGAAGAGCCCAATTGATACACTTGCAACAGACTGTTGAGCCGCACGGAACTGTTATTTTAATGATGGAATAACAAACGACAATGACCAGCCAGTTTCATAATATCTAAACAGATGTGCCGAGAATAGCTTTATTGTGAAGACGCATACCGATCCGTAAAGGGAATACAGATCTCGAATGTTATTACGTTGCTACTGTGCTCGAGAAAGAAATGCTCAACGTAGTGCAGAGTACTTAGAGTCCCGGAAGTTTATACTCGAGTCTGGCGCTAGAGGTGCTGAGGCCGGAGTCGGCAATTAAAAGCGCTGCTTGGCCGGCGCGGCCGCCGTGTTTAGAGAAATGTCAGCCGCGCCGCTCGACAGCAGGCCAAATATTTGGCGGAGGCTCTTTGCGTGGGAGGAGCACCGCGGCGCCACCTGTAGGGGCCGCAGCGCCGCCAGCACACTCTCACCGTCAGCTGCTCCGTGACGTCGATACCCCATTCCTCCCAGCACTGTTTACAAAGTTGAGATGAAACTGTTTCAGATTCATCATTATGATATGAGAAGATATATTTCTAGATCTTCCTCTGAATACATCTCATATTAATTATAGTATTTTGATGTTTAAGCTTCCACCCACTCTCTTCATTTTTCGATGATAATCATTCGTCGTAAATTTAATAAAAGACAATTCGAAATTTCTTAGATCGTGGTGAAGAATTCATACAGGAAAACAAGGGCAAGTTACGAGCCTTAACTTTGTGACAAGAACCACTCTCCCAGACCCCATTTAGATCTTTTAATAGTTTGATGAACTGTTTATATTAACCAAGTGTAGGATCTGCCTGGATTGCATTCAGTAACTAAGAACAAGCACTTATAATTATATTTACTGCATATAGGAAAAAATTCCAACCCTAGTAAGCTTCACTTCGCACTCACACTGCTTTAGAATACTGTCTTCAAAATGGTTCAAATTACTCTAAGCACTACGGGACTTAACTGCTGAGATCATCAGTCCCCTAGAACTTAGAACTACTTAAACCTAACTAACATAAGGACAGCACACACATCCATGGCCGAGGCAGGATCGAATCAGACCGTAGCGGTCGCGCGGCTCCAGACTGATGCGCCTAGAACCGCTGGGCCACTCCGGCCCGCTACTATTTTCACTCTGGTTAGTGTCATTGTGGAAATTTCGCCATGACAATTACTAAAATTTTGATGAAACGTAGTCCAGGATAGTTACCGTTTCACATCACGCACTTTGAACATTTGATCGACTTTAACCTAAGTCAACCTATTTTTATCATCAGTCTTCTGACTTGTTTGATGGGGCCCTACACGATTTCCTCTCCTGTGCCAACCTCTTTATCTCAGAGTAGCACTTGCAACCTCCGTCCTCAATTATCTGCTGTACGCACTCCAATACCTGTTTTTCTCTACAGTTTTTGCCCTCTACAGATCCTTCTAGCACCGTGGAAGTCAATCCCTCATGTCTTAACAGATCTCCTGTCATTATTTCCCTTCTCCTTGTCAGTGTTTTCCACACATTCCTTTCCTCTACTATTCTGCACAGAACCTCCTCATTACTTACCATACCAGTCCATCTTTTTATCAACAATCGTTTGTAGCACCACATGTCAGATGCTACGATTCTCTTCTGTTCTGGTTTTCCCATAGTCCATGTTCACCTTATCAGTCCAGCTAATTTTCAATAATGGTTTGTAGCACCACATCTCAAATGCTTCGATTCTCTTCTGTTCCGGTTTTCCTATAGTCCATGTTTCACTATCATACAATGCTCTGCTCCAAATGTCCATTCTCAGAAATTTCTTCCTCAAATTAAGGCCTATGTTTGATACTAGTAGACTTCTCTTGGCCAAGAATGCCCTTTTTACCAGTGCTAATCTGGTTTTGGTGTCCTCTTTGTCCCGTCCGTCATTGGTTATTTTGCTGCCTAGGTAGCAGAATTCCTTAATTTCATCTACTTCGCGACCATCAATCCTGATGTTAAGTTTCTCGCTGTTCTCATTTCTGCTACTTCTCATGATTTTCGTCTTTCTTCGATTTACTCTCAATCCATATTCTGTACTCACTAGATCATCCATCCCATTCAGCACACCATGTAATTCTTCTTCTCTTTCAGTCAGGATAACAATGCCATCTGCGAATCGTATCATTGATACCCTTTCACCTTGAATTCTAATTCCACTCCTGAAGCTTTCTTTTATTCTCATCATTGCGTCTTCGATGTATAGATTGAACTATAGGGGCGAAAGACGACATCCCTGTCTTACACCCTTTTTAATCCGAGAATTTCGTTCTTGGTCGTCCACTCTTGCTATTCCCTCTTGGTTTTTGTACATATTGTATATTACCCGCGTCTCCCTATAGCTTACTCCTATTTTTCTTACAATTTCGAACATCTAGCACCAGTTTACAATGTCGAACGCTTTTTCTAGTTCGAAAAATCCTATGAACGTGTCTTGGTTTTTCTTTAGTCTTGCTCCAATCATCAATCACACTCATAACAGCAGTGTCTGAATGGCCTCGCTGGTGACTTTACCTTTCTTAAAGCCAAACTGATCGTCATGTAACACATTCTCAGTTTTCTTTTCCATTCTTCTGCATATTATTCTTGTCAGCAGCTTGGATGCATGAGATGTTAAGCTGATTGTGCGAGAATTCTTGCACTTGTCAGCTCTTTCAGTCTTCGGAATTTTATAGATGATATTTTTCCGAAAGTCAGGCAGTATACAGGGTGGTCCATTGATATTGACCGGGCCAAATATCTCACTAAATAAACATCAAACGAGAAAACTACAAAGAACGAAACTCGTCTAGATTGAAGGGGGAAACCAGATGGCGCTATGGTTGGCCCGTTAGATGGCGCTGCCACAGGTCAAACGGATATCAACTGCGTTTTTTTAAATATAGGAACCCCTATTTTTTATTACACATTCGTGTTGTACGTAAAGAAATATGAATGTTTTAGTTGGACTACTTTTTTCGCTTTGTGACAGATGGCGCTGCAATACTCACAACCGTAAAAGTACGTGGTATGACGTAACATTCCGCCAGTGTTGGCGGTATTTGCTACCTGATACTTTACCCGTGTTAAAATGGACCGTTTACCAATTGCGGAAAAGGTCGATATCGTGTTGATTTATGGCTATTGTGATCAAAATGCCCAACGGGCGTGTGCTATGTATGCTGCTCGGTAACCTGGACGACATCATCCAAGTTTCCGGACCGTTCGCCGGATAGTTACGTTATTTAAGGAAACAGGAAGTGTTCAGCCACATGTGAAACGTCGACCACGACAGCCACATGTGAAACGTCGACCACGACCTGCAACAAATGATGATGCCCAAGTAGGTGTTTCAGCTGCTGTCGCGGCTAATCCGCACATTAGTAGCAAAAAATTGCGCGAGAATCGGAAATCTCAAAAAGTCAGCGTAGAGAATCCTACATCAACATCGATTGCACCGGTACCATTTTTATATGCACCAGGAATTGCATGGCGACGACTTTGAACGTCGTGTACAGTTCTGCCACTGGGCACAAGAGAAATTACGGGACGATGACAGATTTTTTTCACGCCTTCTATTTAGTGACAAAGCGTCATTCACTAACAATGGTTAACGTAAACCGGAATAATATGCACTATTGGGCAATGGAAAATCCACGATGGCTGCGACAAGTGGAACATCAGCGACCTTGGCGGGTTAATGTATGGTGCGGCATTATGGGGGAAGGATAACTGGCCCCCCATTTTATCGATGGCAATCTAAATTGTGCAATGTATACTGATTTCCTACGTAATGTTCTACCGAAGTTACTACAAGATGTTTCACTGCATGACAGAATGGCGATGTACTTCCAACATGATGGATGTTCGGAACATAGCTCGCTTGCAGTTGAAGCAGTACTGAAAAGCTTATTTCAGGACAAGTGGATTGGTCGTCGAAGCACCATACCATGGCCTGCACGTTCACCGGATCTGACGTCATCGGATTTCTTTCTGTGGGGAAAGTTGAAGGATATTTGCTATCGTGATCCAACGACTACGCCTGACAACGTGCGTCAGCGCATTGTCAATGCATGCCCGCATCTCGTGGTCGTGCGGTAGCGTTCTCGTTTCCCACGCCCGGGTTCGGTTCTCAGCGGGGTCAGGGATTTTTCTCTGCCTCGTGATGGCTGGGTGTTGTGTGATGTCCTTAGGTTAGTTAGGTTTAAGTAGTTCTAAGTTCTAGGGGACTGATGACCATAGATGTTAAGTCCCATAGTGCTCAGAGCCATTTAAACCATTTTGTCAATGCATGTGCGAACATTACGGAAGGCGAACTACTCGCTGTTGAGAGGAATGTCGTTACACGTATTGCGAAATGCATTGAGGTTGATGGACATCATTTTGAGCATTTATTGCATTAATGTGGTATTTACAGATAATCACGCTATAACAGCATGGGTTCTCAGAAATGATAAGTTCACAAAGGTATATGTATCACATTGGAAAAACCGAAATAAAATTTTCAAACGTACCTACGATCTGTATTTTAATTTAAAAAACCTACCTGTTACCAACTGTCCGTCTAAAATTGTGAGCCATATGTTTGTGTCTATTGCAGCGCCATCTATCACAAAGCGAAAAATGTGGTCCGACTAAAACATTCATATTTCTTTACGTATTACACGAATATGTAATACAAAATGGGGGTTCCTATTTAAAAAAAAAAAACGTAGTTGATATCCGTTTGACCTATGGTAGCGCCATCTAGCGGGCCAACCATAGCGCCATCTGGTTTCCCCCTTCAAGCTAGACGAGTTTGGTTCTTTGTATTTTTTTTGTTTGACGCTTATTTCGTGAGCATTTGGCCCGGTCACGATCAATGGACCACCCTCTATACATTCATGCTCACATACATATATACATTCATACTCATACATTCTAGACATCAACGTGAATAGTCGTTTTGTTGTCACTTCCCCTAATGATTTTACAGATTCTGATGGAATGTAATCGATTCCATCCGCCATATTTGACCTTAAGTCCTCCAAAGCTCTCTTAAATTCTGATTCTAATGTTGCATGCACTATCTCTTCTAAATCGACTCGTGTTTCTTCTTCTATCACATCGAAAAAATTTTAAATTTTTTCGTCTGAACCATTTAATAATTATCCTTCCTCTCACCCCATTCCCAATTCTTTTGTATCGTAAATATCTATTTTACTCTACTGTTGGGAAAAAGTGAAACTCCGAGAGAACACTACGCAAATGATTAGCATTACCGTCTTATACATACACTGTCTCTGTGAAGATTCAGTACGGATTAGCGTCACCGTGTGCTGCCGTCAGAGCCACTAGATGTTTGACATGGAATCGAAGAGTGCCTGAACTTCTGCTGGGGAATACTAGTCACGCGTTTTGCAGTCGCGTGCACAAAGCATCATCTGTGATTGCATGACCTGAAAGAAGAAGTTGCCGACCCACCATATTCCACACATCTTCGAATGGTGGCATGTCAGGAAAGCTGTGGTAGTCATTGTTCTGGGAAGAAGTCCTGCACATTCCTGGCCACATGCTGCCAGACGTTCTCCTGCTGAAGTATGGCATGTAGAATAGCATGGAGGAGAGGCAGTTCCTCGGGCTGTGAAACCTCCCTGATGAAGTGGAAGCTGTTCAGATTTCCCTCTAGACCTAGTAGGTGAGATCGAATGTTGTAGGCAACGCCACACCAAACCGTCACACTGGGCGTTTGTCCTCTGTGACGCTCAACGTTAGTCTGCCCGATTTCGTTCACTACGGCTGTGTCGGACCTGTATGCGGCCATCACTGTATGAGAAACTGAAGTGGAACTCGTCCGAAAACACTAAATTTTATATGAAGATAGTAACTGTTCTCGAAAGAACAGATACCATTCATTACTGTGCAGCTTCTCTACAATAAATGATAATTAATTGAAACCCTCAGCTGCATTACGTATGTAGATTGTGAACAGTTAGCAACGTGGGTCTCACGGGAAGCATGCAAGGGATAAGTCCCTGCAGTCACACTATCCGTCTGTGTCTTCGGTGGCTCAGCTGGACAGAGCGTCTGCCACGTAAGCAGGAGATCCCGGATTCGAGCCCCGGTCGGGGCACACATTTTCAGCTGTCCCCATTGAGGTATACTAACACCTGTCGGCAGCTCAGGGTTTCAATTAATTATCATTTACACTAAATTTTGCCACTCAACACACCAGTGTTGGCATTCACGTGTACATTGCAGTCTGCAGCGTTGGTAGGTTATGGTCTTTGGAAGACGCAATAGGACGCGTACCATCCGTCCAGCCCGCAGAGGGCGCTTTCGGACCGAGCAACATATTGCCTTGAAAGCCTACTACCACACATTTCCACAGCCGTTGCTGCGCTCCGACGTCGCGTCATCACTGTGGACGAAGGTGTTCCGTCCGTTACGAGCAAGCGTATAAGATGACGGTTATCTCGTGCCGTGGTCACGTTGTGTCATCCAGTGCCAAGTTGGCGCTGCGTACGGTCCTCTACTTTCCCCTGGTTTCATATACTCATCACAGTTGAAGCAGCGTGTCCTGTACGAACCTTAGTGTCACCGAACGACAGACCCGCCTCTAAGATGATATATATTTATTTAATCTCATGGGACTTAACTGCTAAGGTCATCAGTCCCTAAGCTTAGACACTACTTAACCTAAGGTATCCTAAGGGCAAACACAC
Organism: Schistocerca gregaria; assembly: GCF_023897955.1. Taxonomy (NCBI): domain Eukaryota; kingdom Metazoa; phylum Arthropoda; class Insecta; order Orthoptera; family Acrididae; genus Schistocerca; species Schistocerca gregaria. Next base: position 307,936,183 of record NC_064922.1, on the reverse strand, counting down.
ACGCCCATGCCCGAGGGAGGACTCGAACCTCCGCCGGGACCAGCCACACAGTCCTTGACTGCAGCGCCTGAGACCGCTCGGCTAATCCCGCGCGGCTCGCCTCTCAGAGAGCTATCATTCTTGCCACTTCGAACGCACTCACATGTCGATATTCCAATCCTATGATATCGGCGAGGCACAGTGGCACTTGATTACACGATTCCACTTCAGATGAAGGCTCCGAAAGTACTGAGCGCTGCGTAACACTGACCTGCCCGGCCACACAAAAGAGAGCGCTGTTGGCCTACGTGCACGCAGTCTATCCGGTATTTAAATCACTTACTACAGTTCCGTTGTCCTGCACGCCCTCTTATAGTGACGTGTTGCAGACCATTGCTTCAGAGTGTTTCACTTTTTGACAAATAGAAGTGTAGTTTTAGTTTTCAGTAATATACATCATAATATTGTATATTAATTTTCTTTAATATAGAATATAAATTTCTTCCACCCCACATTATGTCTACCATCACTGCTTCGTCTGAATGCATTTACCAGTCAGTTGCACACATTAAAAATAACATTGGTAATTACTGCACAAACAGTTCTGTCCATGACCAAGGAACAAGAGCTAGACTCAACTTACATTTACCAAGAAAATAAACACAAAACTCAAAACAGTATTTTCTACCAAGGAATAAAACTGTACAATGAATTACCAAAAAGGAAGCTAAAAAGTACCTGTTATGCAATACATTTTATACACTGAAGGGTTACTTAGATAAAACAGATTAGGGCTTTGGTAAAAAAAAAGTTATACAAATAAATAATAAAAATGGTTATGAAACATCCAACATTCCACATAACACCTTCACATTATATATTTTTTCCCTTCTTTTTTCCTTTTCTAGAAAAGCTTACCCCCAAACTATGCATTGCGCAATACTGACACCTCCTCCTTTTTCTGAGCTCAACATCTCACTCATTATAGAGGGATGCTGACTCAGTTTTTTCAGGATAGCAAATGGGAAGTTGTGGTACAGAAAATGGCCCAGAGATCACCAGTGTGTGTGTGTTTGTGTGTGTTGTGAGTGAAGTGTTATGAAACAACGTGTGTATAGTGTGTGCAGTGAATGATAGTGAGATATGAGTGAACAGCGTGGCATTACATTATTTAATAAGTTATTTTTGAAAAAAAGTATTGTATACCAGGCGTGTGACCATAATCACGTCGTAGCCCTCTCACGTGATTCGTCTGAGTACAAATGATAGCTCCGCCAAAGCACTGCCCTTTTATATCCTGTTTACGCGGTACTACCGCCATCTGTATACGTGCATATCGCTGTCTCAGACTTTTGTCACCTTAGTGTATGTGCCGCTGTGAGCAGTTGTCTTTTACGGGCATGCACTAGCTTTCGCAGTATTTGGTCGGAAACTACTTTATGTAAGTAGGCTGTTTAGGTTTTTATGTTGGTAACGCCACGTAGCGCGCTGTATGAAAATCACTGACTGTGCTGTGTCCTGTTTGTGGCTGGTTGGCATTGTTGGAATATTCGCTATTGTAGTGTTGGGTAGTTGGATGTGAACAGGGCGTAGCGTTGTGCGGTTGGAGGTGAGCCGCCAGCAGTGGTGGATGTGGAGAGAGAGATGCCAGACTTTTGAGAGATTACTATGTGAGCACGATCTGGACGTGTGTCCGTCAGAAAAAGGAAATTTGTAAAGAAATCTTTCATTTGCAAACTATGCCTATCAGTAGTCAGAATCTTTTATTTAGCTGGCAGTATTGGCGCTCACTGTATTGCAACAGTTCGAGTAACGAAGATTTTTGTGAGGTAAGTGATTCATGAAAGGTAAAGGTTATTGTTAGTCAGGGCCATTCTTTTGTAGGGATTATTGAAAATCAGCTTGCGTTGCGCTAAAAGAATATTGTGAATCAGTTTAGTAATGATCAGAACAAGTAAAGAGAGAAATGTCTGAGTACTTTCAGTTTTGCTCAGCTGTTTAAAATCAAATAACCTAAGAGGCTTATTAGAACAGTCATTTATAATTTTCCATTGGGGACGTTTCGTTTTGACAACGTGCATTCCCTTACAGCAGCAAAGCCTGTCCGATTTGAAACTGATTGTTATGACAAGTCGTGACCTTTGTTTACGATCTCTGTCCGTATCTTTGCACGGTTATTGTTCTTACAGCGTGTTACTTCGCTACGGGTAAAGCAACATTCCATATACGAATGTTGAACATGAGTGTTGATACATAAACGAGTCTTGTGACTGTATTCAAATTGTGGTCAAGGAGACGTCGAAAAACGATACTCCTTTCTACCATAGTGTCGCGGATCCAGGTTGACCCATCTTACTGCACTGATTCCGTACAACCGACGGGTCCATAGCACTGTAATGTCATCACTTAACGTCAGGGGTGAATGGTTACATGACAGCCAGATACTAGTTTTACCCTAAAGCAGTCCAAAGCTGTTGCTGTGCTCTTTTAAAGGCGTAGCTACCACTTTATGTAGTCAGCTATGTTTTCGGGCTGGGGCTATTACTTCTCATTAATGGATACCTTTCATGTAGTAGACCAACGCCTTGATTTTTACATTATCTGTGGAATTTTCTTCGTCCTGACCTGTGCCTAGTAGCAGACTTAGACGAAATGAGTGTTTTGTCTGTCAGCCGTTAATCTCTTAGTATAGAAATAACCTCGACCAATTATACATGTACAAGGTTACAAAGTAACAAAAAAAAAAAAAAAACCAAAAAAAAAAAACCACCCACGAAGCAAGACAGCCGGATAGCAGTGATAAATCCTCCAACCTCAAAAATCCGTCTACTGACTGTGGACCTAAGGTAAGAGTTCATCACACATATCCACTGACAAGATCAGGTTGCCACTTCTTTGTCACAACCTATGTAATCCATGGAACCCGTGTCTCTTTTATTTGATCGCCTATCTCATTTGCTTTAAGGGAGACACGAAAATGGAAATTTAAATTTTTTTTTGTTAGTGTAACCCATTGACAATAAGGTTTAAAAGTTTCAGTGATAAAATCACATCCGAGGAGCTTGAAAGATAATAAAACGTGTGACGCGACCTTCCTACTAACCCACATTTTGAAGCAACACTTCAATATCTACATGCTCACAGAGTTAACAGCCCCTACATTCACAAGGAGACACTTCCAAATTGTGTCCTGGATATTTTCAAGCCCACTTACAGGCTTCTGGCCGATCCTGAACTTCTAAAATAGTGTGTTCATGGCAAACCCCACAATCGAAATGAATTTCTAAACTGATTTATATGGAAACGATGCTCTGAAATCACGTCTTCATTTGCTACAGTTGTCAGAATTGCAACTTCTGATGGAGTTATAGTATTTAGTTATGAGAAAGTAGGGAGGTTGAAGGTATTAGAGAGTATGAACCTTAAGATAAGAAATTTCGCTTAAGACATCTTGAAAGAAATAGATTTATAGCTCCTCTCTGCAGCTGAAAAGTCAGTTGAAGATCTGGAAAAGAAAAAACAGATAAGAAGCATTGAAGAGAAAGAGGACCCTGAGTAAAAATTTGGGGCCGTCTTAAAAGGTGACATAAGAAAAACACGTTCGGTTGAACTGATGTTTCTCTGCCCCAGGACTGTGTGTTTGTGTTGTCCTCATCATTTCATCATCACCATCATTCGTGACCATGGCTAATTTGGACTGCGTAAAATATGGTAGTCTATACAGGCGCTGATGACCGTGCAGTTGAGCGCCCCATTTGCTGAAAGTTATGTTTCTTAAAGTTTATGTACCTTTTTCTCAGAATCTATGGAGGCTATGAAGGCACTCATTCCTATAAATCCAATAAATGTTGTATCAAGAGCAAATTTTGAAATTCTGAGTGTAAGTTGAAATACGGGAGAAAGTGATTGGAATTTTGCATGAATATTATACTGTACTTACAGAACTATAAGTATTAAAATTTCCGGTTTGATGTATTCAAAAACTTCATGAGTAAAGCTTACCGCATGCAAGCAGATTGAACGGAGAAAATTTTGTAGAAATCTCTTGAATAGCTTCTGAGGAAAATTCACATATATTATTTTTTGAAAATAAAATTTTTAAATTCCATAAAAATGTTATATATAATTCAAGGAAATTAATAGTACATGTGTTAATTTCATGAAAAGCATGGCATAAAATTTCATCGCCATATCTTCACAACTGCGGATTTGGTGCACCTTTTAAATAGTTTTAGATTTTTTGATTTTTATGAACGTTTCTCATTAAAGAACAATGTATAAAGGACATCGATACGTTTGTTAACGTTTAATCTTAACGGCCACTACAATAGATGGAGTCAAAACCTGTTAATCCAGGAATCTGTTTGCCGGTTTCTTTGTCTCAGTGTATGCTAGATCTTAACTTCACTTTTCTTTGTGAGGAATGGTGATGGGTCGTGATGTGAAGAGGGGTCGACATGGATAACATTTCTGCGCATGCAGTCTCGAAATGGGCTGCGCCTGTTAGTTGTGACTTCTCTAGCAAACCGGTGAGGTATTGTGGTGTGGTGATTTCAAAACTCGTATACCTGTGCTGCAGCCATCCACTTCTAATCAAACAAAAGAGACTGCAAAACTTAATGATGATTCAAACATTATAAATACCGTTTCTACTTACTTTCCACTCTGGAGACCAACTCTTGGAGATTTCGATGCAGAGTACCACGTGATATACACCATCTGGTCAAAAGTATCGGAAGATCTGTTAGTGGACATGAATATGGGGCGTATCCACACTTCGTGAAGTTAGGGAAGGACAATTTAAGTGAGGTGTTTGAATGTCTATCGAAGAATGGCAGCCTGTTCTTCATCGAAAGCCGAAAACAGAAAAGTGTTACGCGATAGATTAGTAGCGAAGCGGCAGAATAAAATTCTTTAAGTTCCAACAGCCGACATTACTCAGTCACTCAAGTTACTCAAGTATCAACAGCTGCCAGTCGCGAAGCGCAAACATTTCCAACACCGTCACTCGGTCAGGAAAACAGCGACGTCGACACTCTTGAGTGTGACCGCGAGCCACCGATCCGCCTTTGTTACTCTCTTAACGTTACGTAAGAGATACTGTTGGTAGTTTGACAAAGTAGTAAAGACACTGCAACAAATTGGTTAAGCAAATATAGCTGAACTAAAGACAGCTGAAAACTCGAGAAGAGCAGAACCGGTTCGGTTACTCGGTTATTACGAAATTCGTCGTAGAGCGGAGCCTCTTCTCGACGACATAAATGCACTGAAGATCCAAAGAAACTGGTACACTTGCCTAATATAGTGCAGGGCTCTCGCGAGCACGCAGAAGCCAGCAATACGACGTGGCATGGACTCGACTACTGTCTTAAGTAGTGTTGGGAGAAACAGACACCATGAATCGTGCAGGGCTCTCCGCAAATCCGTAAGAGAACCAGGGGTGGAGATCTCTTCTGGACAGCTCGTTGCAAGGCATCCCAGATATGTTCAATCATGTTCATGTCTTGGGAGTATGGTGATCAGCAGAAGTGTTTAACCTCAGAAGAGTGTTCCTGGAGCCACTCCGTAGAAATTCTGGACGTGTGCGGTCTCGCATTGTCCTGATGGAGTTGCCCAAGTCCATCGAAATACACGATGGGCATGAATGGATGCAGATGATCAGACAGGATGCTTAAGTATGTGTCAGAGTCGTATCTAGACATATCAGGGGTACCATATCACTCCAACTGCATACGCCCCACATCATTATAGTGCCTCCACCAGCTTGAAGAGTCCCCTGCTGACATGCAGGGTCCATGGATTCATGAAGTTGTCTCCATACCTGCACACGGCCATCCAATCAATGCAATTTGAAACGAGACTCGTCCGACCAGGTAACATGTTTCCAGTCAATTGTCAGTGTTGAGGGGCCCCCAGGGGAGGCGTAAAGCTTTGTGTCGTGCAGTCATCAAGGGTGGGCCTTCGGCTCTGAAAGCCCATATCGATTATGTTTCATTGAATGGTTCGCACGCTGACACTTGTTGGTGGCCCAGCAGTGAAATGAGCAGCAATTTGCGGAAGGGTTGCACTTCTGTTACGTTGAAGGATTCTCTTCAGTCATCGTTGATCCCGTTCTTGAAGGATCTTTTTCCGGCCGCGGCGATGTCGGAGATGTGACGTTTTACCCTACTCCTGATATTCTCGGTACATTCGTGAAATGATCGTATGGGAAAAGCCAAACTACATCCCTATCTCGGAGATGCCGTGTCCCATCGCTCGTGTGCCGACTATAACACCACGTTCAAACTCACTTAAATCTTGACAACCTGCCATTGTAGCAGCAGTAAGCGATCTAACAACTGCGCCAGACACTTGTCTTACATAGGCGTTGTCGACCGCACCACCGTATTTTCCCTGTTTGCATGTCTGTGTATTTGAATTCGCATCCCTATACCACTTTCTTTGGCACTTCAGTGTAGTTTAGTCCACTAGAGAACTCGTTCAAAAGGATCGATGGCTTTCATGTCGTTCGCACTCGATTCTCTGCCTATGGTATAGTAAAATCTTGCATGTGAGACTGTTCTAGTGTTGACACTTGCTCCCTCACGAGAAGATCAGCGATCCTTAGCCGCAGATAATGAAGTCCAGCATCGAGTACTGAACTCAATAGAGAAGTCGGCACTGAAGGGTAGTAGTTCAGGGTTCAGGTCCAGGGCAGAAGTTGGCCTAAAACTCCAGTGTCGCACGAGACTGACAGCCTATTGTCATGCCGGGCCAAGTTCAGCATTCAGGACATCACGGCATCCACGTGAGGAGACAACAACGATATTAGTCTGTGAGGGAGAGATTTAGTACTCCACAAAACGAAGTGTGAATCAAACACCCACACTGCGGTCACCAGCATATCCAGGCAGGGTTACTGGCTGGGAGTGCTCACCTCGCCGGTGGGCAACAAACTGCCGCACCAGAGTGTCATCGACTTCTTCTCCGAGCTGATGCAGCGTCCTCGGCGGCCGTCAGTCCGCTGTTGGATAAAGCAATTCCTTTCCAGATTACCTAGACACCAGCAGTCTCAGAAGACACACCAACAACTTGTATTCTGAGTAATAAATGAAATAGATTTGAATCGTAACTTATTGCGTCCATCGACTACACACAGGTTCTCGGTCTGCGCCCTAACAAAACAGTAGGGGTTCCCAGCGCGTCAGCGACGACCCTTACAAAATGTAAGCTTCTTGACCCTGGAGTCTGAAGCGAAGTCGATGTGCTGACTCATCCAGAAGAAATTCCATTGAGCTCAGGTTGTAGCTCTGGACAGGTCAGTCCATTTCAGGAATGTTACTGACCACAAACCGTTGCCTCATAGACACTATTTTATGACAAGGTCCACTGTCGTGCTGATACAAACAATCATCGTCTTCGAACTTTTCCTCTACTGTACGCAGAACAGAATGCTGTTCAATGTGTTCATGTACTTCGACATTTACTGTTTTCTTAAGCACAATAAGGGACCACGCCCTAACCACGGAAAACACTCCCATACCGTAACATCCGCCTCTGTCATACTTAAGCGTTTGCACTACACATGATGGCAAATACTGGTCTCCAGGAATGTATTAAGTCCAATCATTTCCATGGCATTTCCACAGGGTATAGCGTGATTCATTGCTCCAAAACATTCGTTTCCAGTCATCTACTATCCAGTACACCATCTCAAGCATAGATTACAGGAATGTCAGGCTTACGAGTAGCTGTTTTGCCATTCTAACTCACTGCGCATATTCCTTGTACCAGCTGGTATGTTGGTAGCACTTTGGAACACACGAGTGATTCCTACCCCTGGTTTAATACGATTTTTTAAACCCCTTCCTCAGAGCTCGACGATGCCTGTTCGTCAGTACATGATGCCTGCCTGATCTTTCCACTGCACAGTCACATCACCAACACTCGATATAGGTAGCTTCAGAAGGGTTGAAATGACTCATTCCGCGGTTGCTGCTTCTCTCCTGCAATACGGTACTCCCCACCCCCTTTTATTCTAAGTTCCAAATATGAATCAACTTTCGCTGTGTAGTGGAGTGACGACAATTTGTGCCGAAACGCCAATAAATAAACAGCCGGAGGTGGTTCATATTCGCAGCTGCGAAAATATTTTCTATATGTCTTGACGGCTGTAGTCGCTGCAGCGCTTGTTCATTCATTCTGATCAGATAGTGTATACGGTGTCCTTCTTAGAATGTCTGTCAGTATAGATTTTTTAACAAACCCTGTATCATTCACACCGTTGTTGTTGTTGTTGTTGTGGTCTTCAGTCCTGAGATTGATTTGATGCAGCTCTCCATGCTCCTCTATCCTGTGCAAGCTTCTTCATCTCCCAGTACCTACTGCAACCTACATCCTTCTGAATCTGCTTAGTGTATTCATCTCTTGGTCTCCCTCTACGATTTTTACCCTCCACGCTGCCCTCCAATGCTAAATTGGTGATCCCTTGATGCCTCAGGACATGTCCTACCAGCCGATCACTTCTTCTAGTCAAGTTGTGCCACAAACGTCTCTTCTCCCCAATCCTATTCAATACCTCGTCATTAGTTACGTGATCTACCCACCTAATCTTCAACATTCTTCTGTAGCACCACATTTCTAAAGCTTCTATTCTCTTCTTGTCCAAACTATTTATAGTCCATGTTTCACTTCCATACATGGCTACACTCCATACAAGTACTTTCAGAAATGACTTCCTGACACTTAAATCTATACTCGATGTTAACAAATTTCTCTTCTTCAGAAACGCTTTCCTTGCCATTGCCAGTCTACATTTTATATTCTCTCTACTTCGACCATCATCAGTTATTTTGCTCCCCAAATAGGAAAACTCCTTTACTATTTTAAGTGTCTCATTTCCCAATCTAATACCCTCAGCATCACCCGACGTAATTCTACTACATTCCATTATCCTCGTTTTGCTTTTGTTGATGTTCATCTTATACCCTGCTTTCAAGACACTGTCCATTCCGTTCAACTGCTCTTCCAAGTCCTTTGCTGTCTCTGACAGAATTAAGATGTCATCGGCGAACCTCAAAGTTTTTATTTCTTCTCCATGGATTTTAATACCTACTCCGAATTTTTCTTTTGTTTCCTTTACTGGTTGCTCAATATACAGATTGAATAACATCGGGGAGAGGCTACAACCCTGTCTCACTCCCTTCCCAACAACTGCTTTCCTTTCATGCCCCTCGACTCTTATAACTGCCATCTGGTTTCTGAACAAATTGTAAATAGCCTTTCTCTCCCTGTATTTTACACCTGCCACCTTTAGAATTTGAAAGAAAGTATTCCAGTCAACATTCTCAAAAGCTTTCTCCAAGTCTACAAATGATAGAAACAAACCCTGTATCATTCACACCGTTTTTCTTTGTATATCGTCAACGTCGTCGGCTAGTGCTATGTAATAATGGTTTCAAACAATAGACTAGTATTCGATTGTGAGCAGTACAAGTGCTTTGTCTCGAATCTCTTTAGTGGACAAACCCAGTATCTTATTAATAAAATCTATTATTTACAAACAACTTAGTGCCCCATCATATTTTTCCCGCCAAGTATACGAAATGACAGGCTTTAACTGTGACTCATTGATCATGCACTTAGAGGCTGCATCATTTTTCAATATCACGAAGTATTCAACATTACATTTCTCTGCGTTATGAGCAAATTGACAGTTTTTGAAATAGACTCATATTTCTGTCAACAATGACGCCTCGCTCCAGTTACACCGTTTACCCAACCGTTTAAAAATTTTGTGGTACACCAATAGGTTTACAGGAGCGTCTGTTTATCACTAACTTGAAACAAGTGGCACGAAAAGTGATCAGAATAGCAGGAGTCCTTGAATGCAAAATATTTACATCAAAATCTGCCTAGCCGTTCTCAAATGTAGAATTGGCAGGTTGTAGCGGTAAACATTGTGGCTTGCCTGGTATTGAAGGACCCGATTAAAAATAGAAGACAAAGTTGAAATGACGATACCACAGGGGGAAGGGAACAGCTTCAGTCAATTTCTCGATACATTTTAAATGCGAGCATTTCGAGGACAATGTCTAATATGTCTACTTACAAACACAGTGCAACTGATTTATGTGTTTCTAATTTTGTTCGTGAAATCTCTGACCTAGTGACACGCTAAAGAAGAGAATTTGGGTTTCTAATCCTTCTTTTTTCTCCTTTTCTTTATAAGTGATATTAATAGCAAATGTAAGTACATCGTGAATATAATAATGAGAGGGAAGTTTCAAACTCGTTATAAGTACTAAGGAAAGTAAGCAGGACAGTGGTAGCCAGAAATAATAGGATTATTTTATAACTGAGAAATTTCTGGAGAGTTGCAGACCAATGCTGGGGAGCAGATACTATCTCTCTGAACTGCTTCTAGGAGACCCAAATAGTCAAACAAGAAAACAGGCTTATTATGACATTTGAATTTTGCAAATAGTAAAACGTCCAAAGTATAATATTATTCTTCCTATTTTTACACAAGCGAAGTAATTAATGACGGTTATTTGATACTGCAAAAAGTGATAGCTAATTACACGCAGAATTAACATAAATGCATTGAAATAATGCAAAGGGAGAATAGAGGGGAATAGATTCTCTGCTCGTTGAGAGTGTAGAAAAGGCACACAGAGCAAAGAAAAGTGTTACATACCACACATGACACATATACACACTTATTTAAAAATGATGCCACGTTCTGTACTATATATAGCGATTACAGTTACCAAATAAGATAAAAGTTATAATGATAGACTGATAGAGATAAAAATAATTGTTGCACGTGGCTGAGTGGTGCAGTGGCGGAGTGGAAATCTTTCGATGAAACGCCAAATCGGTGACTTTAGAGTCGCTAACCTACTGCAGTTATCCAACCTAAGACAATATCTCCCGAAATCTGAAAATATTTGCGTTTGTTCTCAAGTTTCTCCACTGAGTGTTTTTGCTGACGCTGTTGGACAATAACACGTTGAAGTCAACCCTGGGTAGATAATGATTCTTGAAAGCCTGCACAGAACGTCAATACCTGAAGAGATACTTTCTGTTGTCCTTAGGCATGCTTCGTGCAGACACACACAAGTGTCTTGACTACTGTGCCCTCAGTCTCTTTCAGACTATACTTGCAGTAGATTCTCTTTCCACTGTATCAATGGTGCAGCAAGCCATTGTCAGGTCTACAACAGTGGCTCGAAGAATAGTCTGCAAACACCTATGGTTTTGTGTAGCTCCGTAATTTCATATATTTCGGCTCTATAGAGCCACTACAGGGCCTTGCGCAATGGGTAATTAAAACATTTGACAGTTTTATCACCTCCGTTACGATAACGAAGGGCACATTCAAGCAACGCAGTCAGCCGTACCACAAGCCATCCCATTGCAAGCCTGGCACCGTACTGGGACCAAAAAGTGTGTCACTGTAGTATTATTTGGTCTTCTTCTGGTTCATAGCTGCTCAACTATTATCGCTAGTTCTGTAAAGATCAAAAATTGCTTATCGTTAATTATCTGGCTTATGTATATCAAATCAGACGTCCATCTTCGACATTTCTTCTCAAATGTGCCTTCTAGAATTAAGTGCAGTTGACCCTCGTGATATTCATTTCAGACGCCTCAATTCTTTTTTTTCCGTGTCTGAGACTCATACGGCAATAGGCTCCAGTTTTCAGTAGCTGTTTTCCTAATGTCATGGAGAATATCAATGTCAATTTGAAATACTACTGCACCATTTCTTTAAAAAAAATTGAAATTTTTGCTATATACAGGGGCGATAATTCCCTGCTATTGCGTGTGTCTGGTACAATTTTGCTAGCTAAATAGAGGGTCCCTTCAAGGTATTTTAAAGTATTCATGTTCAACAAGATGTCAGCCTCGATTTTACGCTCGGCCATTATATCATCATATTTGTATTTGTTGTATTTAATCATTTGTTGCACAGTGAACTCCGCGAGTGGTTTCCATAACTTCCAGCCTGAATTTTACCTCGCTAATGCACAAGCGTTCATCTTTCAGTGCTCACTTAGTTTAAATCGTATACTACGCGGTGCAGGCACATTAATGTGACCACCGCCTATGTTCGAGCTCAACGGCCAGTGACCGCTCGTAGAGAGCATTTGGCAGTACTAGCAGTGGAAGGTATATGATGTGTGTCGGGGGACGTGGAAAACAGTGCTGTCGTTGTCGGAATGTGTAAATGGAAGGATTTATCTGACGTCCGGGAAGATATGATCGTTAGCTTTCGGAGCAAGGGTGGAAGCATTTTCGAAACGGCTGTTTGTAAACTGTTCGTGTGCTGCCTTGATTAAACTTTACCATACATGGTAAAATGGTGCTATCCAAAACTGGTGCCAAGGCTACAGTAGTGCAACACAAGCAATGCATGACATGAGTGACCGGGAGCTGCTGCGGAGATGTTTACGGGTGAATAGACGTCCAACTGTTGAGCAGTCGACAGCCCAGATGAACCAAGGAGCTACCAACAGCGTCTTCAGCGAACGTTGCTGCCCACGGGCCTCTGCAGTAGGCATCTGGATCATGCACCCATGCTGACTGCTGGTCATCGGCGATGGAGGCTGAAATTTGCACGACAGAAACACAGTTGGATGTCCACCGAGAGGTGACAGACGGCCTTTTCAGATGAGTCGACTTTTATGCTCCGTCGGAAAGGTGGCCTTTGGCACGTACGGCCCTGTAACAATCACCGGAAAGGTTCAAGTCGGAGGAGGAAGCGTTTCGTGGCATTCTCTGGGTGATGTCTTCATTCTGTAAGGCACAGTGGTTCAACACAAACATGTATCTATTCTCGGAGACCATATTCACTGCTACATGCCGTCTGGTTTTCCCTCGGCTGGTTGCGCTGTACCGGCAGGACAACGCAACGTGATACGCAGCTCGCAGCATATGTGCGTGGTTCTAAGAGCTCCAGGATGAGTTTACTGTACTCATCTGGCCACCAGTCTACCCAGATTAAAACCCAATCGAGAAACTATGACACCACCTCCATCAGGCTGTTCCCACCATGGATACTCAACCTAGAAATCTAGCGTAACTGGCTACGGCACTAGAGTCGGTATGGCTCCACAGCCCTGTCGGTACCTTCCAGTAGGTCGTTGAGTCTCTTCCAGCAGTTGGACAGTTTCGTCTTTTCCTCAATTTTTATTTTTTTGCACATTTCAGCACATTTCACTGACTTAAATTGTAGGAAATAGAACTGGAGTTGCATGATGATCTCTTTTCAAAATTTACTGCGTTTCAGGCTCTTTTATCTTTGTTCATGTTAGAAAAATATGACAATATAATTGATAGGACGTACATCACATGTATACATAATTTTTTTCAGTAATCATTCAAACTACACTACTGGCCATTAAAATTGCTACACCAAGAAGAAACGCAGATGATAAACGGGTATTCATTGGACAAATATATTATACGACAACTGACATGTGATTACATTTTCACGCAATTTGGGTGCATAGATCCTGAGAAATCAGTACCCACACAACCACCTCTGGCCTTAAAACGGCCTTGATACGCCTGGGCATTGAGTCAAACAGCTTGACTGGCGTGTACAGATACAGCTGCCCATGCAGCTTCAACACGATAGCACGGTTCATCAAGAGCAGTGACTGGCGTATTGTGACGGTGAGAGGTCTGGAGAATGTGCTGGCCAGGGCAGCAGTCGAACATTTTCTGTATCCAGAAAGACTCGTACAGGACCTGCAACATGCGGTCGTGCATTATCCTGATCAAATATAGGGTTTCGGAGCGATCGAACGAAGGGTAGAGACACGGGTCGTAACACATCTGAAATGTAACGTCCACTGTTCAAAGCGCCGTCAATGAGAACAAGAGGTGACCGAGATGTGTAACCAATGGCACCCCATACCATCACGCCGGGTGATACGCCAGTATAGCGATGACGAATACACGCTTCCAATGTGCGTTCACCGCGATGTCGGCAAACACGGATGCAACCATCATGATGCTGTAAACAGAACCTGGATTTATGCGAAAAAATGACGTTTTGCCATTCGTGCACCCAGGTTCGTCGTTGAGATCACCATCGCAGGCGCTCCTGTCTGTGACACAGCGTCAAGGATAACCGCAGCCATGGTCTCCGAGCTGATAGTCCATGCTGCTGCATACGTCGTCGAACAATTTCTGCAGATGATTGTTGTCTTGCAAACGTCCACATGTGTTGACTCAGGGATCGAGACGTGGCTGCACGATCCGTTACAGCCAAGCAGATAAGATGCTTGTCATCTCGACTGCTAGTGATACGAGGCCGTTGGGATCATGCATGGCCAGCAACGCGAGCATCAATGTCTCGATGCGATAAACCGCAATGACGATAGGCTACAATCCGACTTTTATCAAAGTCGGAAACGTGATGGTACGCATTTCTCCTTCTTACCCGAGGCATCACAACAACGTTTCAGGAGGTAACGCAGGTCAACTGCTGTTTGTGCATGAGAAATCGGTTGGAAACTTTCCTCATGTCAGCACGTTGTAGGTGTCACCACCGGCGCCAACCTTGTGTGAATACTCTGAAAAGCTAATCATTTGCATATCACAGCATCTTCTTCCTGTCAGTTAAATTTCGCGTCTGTAGCACGTCATCTTCATGGTGTAGCAATTTTAATGGCCAGTAGTGTAGTTTTAAAGTAATCCAACAAAGAAAGAAATGATTAATATAGGTAACAAAAACGGTATATAAATTAATTAGAAACTGTACTAACTTAAATTCCGAAGCACAGTTTTATATATAACTAGGTAATTAAGTAACATCTATTCAGTTAAGTCTCGCTTCTCCAGGGTTTTATGTTCACGCTGTGAACATCTGAGTGCAACATGAGGTTCGCCGAACGTCTTGGAGTAAAAAGATATGCTGAGACATTTCTTTCAGCATCGAATCAATCTTACAGGGAAATCTTCTCATACTGTACATTCACAGCTAAGTATGCCGCCTGTTCAGTGACTTCCATATAGATCATGGTTGGCCATAACCGAGAGAATACTTTTCTCACAGCTGTGTCACATTTTGGTTAAAATAGCACTGAGCACTAAGGGACTCAACATCTGAGGTCATCAGTCCCCTAGACGTAGCACTAATTAAACCTAACTAACCTAAGGACAGCACAAACATCCATGCCCGAGGCAGGATTCAAACCTGTGACCGTAGCAGCAGTGCGGTTCTGGACTGAAGCGCTTAGAACCGCTCGCCCACAACGGTCGTCTGTCACGTTTTCCATGTCTTCCAGCGTACTATAGCACACAATGGCAAGCCACGATTAGGCGGAACAAAGCGCCTCAAGAGACTTTCCCTAACTGACAGTTTGATGAGAAAGTAGAAAATTCGTATATATAAACTCTGGTCTGTCCTTTCTGTGTACCACTTTTGTTAAGTATTTCTAAGGGATTTTAGGCAAGGTGGAACAAGTTTAGCTGTTTTGTAGGAAGCGGCACCCTTGTGTCTTGCATATGTACACACATCAAATAAGTTTTGCATCACCCCAGTTCCCACAGCTCCTTAAGATCACAGACACAGTCCCTTTGACTGTTAACAGATGTCACTAAACCCGCCTAAAGAGGTAAACAACCATGCATGAGCAGTGCCTATTACACGAAGGGGTCCGACAGCCCATGAATTCCAGTCATTCCATTATGAAGGAGGTACACGGCTCGTGTTGTCTGTAGTTCAACCATGCCTAGACGGTCAATACCGCGGTTCGATCGCGTTCGCATTGTTACTTTGTTCCAGAAAAGGTTCGCAACAAGGGAAGGGTCCAGGCGTCTCGGAGTGACCCAAAGCGATGTTGTTCGGACATGGAGGAGATACAGAGAGACAGGAACTGTCGATAACATGCTTCGCTTAGGCTTCCCAACGGCTACTACTGCAGTGGATGACCACTACCTACGGATTATGGCTCGGAGGAACCCTGACAGCAACGTCACCATGTGGAATAACGCTTTTCGTGCAGCCACAGGACGTCGTGTTACGATTCAAACTGTGTGCAATACACCGCATGATGCGCTGCTTCACTCCCGACGTCCATGGCGAGGTCCATCTTTGCAACCACGACACCATGCAGCGCGGAACATATGGGCCCAAGAACATGCCAAATGGACCGCTCATGATTGGCATCACGCTCTCTTTACCGATGAGTGTCGCATATGCCTTCAACCAGACAATCGTCGGAGACCGTGTTTGGAGGAAACCCGGTAAAGCTGAACGCCTTAGACACACTGTCCAAGGATTGCAGCTACGTGGAGGTTACCTGTTATCTTGGGGTGGCATTATGTGGGGCCGACGTACGCCGCTGGTGGTCATGGAAGGCGCAGTAACGGCTGTACGATACGTGAATGCCATCCTCTGACCGATAGTGCAACCTTATCGGCAGCATATTGGCGAGGTATTCCCCTTCATGGACGACAATTCGCGCCCCCATCGTGCACATCTTGTGATGTCTTCCTTCATGTTAACGACATCGCTCGACTAGAGTGACAGCATGTTCTCCAGACATGAACCCTATCGAACATGTCTGGGATAGATTGAAAAGAGCTGTTTATGGACGACGTGACCCACCAACCAGTCTGAGGGATTTACGCCGAATCGCCCTTGAGGAGTGGAACAATCTGGAACAATAGTGCCTTGATGAACTTGTGGATAGTATGCTACGACGAATACAGGTATGCATCAGTGCAAGAGGAAATGCTACTGGGTATTAGAGGTACCGGTGTGGACTACCACCTCTGAAGGTCTCGCTGTATGGTGGTACAACACGCAATTGGTGGTTTTCATCAGCAATAAAAAGGGCGGAAATGATGTTTATGTTGATATCTATTCACATTTTCTGTGCAGGCTCAGGAACTCTCGGAACCGAGGTGAAGCAAGACATTTTTTGATGTGAGTAGTTTTGTGCCAAACAGATTCCCCTGCGGAATACTATAAGGTAAGTGCAGCAGTTAATGTGATCCTTTTGTCATCGTCTTTATGGCTATAATTCGATTGGTGTTAAACAAAGCGACTGAGCGAGGTGACGCAGTGGGTAGCACACTAAACTCCCCTGCTCAAGGACGACGGTTGAGATCCGCGTCCAGCCATCTTGATTTAAGTTTTCCCTGATTTCCCTAAATAATCTCAGGGTAATGCTGAGATGGTTCCTTTAAAACGGCACTTCCTATTTTTCTCCTATTCTTGAAACATTCTGAGCTTGAACTCCGTCCCTAATGATCTCGATGTCGAAGGGACGTTACACCCACATCTTTTTTTTCTTTAAAGTAGTAAGCAAAGGTCGTAGTGTGGTCCAGGACACCCTACATGATTCAGCGCATGGTAGTGCTCCTGAATCATATCCCTTATTGTACTACTAATATTATTTCTTGTCAAATCACCGAACAGAAGGCACGAAAACGTTTCCTACTAGCTTGGCATTAGCTAACTGGTTTGTATGATCAAAGAGGTGAATTCTAACACACTACCCTGCGACACCTCATTTTCTGTAGAACTGAGATTGACTACTTTGGCCTTGAAAATCAACTAAATCCCACGATAACTAAGAAGATACTGTATCAGGATTTTTAAAACAGAATCCTTTCTGAGTTGGTACAGATAGTTTCAAAAAACGTCGTTCCCTCTTTTAACAAATTTCCTATCCTAACGTACTACGATAGGTTACCGACATGGGAATTATTGTTCTGCTAGTTACGATTTTGGAGCCAGTCGGCTCTTAGACTGTGTTGTTATTGACAGTCAGTTCAGAATGTATTGTTGACATATTACAGATTGTCGTGGTCTACGACAACAGCTGTCAGTGTTAACGTAGGAGAAACCGGGAAGCGAAATCAAAAGCGTTAGTTGAATCAGTGTACAAGTAGTCTAAACGCAGATGCAATTTTTCTGGATCCTACCGGGTACGATTTCCTCCTTAGAATTGACATTATTGGTCGCCCAGCCTGGCGTCGCTGGAGACAGCGATTTTCCTACCCGAGGAACCTCTGATGGTCACATTGAAGTGTGTGGTAACTCATCGGTATCAGGCCTATTGTACGTGCGTGTTGCTACATCGCCCTCGAGCGAGTTTATAATTCAGCATGGTTCCTTCGCGTGAGAACGCTGAAGGAAGGTCTTTGAGCAGACGGGGGCCTCCACTGGAGCCCCACCAAGGCCGTAAGGGCGACAACTGTCATTATTGTTTACATAAAAACAGGCAAGGCACAACCCGCTCGCGTCCACAGACGCCAGTTCCACCATACTTTCGGAAATCTGTCAGGCGGGACTGCCGATTGTCCACACCTGAAGCGAAGGAGGAGAACAGAGAACCTAGCCTATAAAATCCTACGTTTTCTGCAAACAAAGATTCTCTCGGAGTCAGTAGCACGCACGCCAAACCTGCGACGGTAGATCACCAATGTAGTGTTTTGCAAGCTCCTCGCAGTTAGCAGTGGTAGCAACTTTACCTATCGTAGGAGATGAATCTTTCGTGTAGTTATTCTGTACCTCCTATCTGTTCTTTGTACAGTTGTACTTGACTGAAAGTACATATCCATTAAACTTCAGTATAGCATCTTCGGATTTCTTTTCTCCTAAAGTTTCTTTTATAGCTGAGTCAAATACAGGTGTCTCTATCACGGACAATTAGTCACCTCAGTTCTTGGCGTTAACCATGCAGGAGGTAGGTGTGGCTGCTCGCGACACTTACCGATGAAGAACAGGCCGCCAGGTGACAACAAAATAACTACACAAGGTACTGATATAGAGTTTTAGGATCATCTATAGGCTCACCCTGCGAAACTTCAACGACACGAGCTCTCTGAGAACCTGTATATCTGTAGTATTCTCTGACTTTTGGCTTCGAAACAGAAATGCTTGAGATGTTCAATTCGGATCTCATAAATCATCGGCCACAGACATACTAACGCAAAGGAACTTGTTGGTACAGGAAAAAGTAACTACGCCTGCTGCACTGCAGAATGTGACGTTATTCATCAGCTGTTTGAAGCTAGGGTGTGGTTGGCTTTCGCGGAGGCTGTCCCGGGAGTGGCTCGGTTTTATACGCCAGAGCTTCCGTCCGCATTCACGACGTGACGGAAGACGCAAATATTTGGCGGTACGTCATGCGCAGACGGTTTCTGTAACGGCGTAAGCGAGTGAATCAGACAAGAGCTTGCGAGGCCTGGCAGCGCAAGTGGGCGCACGATGCTCTCCGCATGCCAAACACATGCCACAGTGCAACACATCGTCAGAAAGAGCTAGATTTCAGTGTGGAAAAAACTAAATGGGCGCTGTCCTGAAATAACGTAAATATTCATTATCTTACAACTTCTATGGCACAACGTCATGCTATTACGTCTCGTTTAGGGGAAGGTGCTGCGACATACTAATGAAGGGTGGCCCAAATGAAATATGCCCAGAAAATGTTTCTAAATATGAGATGAAATAAGCTACCGTTTATAACTGACAGTAGAATTGGCCATTAGTAAAGTGCTGAATTAACCCGTGGTGTATGGGTAGCGTCTTTAACTAGTAAGAAAAACGTCTTTAGTCTCGGTTTCGAACTCTGCCACCGCTTAAATTTTGAGTAAATATCAGTACCAACGGCGGCTGAAGATTTCCAGCATAAAAACTCATTCTCATCCAGCGTGTGACCTTGTCAGACAAGGTGGAGGGCCGGATAGAGATTCAGGGCAGTCTCTTGCCCTTGATGTCGAAACTTCCCCTACAGGCGGAAGGATCAGCAATGATCACCGGCATGAGAATGCAGAAGGCAATGGGAACCATTACAATAAAACACATAAATTGCATCCACAGAACAAGTGGCCAGTAATGTCAAAAATGTCATAATGATCTCTCTACTGGCAAAAAATTTCGGACTAGTCCCCCAATCGAATATCCGGGAGGGGACTGCCAAGAAAAATGTGACCATAAGAAAAAGGCTGAATAACCAACGAAAGTATAACGTTCTACTAGTCGAGACGTGGAATGTCAGAAGTTTCAAGTGGTAGGGAAGCTAGAAAATCTGAAAAGGGAAATGCAAACGCTCAATCTAAATACAGAGAGGGTCAGTGAAGTGAAACGGAGGGAAGACAAAGGATTCTGGTCAGACGAGTATAAAGTAATATCAAAAGCTGCAGAAAGTGGTATGACGGGAGTAGGATTCGTAATGAATAGGAAGGTAGGCCAGAGAGCGTGTTACTGTGACCAGTTCAGTGATAGGGTTGTTCTCATCAGAATCGACAGCAGACCAACACCGACAACGATAGTCCAGTTATAGTCGTATATGCCGACGTGACAACCAATGGATGAAGAGGCAGAGAGTCTATGGGGATACTAAATGGGTAATTCAGTACATGAAGCTAGATGAAAATCTAATAGTTATTAGGGATTGCAATGAAGTTTTAGGGGAACGTTTTATGGGAGACGATGGGCTTGGGAGATGAAATGAGAGAGGAGAAGACTGATTGAGTCCTGCAATAAATATCAGTTAGTAACAGCGAATACTCTGGTCATGAATAAGTAGAGAAGGAGGTATACTGAAAACGGCCGGGAGATACGAGATATCAGTTAGATTACATCATGGTCAGGCAGAGAGTCTGAAATCAAATGAGGGAAATAAAAGAAAGGCTCAACGATGGAATTAAAATTCAGGATAAAAGGATATCAATGATAAGATTTGTCGATCACACTGCTATCATCAGTGAAAGTGGAGGAATTATAGGATATGCTGAACGCAGTGAACAGTTTAACGATTACAGATTACACATTGCGAGTAAATCGAAGAAAGACGAAAGTAATCAGAAGTAGCAGAGGTGAGAACGTCGAGAAACTTAACATTACAATTGGGGATCACTAACTAGACGAAGTTAAGGAATTCTACTACCTAGACTGCAAAACAACGTATCACGGACGGATCAAAGTGGACATAAAAAGCAGTCTAGTGGTGGTGAAAAAGGTATTCCTGGGAAAGAGAAGTCTGCTAGTATCAAACAGTGGTCTTAACTTGAGGAAGAAACTTCTGACAATGTAGGTTTGGAAAACAGCATTGTGTGTATGTGAGACATGGACTTTGGGGAAACCAGAACAGAAGAAAATCGAAGCCTTAGAGACGTTGTGCTAGAGAAGAATGTTGAAAGGTTGGTGGATTGATGAGGTAAGGAATGAGTAGGTTCTTCACAGATTCGGCGAGGAGAGGAACATATGTAAAACACTGACAAGAAGAAGAGACAGGATGATAAGACATCTGGAAAGAATTTTTAAAAGATATCTGTTAAGGCATCAGGGGATAACTTCCATTGTACTAGAGGGAACTGTAGAGTTTAAAAGCGACAGAGCAAGACAGAGATTGGACTACATCCAGTAAATAATTGAGGACGTAAGGCGATCAACGAAGTTTATTAATTGTGTTTATCACATGAGATGAAAGTATTACAACAATCATTATCAAACCGAGCGAGGTGCCGCATTGGTTAGCACGCTGGAACCGTATTCGGGAGAAGGGCGGTTCAAACCCGGGCCCGACCGGCCTGATTTAAGTTTTCCGTGATTTCCCTAAATCGCTTCAGGAGAACACCGGAATGTTTACTTTGAAAGGGCAAGGCCGATTTCCTTGCCTATCCTTCCCTAAACCTATGGGGCTGATGACCTCGCAGTTAGGTCCCCTCCCCAACCAACCAACCAAAATTATCAAGAACGTTTGCCTACCGACCGTAAAAAGAGCCGCATGTGTGTGTGTGTGTGTGTGTGTGTGTGTGTGTGTGTGTGTGTGTGTCCCTGAGTCAAGAGGTGGGGACGTTTGCAAGACAACAACCATCTGCACGAACAGTTCGACGACGTTTGCAGCAGCATGGACTATCAGATCGGAGACCATGACTGCGGTTACCCTTGACGCTGCATCACAGACAGAAGCTCCTGTGATGGTGTACTCGACGACGAACCTGGGTGCACGTATGGTAAAACGTAATTTTTTCGGATGAATCCAGGTTCTGTTTACAGCATCATGATTGGTCGCATACGTGATTGGCGACATCGCGGTGAACGCACATTGGAAGCGTGTATTCATCATCGCCATACTGGCGTATCACCCAGCGTGATGGCATGGGGTGGCATTGGTTACACGTCTCATCACCTCTTTTTCGGACTGACGACATTTTGAACAGAGAACGTTACATTTCAGATGTGTTACGACCCGTGGCTCTACCCTTCATTAGATCCCTGCAAAACCCTACATTTCAGCAGGATATTGCACGACCGCATGTTGCAGGTCCTGTACGAGTCTTTCTGGATACAGAAAATGTTCTACTGCTGCCCTGGCCAGCATATTCTCCATACCTCTCACCGTCACAATACGCCAGTCACTACTCGTGATGAACTGTGATATCGTGTTGAAACTGCATGGGCAGCTGTACCTGTACACGCCGTTATTACGGCCAGAGGTGGTTGTTCTGCGCACTGATTTCTCAGGATCTATGCACCTAAATTGCGTGAATAAGTAATCACCTGTCAGTTCTAGTAAAATATATCTGTCCAATGAATATCCGTTTATCATCTTCTTGGTGTAGCAATTTTAATGGCCAGTAGAGTACTTCTGAACTAGCAAAAATTGGACGATTTTAGGTTGTTTATGCTCTATGTCAAACCGCTCCAATAATTATAATAATAACAGTACAACTGTATGGAGCACTGTAGTAGTCCTTACGTAGTTACTGCTGCGTCATGCTGTCAGTTAATTCATTTATCTATTTCGAAGCGAGTAAAGAAGAAATCTCTCGACTACTTTAGGTTCTATCAACAACTTGGAGAAGGCATTTTCTTTAGATATTTATCATCTGTTACGCATATGCCTCACTTTCTTCATCAGCAACATATGGGACAAAGCATAAAATATGAGTGTAGTGGGTGGACTACGTGAGCAGCCTGTAACCTCCACCGTATTAATGCTACTAATTGAGGAAAAGAAATTATTGATAACTTATACAATCTATATTATAGTCCGTGATAATAGTAATTATCTGTTGAAAATAATTTAGTTTAGTGATTGAAACAAAATCGAATCGTTTCGTTTTTACCCCTGAGAAAATCTCATTTTACCCCTCACGGGGTAGTTAGACCCAGACCACGACACACAATTCTGATGACGAAACTTTCTTCCAGTGCCAAGTTCTGAACTAGTTGCCTTCAAATTACAAGCATACAGAGATAATGGATTATTTTGTGCGTTCTTACAATGCACATTTTAATATGTAGGTTGGAACTTAAATAGTGGCAACTATTTATTCACATTCGATACAAAAGAGTTACATGTTTGCACGTGTTACTGTCCTTCAAAGTAGTCACCAGCGTTGTGTAGAATCCGTTGCCAGCGATATGGAAGGCGTTGTATACCGTTAACAGAGCCTGTTCTGTTGATGGTGCGAATGGAGCGGTTTACTGGCTGTTGAATCTCTGGAACAGTTCTGAAGCGATTGCCACGAAGTCCAACCACCCAGTAAACCTTTTCTGAGATACGCACGTCACATAATTCATTGCATATTTAGTAGGAACTCGCATTCTAAGGATTGTCTCAGCGCTGATAATAACCTGCGATTTCTGCCATCTTGTACGTTAATTCTGATGTTGTTATAGTTGAGCTAATTTACAGCATTTGAATCGGTTTGGGATTCTTCATTCCCATCACTGTACTGCAAAATTATTACGCGTTGTTTATAAAGTAAAGGTCCCCATTCACATTACAGTTTTAACTATCACCTGTTTGAGATATGTATTGAACGGCTAATCTGTGTTTAAGCATTCACCGCACATACATACAAAAACAATTAAGTGGGGCTACTAAAAACTACATGGTTTCGCTGGTGTTTTGGTTCATAGCTGTTGCTATCACAGTGCTCGATTCTGATGCTGTTACATAATTGACGATAGAATAAAGGCTTTCATGGCTGGATAATATTGCTGCTCACAAGCCTTTCGGAATGTAAGGTCGTGGTCCGTGGTCAATTTTCTGAACTTCACGACACATAATTCTGCGCTGGACATCTTCAGCGACGTTGCTTCTCCGGCAAGACTCTACGTAGGAGAAACTCCTCTGAAAATGGCTATCGCGGTTCTTGACGAAACGTTAGGAACAGAAGAGTGCCGTGGGCCACGACCTTATATCTCGAAAGCTTTACCAGCACCAGTTACACATGCCGGCCGGAGTGGCCGAGCGGATCTAGGCGCTTCAGACTGGAACCGCGCGACCGCTACGGTCGCAAGTTCGAATCCTGTATCGGGTACGGATGTGTATGGTGACCGTAGGTTAATTAGGTTTAACTAGTTCTAAGTTCTAGAGGACTGATGACCTCAGAAGTTAAGTCCCATAACTTCAAGACTGTAGCGCCTAGAACCGCACGGACACCCCGGTCCTCCTCTGTTTTAGTTTAAATCACTTGAAAGATCTTTTATCCCAGGGTCCTCTTCAAGTGTTCGAAGAATTGTCCCTGTGTCTTCCTCAACCACCTATACAAATTGTTTTGCATTAAACAGTCTGTTATTCATTTGCAGTATCTCAGCATTCTGTTTTTCTCGTTCCTTTCTCCTTTGGAAATTTCCTCTTCTTATTTACTTCATCTTTGATTCTTTCAAATGGTTCAAATGGCTCTTGAGCACTACGGGACTTAACATCACAGATCATCAGTCCCCTAGAACTTAGAACTACTTAAACCTAACTACCCTAAGGACATCACACACATCCATGCTCGAGGCAGGATTCTAACCTGCGACCGTAGTGGTCACGCGGTTCCAGACTGTAGCGCCTAGAACCGCACGGCCACTCCGGCCGCCTTTGATTCTTTACTATATTTGAAGTTGGCCCTGTCGACTCTCCTCCATAGAACATTTCTGTCGATTCTAGTTGCTGTTTCTCTTTTTTTCCCCGTTGGCCAGCTCTCATTTCCGTAGTACTGCACACTAAAGACAAAAGATTTGCCAAAGGCCTATGTTTCACTGTTCATGACTTTGCTGGTTCAGAGAATTCTCTTATTAGAAACGCACATTTAGAAACGGCTACTCGATTATTAATTTCAGTATTGCGAATGTTATCTTAAAAAAGGGCACTTAGCAGTGGCATAAATGAGTAACAGGTACCAATGGTAATATACGCATGAGTGACAGCGGCGCATTTAAGAAATATGTGGTACCGTGCTGGCAGTACAGTGTGTTGTGATCAACAACTAGAGCTGTCTGTACACAACATGAGCAAGGCACGAAACAGCAAAAGTGAAATAATTTGTCCTAATTTAAGCCACTTCAGGCACTTTTTCGTAATATTTGTTAGGACTACGAGTGTCAGTTACATTTTGTCATCACGTGTACATTATTCTGAAGTGTGAGGAGAATTGTTTGCTGGGTGTTCCAGTAAGCTCATGTTCCGAAATTTAACTACTTTTGCTGGAAAAGTATTTGTCTAGTACCCAGCGCCCAGTAACGTTTACCGAGCGAGGTGGAGCTGTGGTTAGAACTATGGTCTTGCATTCGGGAGGAGGACGGTTCAAACCCGCGTCCGGCCATCCTGATTTAGGTTTTCCATGATTTCCCTTAATCGCTTCAGGCAAACGCCAAAATGCTTCCCTTGAAAGGGCATGGCCAATTTCCTACTCACCCTTGTCTCATGCTGTGGGACCAATAACCTCGCTGTTTGGTCCCCTCTCCCAAATTAACCAACCAACAGTAACGTTTATCCTATAAGGTACCCTGGGGGTACGCACGAAATTTCCTTTGCCTCTGAAGATTTCTCTCCATTAAGAATGACGTGCTGCTTCAATTTCCTAATAACATCTCAGCGCATCACGTAGCTGACCTGATATTTCGTACGCTCCTCTTTCGTTTATTAAGCGACAGTGTGGAACTCTATCGAACGCCTTTCGGGAGCCAAGGAACTTGATGTGAGCCATGGCGCCGGTCTGTGGGTCTCGAGGGCGAACAGAGCTAGACAAGTTGCACACGAGCGTTGTTCAAGGAAACCATGCTCATTTCTATAGCGGAGATTTTTAGTTTCCAACAGGGCAGTGATAACACGTTTCTAAAATCTAAAACAAACAGGTGTCAGTGATACTGGCCTATATCTGTTTCCGTCCGTTCGGCGACTTTTCTTGAAAACCTGAACGTTTTAACCCATGTTTCCAATATGTTTCGAAAGCTCCGTTCCTAAAGCAACCTACGGTAGATGGCTGCTAGATGAGATGCAGTTTCTTTGTCATGCTGTATGCGGAAACTTATAAGTTCCAATCAGGCGCAGCCGACGTTTCTCTGTCAACTGTTTTTAGTTGATATTCTGGACCGCATTCTGCTGTCTTAGTATCTGACATGTTGGCGCTCGTGCACCGCTGAAAGGAAGAATCTCAGAGCGATTTTCGTAATAGCTTTTTGAAAAAGGTATTCAGCATTTCAGCCTTCTCTCTACCATCCTGCTTTTATGAGACATAAAGGTCAAAGGACACATGGCATTAATTTGTTCACCGATTCAACACATGATCGAAACATCTTAGAATTACCTGCTTCCTTCTGTAGATAGAATTTTACTTTCAGATTCGTTGACTACTTCATGCTGACTCTCCTAAGGCTAATTTTGGCTTTGTGATACATTGACCAGTCTCATCAATGTCACACCTGCCAAAAGCCTGAATAACCACCTTTTGCAGAGCGAGAAGTGCAGCACCAACGTCAATGAGGTTTTGGAAGGTACCTACAGGGATGTGAAACCATGCCAATTCCAGTTCTGTTGTCAGCAACGCTAGGTTTCTAGGCTGTGGGCCCACGACGCGAACAGCCTGATCAAGGTGGTCCCACAGATTCTCGATTGGGTTTTAATCTGCGGTGTTTGGTTTCCAGGGGAGTACGGTAAACTCATCTTGGTGCTCTTCGAAACACGCACGTGCACTGCGATTTTTGACGTTTCACGCCGTACATACCAACGGTCATCTGCTGTCCGATGGAACATAAAACGTGATTGGAATGAAAACGATGTCCAGTTGCGGTATTGGGGTACAAATTCCAGCCTTTGTCGGCAATGAACAGCGGTCCGAATCTGTGAATGAACCAAGCGCCTGCAGCGGGAGGCAGTAAGTAGCAGCAGTGTTCGCTTAACGGTCTTTGAGGAGACACAGTCGGTAGCCCCATGTTTTATCTGGGCAATTAGATGCTCGACATTGGATGTCTGTTCGCTGGTACACATCTCCCCAGCCGTGGTTCGCCCCCATCATCTATGAGCCATGGTGCACCACAGCTAACCCGGCGCTAGTTTTGGACAGTGCCATTTTGCCATCACTGTATACTTGAACTTCGGAAGCACGTGAACAGTTTACAAACATAGCCGTTTTTGAGATGCTTCCACCCTTGACTCAGAGACCAGTGATCATGCCCTTTACGACCTCAGATAAATCGCATCGTTTCTGCACTACGAAAACGATTGCACTGTTTCCCACATCACTGATTCCTGCTCACTGGAATGACAGACCATACCTGGCATCAGATGGCACAGACCAAGCACTGTAGTGCTGTTCTTCCATAATCCTGGTTGGTAGATCTTGTTGTTGCCTCTGTTGATGGACGGGCTGCAGCTGATTCTGTAATCAAGGAAACAATATACATATTTACTAGGAAGCTAGGGCTGATATTGTACGCTGCCTAGATTACCGCTTCTCCTTCCTCCAGCTAAGACTTCATATCGTCCTGCAATGGGCAGTGTGGTCTCGCTCTAAGGAAGTGAAGTGCATTGATGTGCCTCAGACCTTTCCAAGTAAGGACGGCCCTTTCCTGCGTTCCCTGGACATGCTTCACATACTCTCCAGCGGTAGTGGTGCCATCTGCTGTTGAGTGGTTATTGCACGTTGACGTCGAACTAGAGCAGTTGGTCACTTAATGTGGCTTGACCGTGTACAACAGATTGGAATGGCGTAGTTTACTGCCTGTGCTGCGCTCCTGCTGAGGAGATGCTAGCGCGCACAGCGCTGGCGTGCTGTTGACAGGAGGCTGGGCGTAGTATCAGGACCTGTTATCAGCTAACAGGAGCTTGCGCCACCCCGCGCAGCTGCCTGCAGAGTCACACGCAGCCAGGCGCCGGCCGCTGAGGTGACCCAGCCAAGCGCGGGGGCGTCCCGGCCTGTTCTGTCGTAACGCGGCGCAACGCGTGGCCCGGCCAGAGCACGTAATCATTAGCTCGCCCGCCGGTGGGGGAATCTCGCCTCAACCTGAGACGACACGAGACGAGGCGAGGCGCTGACTCACGGCCGCGTGAATCACAGGCCTCCCCGGCCCGCCTGCTGAATGGAGACGGGCAAACTCGGCGTTGCCGCACTCTCGTCTTCGGGGCCTCTTTCGCGGCGACGATTTATAGCACAGCCGACGCTATCTGCCAACTACGCAGTACCGTCAACGCAACGCGAGCTCCCATGGTTAAAATGCTGTTGCTTAAATTTCAACGTCACACAAGTAGGGCCTCGTCGAATACATCGCGGCTCGCTGAATTTGTACAAGTTACACCTCGAGAATTTCATCTCACGAAATGTGTAATAACGCGACAAATTTTAATTTAACGCCGACAGTCTACCTTCTATCCTCTTTAGGAATATCACCGTGTTTCGTCAGCAGGTCGTTGCCATGTACTATTTTTGAACATTGCCAATATTGAGCTACATTCCAATGGGATTCTTAATTTTTTCTTTTTTTTTTTTTTTTTTGAGTCATCAGTCTTCTGACTGGCTTGATACGGTCCATCACGAATGTCTCTCCTGCGCCAATACCAATAATGCTGTAACGTATCAGTTTCCAACCGCGTCTGTGCACTCATCCATTTCTCTATTGTGGACGTCAGGGGAAGTTTCCTGTGTGTGAAGACGTAAACCTTCGACAACTTTCAGATGACGGCCGGTCTTCCCATAATCTTCTAAACGGCTTCAACTCACACCTTCATCCCATTTTCCCTTTTTTAAATCGTCAGACTTGTCTAGGCTTCTGACATTGGAACAGCACCCCAGCTTTCTACGCAATGGAAAAATCCTGCCAGTGCCTCAAACATAGGTGATCTATTGATGTGATGGAATTGCGTTATCCTGGAGACATATGTGTCTCAACTTTATCTTCTAAATGACTACAGCCGACACATTCGTTCCGAGAGAATCATCAACAGTAATAATATTTAATACAATTCAGTCTCAGCTGCACATCATGCGGCGCCACTGACTTATTGCTGTCCAGCGCCGTCGGTTGGCCAGTTTTTGGATTAGTTTTTGATTCCAGTAAAACCCTAAGTCATTTCAGAGATGTGTGTAAATTTTTACCTCTCTTCCTACATCATTCCGTGAATTAGTGCATTTTGAAGCATGAACGATTATTGGGTTAACGTGTAGTTGTTGTCATGAAGTTGCTTGGCTGCATGCAGCAACCATACTGCCTGGTCACAGGGCTAGCTTGGTTTAGATAATAGCTAAACAAAAAGTTAACAACTCAGTTTAGCGACAGTTTGCAATAATTTATAAAAAGAAATTTTATAATACTTAACTGTAGTGTGATGGCAGTGGTTAGTGACAGTTTAAAGTTCACTTACACTGATCTGTCCTTAACTCTGGCCTCTAACTAGTGAGAGATTACCTATGGGCAACTGTAGCAAGTCTAATTTGGCTCTTCCTGGCGGCGACTGGTACTGCCTTGAGGTATATCTTGTTCATACTGTGCTGATACTGCGTTAATACTGGCGCTCATACTGACCGACAGACGACGACACAAGGGTAAGTACTGGAAACGTATAACTTCCAGTTTAAGAGTGTTTTAATTCTTGGTGTTTTACCTTCAGTCTTCTTGTGTGGTTTTACGGCTGTTCCTTACGTATGGCTGCCGTTACTTGTAGAAAATTCTGGAAACATACTACTGAGTGCTAAGAGGCAATATAATGTCTAAGGACATAAGTGTCTCCGCTTAGCCGGCCGCGGTGATCTCGCGGTTCTAGGCGCGCAGTCCGGAACCGTGGGACTGCTACGGTCGCAGGTTCGAATCCTGCCTCGGGCATGGATGTGTGTGATGTCCTTAGGTTAGTTAGGTTTAAGTAGTTCTAAGTTCTAGGGGACTAATGACCACAGCAGTTGAGTCCCATAGTGCTCAGAGCCATTTGAACCATTTTTTGTCTCCGCTTATATCCGCGTTTGGCGGATCGACGTCCTCTTGAGAACTATTTCAGTAACGTATGGCTGGTGCACAAAATAGTCTTTGCAGTGTGGCTTCCTCTCTGGTCGCTAGTCTTAGCTCAGTGTTGCCTGAGTTTCAGGCAGCTTGGCACTCTCGTATGTTTGGTTGTGTTTCGATCTCCCGGAGGACACAACACAGCTAGTGCCGTTAGAAGGAATTGGAAATAAACAACTGAATTGTCTGAATTCGCTACTGATGCTAACTGGCAGGAAGGACTGGATGTAAATAATTTTGTAGAGCACTTTGTAGCTGGCGAAATCAGGAAGTCAGCAATTGACCCTTGTCGGCGTAGAAAGGGATTCATGTGTCATCTGGAACAGAGACTTTGTTTTAAAGTGGTTATCATTTCGGAAATCGGGAGTCAGCAATAGTACCTGACAATTTTAATTAATATTATGTTTTTACTGGTTGCTGGTGAGGAGGAAAGTTAGTTATTAGTATTTTATTAATGATCTCAGGTTCAAATGGCTCTGAGCACTATGCGACTTAACTTCTGAAGTCATCAGTCGCCTAGAACTTAGAACTAATTAAACCTAACTAACCTAAGGACATCACACACATCCATGCCAGAGGCAGGATTCGAACCTGCGACCGTAGAGGTCGCTTGGTTCCAAACTGTAGCGCCTAGAAGCGCACGGCCACTTCGGCCGGCTCGATGATTCGAAGCGATCAGCAATCCTGTGTAAATAAAATGTCTTGGTTTTCTTGCGTTGCGTAGTCAGTCGGGAAACCTCAGATCAAGCGGAAAGCTTGCTTTGACAGAGTTTAATTATCCGATGAAATAATGGAGCTCTTGGACCTTATAATTGCACCTTCGTTTACAATTCACTGGAAGTTCCCTTCTGGGTACTAAAGAAACGACACCTCCGTGCAAATTTCTAAATGGTTCAAATGGCTCTGAGCACTATGGGACTTAACATCTGTGGTCATCAGTCCCCTAGAACTTAGAACTACTTAAACCTAACTAACCTAAGGACATCACACACGTCCATGCCCGAGGCAGGATTCGAACCTGCGACCGTAGCAGTCGCGCGGTTCCGAACTGAGCGCCTTAACCGCGAGACCACCGCGGCCGGCTGCAAATTTCCAATTAGAGAATACATATATAATGAAATTCCTTACACACCTTTTATGTAAATGCTCAGTATATATTTTCTTGAGTAGCATACAATATATTTTCAATTTCCAGTAATCTCGATAGCAAAATTAGAGTTATTCAATGCGGCTATTCGGCACGGAGAAGATCCTAGAAGTCCTCTCACCAGACTAAAGAGAATATTACAAAGAGTTATTATGCCGTCATGGAACAGTAATAGTACTGTACTACTTTGCGCATTTATTCTGCGAGTATATAGATGGTCAAGTAGAAACATAATTCACTCATAGAATTGTGCACGGATAATTAGTAGAATATAAAGAGATATTACAACCTGATCACAGAGGACATTTTCCAATGTGGGAAGCCCACAAGCGTTCGAAAGTGAATTCCCACTCGTGGCCGTGAAATTCGGCTGAAGCACTTTACGGTTTTCGAGGCGAGCGTTTCAGTTTTGTGGGCGCGCCTCTGCCGTTGGGAGGACCGTTGCATCAGATCTCAGAGCCTATAGTTAAGTGGGCGGTGCTGTTTCAGGAACTCGGTGTGGTGTAATCGTGGTGTAATAAGGGAGAATGAATTCCAATCCTTTGATTAGAAGTTTGAGTATGGTGTTATTCCGTGGCTTTTCCCCATTGACTTTAAATTGTTTTGCTGCTTCGTTTTCGTTCGTATTACTAGCGGAAGTTGCTTCGGGAAGCCTGGAGCGGTGTATGAACTGTTAGCGTAATGTTTTCCAGTCGACTGGTGAGCTCTCGCAATTTTTTAAAGAGCCCTAAAGGGCTTTTAAATATTGACTTCGGTTTAGTGAGATCTTAAATTCTGTCACTAGGATTAAAGCAGGGCTGGTGAGGCTTGTTTAGACCGTTTTCATAAGTGTATTAGTACAGAGAATCAATTTCGCTCCACCAACAAACGTTTCGGCGTAAACCTGCAGAGCTGTACGTTGCATAATTTGTTTGGACGTGGTAACAAGTGAAACTTCAAGCAACGCCACAGAAGTTCTGAGAACGTTCGAAAGCAGCTATTCATAATGAAATAAAGTCTGACATCGGTCTCAATCAGGTATTGAAAAGAATACAATGGCGAAAAGCGAAAATTTGTGCCGGACTGGGACTCGAACCTGTGTTTCCCGCTTTCGGTGAGCGATCGTCTTAACCGCTTTGACTGTGAGAGCACGTTTTCTGAACTAAATTCCCATCTTATCACACACAACTTACGTAGCGCTCTCTGTCCACTATACTCCTTACTCGCCCCATCACGCCGGATTCTTGCAAGAGTTGAGGACAGAGTGTGCATCCGCACTAACATACTTTTAATGCCAATCGAGCCATATATGTTATATAAATGTGTGGTGCCTGTTTTCTTGGGCACGACCGAAAGAATAGACACCACACATATGAAAATATGTACGGCTTAGCAGCCATTAAGATCATTTCAGTGCAGGAATCCAATGTCACGGAGCGAGCAATGAGTATGGTAGACAGCGAACGCTACTACGTAAGTAGTGTGTGACAAGAGAAATTTGGGTTGGATGCAGAGCAGGCTTGGATAGATGAAGTGGCTAAGGCCACCGCTCATTAAAGTGGGAAATTCGCGTTCGAGTTCAAGTCTGGCACAAATCTTTACTTGCCGTCACTGAATTCATTTCAGTGCTCAATTGAGGCCGATGTCACAATTTATTTCATTTCATTATGTTTATGCATAGCTGCAGGATCAACAACGGTGTCTGTCCTTTTGAACATGTCCGAAAGAACAGACACCACACATATGTAAAAGAACCATTCATAAGCACCTGGTGTAAATGGATCGTCACATATCAAATGTTGGACAATGTGTTGAGGTTAATTAGACATTTTTAACTACTGTAATATATCAGTGAGAAGTTCGTATCCCAGCACATATGATAAATTGCTATTTAGTTGTTCTACTTGCTTTGTAATATCACCATAGCAACCTGAGCACTCATGACAGACAGCATATCGTTTCCTCAAAGCTTGCTTACGTGACACGTGCCCCTTCTGGAAATCTGTGACAGACATTGTAACTCAAGGAACCTCAAATCCGGGCTCGTTTCTGAAAACATCACCGTCAATATTATCTTAACCACATCCTCCTGCCAGTAGAGTGATTGCACCCATATTGATAACTAGCCAAGTGTTACCGAGTGATGGATCTCTCTGGTGAGGAAATACTACAAAAATATATGGTACATCCTGTTTCGCTATGTCTCATATCACAAAAGGCCACAAAATAAAATGAAAAAGGAATCTTCACATCAATATCTTCGTTAGCCTTATTGTTGTTGTTAAAGTCTCCAATCCCAAAACTAGTCCGATGCAGCTCTCCTTGTTAGTGTATCCTGTACAAGAATACGTTTGTGAAACGTTTGTCCATTTGAACCTCCTTACTGTAGTCAAACCTCGGTCCCACTCCACAGTTTCTCTTTTATAGAAATGCTTTCCTTGCTATTGCCAATTTGCATTTCATTTTTTTATTTCGGCTGTCACCACTTACTTTGTTAGCCAAACATCAAAACTCATCTCTCATTTTCCAATCTAATTTTGTCAGCATCGCCTGATTTAATTCGACTACTTTTCACTGCCCTTGTTTTACTTTGTTGATGCTCTTCTTGTGATCTCTCTTCCAGACAGGATCCTTTTCATTCATTAGTTTTTACAAGTTCTTTGCCGTCTCTTACTTTCCTTCAGACCATGATTGATGTAATAACTGAATAATATCTGTGATATCTACAATATGTCTCACTCCCGTCTCAATTACTCCTTGCCTTTCACGACATTCGACTCTTATAATTACAGTCTGGTTTTAAAAGTTTTCTCTAAACATATAAATGCTATAAAAGTAGGTTTGCTTTTCTTAAACCTAGCTTCTAAGATAAGTCGTAGGGTCAGTATTACCGCAGGTGTTTCTGCATTTCTCCGGTACTATAACGTATCTTCCCTGAGCTTGGCTTCTACCCGTTTTTCTTATCTTTTGTAAATAATTCGCATAAGCACTTTGGAGCCATTTCTTATTAAACTAATAGTGCAGTTATATTCACACTGTTAGGCATGTAGTTTGTTTGAAATTGGTGTTATTACATATCTCTTCAAGTTTTGCGGTAATTTTGCTTGCCTTATGCACCCTGAATGTGGAATAGTTTTGTCATTGAAGCTTTCCCAGGGATCTCAATAATTCTGAGGAAATGTAGTCTATTGTTTGGGCCTTGATCCTATTTATGCTTTTCAGTGCTCTGTCAAATTGTTTTCGAAGTATCGCATCCCCTTCTCATCTTTATCTACTTCTTCCCTTTCTGTAATATTGACATCAGGTTCGCTTCCCTTGCATAGCGTTTCTTTATATTCCGTACATCTTTCAGCGTTCTCTTCCTTGTTTAGTACATGTTTACCATCTGGCCTTCATACACGTGATCTGCTTTTCTCCAAAGGTCTCTGTACTTCCCCACAGCAATATATGTTTCTACAGCTTTTCATGTCTACTCTAGCCATTCCAGCTTCGCCACTTTGCAATTTCGGTCAATAGCATTCTTATAAGACCATATTAATTTTTCTGAATTGCAATTTCGGTTAATATTATTTTTATACCGACATATTAATTTGCTGAATTTTTATACTTCTTCCTTTCGTCGAATATCCTAGAGCCCTTTAGTAAGCTTTTCCTGGTACTCCTGCTCTCCGGAATCCAAACCGATCTTCTAAGAGAAGAATTTCAGTCGGTTTTTTTATCCTATCTACTACAACAGTAATCGATATTTTAGAAGCATAGGGGGCGATGATCAGTGTTTAGGACTGTTCCCGTTTTTTTGGTCGACATTTTCCTTGGTAGTGGTACCATAACCTACAATGGAATCCTTGGGGCTAACATACCAGTATTTCAAATCTTATCCAGTACATAATGTAACTTCAAAAGCACTTTTTCCCTAGACATTAATAGAAACTCTCGCAATT
The DNA here is from genome assembly GCF_023897955.1 of Schistocerca gregaria. Taxonomy (NCBI): domain Eukaryota; kingdom Metazoa; phylum Arthropoda; class Insecta; order Orthoptera; family Acrididae; genus Schistocerca; species Schistocerca gregaria. The sequence goes on along the minus strand of NC_064922.1, from coordinate 307,900,911 downwards.
CGTCTATCTCACTTTCATTATTGTTGCTACCTCAATAAGCGCTTTGTCAGATTTTCGACTGTTATGTTGCCTTTCTTTTCGTCTGGATCGATGGAAGTTTCTGGGAACCATCACAAATTCAGGGACATTATTTTCACTGTCATCTTAATTTCCCTCTATTTACAACTGAATGTGTAACTATCCCTAATGGTGAATGAAGTTTGTTATCTTTCACAAAAAAGCCTCTATGGTCTTCACGTCTCATCTTCCAGAAAGCTTGTCAGACTGTAATATATTCTCTATTGATTTCAATTCTGAGGGTTCAACCTTTACAGTTCATCGTCAGTTTTCGTTTGCTTCGTGTTTGTTTACTATTCCTTTTTAACAGATGTCTTTGTTCAAGGTTCTTCCACTGAGAAGATTGCATCTTTGCAGAGCAGTTCTGGAATGTCTGCAAATTATTTACCCACTGTTGTCACAACCTCTTTATTGGACTCCAAGCATTTCTTCGCAACGAATTTCATCAGATATGGCAGTAGATGGCAGTCAGAGAATACCAACTCCGATGTACTGGGTAGCTGTTGCAAGAGTTGCACTTGAAAGCTCTCAATTTTGCCCTGTAGCAAAGGACATTTTGTGAGCAGACGTTTTGTCCGAATGATAGTTGACTGTGTTATTATTTCATCAATTTACTGTAACATAGAGAGCAATATATAGTAATTTTGCTGTAACATGGGGTGAAATATGTTAGCTTATAACTAGTAAATAGTATGCATTACAGAATACACAGGAGCGAATGATAGTTGAATGTGTTATTATTTCAGAAATTTACTGTAACATAGAGAGCAATTTATTATAATTTTGCTATAACATATGTTAGCTTATAACTAGTAAATCGTATGCATTACAGAAGAGAATGGAATGGGTCGATAGTTCCACAATTCATTTCTCTCACACAGGTCATTAAAATGAAATGAATTAGAATCGAATTTCATTCACCCTAACCATTACAAAACTGAGTAGAAAGACTACCCCCCTCCCCCTAGTAGGTGACACACATAGTGGCTGGCACCACCAAGAACTGACACCACTGAAACATAGTGCACATACACCATGCCAGCTTCTGGTATCAGACTACTGTTTCAAGAACCACCGGCTGACACACACTGTCAGGTTATGGTACATGGCATCTGGGTGACACTCGAGGATACAGGCTTCTAAATAAAGGAGGCATAATTGGAAGTGACGCAATCTTGGATCCTTAGAGCATATAACACGTCTTGATAACCGCAGCGGATCAGTTATCCATGGAAAATGTCAATACGGCTTCCTCCAAAATGGAAACATCCCTCACTGTTGCGAAAAGGACAGGACCAACCGATGAACACTTTGGTTTATTGCTAGTATTGGAGAAGCTGTATAATCTTGTGACTGACATTGGCAGCATAAACTAAACCGAAAATGGCATACTAACTAACATGAAAAACTTAAATGTGCTTACGACCATTAAAGAACTATTAATGACACTATTATTCTGGTTAAAATATTTGATCAAACAGCTGCCAAGACCAGCTGATGAAGGAGCGGTGTGTAACGTTAAACAAGAGAAGTGTGATGGCTCAAATGGTTCAAATGGCTCTGAACACTATGGGACTTAATATCTTTGGTCATCAGTCCCCTAGAACTTAGAACTACTGAAACCTAACTAACCTAAGGACATCACACACATCCATGCCCGAGGCAGGATTCGAACCTGCGACCGTAGCAGTCGCGCGGTTCCGGACTGAGCGCCTAGAACCGCTAGACCACCGCGGCCGGCAAGTGTGATGCAATGAACAATTATCTACATGGTAAATTCTCCAAATTCATATACATGTGAAACACAACATCAAAGCGACACTACTATTTCTCCTATACAGGGGCGACAAGGTGGCAGCAAGAGAAACACCAGGGAAAAAAACATCAAAGAAGCACTATAAACAATTTTGAGGAAGTATAAACGTTCTGTGCCTATACCATAAAAATTGGCCGAGGTGAAGATGGCTTTACTTATGGATGAAGCATCTGGGATATTGTAGCAGTTCTGTGTAGACGACTATTAGCTTGCGGACCTGGATATAATGCAAGCTTTTGCTTGATTTTTTAATAAAACTGAAATGTGTGACTACCTAATATCAAATCACAACTTCTGTGCGCCAGAAGGCTACTAAGTAAATAGCAATGACATTGTGAATAACAATAAGATAGTTGTATTAAACATTTGATATGGACGAGCTCCTATTCTAAACATATAGAGAATGTCTGGGTTAAACATACACATATAAAAAAAAAAAAAGTTTTGCATTACCCCGGTTCCTAGAACTCCTGAAGATAGACGTTGATTGTGGGTATTGTATCACAGACACAGTCCCTTTGACTATTCACAGATGTCACTAAACCCGCCCACAGATGTAAACAACCATGAATGAGCAGTGCCTATTAGACAGAGGGGTTCCGACAGCCGATCAGTTCCAGTCCTTCCACCAGGAACGAGGTACACGGCTCGTGTTGTCTCTAGCTCAGTCATGCCCAGTTGGCCAATACCGCGGTTCGATCGCGTACGCATTGTTACTTTGTGCCAGGAAGGGTTCTGAACAAGGGAAGTGTCCAGGCGTGTCGAAGTGAGACAAAGCGATGTTGTTCGGACATGGAGGAGATACAGAGAGACAGGAACTGTCGATGACTTGCCTCGCTCAGGCCACCCAAGGGCTACTACTGCAGTGGATGTTCGCTACCTACGGATTATGGCTCGGAGGAACCATGACAGCAACGCCACCATGATAAATAATGCTTTTCATGCAGCCACAGGACGCCGTGTTACGTGTCAAACTGTGCGCAATAGGCTGCATGATGCGCAATTTCACTCCCGACGTCCACGGCGATGTCCATCTTTGCAATCATGACTCAATGCAGCGCGGTACAGATGGGCCTAACAACATGCCAAATGGACCGGTCAGGATTGGCATCACGTTCTCTTCACCGATGACTGTCGCATATTAGCCATTGTATTAGAGGTACCGGTGTGATCTGGACTACCACCTCTGAAGGTCTCACTGCATGGTGGTATAACATGCAATATATGGTTTTCATGAGCAATAAAAAGAGCAGAAATTGTGTTTATGTTGATCGCTATTCCAATTTTCTGTACAGATTTCTGAACTCTCGGAACCGAGATGATGCAAAAAAAATTTCGTAAGTGTATTAAACAGGTTATGGAGTAATTTTTAAAAACCGCCATGTAACAATCACTGTGAAGGGCAGAGAGATGTTGTGTACTTGTATGAGAAAGCATTGTCAGCACCTTAGAGTGATAGAAGCTTCTCTGTGAACCTCCATTTGGCTGGCAGGTCGCACTGTGCAATATCCAGATTTGTTGGGTATTTGGATGTGACAGTGTCAGTGTTGGACTGCGTGGGAACGTGAGGGCAGGCATATTCATCGTTCAACATATCGGTCGACAACGTCTCACCACCACAAGTGAGTATCGCTGTATTATACACCAAACACATTGTAACCTACAGAAGATAAATTCCAGTAAAGAAAAGACGAAACACGTCTGGGAAGAATAAATTACAGCCACAGGAAGATAATGGGACTTTATTTGAAAAACAAATACACTGCAACTCCTTCAAATGTGCGCCTCCCATCCAATAACAAGTAATGGACCCCCTGCAACATTCTGTATCATCCTGCACCTATGGTCGGGGACTGACAGAAGCTGAACTAGAGAATTACCACCCCATGTGTACGCTGACGTGAACAGCACAACACGGGTGCCTGTGTTAGGAGGGGTGCCCCTACTGAAAATCATGGACCGTCGATAAATGGCGTCGTCCTGTGTTCATTGATAAATTACAGTTCTGCACTACTCTGGGTGGTCATTGTCAGTGAGTTTGGCAGCGATATGGGGAGAGGTTCATTTTTACTTCCAACGTTTTGCTGAGGAACAGTAGTGCTATACCTGGTGTCATAGCATCGAGAACAATCAGATAGACTTCTGGTCGTGCCTGGTAGTGATTGTGGGAAGTCTGACAGCTCAACGATACATCACGGGCATCCTGCACCCTCATGTGCAACGCCTCATGCAACGGGATCGTGGTGGCAGTTTTCAACGAGACAATGCTCGTCCGCACATGGCATGGGTCTCTATGAATTGTCTTAATGATGTTGAGGTACTCTCACGACAAGGAATTTGCTCAGATCTGTCCCAAACAGAATTTATGTGGGACCAGGTCGAACATCAGCACCATCACAATGCAAGTACATAGCAAATCTAAGTCCATTTACGACTGTTGGGAGCCATCTTGCCTCTGGAGAGGGTACAACAGCTTATGGCACCCTTCCCAAACGAACCAATGCATCCAGACTAGAGGGTGTGCAGCATCACACTGATATGTGAGTTGATACTGTCCCGTTCTTTGTAAACTTGACCCGAAGCTGTAATCGCTGAAATCAGACTGTCAAGTTCAAGTCATTTCCTCCTCCGTTCTTGGGTGTTTCAGTTTTATTTTGTCTCGTAGTATATTTGATTATATTGATTGTTACGCGTTTTTTTTTAATCTTACAGTACATTCTTTTTCCATAAGGCACAAATGAATTTTACAAAGCAGAGATACTGTGTGATCCAACATCAGTTCTTCAAACTATTTCTTCATACGAATATCTAAAATGCTAACCGTCGTCAAAACTATATAAAGTGAAAATTCGTTACTGAAGTAAGAAAAAAGTAGTGTTTCACTGTATACGAACCAATGTTGGCGTACACTATAATGAGGCAGACGAACTACAAAACGATACGTGATACAGAAACGGAGTGACACTTGCGAAAAATTACAAAAGCATAAAATACTATCAACTGGAACATTGTACTGGAAACTCCGAAAGCAACTGTTTCTGTCATACTGTGAGAATAATGAAATCAACAAATGAAATAAAAGAAACGTTTCCCACAAGTTACTGTGTCGTTTTTCATACCGACTCTGCTGAAAAAGTAAACATTGACTGCTATGAACGAGAAGTTACAACTCTATGAAATATTATTTCAGTAACTCCTGTTGTGTGAGTTAATTATTTCATTGATGTCCACAGCATGATATGTGATTACCATCTTTCCTGGCAGGGATGACTGTTGCCTTGCCTATATCAACACAATATACTTTGTACAAGATGTAGCACAAATAGCTCCCAACTTCGAATTCAGTCACATGTGATCTATAACTTATATTAGGAGTTGGACAAATCCGTAAAATTCATTTCCATAGTTTCTAGCTTCGCTTATCAGCTACGAATGAAATCCATTGTTCTAACGGGTTGCTGTTCAGTTGCTATCCATACCTCTCATTAAGTAAGTCACCTATTATTCTAACTTCGCCAGAAATCTAGATACATTATAGATTGACGATCAAGTAGAATTGACTGCTGGTAGACTTAATGGATTGCATGTAATGTCCGTAGCGATCGCAAATATGAAGGTAGCGTAATTACAGCACACACAAAAATATATGTCACCTCTCTTCTCATACTGGAACAGGGTGGAAAGAGCAGTTACGTAAATGACTTAACAGAATGTACCCTTGGCAACTAAATTCACTGTGATTTGCTTAGTACGCTCGTAGACGTGGTAACGTTAATCATCCGGCAGTAATTTTAGACCATTTCTGGTGATTTTTGATGGAGCTATAGTTTTTATAAACAAAGGAATATGCCAATGATTAGGGAGCGGTATAATTAGCGATAAAAGAATGAGTCAAAGCATGCTACTCTTACTCATCTTCATTTTCACGCTTGCTCGAGACGACCTAAGACGAAGAAATGACGTACGGAGGTAAAGGAACGAAGTAACGTGTGATTATCCACTTGTGGCCCTCCGTGATCAATTAGCGTTTCCTCTCTATTTATGCAGCAATCGTAGATTTCGAACGTCAGAGGTCTCATTATGAAATACATTTTTTTGCAGTGGCAGCAGAACTCTGACGTATCAGGGGAACCACACCACTGCTGAAGAAGAATATGTCGCGGATAGAGACGCACGTATTCACGAGTGCTGCGCAGGAGGAGACCTTGTTACTAACAATACACAGTTTTGAGCTATTTCGCTGTAAACGCATACGTATCTCTATAGACACATCTGCAGTAGAAGTCGTGCAGAATAATTGCTCACATGTGCCAAATCGGCAGCGGATGTCGCAATTTGACCCGACCGAAATCAGCAACACATAAGTTAACATAACGTTCTGCACAGTTTTATGTTGTTCACTTACATTACCAGTAACCTTACACTCCATATTCTTCAAAGAATTGAACTTCAAAGTATAAAACAGCTTCAAACGGCTGATTACTTTACAGTAGAGTTAATGTGTTAAGTACGCTACTGGCCATTAAAATTGCTACACCAAGATGACGACTTGCTCCAGACGCAAAATTTAACCGACAGGAAGAAGATGCTGTGATATGCAAATGGTTAGCTTTTCAGAGCATTCACACAAGGTTGGCGTCAGGGCGACACCTAAAACGTGCTAACATGAGGAAAGTTACAACCGATTACTCATACACAAACACCAGTTGACCGGCGTTACCTGGCGAAACGTTGTTGTGATGCCTCGTGTAAGGAGGAGAAATGCGTACCATCACGTTTCCGACTTTGATAAAGGTCGGATTGTAGCCTATCGCGCTTGCGGTTTATCGTATCGCGACATGCTGCTCGCGTTGCTCGAGATCCAATGACTGTTAGCAGAATATGGAATCGATGGGTTCAGGAGGGTAATACGGAACGCCGTGCTAGATCCCAACGGCCATGTATCACTAGCAGTCGAGATGACAGGCATCTTATCCACATGGCTGTAACGGATCGTGCAGCCACATCTCGATCCCTGAGTCAACAGATGAGGACGTTTGCAAGACAACCACCATCTGCACGAACAGTTCGACGACGTTCGCAGCAGCATGGACTATCAGGTCGGAGACCATGGCTGCGGTTACCCTTGACGCTGCATCACAGACAGCAGAGCCTGTGTTTGTGTACTCAACGACGAACTTGGGTGCACGAATGGCAAAACTTCATTTTTTCGGATGAATCCAGGTTCTGTTTACAGCATCATGATGGTCGCATCCGTGTTTGGCGACATCGCGGTGAACGCACATTGGAAGCGTGCATTCGTCATCGCCATACTGGCGCATCACCCGGCGTGATGGTATGGGGTGCCATTGGTTACACGTCTCGGTCACCTCTTGTTCGAATTGACGGCACTTTGAACAGTGGACGTTACATTTCAGATGTGTTACGACCCGTGGTTCTACCCTTGATTCGATCCCTGCGAAATCCTACATTTGAGCAGGATAATGCACGACCGCGTGTTGCATGTTCTGTGCGGGCTTTTCTGGATACAGAAAATGTTCGACTGCTGCCCTGGCCAGCACATTCTCCAGATCTCTCACCAATTGAAAACATCTGGTTAATGGTGCCCGAGCAACTGGCTCGACACAATACGCCAGTCACTACTCTTGATGACCTGTGGTATCGTGTTGAAGCTCCATGGGCAGCTGTACCTGTACACGCCATCCAATCTCTGTTTGACTGAATGCCCAGTGGTATCAAGGCCGTTATTACGGCCACAGGTGGTTGTTCTGGGTACTGATTTCTCAGGATATATGCACCCAAATTGCGTGAAAATGTAATCACATGTCAGTTTTAGTATAATATATATGTCTAATGAATACCCGTTTATCATCTGCCATTTGTTCTTTGTGTAGCAATTTTAATGGCCAGTAGTGTATTTGACATTAAGCATGCAAAATATTCACGGGGGAAGATGCAAAACCGTCGTTGTATTAATTTCTGATTAATCACTTGATGATTGTAGTTAGTGTAATTTCCGCTCTTTTTTAAGAAAAGCTAGTTCGTCACTCATCTCAATGGTTACGATGCCATATCTCCTTAACTGTGTTTCATACGATGATATTCTGCAGATACATTCAGTGGTATTTGTATTGCGAACTGACGTAGTATTAAAGAAGTAATAAAGTAAAACGTCATTCCTGATGCCGAAGCATTGCTATATCAACAGTGAAAATGTATTAAATGGTGAATATTATTGCTTTCATTACTTTGTGGAGGCTGGGGTGGGATATCATCGACTAAAAGTTTGGAATGACTTAGAATTATACGTTAAGTTTTTTTTTTTTCGAATCACTGAGTGGTCTCATTCTCAGCTGCAGGATGAATGTCGCCTGGATAATTCGCGTTCCGTGAGCTGCGCTGCCTCAAGACATGTACAGTACACGGTTTCTAACTTTAATACTTCACTTATTTTGTTAATCCTTTAACGTAAGAATATATCCCTTAATGAATAGATCTCGACAGCATTTCAAATGTTTAAATTCATCCAATAATTATGTGAAGTACCGAAAAATAAATTTATTTGTTGCCTCTGGAGGTCACTAGATAGGCAACATGCAAATAGATTTGAGTGAACGCTTTAGCCCTTTAGTAATAAAAATTGTAAATGAATACTGGAATACTTCGTTACAAAACGGGGACCGATGACCGCAGCAGTCTGGTCCCTTTAACCCCACAAACCAACCAGCCTTACAAAACGAGTACCGGTCGTGTCATCTGTCACTTTCTTTGCTCGTACTTAAGCGTTGGGAGAACGATGAGGATCATGGAAGACATCCGTTATCAGCGGCGAAACGTAATAGCTCTGAAATCGTTTCGGTTTAGTTCGTTACTGTTTTCCTTCTGACATGACGTAACGTGGCACTGCCTCACATCACGTGGCATAAAATATTCCACTTTCCTTGTTTCGGTAATGTAGACAGCTTCTCGGAAGTGTCCCAGACATTTCTTTGCTTCGTAGCCTCCGGCTTTGTTAACAAAGGAGAAAAGAGTCCAAGATATTGTTTATCCCAGAAATGTTATAATCTGCTATTCGAGAAGCACTGTTGGTACGCTATGTTCCCATTACTAGACACGCTAGCAGTGTCTGGTGTAGTGGGCTGCAAATCAAGGCTTTGTTTACCATTTGCCTCTCAGCTCGGGACTTACTATTGACCACATCTTCCAAAAGGCGATACAAATGTACCATATAATACGCTTACTGTTCAGGTCCACACACCTTACCCCCTCCACTCCCTTATCAAGTAGTCATAGGATTCTCTTCGGAAACGTTTTTGTGTTACCTCAGTGGGAATTTTCGTACCCACCAATTTGTGGACAAAATTTTATTTCTTCGCTTTAGGGCCTTAACTTCTGAACAAATTTCGGAGTTGATAAGGATATTCTCTTCAAACTCTGTATTTACTTTCAGTTTAGACGTTACTGGTTCAAATGGCTCTGAGCACTATGGGTCATCAGTCCCCTAGAACTTAGAACTACTTAAACCTAACTAACCTAAGGACATCACATACATCCGTGCCCGAGGCAGGATTCGAACCTGCGACCGTAGCAGTCGCGCGGTTCCGGACTGAGAGCCTAGAACCGCTAGACCATCGCGGCCGGCTTAGACGTTACTGTTATTTTGTCTGTGACTAAGCAGGATATTGTTCCAACTTCTTTGCTTGTTGTTTCTTATTTTGCAACACTCTTCTATTCTGTTTCCTATGTCTCTTTTTCCTACTTTGCTTCTTACTGTTTTCAGTATCCTCTCATTATAGAAAAAAATAAATAAACAAATGAAAACTAGCGACCCCAACAATGGTTCACAATTGCTAAATGTATATGGGGATTGTATATAGGTCCCATCTCATTCTCCACCCATTTTCTGTCCATCTCCTTCTCTTCCCCCACTCTTAATCCATCCCCTCCTCCTCTCTCCTCTCACTGTTCATCTCCTCCTCCCTTCCTTAGCCTCTCTCCAGCTCCTCTCCATCGCTCTCTGTCCATCTTCTTCTTCGCTCGACCTCACTCTGACCGTATTCTCCACCTCCCCCTCTCTGCCCCTCTCTGTCTGTCTTCTCCTCCCCTCTCTCTCTCTGATCTTGAGCCTTGTTTATTGTTACTGCAATCATACCTCACTTAAAACAAATGGGTAAGTCGGCTGGGACAGTTAACATTACGGGTAGAGGAGACACCTGTCCAGCTGAATCTATGAGGATAATAGCCTCAACGACAGTACTTCCCGGAGTGTTAATCTGTGAATGGGTATGATTCAGATTCCATAGCACAGTAGTATTTTAATCATAAGTCTATAAGATATAAATACAATATTCCTTCTGAACTAAATTAAACAAGAACTTTTCAAGACTTATCCTAAAAACATTTCTTTTTTATATAGTATGTACACTATATTCATATAACATGCAAATTTAAAAAGAAGTATAGCCTACGTCTGTCCGAACGTTTTTTGTAGTATGGCGTAAAAATCTGAAGTAAATCGGTCAAGAAGTTTCCGATATTTTTGCTAACAACTTTAAACTATAACTTGTTTTTACATGGTAGTACATATATATGTTAGTTCTGATTCTTTGGTTTTGTTTCTCTACATACATTGTTTGTTTGCTTGATGCAAGGTATTGTTCATATCTTTTCGCAGAAATACTTCTTAGTGTACTCCCACTTAGTCTGTAAAGGTATTTAGAACAACACAACAATTTTTCTTCCATCTCCGCTGCACTCGACATATACTGACAAATCTACTATTTATCTCTCTCTCATTTTTTTAAATTCTTCCATTCAGACTATCGAAATTACAGTTCATATTTTAGTTCATTAGATTTTCTTTTTAAAATTTTGAGTTTAACTGTCGTTTGATTATTATTTTTATCATAAATCGTCCTCCTGTCTTAGAGCACGAAGGCTTTGGCAGCCATAGAGCCCACGCTGAAACACAGGCATCCCCTGAGGGAGGGATGGGGAAAATAGGGGCGACTTGCGCCCTGCGTATGGTTGAACATTAATTATGGTATTGTATGTAAGAAACGGAAGACATGAAAATAACACGATACACACATTAACAAGAGCAGATGAGAATTTTTGCAATCAGAGTGTTATACATAGCATCAAAACTGTATATGCAGTCTTTAAAATTAATTTCCTCTTTCTCCAGAATTTTAACCAAAGTAATTTTTTGTTGGATATGCGGTCTTCTCCGTCGTTTTGTTTTTCCCACTGGTGGTTTTTGATTTTCAATACAACTTAACATTGTTGACTTATGAATATAAATATCTTTTGCCATTTTTTTTTATTTCTTGAGGGGCGATGTATGTATAACTGTCAAAATGAAATCTTTTTGCTACCAGATTTATCTGTAGTACGTTAAAAATATTGTTTCCAATTTTCAAAGTTTAATTCTTGCCACAAATGTTGTAAAAGCCAACTTGTTTCAACCAATGCAACTTTCTACATGACTCTGTCCTTGGCGATATTTTATTATTTCCTACTGTCAGAGAAGACATCCGTAGTGTATAGAAGGCTGTGAGTCTACTTATGAGCGATTAATTACGATCATTTAAAGAAATGCAAACATGATGAAAGGAAAAACCCGAACTACAGCTTCAATAGCCACATTTAGAAGGGACCCCAACGACAACAATTTTTCTCATTTACTCTTCTTAAAATTTCGTCATATGATGGTTTCCCGGCGTTAAATGATTGCGACACTGGAAGAATCAGGACCATTATGAAACTAGGATTTGATGCAGATTGCATCACTGAAAATCTGTTGAAGAAGACCGATGATGTGCTTATTGCTAGTTCTCAAAAGTCAAAGAAGTATGTTGCCAGAAAGGCAAAAGGATCAAACTAGAAGAAAATAGCTGCATGAAAACCAAAAAGACCAAATGTATGGTTACGGCAAACATTAAGGTGCTTTTTCTGGCATAAATGCTAATAAAATCATTTTTTCTGAACACCCACAACTTTCATTTTTCAGTGCATGAGGAACATTTTTGGCCGAACCATTGCAGATAAAAGGGTGGAATTTGCTACAGTTTTTGTAAATACTATGACACAACTCGCTGTGATACAAAATTTTTCTCAATGCGCTACCAACAAATTTATTAAAATTTTTGTGAAATAAAAATTACTGTGCATCATACACACAAACATAAAAATTTGTTGCGATAGTTCTAACATTAAAAAGCTGGTAAATACATTGATTTATCTAATTACTAAGAAAAGCCTTACAAATTTTGAAAGTGACCGGGGAAGTAACTTTTGAGAAAATGTTCCTCATTGATAGTTCGTGTTCCAAAGCTATCCAGGAACGTCCTGATGAAACTATCTGACAAAAAAATGAAAAACAATCTACGTTATACCAGTAACATAATGACAACATTTGCAAAATTTGATTCAGTTATCTTTCAACCAGTGAAAGCTACATTCGCACATGTGTACCCCAATATTTTCTCTTTCGTCGTCCCTTAACTCGTTCCATACTGTTGATAAAATAACATGAGGAGATTATTTCATATAATTAAGAGAAAAAATATTGACTATGAAAGAAAATGTGCTATCCAGATGTTACTGAAATGTGCTTACCGCTAAGGTATCAGAGTAAGCGATGTTCAAAAATGTATTGAGTGGATAGCTACCATCATTCTGGATGTTTTGTATACACCTTATTACGTTTGATTCTTCGGGCACGACACGTCTTTAGATACACCGAATTAGTTAAATAAAAAATGGCAGTTTTAGAACTCACCCCTCCCACCTCTTGGTTAAATTTATGCACGCGCCCATGCATGTACGTGCTAAAAAGTAATCTTCCTATACGTGGGATATTTCAGTAGCTAGCAGAGCTCATAACTTAAAATCTCCCAGTATACGTTCGCCATCTTGATGTTGTACTTGGCGCTTGGTGCCCGTAAACTACAGCGGAGCAGCTGGTACCCAGAGCGTGGAAAGCTGGTGGAGGCAGAACTATCCGTCCCTGGGCGTGCGGCGGCTGCTCACTAATCGCCGTTGACAGCTGGTGATTTCATTCCAGAGGGCGTTCTTCTGCTGTCGGCGGGAAAGTAACATAATCAGAGCGGCGTGTGCAAACAAGGCCCTTGGTCGGGGAGTGACGTCAGCTGCCGCAGGCTCTTCTCCGAAGCCGTATTTCGGGCAGTGACAGACAGCAGGGCGAGAGGCGTTATGGACAGCGTGTCACGACTGGCCTCTAACCCGCTGCTTGGCATATGATGCGAATGCCGTGCATAACCGTGGCTTATCGGAAGAGGTGACTGCACTATTGAAATGGATCGCTGGTCCTGCTCATTGATTTTTCTGATACTGTACAACCGAGCATAGAAGTTAGGTAAAACAATGTCATGTATGATTTTCAACAAGGAAAATTAATACAAACTGTTTCATCTACTTGAAAGAACCATTTTCACTTGTCTTACAGTACAAGGAGGCAACATCGTTGTTTTTAACCTAAGTTTTCCTGTAATTCATGGGCTAGCCACGAACTTCAAATTATCCCTTAGCTTCAGGGATGTGAGACCACAATTTGTCATGCCAACTGCCCAGTCGTTACAGATGGAACACTAGATGAAAAAGGAAATCCGCGAAGTATTTTCGAATTAATATGATATGAATCCTGAAGAAACGTCTGTAGTACCCAGACAGTCCGAATATAACAAGCGTCTTAACTGCTACGTTTCTCATTCGGTGTTTAGTTTCAGTCATTACATGCTAAAGTGGTAAAATCATCTAATGACATACAGCATGCTTCAAGAGGATCAGTAAATATTTTAGGATAAATAAATGTCGTGTGACTAGGGCCTCCAATCGGGTAGACCGTTCGCCGGGTGCAAGTCTTTCGATTTGTCGCCACTTCGGCGACCTGCGCGTCGCTGGGGATGAAACGATGATGATTAGGACAACACAACACCCAGTCCCCGAGTGGAGAAAATCTCCGACCCAGCCGGAATCGAGCCCGGGCGCTTGGAATTGACATTGTGTCGCACTGACCACTCAATTACCGGGGGTGGACAATATTTTAGGATGTGCTAGGATAGAATAATTGGAATAAAACATGCCGTATAATATTGCTCTAATTTCATTGATTACAGAGGTACAACTGGTTACAAATATAAGTTTTCATTTTAGCTGTTGGTGCTCCAGTAGCTATAACTTCGTTTATTGGCTATCATTTTTGTCTGAAGGTGAAGTTACAAAGTTGTACTTGAGTTTACATAACTGGATTTTTCAATAGCCATCGCGTTTTGTTGGCCAACTCTGCTGTATTGTTTAAGCACGCGAAGCAAATCATGAATATACTGACATGGCATTTGTCAACGGTTTTGTAAAAGATTGTGTTTATAGAGGATACGGTAAACGATTTCCTGATCTCAGAGTACTAAATTCTAGATTGTTCACTCGTATTTTCACTACATTGTGAGAGTCCAGTGCAGCACCCAGCAGCCGTTTTTCATCTCAGCGTGCAAGTGAACAATGGGGGTAAAGTAGAAGACATTATTGATTGGTTAGCCTGTAGTCACGTGTTCCACAGACAAGAATGTGGCGGAAATTATGTATTCACACCTCTATCATAACTTACAGAGGAAACAACGCATCTGAGAAGGAGATGAAAGTAGACTGTTGCAATTTTGTCGTTCACTAATAGCTGAACCCCAAGTAATCCCATTAAAACTGTTTGCTTACGAAGCTACTTTCACTCGTGACGATATCAATAACACTCGTAACCAATATCGGTGACCCGGCTAAACTACACATGCCTTGTTGGAGACATTTTTCAGGAACGTTTCTTTGTGAATGGGTGTCGTGGTATGATAGATAATCAGTTCATTGGTTTGTTGTGAAACCATTCGCCTGAAAGGGCCCCCTTATCTAGACTTCATTAAAAACAAACTTCCAGCTGTATTGGAAGAGTTTCCTTTGGGTACAATATTGGGTATGTTCTCCCAGCACATTTTCCTTGTCAGTTTACACCTCATCTAAGCCTAATAACCCTCGGAAGATGTATCGGGAGAATGCTCACTTTTCCTGGCTACCAAGATTTCCTAACCTTACCGAGTTCGATTTTTGTCTCTAGGGATAGTTGGAAGGTGAAAAAGACAAAGAACAAGTACACACAAGAGACGAATTGTTCGTTCGGGTTATGAATAGCGCTGTCCCCATAAAAGAACACCAATACGAACTCAGAAGAGCTAAAAGTGTTTTTGTTGGTTGGTTGATTTGATTTGGAGGAGGTGACCAAACAACGAGGTCATCGGTCCAATCAGATTAGGGAAGGATGGGGAAGAAAGTCGGCCGAGCCCTTTCAAAGGAACCACCCCGGCATTTGCCTAAAGAAATTTAGAGAAATCACTAAGAGGTGTGTGTGTGTGTGTGTGTGTGTGTGTGTGTGTGTGTGTGTGTGTGTGAGGAGGTAGGTGCAGGGGGCTTGAGAGAGGGCATCAGTCTCCTGATGGATCGATGCGGCACCTCACAAATTCCTCTCATACGCAGACCTCTTCACATCAGAGTAGCACTTGTACCCTACGTCCTCAAATTTTACTTGCGTGTACTTCAATCTTTACCTTCCTCTACAGTTTTCAGGCTCTACAGCCCCCTTTAGTAATATCGCAGAAGTTAGTCCCTGATGTCTTACCTAATGTACCATCATATTGTCCTTCAATCTTTACCTTCGTCTACAGTTTTCAGCCTCTACAGCTCCCTTTAGTAATATCGCAGAAGTTAGTCCCTGATGTCTTACCTAATGTCCCATGATATTGTCCTTTCTTCTGGTCAATCTTTTCCATGTTCATTTCCTATCCGGTTCTGCAGAGAACCTCCTCATTCCTTATCTTATCAGTCCAGCATATTTTCAACCTTCTTCTGTAGCATCACAACTCAGAACCTTCGATTTTCTTTTTTCCAGTTTCAATACCATACAATGCTGTGCTCCGGATGTACAGTATCATAAATTTCTTTCTTATATCAAAGCCAATGTTCGACATCAGCAAACTTTTCTTGGCAATGAACGGTCTCTACGTCTTTGGTAATCTTCTTCGTCCGTGGTGTGTTATTTTGCTTTCAACGTATCAGAACTTCTTAACTTTCTTTACTTTGTGGTCCCAAATCTTGAAGAGCATACAACCGCACCACTGCGCTGCTCTAATAGTCAGGCTACATTCGATTATAGTATACATTGTGATTGTCTCAATAACTTTACGAGCAAGTTCTCATTAATACAACGGCAAAACACAGGCTGTTGGGCTTCATATGCGCAGGTAAACACAAGAACCATACCTGAGATACAGGGTTGCTTACATCTGGTATAATAAGACAGACGTTGCTTGAACCCGTTCTCTCGACGGCGGGACATTGGTTTGTGGTGCTGTTACTATTTGATCAACTCCGAAACATGTTACGTCATTGAAGTTATCTTAGAAGCTTCGTTCAAATGCCACAGGAAAGGAGAAACAAAAACAAAAACAAAATCGGTGTTGTAATTCGGTGATTACAAACGATAAAAATTATTTGCGATAGGAAATTCACCATGTTGACCCTATAACTTAGCGAAAACTATTCCTCGATACATTCTTTCATTTTGGTTCGATTTTGGGAGGCCTGCCTTAGCTGCCACACCCTGTGTAGGTGAGGTTCCTCATTGTAGTAGTTCAATGGCGTATTATTTTAAGGTATTCTCTTTGTATGCTTTTCAACCGTTGAGCTATTATCTGAGTGACTTTTGTTTTAAGGCATATTCTCCTGTATAATAATATGATATTGCAGTGCCAGTGTTATTTCGAATTACTGTGCGTCATCTAAAGCCGTCGTGAAATACATGAAATGTATTCGCACTTGCGAATATGGACAATCATCTGCTATATAACAGAATGACGGCAGTGAAAATCTGTGCCGGACCGGGTCTCAAACCCGGATTTCCCGCTTATTGCAAGCCGTCGCCCTTCTATTAGGTTATTCGAGCACGACTCACAGTCAGACCCATACTTCCATATGTTGTCAACCATGTGTCTACATTTGTACTCGTATATCCATTATGTATACTCCCGTACATATGAGACACTTTACCTGAAAGTCATTTGCATGGTTCGCGAATGTATATCATGTATAATAACAATACAGCGTCACGCCACCACGCGGATTTCAACCATTAAGTGGGGAGCGGTCATAATGTTTCGTCTATAAATGGATCTGTGATACTGAAATGTAGCAAAGAATAATATCAACTGCTAAAAAGCATTAAACTTTCCTTACCGTAAGATGAAAATTACATTAAAAAAAAAAAAAGTGAAATGCCGCATAGCAGTAGGCAGTTGACTAATTACATACTATGGTGGAATTAATGACAGAATTGCGGTCGATAAATGTCATTTTGACGTGATCTATTGAAATAAAATCTTTGGCATACGGCCGCGGTGGTCTCGCGGTTCTAGGCGCACAGTCCGGAACCGTGCGACTGCTACGGTCGCAGGTTCGAATCCTGCCTCGGGCATGGATGTGTGTGATGTTCTTAGGTTAGTTAGGTTTAAGTAGTTCCAAGTTCTAGGGGACTGATGACCACAGCAGTTGAGTCCCATAGTGCTCAGAGCCATTTGAACCATCTTTGGCATAGCGAAATAGAAATATGTGCAAGATGATACATATCGAAACGAACAAATAAAATTTAGCTTTGCTCTTAAGTCCCAACCTAACGGCAATTTCGGGAACCACTATAGATTCCGATGAAACGTGTACGCCTTGCTTCGTAACAATCTGTTACCTAAAACCAAAATCGCTGCGGTATTATCCGTTTACTTCATATATTTTCGGCAAGAGTGCCACATTTGCATCGATTCGAATCCAGTTATTGAATTAATCAGAACAGGCATTACCAGAGTCCTTGCTTACCTCTGCCAACTTTCCTTTTCTCTGGACTAATGCTCAAGCTCTCTGCTACTTTCAAAAAAGGCGTGATATGCGGAGAAATACGAACTTCCTCTTTCTCAGAAAATTATGACACACTTTAAAGAAAAGACAGTCTCTACAGACGTAAAAAATTAGCACGTGCCAAATAATCCGTGCAAACAAATCCTGATTTCGAAGCCTTTGGTGGCCCGCAATATGAAAAATCACTAGTGGATAGCTAAAGCATTTCATCATCAAGAAATATGAGCATGCTTACCAAAGATCGGTGCTTAGAAGTTAAAACAGTTCGCAGAAGAGCACGCTGAGGAACAAAAGACTGACGCTCCTTGCGGAAGTTATTCTTTTTCAGAGTTTATTTTGATCGAACAACTTTGACATGGATGCATAGCGCCTCAGAAACGTCGGAAATTTCTTTCTGTGTTACGCAGGAATACTGAAAGCGTGATATAATAGTGAAAAATTGGTCGGAACACAAGTAAATTTGGATACTAGTATGCCTTAAATTATGTTCGCTTATCTATGCAAAAATAAATTGGCACAGAATTTGAATTAGATCCAAATTGGAACGTACTGATGGCAAGAAAAGTAAATTAGTATCAACATTATCTACGATTAGCTCAGTGCCCGCTGGTCTACACAAATTATTTCGTTTCACTTTAATCGAATTTTTATGTTGTTCAGAGACTGCAACACTTTCTGAACATTCAAATTATGACCAACTCGAGTCCAAGGCTTTTGTTAATCATGCATCTTGCGTTCTTGTGATACTTCAATAGATGCTTTCATCCCTTAACGCATAATTAGTTATATATCGAACCGATAAGTGAAATACCAGTTTTCATAGATTTAGCTTTAAAATTTTTTTAACGTAATGAAATATTTTCCTAGAAATTTTCATCCCCTATTTTACCCCCTTACAGGGTGAATTTCCAAAAGCCGTGAAACACGTATTTTTTATTTCTAACAGGGAGGTCAAATACAAAATTTAATATATTACCCAATAAAACGTTTTCATGGTGAAATAATTTCATAAAAATTTCCATCTCCAACTTCATTCTCTTAGGATGATGAATTTCTAAGAAGATTGTAATACGTATTTTTTTTTAAATTTCTAACGGAAAAGTCTCAAACAAATGCAACTTTAAAAATGCTTTAGTAGTTCTTTACTAACGATTTAATTTCAAAAAGAAAACTTTCACCCACTATTTTACCTCCATAGTGGTTAAATTTCCAAAAAAGCTGAAACACTTGTCTTTTTTTATTATTATTATTTTAGACTGGAGACCAAATACCAGAATTCGTAGTTCTACCTTCAAAATTGCTTTAATACCGATATATTTTACGACAGACATTCATCCCCTATTTAACCCCCATTAGGAGTGGAATTTTGAGCAATACCTCCTTAAACGATGCCTACAGTGTGAGATCCTCACTCTCTCCATATTTCAAGTTTCTATCTCTAGCGGTTTCGGTTGGGCAATCATGAGTCAGTGAATCAAAGTGGTCCTGTTTAACCCCCTTAACGATTGAATTTCCAAAAACTGTTTAACGTATTTTTTTCATTTCTAACACAGAAGCCAGATATCACTTTTCATAGATTTAGCTTTGAAAATGCTGTCACAATTATATGTTTACGTAAAACGACCCCCTGTTTCAGCCCCTTGCAGTTGAAGTTCCAGAAACAATGAGTGAATACCTTTTTGTGCCTGATGCTTGCGTAATGAAATATTTCCATAAAAACTCTCATCCCCTACTCCACCCACATGGGTGTTTATTTCCAAAAAACTGTGTAAACGTACTTTTTTATTTCTAACCCAGGAGCCAAAAATAATTTTCATAGATTTCACTTTTAAAAATAATTTCATAATGAAAGATTTCATAAAACATTTCGTTCGCTGTTTCATCTACTGAGTGGTTTTATTTTCAAAAACACTGGAACACATTTTTTTTATTGGTAAGGGGGAAGACAAACAGCAATTTTCATAGATGGAGCTCTAGAAGACTTGTGTAGCTCTTTAATAACGATTTATTTTTAAAACTCTTTCACCCCTATTTCATCCTCATCGAGGTTAAATTTCCGAAAAAGCTGAAACAAGTACACGTACGTCTTTGTTTCAGACCGAGAAATCAGATACCAATTTTCGTAAGTCTTCTTTCAAAATTGCCTTGACAGCGACATATTTTCAATGCACCTTCCATCCCCTATTTCGAAAAATGCCTTCTTAACCAACGCTTGCAGTATAAGATCAACAATCTCTGTAAAATTCAAGTATCTTTTCTTTGTGGTTTGGGCTGGGCGATGATGAGTCAGTGAGGCAGTCTCTCGGGACATTGCCTTTTACATAGAGAGATTTTCTGCTACAAAAGCACTTCTCTACGAAGACAAAATAATGAAAAACTCGCATAATTTTTTGTGGCTTACCTTTTTTTTATCACTATCTTCTCGATGTCTCCTTATTTGTTTTCATAACCAAGTGTGAAGTCTATTTTTTTAAATTTATGATATGTGTACACACACACACACACACACACACACACACACACACACACACACACAAATTTTCTGCTGCATGTCATTGTGTGTGAATGTGAAAATATTTTTACTTTTTTATTTTATTACGTAGAATAAAAATTATTTACTCAATTTTATTATTATTTTTGCTGACTGTTGAAGCAAAAAGATCTACAGAAGCTGTAAAGTATCGGCGTAAAGTGCTTAGGCTCCAATTATAATGGGTTTCACATACGTGCGGAATTTTCGACACTCTTTTCAAACTGTCGTTAAACGAAACATTATGTTTTCTCTGAGTTTCGATTTTTCAATACCAAATAAATAAGAAAGCGTTCTGGGCACAAGATGTTACGTCAAGAACACCTCTATAACAGCTTCATGCGGTGTAGTTACCACAACATTAACATCTGAAAACATTTGATGCAACATATCATCTGAACAACAGTTATTAAACTACCTATTGCTCATCCATCATCGAAATGTGACCCGAAATTTTGACGGAAATGAATTACACCAACATAGTCAAATATGACAACCATTATTTCATCCGAAACTGCTTATGTAACATCAAGCCACCATTTAGGGCAACGAAACCACACTTTCCCGGTACTGAATGAGACGATATCTATTGTGTATTCCATCATCCACAGCTGCTCTTCTGTAGCGGTCTTCCCAATTGTAAAAAAAGTTAACATTTCTGCTTTAAGAGTAGGGTATGAATCGAAAACTATTTAACTCGTACAATGTGAGGCTTTTGTATTTCTGCTGCGCACACGTTCCGTACAAAAAGTTACAGGACTCATTGTATTCCTTGGTGTATAAGCGACGGCGGGCAGCAACCACGGTGGCAGTTTGAACCAACAACTGTAAACAACAGACGTACATTCGACTATTCAGTTGCGAGCATGTTGTGTTAAGTAGTAGTCGTGTGTCTGTAGTGTGTCAACTTTGTTGTGTCACAAATCGCGATGGAATGACATCCCTAAACTAAAGATTGAAGACATTCTCCAAATTAAATCTGTGAATGGAATATCTGGTCGGGAGCCACTTCTGGGAAGTAAGGTCGCCATGTGCAAGTCTTTTCATTCTGACGCCACTTCGGCGACTTGTGCGTCGATGACGATGAAATGATGACGAAGATAACAGCCGCTTCCAATCCTGAGCAGAGGAAATCCTCGACCTGGCCGAGAATTGAATAAGGGGCCCCCTTATCAATCGTCAGCAGTGTTAATCTCAAAATCTCAAGCCCTCGACGAAAACCCATAGGTTTGCAAGACGAGAAAAGTGTGTGAGACTCTTGTCCCGCACACCTTGACTCACACAAAAAAAGTTACTTGAACGTCTGCCGCGACTTGATTGAAATGCAAAACACAGACAATTCTTTTCTAAAAAAAAATCATTACGGATGCGTTTTCAAATCGAACCTACAACAAAAAGACAAATAGCAGAAATTCACGTAAGGGTCAATGCTTTGACGACATAACCGACAGCCGCGCGGGATTAGGCGAGAGGTCTCAGGCGCCGCAGTCAAGGGCTGTGCGGCTGGTCCCGGCGGAGGTTCTAGTCCTCCCTCGGGCATGGGTGGGTGTGTTTGTCCTTAGGTTAAGTAATGTGTAAGCTTGGGGACTGATGACCTTAGCAGTTAACTCCCATAAGATAAAAAAAAAAGAAAAAAGTACATAACCGAGATTTAAGCCAATGTAAAGCGCAACTTGAACTACATCCGAATGCAGGATTTTTGTCACAGGTATCACATGCTTGTTTGAACGTTTTATGGGGTTGTGCTAAATGTAGGAAAGGTAGGGGGGAGGGGGTTGGGGGCCCAGACTATGTAGAGCACCGACGGTCACTTTTCTCTATTTATTATTAATTCAGTCTCGAAATCATTTATACGGAAGGGGTTTATACACAAAATTTGTCTAGCGAAGAAAGATAAACACCCAGAAGTGGAGGAGGAAATACAAACTCGAATCAAACTGATAAAGATGTTGGTAGTAATATTTTCGCAATTATCTAGCAAACGGGTTTTTTGCGGAGCCATGCTTGCAAGATAGTTTTGGTTTCTGTTATGTTGTACTTTCACCAATGTCAGTTTTCACTACTAATTATGGGACACCCTGAATACAAACTTTGCACCTGGCCGTCTCTGACACTCAACGACCAGATAGAGAAGTGTTGGTTTAAGAAGGACGTAACGAAAAGATTTTACCAGGCAATGTGACGCATTCCGAAAAGAAAAATAATAAAGCCTTGCGACTCTGCGACTCTTCGTTTCTTACATGGAGGGACTCATATTCCTGTTGTTGGACGTGGAAATGACACTGGTGCCAGTTACAATGGTATCCCTTTCTCCTAGCTGATATCTGCAACCCGTGAGGAAATAGCAGCTGAGCGTTCTGCTTATCAGAATGACAGACGAATCGGTGGCGAAACATTGCGACCTCGAGTTCCGTCAGCCACTACAACCGTGACCTGAAGAGACAGCCGATATTCGCCCACCAAGATTCCAGGAGTAACACCGCCGTGTCTCCGAAACATTGGAACAATGGGACATCTGCCCAGGTCACAGCCATACTCGGCTGTGGTCATCCGGAGCAGTGCGTAACCGCGATTCGTCGGCAGTCCATGCTTCCTGGGGCCCTATTCTGTATCGTTCATATCGTTCAGTGTGGTAGTTTATCCACAGTAGTAACGTCATTTTCCGTTCTTTATCCGAAGTTACTATTGTGCAAGCTTCTCAGCTCTGTTAACGATCGTTCCTGCTGCCGATTTTCCGACAACGGTACCGTGAAGTTGTTAGGTTTCGTTATGTCCACTCGTTCGATTCGGCGTGATTTGTTTACAGCTAGAATGTGTTATTTTAGAATTATTGAAAGGTTTTAGTTTCGGATTTAGTGATTATGTTTTACTGAAGTATCACCAGGATGCATCCCATTGAAAAGCAAGTTCATAATAGACTGTTTTCCTTTGTTAGAAATATGGTTTGTATTGTTACTGCGAATGACTATAACATGGAAAAAACATTTTCGGTCAATATTCTCACAAAATACTCGTTATTTTTATATCTTCGCGTATTTTTTCCCGCAGATGATTTACTTATTAATTATCGAAACGCGTTTAAAACTTTTGAGTAACAATGAAAACGAATTTTGTGAAACCTGATATTAAAACCCAAAATTTCATGCGTTTATGGCTTATGGCTTACGCTCGCATCATTCGGCAACGAAGTCTGTCTGTGTCTCTCTCGATTAGAATTAGGAAGAAGAAGATGCCACCTGCATGCGAGTTGTATTAGCCAAGCGGTTAAGTCAATGAATTGCAGTGCCAAAGGTCGTAGAATTGTATACCACTGGCTATGAAAAACATTTTTTACTTCTTCGTGTTTGTAACTTCTGAAATATTCGTTGTTATTTACATTTAAGACCGCGATTTGTCAGTGGTGACACTCTTCGATTTCGTGATTGCCATAGGTTTAAGAAATGAAAGATGAAACTGCTGTGCATGAGACAACTGACAGTGACATTTATATTTTCTCTTGTCAAAAATAATTCACCATTTTTTTCCGAATACGTAGCGATTTGCGAATGAGTCGTCAGACTGGAATCTAAAGGCACAACTTTAATTGCTACGAATGAAACTAGCAGCAATCATCTTTATCGTCTTGCTTGTCACAAGTATTTATCTGTGATCGGATCCTTAATAACAGAAGACAGAGTTGAAAGATCTTTGTCGTAATATTTTTAGACTATACCACCATATATGAAACGTTTTGATTCATCAGTTGCATGTTATAAACTATGATGAACTTCAATAGCTGCACTCGCCACATGCCTTCGAAAAGGCGTTTTTTAAATGTTGTTTTTAAGACCTAAATCGTTGATGTAACATATAGGGAAGCAGACAACTTCATCTTTTGGATCTCTAGGAGAGCGTTAGAAACACATTCCATGTATCTTCTTATTCTTTGACACTCTCTTAAACAATGTTTCGGATTCATGGAGGTATGTTCCGTCAATGCAACTAACTGGAGGCAGTCTGTTTATTGCCATATACGTTCCGCTTCTTTTATCTGTGAAGCATCTTCATAAGCAAAAGAAGCGAAAAGTGTGTGGCTATAAACGAACTGCTTTCAATTAATTATCTAGATGAAAGAACCTCCATGAATTTTGAAAGACCTAAATAACGACGGAAAACAAAGAAAGAAAAAATAACTAAAAAAGGATGAATTTTTCGGGCGTTTTAATAGATAGTACTACACACTATTCCTAAATCAGATCCCGAAACATAAAATCCAAAACAAGACGTCGATCTGAATGCGAATAAAATCACATAATATGACATTTATGGCAGTTCCCAGAACAAATATTCTATCGTTGCGTAGAAACACGTCGTCAGCGAAGTCCTAACAGTACTATGTACTCTAAACTCACTTTTCGGCACTGCAAAGAATAGCATGCCTGTGGCAGCTGCTAGCCGCTTCGGGTTCGTGTCGCTGTGCGCATCCTCGGAACATTGGTTTTGATTGGTTGGCATGAGGAGAACTGACAACAGCATATCAGTTCGCTAGCACCGAACGGCCTCACTTCCGAAAGTCTTACAGAATAATGTTGGGGCTATCCTTCGAAAACAATGCCGCTCAGTGCGCTCGCCTACCGATCCTATCGGCAGAGCGGCCGAAAGATGCAGTATATGGCCCCTGGTCACAGCACCAAGCCAAATGCAGCACTGTGTGCAGTGGTGTTGACGGCAACCCACGCATGGGACGGTAATTCCCAAGCCGGGTGCTGATAGTCTCCGAGCAACAGTGCAGGATGATACAGAATGTTGCAAGCAATTCAATACTTCTTCTTAAATGGCAGTTACAGATGTGAAGGGGTTACTGTGTGATTGGTGCATAATATGGAGAGCCTCCCTTGTAGTAACCAGATATGGTCGACCAGAACCTTGACAATGGTTACGGCTTCCAACACGTTCCCACCGTGTTGAACATCAGGCTGCTGTCATATCTGAATGCTCCACAAATCTGGATATTGCATGATTCGACCAGCCGGCCGAAATTTGACCTACAATGAGGCCTCTTCCAAATTCTGTCAGATGCTGATAACGGTGTTACACATGAGTGTGTGTCCTTCGCTGTTCACGTCTCTAGGCCTGAAAAGAACAATAAACGCTAGTGTACTCTGGTCGCCGCACTATCTGTCACAGATTTACATGTCCGCCGATGGTGTCAACTTGTACGAAATTTATAGTTTACTTAAAATGCTATTTTAGTATTATACTAGTATTTTCAGCTTGTCGATGGATAAATTTACGAGCGTCACGACGTTCTGTAACTAGTTGAAGTGTGTCACCACTTAACTTCTTAAACCACCAAAAAATCAAATTTTAAAAATAAGATGGATGAAAATCATGTAAAATGATTAACCCTACTTTTTGATCAAGTTTATGTATCTGGAAACATTCCATTGGAGAGGCTGAATTCAGAGATCATTCGTCTGTCCAAAAGACAAAAGTAAAATTATGCGGAGATTATCGTACGATAAGCTTAATGAGCTACATCTTGTACTTCTTGTTTTTGAGAGCGATACACAGGAGAATATATAGATTACGTGGGAAACACATAGCCCCTAATCACTTTCGGTATATTAATGCCGTGGATACGATTGCAGCCTCGTTCAGTGTATGAGTATGCAGAGATGTAAATAAAAATGTACTTGCGTACCTAATAGACTACCAGAAGGCTTTTGATAGCGTGAAATACGACAAATTGATGGAGATTTAGAGAAATATTGGAATGGAGGAAAGAGATCTTCGAATGATCAAGAACCTATAGTGGAATCAAACAGTGGTGTTACGTATTGATGGCGAACACACTGAAGCAGTTCACATTCTCAAGGGAGTAAGACTTGTCACCCACACTATTTAATATACACTCAGATTTCATACTAAGAGACTCGCTGGAAGAAGTAGAGGAAGGAATTTTGATAAATGGAATGAGATTAAACAACATTCGACATGCTGATGACACTGTTGTATTTACTAACACTATCCAAGTGTTACAATTATTAGTGGCTAGAACTGCAAGAGTTAGCAGTCAGTATGAGCTTGAAATAAACATTAAAAGACAAAACTCATAGTCGTAACCAAAGAATTATACAAAAAGTAAGACAATATACATACCTTGGACGAATAATAAATGAAAATTGGGATAATACACAAAAAATCAAGATTTACATCGGAAAGCAAGAAATGTGTTTCAGAAAATGAGTGTCCTCTTCAAAAGCCATAACCTAACTGTAAAAACAAAAATCAGACTTCTGCAATGCAAGTGTATATTCTGTCTGCTATAGGGTGTAGAGACATGGACCTTAAATAAAAACACGTACAAAAATCAGACTTCTGCATTGTAGTGTATATTCTGTCTCCTATAGGGTGTAGAGACATGGACCTTAAATAAAAAACACGCACAACAAGCTAGAGATCCTTGAATTGTGGCTTTATCGGCAGATCCTGGCATACCTTGGATTCGGAGAGTAACAACGTTCAAGTTTTGAGAAGAATGAACGCAACACCTAAATCAATGACTAAATGATGACTAACTAAAACCCTCAGCTGCCGACAGGTGTTGTTGATATACCTCGATGTGGACAGCTGAAAATGTGTGCCCCGACCTGGACTCGAGCCTGGGATCTCCTGCTTACATGGCATATGCTCTTACGGGAATCGCCAAAGCGTGCGCGAGTAATGAGTGAATGGGCAAATGTCTATAAGGTACATTACATATGTAGAAGTGTGGACAATTGGGAATGAGTGTCTCACGGGAAGCGTGCAAGGGATAAGTCCCTGCAGTCTCCCTATTCATCTGTGTCCTCGGTTGCTCAGATGGACAGAGCGTCTGCCATGTAAGCAGGAGATACCGGGTTGGAGTGCCGATCGGGGCATACATTTTCAGCTGTCCACATCGAGGTATATCAACAACACCTGTCGGCAGCTGAGGGTTTCAGTTAGTCAGCATTTAGTCATTGATTTAGGTGTTGCGTTCATTTTTCTCTAAACTTAAACGTTGTTACTCTCCGAATCCAAGGTATGCCAGGATCTGCCGATAAAGCCACAATTCAAGGATCTCTAGCTTGTTGTGCGTGGTTTTATTTAAGGTCATCATTTATTCCAAGGAAAAGCTGCACGGTCATCAACAGTATTCTGTTCTTTCGAGAACAGTTATTGTCTTCATAAATATAAATCAATGAAGATAGTGAAATGTCGAAAGTTGCAATATCTAGAACATATCATACGTTATACAAATAGATATGATTTGCTGGAAAAAATATTTCAAGGAAAAACCAACAGCAAAAGAGGTCCAGGAAGAATACGAATACCTTAGTTTGACAACCTTAAACACTGATTCAGTATGTCTTCAACAGAACTATTCCTGTTGCAGCCAACAAGGAAAGAACAGCTTTCATAATCGCCAACATCCGAACCAGGTAGACACCGAAAGAAGAAGAAGAAAGTATGAGATACTAGTACAATCTCCTGGATTCTCTTGTTACTTATAGCATCGTGTTACATTTTCCATGTATAGCACTAGGAGAAACGCAACGTTAGCGCTATGTACGATAAATCTAGTTGTTAGAGACTACTTAGGACATAGCTGTCAGGCATAATAGGCTGCATTAGGTCTTACATGTGCACGTTTTGATTAGATAAACGTGCTTTGGTCGCTAGTGATCTAATTTTCCTTCTTCTACATCTTCTGATACACATGTACCCTAGTACCACGCATTGCAACTATGCCAGTCTTACTTATTAAAAGGTTTTTATTCTCATATTATGATTTCGAGATGCAGTGGTAGAAAGCCCTTTCATCACATGTCACAGGACGTCACACAACTTCTTTTTCTCTTTTTGTTTGTAATATGATCAGTAATGCACCTTGATCTAAACTTTCTAGAAAAGAGGTCATGTTTAAATATTACAAGTGCAAGCCCACAGTTCATTCTTTTCGTTGAAACACTTCCTAAAATTACCAGAGACTGGTGAAAATCGTTAATTGTTTAAAATTGCCAGGGATTGTTGAATATACTTAATTTTCTATACAACATGAATATTTCTTCCAGTAGCACTTACTCGTTATTGTTATTGACGGAATGTTTCGTTCAGTTTCCCGCTTAAGATTTTTGACGCTAATCACAGATTACCTTCTTCGTCAATTTTTATTATCCAGCATGTCTGAGTTTTCGATAACACTGACATTTAATGCTTTGCGTTTCTGGGAGCTTGGTAAAACTACGTTCCATAACAAACAAGTGTCCTCTTGCTCCTTGTGCTGTTGAGGACAGCTACCGGTCGCAATTGACCAAGCCATCCCATGTAAACATCCCAGTTTCTGTCCGGTGAAGTCCATGAGAGTTCACGTTGACTCACCATGGCGCTTCTACACAATGTGGCGAGAAGTCTTCATTAACCTCTTCTGAACGGATTGGGTACATCATGCTATTCATCGGATGACATAAGAACACGTGCACACGTGTCAACACCATAAATGTGTCTTCTGTGAGGACGAGTCAACGACGAGAATACCAATATCTCTTCTAGCAAACCTCAGAAATTACTTGAAAGCGACACCTGAACTCAAACGTATACTGTATGAGACTGTCGTCAGACATACGTACTTGGCTGCTGCTCAGGTATAAAGGTCAGTGGAAAACGATGCATCCTGTAACGACAGTACTTCAACTTCACAGTCGTCCTGTTGTCTCCAAATAACTGACCTCGAAAAATAATTTGTGACAACATACATAGTAACGCGAAGAGTACTATCATCCATTATTTCAGTCATGAAATTTTTGGTTAAACACCTTGACCGTATCTTAAATTACTTGAAATTTAGCAATAAAGTTAAAAAATACAATAAAAATGAAGTTCAAAAGTTGTCTGTATCCTGTATTTTTTCAAGTACTATAATCATTGATGTATTGAGCCATTGAACGGGTGATGAGTCGCTATATGGGTTGATAGAAATTCAAATATGTCTCCTATCTGGTTGTTAAGAGTAACAATCATTCGTTTTTTGTGAAAGAAACTTAGTTTGTATCTTAGGCAACACGTTTCACCTAATTGTTAAACGCATCATTGGTGCAAAACAGAAATGACTGTTACAATAATTATTTTCTTATTGTGAACATATTATTTCAAGCCACTGGTTTAGGCGTGAGACGTTTCAGTCACTTTTATCTCATCTGCCTGCTACATGTGTGTAATCGTTCTTCTGTTAACCTTTCTGATCTCAAAATCTTCATGGTATGAAATATTTCACTGTACTAGACTGGACTGCATTGCGCTGAACTTTGCTGCCAGCCAAACTGAGGAATCATGAGCAGTGAGGATTTGTATAGTTGTGGAGGGGGGGGGGGGGGAGGGAGGGGGATGCTGAGGTAATGGCGACACACTTATGATATTCGAGCGTGTATGTGTGTTCTTTTTTTTGTAGGTAATTTTTTTTTAAATGTTATTCTACATTTTTAAGTTTGTTGTTAGTTGTTCATCACTGGAAATGTCGTACTTCGAAGAATGTACATCTCAGGGCCTATCAGCTCCCCAAAACAGGAGACAGTCTTCTTTGTAACTACACTGGGGCACAAAGATGAAGGAAGAAAAAGTGTTCCAGAGAACATCGTTCTATAGTTCTTGTAAAATGTGAGGACCCACAGCAGACAACTCCATCTGCCAATGTTGATTTAACCTCATAGTCAGGAACGACTGCTGGTGTCATGAGAATATCGTTATTGTACCATCTCTGCTTACCAGTTAGTTTCAAACGGAACGTTGTCATTCACTTCAGTAGATAATCTGTAGATAGTTGAAAGAAATGTGCAGAAAATGGACAACTATGCACAGAAGAGTGGGGTAAAGGTTGAATCAAGACAAAACGTAGTCCATGCAATTTTGAAGGAGACACGAGAATGGCTCTGAGCACTATGGGACTCAACTGCTGTGGTCATCAGTCCCCTAGAACTTAGAACTACTTAAACCTAACTAACCTAAGGACATCACACACAGCCATGCCCGAGGCAGGATTCGAACCTGCGACCGTAGCAGTCTCACGGTTCCTGACTGCGCGCCTAGAACCGCGAGACCACCGCGGCCGGCAGACACGAGAAGCGAGAATTTCTTGAGCTAGGTGGCATGAGATTCGAAACAGTTCACCAATTCATATCCTGGGGGTATTGTTATACCAGTGACGTCAGCATAGAAATGGACGTCAAGAAAAGAATAGTAGTGAGAAGGAGATGCACGTATTCCTTCAGGAAGACGCTTGGCTCAAAAACAATATCAGCGAATATTGAGATAAGGATGTATAACACAGCAATATGACCAAAAGTCGTGGACTGTTCAGAAATCTGAAGATGACTAACCGAGAAAAAAAAACTATCAATACTTGAAAGTAAAGGGGAAGATATGGGTTCCGAGCTTAGACAAAGTAGAATGGAGAAGTAGGAAAAATGACGATATCTACCTCGGTGCACCAGTCAGCAACACCACACAAGCTGAAGAACAAAAGGATCCAGTGGGTAGGCCATGTAGCCCGTATGGCAGAACGAAGACAGGTAAACAGCGCACTTGAGGGTAAACCAAACACCAGACGCCCCACAGGACGACCAAGGGAGCGCTGGATGGATGACCTGGCGAAGGACATGGCAGCTCTGGAGACTGAAGTCATCTAGCGGAACGGAGCACAAAACAGAAAGGAAAGGAGGCAGTCTGCGGAAACAGTGTATGGTCTGAAAGGCTACTGGATATTTTTCTCAATTTTTTTTTACAAGTAACCATAAACGGAATCACATCTCAGACACTAACTTTACATTTAAAGTGAAACATGGCTCTGAATTAAAAGAAAAAGGTTTAAAATTACTTCATCATTAAAATGTCGATGATTATTGCGGCAGAGTAAAGCAAAAATTACAAAAATTGAACGCGAAAGCATATAGGACAATTTTCAAAGATTATGACTCCGAAAACGACAGAGCACAACAAAACCCAAGACAAATGTGGTGTCACCGCCAGACACCACACATTCTAGGTGGTAGCTTTTAAACCGGCCGCTGTCCGTTAGCATACGTCGGACCCGCGTGTCGCCACTATCAGTGATTGCCGACCGAGCCCCGCCACACGGCAGGCCTAGTCTAGAGTGACTCCATAGCACTCGCCCCAGTTGTACAGCCGACTTTGCTAGCGATGGTTCACTGTCTACATACGCTCTCATTTGCAGAGACGACAGTTTAGCATAGCCTTCAGCTACAGAATTTGCTACGATCTAGCAATGCACCATATTCAGTTACTATTCTGAACACATAATATTGTGAATCACGTACCATCAAGAGCGACGTTCATCATTAATGGATTAAAGTTAAATATCAAACTAATTACGTCCGCTTTCTGAATTCTAATTCCTTCTCATGTTCCAGACCTCACGTCAGTATAGTCCTTCCCTCCTCACACCAGCCTGCGTGAGCTAAAACGCGTGCATTTCGGCCTCCTCTAATAACACGGTGTTGGGTCTTCTAACAACACAACAACAAAAAACTGCCGCGAATATAAATGCGTATGAGCTTACTAGCTGAGAAGGCATCTCGAAAATCTGAGTACTGCATTTTATTTAATTTCAGTATTGCACACTATCGGAATGTTTATTTACGTTTTTTTTCTTTTTTCACTGTCAGTGAGGAGTGTTTGCATTAAAGACCTTATCTTCCACAGAAGGGTTGACTGAACTGCAGAATAGCTGAAACGAGTTATCTGTTCACAAGTTAAGGACAATATCCAGCTAAAACTCTGCAAGATCAATGGTTGTCGCAAGAAGCGTCTTGAAATTTTTCAAGTATATCAATATTGCCCCTGATTAGTTCGTCATTGACATTATTTTTTCATTATACGACTTTTTGTGGCGACCATTTGACAATGCAAATTTTCATAGTCACTCTACCATAAACTGAGTTATATGATGAATTCTAATTGGTGACGTGTTCGCAAAACAACATTATTGAACTCATCTGTAGTACCAGAGAATTCCGACTTCTACATTCATATTTACATCTATACTCTGCACACCACCGCGAGGCGCATGGCAGAGGGTACGTCTCATTGTACTAGTTATTACGTTTTCCCCCTTTCCATTCACGTACGGAGCGCGGAAAGAATGATTGTTTGAATGCCTCTGTCCGTGCAGTAATTATCCTAATCTTATCCTCACAATCCCTATGTGAGCGATACATAGGGGCTTGTACAATATTCCTAGAGTCATCATTTAAAGCCCTTCCTTGAAACTACTTTAGTAACTTTCTCCGGATATTTTACGCCTGTCTTCACGAGTCTGCCAGTTCAGTTCCTTCAGTATCTCTGTGACACTGTTCCATGGATTAAACAAACCTATGACTTTTTTTCTGCTCTTCTCTGTATACGTTCAATATCCCCTGTTAATCCTATTTAGTGCAATATTCTAGAACCAGTCGCACGAGTGATTTGTAAGCAATCTCCTTTGTAGACTGATTGCACTTCCCCAGTATTCTACCAGTAAATCGAAGTCTGCCACCTGCTTTACGCACGACTGAGCGTATGTGTTCATTCCATTTCATATCGCTACAATGCGTTACATCCAGGTATTTGTGAGAGTTGGCCGATCAACAGTGACTCATTGATATTATAGTCATCGGATACTAGGTTTTTTCGTTTCGTGAAGTGCACAGTCTTACATTTCTGAGCATTTAAAGCAAAATTGCCAAACTTTGCACGACCTTGAAATCTTGTCAAGATCTGATTGAATATTTTATGCAGCTTCTTTCGGATAGTACTTCATTATAGATAACTGCACCATCTGCAAAAATTCTAAGGTTACTATCGATATAGTCTGCAAGGTCATTAATATACAGTATGAACAGCAAGGATCCCAACACACTTCCTTGGGGTACACCCGAAGTTACTTCTACATCTGACGATGACTCTCCATCCAAGATAACGTGCTGCGTCCTTCCTACCAAAAAGTCCTCAGTTCAGTCACAAATTTCACTTGATACCCCATCTGATCGTACGTTTGATAATAAGCGTAGCTATGATGCAGAGTCAAATGATTTTCGGAAATCTGTAAGTACTGCACTGACCTGACTGTCTTGATGCAAAGCTTAGACCACACAAGCTACCTTCTCAAACTCTGTGCGAACTGCAGAAGCATTATACAGACATATTCATTCACCTAGTTCTAAACACGTGTCTGTGACTTTCAGGATCCAAGCCACTACGAAGTGTAGACGCTTTACAAACTAAACTTGAATTAGGAAAGTGATAAATGGGTTTCTCGGTGTTCTGGCTAATCATTGTATTGGTGGTAGTCTTTCGTTGCTTTCCTGGAGCGAACGGAAAGTTTTACACATGGGCCGACCAAGGCCGTCCAGTGACCCCGGCTGACTCAGCGTCGGAGCATGGACAAGGCCAGAGATTACGCTACAGAACATCCTGGGAGATTGCTGGCAGCTTCCTCGTGCAGCGACTGCCTCCTGCGGACGCATCGCGTGGTAGCCGAACTCGCCGCGCGAGGGACTTCACTGCCTCTTGCACAATGTTGACTCACGTCCTAGCAGGCACACATTCTGACAGGAAGAAGACACTGGGAAAATTTGCCAAGGTGTCATTGAGTGTGATGCTTCTGCTTTGATAAATGCTTGTACTGTGCTGCTAAGGACTTGAGTTGTTCCGCACGAATGGAGAATGACAGGAAGAGAAGGCGAAGCCCGGTGTCGGCAAGTAGTAAAGCTATCGACAACAAAGTGGTTATTTGGTTAGAGAAGCTAATAACAAGGCAATGTCATACAGGCTGTGGTATGTACTTGACTTTGAATTTACATTCACCCAGGTACAGGAGTTCCCGTAGTTTTTATGTAGTCTCCGAATAAGACGGTGTAACTTGAGATTTTTCTCCGCCAGAAGAAAAAAATGCACTATTCTCAAGGACAATGTCATTGAATTGAGAAGTGTGGTGCCAGGTAACTTATCATTGAAGGAGCATATGATAACAAATTCAGGCCAAATGAAACACATATGTCACAGTAAAGAGTGTCCAGACAGTCACATCAGGGCAACACTGTACCTTCCTGTGAGGTATGACATTCCGCAACAGAATGCCCCGAGCATCTTGCACCTTTTTTTGCAATTCCAGGCTCTGGAAAACGAGTAAGTTCCTGCTTCGCCATGCCTCATATATGTTCAGTTTGCTACAGATCTAGTGATCTTGCTGGCCAGGTCATTCGTGTACACAGGCCCGTAGCAGCCGTATGTGGACGTGTATTGTCCTGCTCAAAAAGCGCATCAACTTCTTGCCGAAAAAATGTCAGTAGCAAGGAGGTAACAGCCTGTGTAGTGTAGTGGGTACTGGTTGCTTTACCCTACATAAACACTAAATGTGACCACGATTTGGTGCCTTCGCCCCGACACTAAGAAGTCTGGGATGGACTATACTGGGCGAATGCACTTTGGGACAGGTAGCTCACCAGATCTAAGACATACATGTGTACGTCCATCACTCGCGTACAGACAGACTCTACTCTTATCACTGCAGAAAACGGAGTGCCATTCTACTCTCCAGTCAACTCTTTCACGACGCTAGAGTAGCCATGCTTGACGGTGTCACTGTGTCAGTGGTAGCCTGGCTAGAGATAAGTGTGAGCTTTCGACTGCTTCACGTAGACGGTTCCCAGTGGTGTCCGATGACACAGAAGATGCAGTGCGTTCCCCGATTTCGTCCCTGCATGACGTCCGCTGCCTGCACAGTGCGTCTACGTCGACGTGCGTCTGTCTACGCACACGTCCAGAGCCTGGTCTATAGATATGGAAATGATCCCCGGACCAAAACTGAAAGCCGCAGCACACCACCGATACGTTGTGCCCAACATGAGCAGCAGTCCGTCGATAGGATACGTCCATCAGCGTACCGCAGGCTCATAGTGTGACCTTATTAAAATGGTTGGAGCTCTTCAACAGGAGTACGTAGTCGTCGGCAGGTCATTATTGAACTCTAGAATAAATGTTGCAAACACTGTTCGCTGAACTCAGCACAATTACAGCTTGTAGAGTTAAAACAGAGAGTGCACTTACGGGCCCCCTGAACCACATTCGATCACCGATAAGCATGATAGACGGATTACCAATACTCAAAATCCTCAGTGTGCACATATTATACCCTGGTTCCACTGAACGTAGTCCTTGATGGTGTGGCATTCTTTTTCCAGCAAAATAGTAATCTTTGCTGGATATGAAAGAAGAGATGTGACACAATAAATGCTAGCACGTACTTCGATGTGAACCGGAGCCTTTAGATTTGATATTTGACACTTATCCACTTGGACGCTGAACCAAGCAACGCAGCTTATTCCTCTGTATAGTACAACACTACCGTGTGAACTCAACGAATAGGCATGCGATTTAACTGAGTGAAATGGTGCATAGTTGATGATCTGGAGCAGTACGGCACTGCTTTTTCTTCCCTTACCTACCAAATACTGCCAATGTACATGTCATAAACCATATGGATTCGAACCAGCTATCTCCAAAACAGGTCACTACGTCAGCCTACTGTACTTCCTACACTGACGCAATTTCCGTCGTTTGGGATATAACTGGTTTTCCCAACGTCAGGTTGATATATTATAATAGAAATCGTCTTTTGGAAGAGAGTAGACTTTTCTTTACCGAAACATATTGACCTATACTATATGAGTTACAATGAATTATACATAGCACAGAAGTTCTGAGCGCATTTTTACACATACACTCCTGGAAATGGAAAAAAGAACACATTGACACCGGTGTGTCAGACCCACCATACTTGCTCCGGACACTGCGAGAGGGCTGTCTGTACAAGCAATGATCACACGCACGGCACAGCGGACACACCAGGAACCGCGGTGTTGGCCGTCGAATGGCGCTAGCTGCGCAGCATTTGTGCACCGCCGCCGTCAGTCTCAGCCAGTTTGCCGTGGCATACGGAGCTCCATCGCAGTCTTTAACACTGGCAGCATGCCGCGACAGCGTGGACGTGAACCGTATGTGCAGTTGACGACTTTGAGCGAGGGCGTATAGTGAGCATGCGGGAGGCCGGGTGGACGTACTGCCGAATTGCTCAACACGTGGGGCGTGAGGTCTCCACAGTACATCGATGTTGTCGCCAGTGGTCGGCGGAAAGTGCACGTGCCCGTCGACCTGGGACCGGACCGCAGCGACGCACGGATGCACGCCAAGACCGTAGGATCCTACGCAGTGCCGTAGGGGACCCCACCATCACTTCCCAGCAAATTAGGGACACTGTTGCTCCTGGGATATCGGCGAGGACCATTCGCAACCGTCTCCATGAAGCTGGGCTACGGTCCCGCACACCGTTAGGCCGTCTTCCGCTCACGCCCCAACATCGTGCAGCTCGCCTCCAGTGGTGTCGCGACAGGCGTGAATGGAGGGACGAATGGAGACGTGTCGTCTTCAGTGATGAGAGTCGCTTCTGCCTTGGTGCCAATGATGGTCGTATGTGTGTTTGGCGCCGTGCAGGTGAGCGCCACAATCAGGACTGCATACGACCGAGGCACACAGGGCCAACACCCGGCATCATGGTGTGGGGAGCGATCTCCTACACTGGCCGTACACCTCTGGTGATCGTCGAGGGGACACTGAATAGTTCACGGTACATCCAAGTCGTTATCGAACCCATCGTTCTACCATTCCTAGACCGGCAAGGGAACTTGCTGTTCCAACAGGACAATGCACGTCCGCATGTATCCCGTGCCACCCAACGTGCTCTAGAAGGTGTAAGTCAACTACCCTGGCCAGCAAGATCTCCGGATCTGTCCCCCATTGAGCATGTTTGGGACTGGATGAAGCGTCGTCTCACGCGGTCTGCACGTCCAGCACGAACGCTGGTCCAACTGAGGCGCCAGGTGGAAATGGCATGGCAAGCCGTTCCACAGGACTACATCCAGCATATCTACGATCGTCTCCATTGGAGAATAGCAGCCTGCATTGCTGCGAAAGGTGGATATACACTGTACTAGTGCCGACATTGTGCATGCTCTGTTGCCTATGTCTATGTGCCTGTGGTTCTGTCAGTGTGATCATGTGATGTATCTGACCCCAGGAATGTGTCAATAAAGTTTCCCCTTCCTGGGACAATGAATTCACGGTGTTCTTATTTCAATTTCCAGGAGTGTATTTTTCAGTAGACAGTTGTAATATACGATAGCTTCTTCGGGAATAAAATAAGGTGTCAGTAGCAATTATGACAGGGTACTGTGCTAAATTAAAGGACAGTATAGATTTTAAGAAAATTACCGATTCTGACAAGACTGAGATAAGCGCAAAAGCGGTCCCAGGTGTCGCCAATCTAAGGCATTCGAAGGGTGAAAAATGTTTCATAGTGTGTATAAAAGGGCTACAACGGGTTTCTAAATTTACCTCACAGACTCTTTAGACGAGTAGTATGTGGAAACCAATCACATTACTGGTATACAATGAAGGAGTAAACTAATGTGTTCCACTCCCTTCATCAGCTAGACGGTGAGTCTGAAAGTTACTACATTTTAACAGCCAACTTGCTACGGCGGTAATATCGGCCAGTGCTAATCTCTATCGTGGGACTCGAGGCGGATCATCACAGGAAGAACATTCACCGAATATCAAATGTGACACGTGAATAGTGGTACGTGTCGTCTGTGTCTTACCTATGGGTGTTGTCACCACATCACTTAGGTGTGCCAATTGTAGTAATTATCAGTCAGAGATAATAACCAATGATCTTTCACCACGCGGACGAGGAACAATGGAACACGTTGTTCAACAATGTGGTTGCAGCAAAGATCGGAAACTGCCCGCCTCCTTTCAGATCATTATTTAAATGGCCCCCCTCTGAACATCTTAACAATTCGTAATTGGTATTGGGAACATTGTAGGCATTAGGTGCAAATTTTGTACCGTTAAAACCTTAAATTTATTTACGATGCATTGTATATAAAAATAATTTAACTTGATTTCTGTCGGCTAGTGATCTTGTCTTCTGATCACAGTCTCATTTGTGGTATAAAAACAATGGACAAAGTCAAGCTTATCACAGCTCTTTTGACTTTGTAGCAGTCGAGGATGAATGATATGTGTATGTGCATCCTTATGCAGAGGTATCCTCATGCTCATACGCTGAAGTGGCAAAAGTAATGGGATACCAATTAGCCATATAGATGGCGATAGTTTCTCGTACATAAGGTATAAAAGGGCACTTCATTGGCGAAGCTGTCATTTGTATTCAGGTGATTCACTTGAAAATGTGTCCGATGTGATATGGCTGCACGACGGGAATAAACAGATTCTGAATGTGGAATAGTAGTTGGAGCTAGATGTATGAGAAATTCCATTTCGGAAATCGTTAGGTAATTTAATATTCTGAGATCCACAGCGTCAAAAGTGTGCCGGTAATACCACATTTCAGGCATTACCTCACACCATGGACAAAGCGTTGGACGACGGCCTTCACTTAACGACCGAGAGCAGCAGTATTTGGGCAAAGTTGTCAGTACTAACAGACAAGCAACACTGCGTGAAATAACAGCAGAAATTAATGTGGGACGTGCCATAAATGTATCCGTTTGGATAGCACTGTGAAATTTGGTGTTAACCGGCTATGGCAATAGAGTATAGACGACTGAAGCGAGTGCCTTCACTAACAGCAGGGGCGTCGTCTTCAGCGCTTCTCCTGGGCTGGTGACCAGTTCAGTTGGACCCCAGACTACTGGGAAATCGTGACCTGGTCAGATGAGTTCTTATTTCAGTTGGTAAGAGCTGATGGTAGTGTTTGAGTGTGATGCAGACCCCACGAAGCTATGGACCTGTCCAACTTGGTGGTGGCTCCATAATTGTGTGGGCTTTGTTTACATGAAATGGACTGGGTCCTCTGGTCCACCTAAACGACCATTGACAGAAATAGGTTATGTTCGGCTACTTGGTGACCATTTACAGCCATTCATGAACTTCATGTCTCCAAACAACGATGGAATTTGTATGTGTGTCCATGTGCCATCTCACCAGGCCACAATTGTTCGCCATTTTATTTGTTTGTTTGTTTGTTTGATGCTCATATAACAACTAGTTTTCGAACATTGTGATAGATTTTAGTTCACATATACAAAGGTTTGGTTAACATACATAAGTACAAACACTGATATAAACAGTGAAGGCGCTTCTGTGTGCTCGCGGGACCCTACACGATATTAGGCACGTTATTGGCTAACCTTCAACCTCAGAAATATGCCTATCAAATAAGCAACTCAAACTGTGCAAGTAAAACAACCTGGAAAATAATATATAAAGAATATAGGAAACAGCAATCTCATGAACACACCAGCATGAAATTTTCACTCTCTGTACTTTTTGTGAGCAGTTTGTATTTTGTGAAATAGTATTGTAATTTAGTACCTCTAAAAAGTCTTTCATGTTCTCTCTCAGTTCAATGATTTCTGGAGGGAAATTCTCAGCTTTGCGAGTAATAGCTTTGTTTTCTTGTTTTGCTAAAGGATATGTTTCATTTTAAGCGTTATTTTCATTGCCTAATGCCCTCTTAAGTTTATTCTAATTAAATTTTATTTTATACATAAATGTGTCACTTTTAGTTATATCAATATCCCTTACATCAACTGCTATAGTAAGGGCTCTGTGGTCAGATATGTTGTTTTCTAAGGTGGCTATGTCTATGTTCTCCTTTGTTATGTTTGCGAAAATGTGGTCAATGGATATCTGTGTTGCTACAGTAAGTCTTGTAGGTTCTGAGTTTATGTGGTAATAGTTATAACACTGAAGTAAGTCACTATAACGTAAATAACTATTGTTATTATTTGAAGAGTCTATGTCGATGTCTCCAACATGTTTTTTGTATGCTGATGTCTCCTCTAGCAGGTCCTCGAGACAAATGAAAAATTTGCAATATTGCTTCCATGTGGCCTACACAGAGCTGTTATAATCAGGCTGTTGTTCCCTAGTTTTAAATTTATTGCTGCAACCTTTAGTACCATTTCTGTACTCAGATCATCAACCCACTTTACTTTTTCACATGCTGTATCACTTCTACTATAAATGTCTACCTCTACACCTTCATGTGATCTTTTAAATGTACAAGTTTATGAGTTTGTAATTTCTTAGGCTGTATCGGTATGATTCCCCTTCCTTCCAACCCAATTCACTCATTATGTACACTGCGGTTTTGATTCATTTAAGAATACGTGCAAGTGCTCTGTTTTATTCTTTGTGTACTGAACATTCTGATATGTAAGAATTAAATTGCTACGTTTTACTCTAAAAAAGCATCCCTGTCACATATGTAATTAATAATTTTGTTTAAGTCTTCTGTCTCTGAGATAATTTTGCTTATTTTTTCACCTTAAAGTTTCTTCCCTTCGAAATGTAGATGCACCCCATGTTTGGTATGTAGGCATTTGTCAATTTCACCTATATCCACTATTCTACATTTTCTAAACCAAAGCACACATCTGTTTGATTTTGATGTTGGTTGTATTTCCTTTTTTACACAGTAGGGCATGCTTGTGAAATAACTTTGTAACGTTTGGAAGGTAGGAGACGAGATACTGGCATAAGTGAAGCTGTGAGTACCGGGCGTGAGTCGTGCTTCGGTAGCTCAGATGGTAGAGTACTTGCCCGCGAAAGGCAAAGGTCCCGAGTTCGAGTCTCGGTCGGCCACACAGTTTTAATCTGCTAGGAAGTTTCAACTTTGTAACGTGTTTCGATATTTGTTGGCTTCTAAGAGCTTTTCCAGGCTTCGTAAGGGACTTTGTGCCCCGTTTTTTTGCGACATTGTTGGCACCAGCTAAGCACATGAGATATTAGTTTCCATGTTTTATTTTTTCCTGCAGGTCGACATCACTAACATTTTTTATACTTGTCAGGTTTCTGCCGTGGTTGTCTGTTAAAAAAAGAACATTGTACCTTTTCTGCGACTGACTCTTGGTTGTGTTGTCACTGTTTCTCGTTGCTGTTTTGATTGCACCACCGTTACGTTGTTTACGAACTTCGTTGTCATCACACTTCACACTTTCATGTTTATCTCACATGGTTAAAATGGCTCTGAGCGCTATGGGACTTAACATCTGAGGTCATCAGTCCTCTAGAACTTAGAACTATTTCAACCTAACTAACCTAAGGACATAACACACATCCATGCCCGGGGCATGATTCGAACTTGTGACCATAGCAGTCGCGCGGTTCCGGACTGAACCACTCGGACAACGCGGCCGGCCTTTATCATTAACACTTGTTTCAGTAGTGAGAGCAGTACACTTATTTGTGAGAGTTTGAGTATCATCCGTAAATGTATGTGATTTTCGTAGCGATAACGGTTCACAATTTTTTTAATTTGTTTTTTTCGTGCTCATATTTGGAACAGTTTGGCTATCACGTGAAAGTATACTCGATTTTCGTGAGGGCTCACACTTTTCAGACGTAAGCTTTTCTACATCATTCATTATAACGTTAATTGTTAATTGAAGACTACTTACACAATTATTTAACTTTCTGATCTGATGACTACAATTCGTGCACACGCAGCTATGACCGGTATAATTTTCACTTCCTTTCGCGTGAACATGACGTGTGTCTATACTAGCCGCCATCTTAACTCAAGATCGGTGTGAAGAACGAGTGATGATTTGGCCACCCATATCGCCCGTCATGTGTGTAATCGAGGGATCAGTACGTACACAAAATCCTGCACCGTCAACACTTTCGCAATTATGGTCGGCTATAGAGGTAGAATGACTCAGTATTCCTGCAGGGACTTCCAACGACTTGGAGAGCCGATGCCTCGTCGTGTTGCTGCACTACACTGGGCAAAAGGAGGTGGGACACGATATTAGAAGGTATACATGACTTTTGTGACCTCAGTGTAAGTTACTTTCTCATACAAAAAAATGTATCAAATGGGCACCTCCCTTTTGCAAAAAATAATTTCGAAGAAAATTCACCAAAAAGCACTTCCATACCTACCAGATAACATCATCGAATTTCCATCGCTCTCTTTCTCTGTTATCAGCAATGTATAAAACATCGCTATGCAAACGTAAACCCTTATTGATTAATAAGCTACTCATTAACCAAATTACATACTCCAGTTTTAACAAGCGCCTTGAATTTTTGTTACACAGCGTATCAAACTTAGCCACCTCTTTTGGATGTTGCACTGCAAGGTTACTGAACTCGCTCCAAATAAATGCATCAACTGTACCGATGGAGAAACTATGATTACTGACTGTACAGTATGCATACAGGTACATACATTTCATAGTGTAGTAAGCGTGGGTGAACATCAACAGTGAATACATCAACACTTTTACCAAAATTGGCAATCGTGGTGAACGTTTTTCTTGTACACGCAGTGAATGAACAACGGCTACTTAAAATTAATCTTTTACATTATAGATACACCGACACTAATGATGAAAAGAAGGTCTTGCTTCAGCTGGTTACATACTAACAGCGATTGGGTATACGTGCCCGTCCCAATAAATAATGCAATTGTTGCCATAAAATGGAAGACTAAGACATAGACATCTTCAACTTTTGTAGTCCTGTCTTCCTAACTTGCGCGTAACATTTCGGTGTATTGATAATTTTTACTTTTTGGGCCGCCTACTACAACTGAATGCTACACAATTTTCGTGCCATACGCGCTTCACCTTTATTCTCTGCAAGGCATCTTTGATGCACTGTTTAACCTAAACATTGCATTAAAACCAGTGGTCAATTCCTATTGCTGTGAAATCTGGAAAAACCCCAAGTGACAATTATAACAAGAGGAAAGGCACCAAAACTGGAAAAGAAATGTAATATGTAGAAAATCATCCACGCAACCTGCCACTGAAAATGTCTTGCAGTCTCATCAATCTCTCGAGTAACTTTATAACAAGATTATATGAATGAGTAGTGTCCTTTCCTTTCCTTCAATTTACATAATTTATAACAAGAGTGTCAGACGTTCAGAAGGCTCTTCCTGAGAAGATAAGTCCTCACTTCTGTCAGCTACTCAATTCTTGAGGTCTACATGGCAAAATACCAGTTGTATGGATAAAGTAAATCGTGATTATAAAACAGTGAGACGTCATTAGATCCATCTGTCTGCCTTACACAGCCCCCCCTCCCCCCACCCATGAACCATGGACCTTGCCGTTGGTGGGGAGGCTTGTGTGCCTCAGCGATACAGATAGCCGTACCGTAGGTGCAACCTCAACGGAGGGGTATCTGTTGAGAGGCCAGACGAACGTGTGG
This sequence comes from Schistocerca gregaria, assembly GCF_023897955.1. Taxonomy (NCBI): domain Eukaryota; kingdom Metazoa; phylum Arthropoda; class Insecta; order Orthoptera; family Acrididae; genus Schistocerca; species Schistocerca gregaria. Next base: position 307,857,235 of record NC_064922.1, on the reverse strand, counting down.
TTCCTGAAGAGGGGCAGCAGCATTTTCAGTAGTTTCTGGGGAACCGTCATGATTATTGACTGATCTGGCCTTGTAACACTAACCAAAACGGCCTTGCTGTGCTGGTATTGCGAACGGCTGAAAGCAAGGGGAAACTACGGCCGTAATTTTTCCCGAGGGCATGCAGCTTTACTGTATGGTTAAATGATGATGGCGTCCTCTTGGGTAAAATATTCCGGAGGTAAAAAAATTCCCCATTCGGATCTCCGGGCGGGGACTACTCAAGAGGATGTCGTTATCAGGAGAAAGAAAAGTGGCGTTCTACGGATCGGAGCGTGGAATGTCAGATCCCTTAATCGGGCAGGTAGGTTAGAAAAATTTTAAAAGGGAAATGGATAGGTTAAAGTAAGATATAGTGGGAATTAGTGAAGTACGGTGGCAGGAGGAAAAAGACTTCTGGTCAGGTGCCTACAGGGTTATAAACACAAAATCAAAAAGGGATAATGCAGGAGTAGGTTTAATAATGAATAGGAAAATAGGAATGCGGAAAAGCTACTACAAACAGCATAGTGAACGCATTATTGTGGGCAAGATAGATACGAAGCCCACGCCTACCACAGTAGTACAAGTTTATATGCCAACTAGCTCTCCAGATGACGAAGAAATTGAAGAAATGTATGATGAAAAAAAAGAAATTATTCAGATAGCGAAGGGAGACGAAAATTTAATAGTCATGGGTGACTGTAATTCGTCAGTAGGAAAAGGGAGAGAAGGAAACGTAGTAGGTGAATATGGATTGGGGACACGAAACGAAAGAGGAAGCCGCCTGGCAGAATTTTGCACATAGCACAACTACATCACACATAAGACTTGTTTCAAGACTCATAAAAGAAGACTGTATACATCGAAGAAGCCTAGAGATACTGACAGGTTTCAGATAGATTATATAATGGTAAGACAGAGATTTAGGAACCAGGTTTTAAATTGTAAGACATTTCCAGGAGCAGATGTGGACTCTGACCACAATCTATTGGTTATGAACTGTAGATTAAAACTGAAGAAACTGCAAAAAGATGGGAATTTAAGGAGATGGGACCTGGATAAACTAAAAGACCCGGAGGTTGTGGAGAGTTACAGGGAGAGCGTAAGGGAATAATTGACAAGAATGGAGGAAAGAAATACGGTAGAAGAAGAACGGGTTTGTGGGATGAAGTAGTGAGGGCAGCGGAGGATCAAGTAGGAAAAAAGTGGAGGGCTAGTAGAAATCCTTGGGTAACAGAAGAAATATTGAATTTAATTGATGAAAGGAGAAAATATAAAAATGAAGTAAAAGAAACACGCAAAAAGGAATACAAACGTCTCAAAAATGAGATCGATAGGAAGTGCACAATAGCTAAGGAGGGATGGATAGAGGACAAATGTAAGGATGTAGAGGCTTATCTCACTAGGGGTTGGATAGATACTGCCTACAGGAAAATTAAAGACACCTTTGGAGAAAAGAGAACCACTTGCATGAATATCGAGAACTCCGATGGAAACCCAGTTCTAAGCAAAGAATGGAAAGCAGAAAGGTGGAAAGAGTATATAGAGGCTCTATACAAGGGCGATGTACTTGAGGACAATATTTTGGAAATGGAAGAGGATGTAGATGAAGATGAAATGGGGGAGATGATACTGCGTGAAGAGTTCGACAGAGCATTGAAAGACCTGAGTCGAAACAAAGCCCCGGGAGTGAACAACATTCCATTAGAACTACTGACAGCCTTGGGAGAGTCAGTCCTGACAAAACTCTACCATCTGGTGAGCAAGATGTATGAGACAGGCGAAATACCCTCAGACTTCAAGAAGAATATAATAATTCCAATCCCAAAGAAAGCAGGTGTTGACAGATGTGAAAATTACCGAACTATCAGTTTAATAAGTCACGGCTGTAAAATACTAATGCGAATTCTTTACAGACCAGTGGGAAAACTAGTAGAAGCCGACCTCGGGGAAGATCAGTTTGCATTCCGTAGAAATATCGGAACACGTGAGGCCATACTGACCCTACGACTTATCTTAGAAGCTAGATTAAGGAAAGGGGAACCTACGTTTCTAGCATTTGTAGACTTAGAGAAAGCTTTTGACAATGTTAAATGGAATACTCTCTTTAAAATTCTGAAGGTGGCAGGGGTAAAATACTGGGAACGAAAAGCTATTTACAATTTGAAAGAAACCATATGACAGTTGCAAGTGTCGAGGGGCGTGAAAGGGAAGCAGTGGTTGGGAAGGGAGTGAGACAGGGTTGTAGCCTCTCCCCGCTGTTATTCAGTCTCTATATTGAGCAAGCAGTGAAGGAAACAAAAGAAAAATTCGGAATAGGTACTAAAATACATGGAGAAAAAATAAAAACTTTTAGGTTCGCCGATGACATGGTAATTCAGTCAGAGATAGCAAAGGACTTGGAAGAGCAGTTGAATGGACGGATAGTGTCTTGAAAGTAGGATATAAGATGGACATCAACAAAAGCAAAACGAGGATAATGGAATGTAGTCGAATTAAGTCAGGTGATGCCGAGGGAATTAGATTAGGAAAAGAGACACTTAAAATAGTTAACGAGTTTTGCTATATGGGCAGCAAAATAACTGATGATGATCGAAGTAGAGAGAATATAAAATGTAGGCTGGAAATGGCAAGGAAAGCATTTCTGAAGAAGAGAAATTTGTTAACATCGAGTATAGATTTAAGTGTTAGGAAGTCGTTTCTGAAAGTATTTGTATGGAGTGTAGCCATATATGGAAGTGAAACATGGACGATAAATATTTTGGACAAGAAGAGAATAGAGTCTTTCGAAATGTGGTGCTACAGAAGAATGCTGAAGATTAGATGGGTAGATCACATAACTCATGAGGAAGTGTTGAATAGGATTGGGGAGAAGAGAAGTTTGTGGTAAAACTTGACTAGAAGAAGGGATCAGTTGGTAGGACATGTCTGAGGCATCAAGGGATCACCAGTTTAGTATGGGAGGGCAGTGAGGAGGGTAAAACTAGTAGAGGGAGACCAAGAGACGAATACACTAAGCATATTCAGAAGGATGTAAATTGCAGTAGGTAGTGGGAAATGAAGAAGCTTGTACAGGATAGAGTAGCATGGAGAGCTGCATCAAACCAGTCTCAGGACTGAAGACCACAACAACAACAACAACAACAACAACAGTGTCCTCTCCTTTCTTTCAATTTACATAATTTATAACAAGAGTGTCAGACGTTCAGAAGGCTCTTCCTGAGAAGATAAGTCCTCACTTCTGTCAGCTACTCAATTCTTGAGGTCTACATGGCAAAATACCAGTTGTATGTATAAAGTAAATCGTGATTATAAAACAGTGACACGCCATTAGACCCATTTGTGTACCTTACACACCAGTAATGTGACTGGGTGATAGACGAAGGGCGGAGAAAAGGCTGTGGTACGTCACGGAAGATAATTTCAGTTTTGAGGTACGTATATTCCGATCGCCACTAATAAATTACTCTTGCTCTAGGTATGAGCTTAGCAGCATGTACATGTAATACCTGTATACGTCTTAACCACAGACATCTGTAATCTATTCGACCCCGTGTCCGGTTAGCTACTTTTTATGTGCTGTGAGCCGTGTCCGTGTTTACTGTCCATTTGGAACTATGTTCACGTCTATAGATGTGTTATGTAAAGTGGTTTAAAAGTCTTTTTATGTAAATAGTTGTTCAATACAGACTACGAGATAATCATGTACACATAGCTGCCTCAGTTTGGTGGCGATGCCTGGCGACCAAGCTTGAAACCATTTAACGTGGGTTCTAAGGCGCATGGGCTCAATCTTCCTGAGTTGTGGTCGACATATTATTTTTACTGATTTACGAGTACATGTCTTTGTTCCTGTACTCCTTACTGGTGTTATGTATATTTTATGTAGTTTTATGTAGTTTTATATGAGTCTGACAGTCGAGTGTGCAACTGTATTATTATTATTGGAATATGTGCTCAGTACGTCGACGATACTGATGTGTAATTAGATTTTTGGGAGGTATTTAATTTTTGTTATTCAGGTAATGTTGCCTTGTATATGATTGTACGATCATGCAGAAAACAACATTAACTTTATATTGTTCGCAGACATGAGACTCTGGGAGTGATAGCTTGTTACTGTCGAAACTTGTCATAAGTAGAGTATTCCACAACAAGCGATCTTGGTTTCTTAATATTATAAATTCTTAAATGAGGTGATCAAGAACATGTAAACAGACCGTGCACATCTAAATATTAGCGAGATGATTTAAGGGATTGGACAATTCATGTGTTCCACTGCCTTCTCGAAACAATGTTAATAAATCTTACGACTTTCCATTAGCTTTAGCGTTCATGTTGAGGAAGTGTACACTAAGCAAACTATCACGATTGGGAATTGCGGCTTATGAAACGCAGATGTTGCGCAACGCTGCTAAACGTGCCAAATAGGCGTCGTCGAGTGACTCACATTAGGAAAGGTAACGCTGTTAGCGATGTTTTACGCGAGAAGCCGTGAGTCGTGATAGCGTTAATCGAGTTAGCACGTGGCACCGTGACCTCACCAGTGTGTAGCTACCTCATTAGGTTATATGGTGGAAGTTGCCGAATTCATCTAAACACCTAATGCTCATACAAATCTGTCGGAAGGTTCATATAGGAAGGGGGGGGGGGGGGCTGGCTATAATACCTAATGCTCATACAAATCTGTCGGAAGGTTCATATAGGAAGGGGGGGGGGGCTGGCTATAATAATCAATACGATATTTTATTGCCTGTGTTTTTCAAATGTACGATGCAATATCGTATTTATCCTCGGACACCGGGCAAGCGACTTTCAATTAAAATGTCTCCACTGTACAGGAATATACATAATTGATGGGTGAATGCAGGTTGTTGACAAATGGTTAATTACATATCGGAGTTTGGGTGTAGCCATGAAGCGTTCTCGGATAGCCTAATTGTAAGTCGACTGCTCACGGTTTCGAGTCCCGGTTCGGCGCACATATTTTCATTGTCGTCATTCTGTTAGACAGCGGATGGTTGTCCGTGTACGCAGCTGCGAAATATTTCATGTATATAATAAGCAATGAAAGTGTTTCTCTTGTGACGGGATGCAGATATCAGTTCTCCTCTTTCACTGAAGCCTGAAAGTTCATTGTCTTCCAGTCTATCTTAGGAGAGCGCTGAGGTACACATAGTGGCCCGATTTCACTCTGTCTTGAAGTTTAATTCCTTACAACAGTCTCCTAGTAACTCTGAACAGTACTTCGTACCTCTTCCACATGAAAGGTTCGGAATTACCGCGCGGTCTGAGGCGTCTTTTCACAGCCTGCGCGGTTCCCCCCGTCGGAAGTTCGAGTCCTCCCGCGTTCATGGGTGTGTATGTTGTCCTTAGGGAAAATTAGTTGTAAGTTAGATCAAGTAGTGCGTAAGCTTAGGGACCGATGCCCTCCGCATTTGGGTCCCATAAGACCTTACCACAAATTTCCAATTTTCGGAATTCCTAATCCTTGAGTACTCTTTAAGTCCAACTTTCGTAACAATTCATACTTAAAACTAGTCACCTTTTTGAAGGAATATCATTCTGTTGCAATTATAATTCATCTCTCACTTTATGTCGTTTGAACATACTGGCAATGTTTTGAGAGATATTACCGAGGAAGGGGTGCGTGTTGGCGGTGTAGTTTCCTGTTTCTTGGTGCCTATCTCATTAAGAAAAGGCAAACCAACGTTTCTAGCATTTGTAGACTTAGAGAAAGCTTTTGACATTTTTGACTGGAATACTCTTTTTCAAATTCTGAAGGTGGCAGGTGTAAAATGCAGGGAGCGAAAGGCTATTTACAATTTGTTCAGAAACCATATGGCAGTTATAAGAGTCGAGGGACATGAGAGGGAAGCATTGGTTGGAAAGGGAGTAAGACAGGCTTGTAGCATCTCCCCGATGTTATTCAATCTGTATATTGAGCAAGCAGTAAAGGAAACAAAAGAAAAATTCGGAGTAGGTATTAAAATCTATGGAGAAGAAATAAAAACTTTCAGGTTCGCCGATGACATTGTAATTCTGTCAGAGACAGCAAAGGACTTGGAAGAGCAGTTGAACTGAATGGACAGTGTCTTGAAAGGAGGATATAAGATGAACATCAACAAAAGCAAAACGAGGATAATGGAATGTATTCGAATTAAGTTGGGTGATGCTGAGGGAGTTAGATTGGGAAATGAGACACTTAAAGTAGCAAACGAGTTTTGCTATTTGAGGAGCAAAATAACTGATGATGGTCCAAAGTGAAGAGGATATAAAATGTAGACTGGGAATGGCAAGGAAAGCGTTTCTGAAGAAGAGAAATTTGTTAACATCGAGTTTAGATTTAAGTGTCAGGAAGTCGTTTCTGAAAGTATTTGTATGGAGTGTAGCCATGTATGGAAGTGAAACATGGACGATAAATAGTTTGGACAAGAAGAGAATAGAAGCTTTAGAAATGTGGTGCTACAGAAAAATGCTGATGCTTAGATGGGTAGATCACATAACTAATGAGGAGGTACTGAATAGGATTGGGGAGAAGAGGAGTTTGTGGCACAACTTGACTAGAAGAAGGGATCAGATGGTAGGACGTGTTCTGAGGCATCAAGGGATCACCAGTTTAGTATTGGAGGGCAGCCTGGGGGGTAAAAATCGTAGAGGGAGACCAAGAGATGAATACAGTAAGCAGACTCAGAAGGATGTAGGCTGCAGTACGTACTGGGAGATGAAGAAGCTTGCACAGGATAGAGTAGCATGGAGAGCTGCATCAAACCAGTCTCAGGACTGAAGACCACAACAACAACATCTCCTTCATTTTTTGTTTTGTTTTTTAGTTAAATTGACTACTAGTGTTGGATTATACCCATTAGTTGCAGCTAATTGTGCTATGATTCTCATTTCATTCTGGATTCTCTCTTCCTGAAGTGGGATTTTTGGAGCTCTGTGAATGACTAAGAGCTACGTTGCTGGCTTGCGCATGTTGGGTGTCTTCCAATTCATTGTCAATGTGTTCAGACGTGGAATTGCATTCCAAACAAACAATTAGATTTGCCACCGACTGCTTCATAACTGAAAACGCAGACAAGACAAATTTTCATCTTATGGCATATATAAATTATGTAGTATATGCCCAACTCAGTACGCAGATCAAACAGATGTGACTTCTACGCTGTCAAAGAACACGTCACCGCCTTCGATACAGTACACAACACAAACCTGCATTACCTCCCCTATAAGAGATGGTCAAATGGCTCTGAGCACTATGGGACTTAACATCTGTGGTCATCAGTCCCCTAGAACTTAGAACTACTTAAACCTAACTAACCTAAGGACATCACACACATCCATGCCCGAGGCAGGATTCGAACCTGCGACCGTAGCGGTCACGTGGTTCCTGACTGAAGCGCCTAGAACCGCACGGCCACACCGGCCGGCCATATAAAAGACACGGGACGTCCATCTGACAGTGTCCAAAACAACCTCAACTATACGCAATGAACAAAAGACACAAGACGTAACTTTATTAAGAACTGTAAATCTGTATTTAAACTTGGTGAAAATCTACTCATCAATAATGAATCAAGCACAACAAACTTTCTCAAGAGCTTTGACAACGTGATTGAAGTCTTTTCATAATTTACAATAAATTTCAGTGCACAGCAATTCATTCAACTTCTTCCATTCATTTCCAAATAATGGCCACGATGTATGTATGATCTGTATTAATAGACATGCAGTATATGTGTATTATCGCTTTTAATCCATCATTGTAACACAAGACAAAACTTACGAAATATGAACATGGAACACAAGACAAAAATTTTATTAATACAAAAATATAAACAACCAACATCTGGAACCCACAACTTTAAATTGAAAGTGGGCTAGCGGGCTAACTTTTGTGTTCTGTAAATCTATAATACATTTGCAGGCTGATTAGCTGGAAGTCTAAATTCAGTAATAATTCACTACATTAAATCAGTTTCGCTCTTGCCACTGATAATTTTCTCTTCTGCTTACGTACAGGTCCATATTCTATATTTTCTTTTAAATACAAGAAAAACACAGTTATGTATGTATAACCATTTACTGCAGTAACTGAACAGTGTAGTACATTAAACAAATGGCCAAGCTCCACCAGTTGCACCTTTCTATTTTATTTGTACTCACTGTGAGCAAGGATATGTGTAACATGTATAATATCTTTTAAGTGATAGTTCAAGCCTAATATACAGTGAAAAGATCATGCAACAAGGAACAATATGCTGCATTTTCTTCGGCTCTACTTATCTTGTAAGTTCTCTTTGTTAACTTTTATAGTGCGTTTTCTGGGAAATCAGTTTTATGACCTGCAAAAGACGAAACACATCTTTACATCATTGGTATGGCTGCTGCGAAAAGGCATCTGTGCTCTTCACAAACACCAAGAGTGTGATTACACAATTCTCCACAGCAATATAGTGGTATGAACCATCAAAATGCGTACTGTGGCATTTGGTTCTGAAAACAGTTGACATGTCATAAAATGTTATCAAGACATCTAATTAAATCAAACTACAAACTGACAATGTAACGAACAAAAGTCCGCATTTATTTACTCTTAACCTCAAGAGTGCCATTCCGAATCATCGTTGCGGCAGAAAATATCTGTAATAATTCACCAGGAAGATCAGGTGGTGGCGTAGAGTTCCGCATTACGTGACTGTGTGTTGTCCTGGGTTAAATTGTAAATACCATCAGTGTTAGGTCATCTGTCACGGCTAATAGCAATTCATTCATCGAATGAGGACGGCAGGTCCGTTAGTGCTATACAAGAATGGTAAACGCTGTGCTGACATCTGGTTTCATCACCGTCACCATCAAGAAACACAACGGAATGTGTGACGCTCCAGCTAGTTGCCTTGCTACAAAAATCAGCCTCGTGTACAGAATTTATCATCACTGGTTCATGTTGTATTGTAACGAGGTAATTTCAGGTTGCAGTAGTTATGGTTTTTCACTGAGCAGTTCGAGTATAACACCTTCAGTTGTCAATCTCAATGAAGAAGATTCTAGTAACTTTAATCTTCGTACATCAGCGTCGCAGTCACGGGCAAAGCTTTACTCTTAAAATCGTTGCTCCGTTCTCTGAATATAGTTGTCTGTGAGATGGCTCAGCCGCTGGATCTGCGTGCACAGAACGAGAGGGATTCAAATCCCCGTCTGCTCATTCCGATTTACGTTGCAATGAATTCCTCCATTCACGTCATGTAGATGTTGATATAGCTCTGCTGACTTCCTGCTCCATCTTTGTTTGAGTTGTTTGTCCATCTCTATGACCTCTTTGTCAACGAGACTTACATTCTAACGGAATTTTTAAACGTATGTGGAGAACGGTGAGTTTACAGATCGCAGTAGGGCTTATCTTGGACCTATCGCTTTTTTTTACCCTCTCTTCCAGTACCATAACGTTCTTACGCAATTCGTTCAGTAGACTAATCTTTTACTAAAGTCGTTGCTCGTTGCTAATGATACTGCCGTCGACGGCATGGTAACAATAATCTTCCTAAACCTGTTGCAGCGAACTCAAATTCTGTTAAATTATAAACGAGTCCCTTTATCATGCGACCTTCGAAAATAGTTTATATCCCTCGGATTATATTTTTAGGCCATTTCCAAGTTGAGTTCCTTGGCGAACAAGGACGCCCAGACCTGAGATCAGTGGGAGACCGTGCACTCCTCTCTCCTCAGCTCTCAAGGAAGCGGAAAGCATAAAGTGTAGTCAGGTGTTCCTTCTTTCAAGAAAATGAGTTAACGCCTGGTACTACGCTGGTTCACCCGTGGTCTAGGGGTTTCGATCAGAGGGCTGCTCGACTTCTGTAAAATAAAATAAAAAAAGAGTCCACCCAGACAAAACGCAACGAACGATACCGAAAACAAGGGGTAGCGTCTTTGATTCATAATCAAAACGTCTTTGGTCCCAGGTTCGAATCCCGCCGTTCCTTAAATTTTGATTAACAATCAACACTGGTGACCGAAGACTTCCGGCATAAGCGGTCACTCTCATTCTGCCAACGGCCTTGTCAAAGAGGGCGGAGGAGCGGATAGAGGTTCAGAGCACTCTCTTGTCCTAAGGATGGGAAACTGCCACTAAAGGCGGAAGAATCAGCAATGATCAACGGCATGAGGATGCAGAAGGCAATCACTGCATTAATGACACTTAACGTGTATACACAGCGCAAATGGCCTGTAATTGAAGAATTGTCATGATGATCTCTCGATTGGCAAAATATTCCGGAATAGTCTCCCATTCCAATCACCAGGAGGGCACTTCAAAGCAAGAGGTTACCATGAGAAAAAAACTGAATAATCAATGAAAAGATAACGTTCTACTACTAGGGGCGTGGAATGTCAGAAGCTTGAACGTGGTAGGGAAACTAAAAAATCTGAAAAGGGAAATGCAAAGGCTCAATCTAGATATAGTAGGGGTCTGTCAAATGGAAAGAAGACAAGGATTTATGGTCAGATGAGTATAGGGTAGTATCAACAGCAGCAGAAAATGGTAAAACGGGAGTAAGAATCGTTAGGAATAGGAAGGTAGGGCAGAGAGTTTGTTACGGTGTACAGTTCAGTGACAGGATTGTTCTTATCAGAGTCGACAGCAAGCCATCACCGACAACGATAGTTCACGTATACATGCCGAAGTCGCAAGCTGAAGATAAAGAGATAGACAAAGTGAAATGAAAATCTGATAGTCATGGGGAACTGGAATGCAGTTGTAGGGGAGGGAGTAGAAGAAAATGTTACAGGAGAATATGGGCTAGGGACAAGGAATGAGAGAGGAGAAAGATTAATTGAGTTCTGTAACAAGTTTGAGTCTGTAATAGCGAATACTCCGTTCAAGAATCACAACAGGAGAGGGTATACTTGGAAAAGGCCGGGTGATACGGGAAGATTTCAGTTAGATTACATCATGGTCAGACAGAGATTTCGAAATCAGATACTGGATTGTAAGGCATACCCAGGAGCACATATAGACTCAGATCAAAATATAGTAGTGAGGAAGAATAGGCTGAAATTTAAGACATTAGTCAGTAAGAATCAATACGCAAGGAAATGGGATACCGAAGTATTAAAGAATGACGAGATACGGTTGAAGTTCTCAAAGGCTATGCATACAGCAATAAAGAGCAGCTCAGTAAGCAGTACAGTTGAAGAGGAATGGACGTCTCTAAAATGGGCCATCACAGAAGTTGTGAAGAAAAACGTAGGTACAAAGAAGGTAACTGCGAAGAAATGATGGGTAACAGAAATATTTCAATTAATCGATGAAAGGAGGAAGTACAAAAATATTCCAGGAAACTCAGTCGCTGAGGAATGAAATGAATAGGAAGTGCAGGGAAGCTAAGACGAAATGGCTGCAGGAAAAATGTGAAGATGTCGAAAAAGAAATCATTATCGCAAGGACAGACTCAGCATACAGGAAAGTCAAAACAACATTCCGTGACATTAAAAGCAAGTGTAATAACATTAAGAGTGTAACGGAGATTCCACTGTGAAATGCAGACGAGAGAGCGGATAGGTGGAAAGAATACATTGAAAGCATCTATGAAGGAGGAGATTTGTCTGATGTGATAGAAGAAAAACAGGAGTCGATTTAGAAGAGATAGGGGATCCAGTATTAGAGTCAGAACAGAAAAGAGCTTTCGAGGACTTTAAATCAAATAAGGCCAAAGGGATCGATAACATTCCATCAGAATTTCTAAAATCTTTGGAGGAAGCGGCAACAAAAGGACTATTTACGCTGGTGTGTAAAATGTATGAGTCTGACGACATACCACCTGCCTTTCGAAAAAGCAACATCCACACAATTCCGAAGACTGCAAGAGCTAATAAGTGCGGCAATTATCGCACAATCAGCTTAATAGCTCATGCAACCAAGTTGCTGGCAAGAATAATATACAGAAGAAAGGAAAAGAAAATTGAGGATGCGCTAGATGACCATCAGTTTGGCTTTAGGAAAGGTAAAGGCATGAGAGAGGCAATTCTGACGTTGTGGTAAATAATGAAAGCAAGAATTAAAAAAATCAAGACACGTTCATAGAATGTGTCGACCTGAAAAAAGCGCTCGACATTGTAAAATGGTGCAAGATGTTCGAAACTCTGAAAAATGTAGGGGTAAGCAATAGGGAGAAAAGGGTAATATACAATGTGTACAACAGCCAAGAGGGAATAATAAGAGTGGATGACCAAGAACGAAGTGCTCGCATTAAAAAAGGTGTAAGACAAGGATGTAGCCTTTCACCCCTACTGCTGAATATGTACATCGAGGAAGCAATGGAGTAAATAAAAGGAAGTTTTAGGAGTGGAATTAAATTTCAAGGAGAAACGGTATCAATGATTCGATTCGCTAATGACATTACTATCTTGAGTGAAAGTAAAGAAGAATTACATGATCTGCTGAACGAAACAGTCTAATGACTACAGAGAATGTACTGAGAGTAAATCGAAAGAAGACGAAGGTAATGAGAAGTAATGAAATGACAACAGCGAGAAACTTAACATCAGGATTGATTGTCACGAAGTAGATGAAGTTAAGGAATTCTGCTACCTAGGCAGTAAAATAACGAATGAAGGACGGAGCAAGGAGGACATCAAAAGCAGACTAGCAATGGCAAAAGGTGCATTCCTGGCTAAAGGGGTTTACTAATATCAAATATCGGTCTTAATTTGAGAAAGAAATTTCTGAGAATGTACGTCTGGAGCACAGCATTATATGGTAGTGAAACGTGGACTGTGGAAAAACCGGAATGGAAGAAAATCTAAGCATTTGAGATGTGATGCTACAGACCAGTGTTGAAAATTAGGGGTGGAATGATAAGGTAAGGAATGAGGAGGCTCTACGCAGAAACGGAGAGGAAAGGAACATGAAAACACTGATAAGGGAAGGGACAGGATTATAGGACATCCGTTAAGACATGAGGGAATGACTTCCATGGTACTGGAGGGAGCTGTAGAGTGCAAAAACTGTAGAGGAAGACAGAGATTGGAATACATCCAGCAAATAATTGAGGACGTAGGTTGCATGTGCTACTCCGACACGAAGAGGTTGGCTCAGCAGAGAAATTCGTGGCGGGCGGCATTAAGCAAATCAGAAGACTGATGACCAAAAAAAATTACTCAGTTTCTTAACAGAGTCTCAACTGGAACTTTTCTATTGTTACCTGCAAATCGTCATTCGTCTTCCAAAATATGTACTCCATACCCTCCCCCCCTAAGACTACCGTGTAGCCATCCTTGATGACGAAACATTCATTTAACGCGTTTGGTGTCGTTGTCCAACATAACTCAGTCACTGTTCTCACTTGTCACCTAACAGAGCTTTTACCTCATCTGTGGTAAACACAGGAAATTTTTTATACCGTGTGATTAGGTTTTCTTTTTGGGATCGTAATACGTGTTGATATTTGACTGGAATAGGAACTCATACCTCTGTATACACCAACTATTATGTCGCAGTACAGAACAATAGTAATCTACACTACTGGCCTTTAAAATTGCTACACCACGAACACGACGTGCTACAGACACGAAATTTAACCGACAGGAAGACGATGCTGTGATATGGAAATGATTAGCTTTTCAGAGCATTCACGCAAGGTTGGCGCCGGTGGCGACACCTGCAACGTGCAGACATGAGGGCCGAGCGGTTCTAGGCGCTACACTCTGGAACCGCGCAACCGCTACGGTCGCAGGTTCGAATCCTGCCTCGGGCATCGACGTGTGTGATGTCCTTAAGTTAGTTAGGTTTAAGTAGTTCTAAGTTCTACGGGAACTGATGACGTCAGAAGCCATTTTTTTCTGATATGAGCAACGTTTCCAACCGATTTCTCTTACACAAACAGCAGTTGGCCGGCGTTGCCTGGTGAAACGTTGTTGTGATGCCGCGTGTAAGGAGGAGAAATGCGTACCATCACGTTTCTGACTTTGATAAAGGTCGGATTGTAGCCTATCGCTATTGTGGTTTATCGTATCGCGTCATTGCAGCTCGCGTTGGTCGAGATCCAATGACTGTTAGCGGAATAAGGAAGCGGTGGCTTCAGGAAGGTAATTCGAAAAGCCGTGCTGGATCCCAACGGCCTCGTATTACTAGCAGCCGAGATGACAGGCATCTTATCCGCAAGGCTGTAACGGATCGTGCAGCCACGTCTCGATCCGTGAGTCAAGAGATGGGGACGTTTGCAAGACGACATCCATCTGCGTGAACAGTTCGACGACGTTTGCAGCAGCATGGACTATCAGCTCGGACACCATGGCTGCGGTTACTCTTGACGCTGCATCACAGACAGGAGCTCCTGTGATGGTGTACTCAACGACGAACCTGGGTGCATGAAGGGTAAAACGTCATTTTTTCGGATGAATCCAGGTTCTGTTTACAGCATCATGATGGTCGCATCCGTGCTTGGCGACATCGCGGTAAACACACATTGGAAGCGTGTATTCGTCATCGCGATACTGGCGTATCACCCGGCGTGATGGTATGGGGTGCCATTGGTTACACGTCTCGGTCACCTCTTGTTCGAATTGACGGCACTTTGAACAGTGGACGTTACATTTCAGATGTGTTACGGCCTGTGGCTCTACCCTTCATTCGATCCCTGCGAAACCCTACATTTCAGCAGGATAATGCACGACCGCATGTTGCAGGTCCTGTACGGGCCTTTCTGGACACAGAAAATGTTCGACTGCTGTCCTGGCCAGCACATTCTCCAGATCTCTCACCAACTGAAAACGTCTGCTCAATGATGCCCGAGCAACTGCCTCGTCACAATACGCCAGTCACTATTCTTGATGAACTGTGGTATCGTGTTGAAGCTGCATGGGCAGCTGTACCTGTACATGCCATCCAAGCTGTGTTTGACTCAGTGCCAAGGAGTATCAAGGCCGTTATTACGGCCAGAGATGGCTGTTCTGGATACTGATTTTTCAGGATCCATGCACCCAAATTGCGTGAAAATGTAATCACATGTCGGTTATAGTATAATATATTTGTACAATGAATACCCGTTTATCATATTTTTTCTTGGTGTAGCAATTTTAATGGTCAGAGGTGTATTCCTGCTACCTGCGTTACATTGTATAACATTCATTTTACAACCTGAATTCGTAGATTGCTTTATGAGGGAATCGATGGTGGACGCGAGGGAAGACACGAGCTGCAACAATGAATGTAGTGATGAAGAACTGCGAGTAGCCGCTCGTAACAGAAAGATAAGTTAAGACAATTAAAGGGAAAACTATCCGGAAATGTATGGGCCATAGAGATGGAAAAAGAGACAATAGGAACGTCGAAATACTGAAACCTTTGAATGAATGGAATGGGAATGCCAAAGAGTCAGGTTCATTTCTGTTGCTAATACAGATTGTTCGAAAAACATTATAAATTTTTAGTTCAAATACCACGATGATTGCGGCCGCCCTTAGATGACTCTTATACACAGGTCTAGATGGCTGTATGAACGCACAACTAAGGAACACTCCGTATTTCTTGTCCGGGAAAATACACTAAAAATACTGAGACTGTAACATAAGTCTGTATTTATGGTGTCCCAATATTTCTCTCACTGCGGGTCCCAATATTTCTACCAGTGCGACTATTTTATCCCACCTTCCGCTTAGGAAGTCAGAGGTGAACTAACAGTTTCGGTATCTTAACCAAAAAAGCCAAAATTACAAAAACACAAAACATAAAATAATACCAAAATCAGATAATGAAGGAAAATATAAAGTACTAGTGATATCATAAAGCTTAAACAAAACCAACAATAATGGTAATCTCCATATCTTTCTCTCATCCTCTCTCCGTCTTCCTCTTTCTTCCCCCCCCCCCCCCTCCTACCCTCTCTCAGTGCCTCTCTCTCGCTCCCTCCCTTCCTCCCTCTCCCTCTCTCTCCCTCTCTCTTTCCCCTGTTTATCTTTCGAAGATTTTACTAGCTTTTACACGTATGTTGTCACAAACAAATCGTAGCATCCACCTACGGTTCCCAAAGCGCCCCTTCGGTTTATTGTGATAAAAATTTAATGCGCTGTAAACTGCGCTTCCAAGTGGTGCTTTTCCAGCTGTTTGCTCCGTAGGGAATAAATGTTATACTGAAACTGACGGCTTACAGGCTATAACTATTACTAAGAGCTTCAATAGTACTTGTTATTAGCTGCACTCACTATTTTCATTACTTTGTTTAGAATGTGCCTAGGCTGTCAGAAAAGCAGACTGTTATATTAATACTGTGATAGTAACATTTCTGTAAAAGTTGTAATGCTATCGATGCTAAATGCAAATGAAACGATTATTCGCCAGTCTACCCGCAAACACAAACGCACGAACGAACGTTGGGAACGATCCTTTTATCCTTCTATTGTATACTCTGAGGATCATGAAATGAACTCCCTTACTATGTAAGTAGAACACAAAAATTGCTTACAGATATAGGAAGATCAGCGAAGAGAGATGTACTCACAGTGCTAGTAGTACGTAGAACATCACAGAGGTGTCAAAAAGTTTCTCTATTGGCATGATATCGATTACACTGTAACATAAAGTGACTCACGAGTGCTCTCTGTGGAGAAAAACTATAGCACTCGTTTAGTCAGCGAATCGATTAATAAGCAAGAAAAAAATTCAACCACAAGTAAGAGAGCCTCAAACACAAACGAACTTTAGCAGTTGTTACCGGTACTCGAAGGGAACTTTGCTTTTTGCGAACAAGTGATCTACTGACTTTTTTTAAGGTATGAATCACTGATATTCATAGTAAAACATTAAACTTTAAATTCTCAACTAGCACCTCATTTGCTGTACATGATTTCGTCAAATGTACCTTCCGAACTATATTTTTTTCTTGTTTTCAGACAATATTTTTTAGAAACCATGAAATACAATAAATTTTGCAAAACTACACCTCAATCTGGCTAGTTTGATACCCCGTTTGTCCATTCCTCACTCTTACGTTGAAAGTTTGGACGAAAATCCATTGCGTAATTTTTAAGGAGTCGTGTTTTCGCTCCACTCAAGCGTTTATGGACAGTTAAATATGACACCAGTTTCACGTTTTATGCACAAAATATGTAGGCCTTTAATCGATGAACTTTTTGACATTTGTTTCCCACACCTAGCAGCAGATTTCGGTGAAATATTTCAATTTTCCCCGAAATCACTAAGTAAGCTTTTCTTAATTTCCTGCTTCCTTTCCAGGAATTAAGTATTTTCTTACTAACCTTCACATCTCAATGGTCAATTTGATATTCCATTTCTTTATTTCCCGATCTTCATTTGGCTATGAAAATTCCACCATAAATCCACTGTGTTATTTTGTATGAAGTAACTAGTTACTACCCAGATCTCTCTTTATAAACCTGTTCACCTTGGTACCCTATTTGTCCATTTATCACTCTTAATTTGGCTATAATAATTCGGATAAAAATAAATTGTGTGATTTGTAGACAGCCTTGTTTTCTCCGGCCATCCTGATTTAGGTTTTCCGTGATTTCCCTAAACCGCTCCAGGCAAATGCCGGGATGGTTCCTTTCAAAGGGCACGGCCGACTTCCTTTCCCGTCCTTCCCTAATCCGATGAGATCGATGACCTCGCTGCCTGGTCTCCTTCCCCAAAACAACTAACCAACCTTGTTCCCCCCCCCCCCCTTTAATATTTCACTAAAAAGTGAAATAAAGGTAATGGAATGTAGACGAATTAAATAAGGCGATAATGTGGGACTTAGATTAGGAAACGGGTCACTAGAAGAACTAAATTAGCTGTGTGAACCGTAGTAGAAAGGATATGACATATAGACCTGTCGCCGGCCGGAGTGGCAGAGCGGTTCTAGGCGCTTCAGTCTGGAACCGCGAGACCGCTACGGTCGCAGGTTCGAATCGTGCCTCGGGCATGGATGTGTATGATGTCCTTAGGTTAGTTAGGTTTAAGTAGTACTAAGTTCTAGGGGACTGATGACCTCAGAAGTTAAGTCCCATAGCGCTCAGAGCCGTTCCATATAGACTGGCAATAGCAAGAAAAGCATTTTTGAAAAATAAATTTGTTAACATCTACTACAAACTTAAGTGTTTGGTAATCTTTTCTGAACGTATTGACCTAGAGTGTAACTTTGTACGGAACCGAAACATAGACAGTAAGCTCAACAGGTAAGAATAGAACTGAAGCTTTTGAAGTGTGATGCTACAGAAGAATGCTGAAGATCAAGTGCGTAGATGGAATAATAGATGAGGAAGTACTGGGCAGAACTGAGGGAAAAGTAAATGTATGGTATAATCTGACTACGAAAAGGGGTCGATTGATAGGAGACATCCTGAGACATCAGGGAATAGTTAGTTTGGAACGAAGGAAAGTTAGGTGGGAAAACTGTAGATGCACACCTGGGTTCAAATGGATCTCCAGCGGTTAGACAAAAATATGGAAACACCGGTAGAAATTAATTCACATGATGTATTTTATAAAGAAATGCATCCTCGAATGTAAATGTAGATTCTAACCGGACCTGCAAGTTGCGCTGTTGAATTTGATCATGAACAGAACCTGCGAAATGTTCTCAGTACGTTGCAAACGTCAGTCGTTATCGTGAATTCGAACGTTGGCAAATTATTCTTATGGTGGGTGCTCCCGTAACCGAGGTGTTTGGTATTTCAATAGACACCGTAGTAAACTTTTATATCGGATGCAGGAAAAGCGGAAAACTTCATCCGCTAGGTCACAACGCGGACGAAAATGTGTTCTGAGTGATTGTGATAGACGGCCACTGAAGAGAATCGCAACGAAAAAGAGGGGACGACAATTACAAAAGTCACTGCCGAAGTGAATTCGCGACCACTGTCACCACCAAAGAAACACAAAGAGAGATACATAAGCAGGAAATTACAAGGCAAGCTGTAATTCCAAAACCACCCATGAGAGATCGAAATGCCCGTAACAGGAAAATGTGGCGCCGAAGCCACATAACCTGGACTTCAGAGCAGTGGAAGAAAGTCATTTCGTCGGATGAGTCTTGTTTCGCACTGTTTTCAACTTCTGGACGAGTTTACTTTCCAAGAGTGAAACTTGGCGGAGGTTCGGTGATGATTTGGCCGCCGTATCGTGGCATTCCATGGGTGCCGTGGTTACTCTGCCAGGTCACATTACTGCAAACGAATACACAGGTCTGCAAAAAAGTTGTTTGAAATTTGATAACTGAATTTTATGTAATTTTCAGCGCTGATTTCAAAAATGAAATCCATTTTTTTTCCTATCACGTCAGATTTTCTCACAGAAAAGGGAATATTTTTGGGTATAATAACAAAATTTAAGCACGGGACCTTTGCCTTTCGCGAGCAAGTGCTCTACCATCTGAGCTACCGAAGCACGACTGATGCCCGGTACTCACAGCTTTACTTCTGCCAGTATCTCGTCTCCTACCTTCCAAACTTTACAGAAGCTCTCCTGCGAACCTTGCAGAACTAGCACTCCTGAAAGAAAGGGTACTGCGGAGACATATCAGCGCACACTCCGCTGCAGAGTGAAAATCTCATTCTGGATACAATCCCCAGGCTGTGGCTAAGCCATTTCTCCGCTATATCTTTTCTTTCAGGAGTGCTAGTTCTGCAAGGTTCGCAGGAGAGCTTCTGTAAAGTTTGGAAGGTAGGAGACGAGATACTGGAAGAATTAAAGCTGTGAGTACCGGGCCTGAGTCGTGCTTCGGTAGCTCAGATAGTAGAGCACTTGCCCGCGAAAGGCAAAGGTCCCGAGTTCGAGTCTCGGTCGAGCACACAGTTTTAATCTGCCAGGAAGTTTCATATCAGCGCACACTCCGCTGCAGAGTGAAAATCTCATTCTGGAAAATTTAAGCAACTTATCACATTTTTTCCAACGTTATAAAATTTTATTTTATTTATAAATCATGTTATAAACTATATTTCCAGCAAACTTCAATTTCTCTTTAAGCTCATAAGTCCTTGTAATAACGCTTTCGCTTTCTATCGAAACTTCTTTTTTTTTTTTTGGCTATGGACTCGTTGAGGATCATCTCTTTTTATCATGTTGACGTTCCATCTTCCTTGATGTCTTCTTTCCATTTCTTTGATGTCTTGGTGGAATCTTTCGCCCTGCTCTTCCCTTACATCACCAAGGTTTACAGGGAAGTAGTCAAGATGTGAGTGGATAAAATGAACTTTAACGTTTCGGGTCCATGAGGAACAGGGCGAATGGCTGATTGAATGTTAGGATGTTAAGGTAAGAAATATTCCTTTTGTTTTTAAAATTGAAACCTCGTACGTTGCCAGAACAAAAATGACAGTCATCACTATGATATTTGGGCTCCCTCCAAATCATTGATATTCCAAAACGTAAGGACTGCTTTTTAGGTTGAAACCATTGCCTCATTTCTTCAACATACACTGAACAAACTTTGTGTGGGGCCCAAGGCTTATCTTGATCGCCAAACTTTATACCAAAATAGGCGAAATATAATTTTACAATAAAATCGGAAATGCTTCTTTGTGGCTTTTTAACGGTATAGTTACCAGAAATGTAGCAGAAGCAATCTGTCGAGTTTATACATCCTCTGGCAGCCATTGTCCATTGTCCATAAAACAACTTCACAATACAAGAAAACAGTCACTACTTCAAAGCACTAGTAACAACACGTGAACAGTACAGAGTGAAGAGTTATTGTGAACTGAAGGACAATAACAAAAGCTCACTACTTGGTGATCGCGGGGGAAGGGGCAGCGCGACAGACAGGCACTGACATGAAAACACTGCTGTTTTCTCCTAATTACTCTTAATTTTACGTGTATCTAGTATATAAATGGCTAAATAACAGTTTATGGAGATCCTAAAAACAACAATTCAAACTCACTAGAGTGTTGAAATATCGAGGAAAGCTAAAATTAGACAAGCAGTAAGTAACTGTAAGTGATGCAATTTTGATCACTATTTTTCCCAAAATCTATGTTGAAAACTTTATAAAAATCACTTAATAAATTTGAAACAATTTTTATGTCGCAGACCTGTGTTATACGACCATTCTGGCTCATGAGGTCATTCGCATCACACAACGTTTGTTCCACAATGGTGATGCTATGTTTCAAGAAGACAGAAGCCCTGTTCACACAGCTCATAGGGTCCAGGAATGATTTTGTGAGGGCGATGATGAACTGTCGCATCTCCTCTGGCCACCATAGTCACCAGGTCTCAACATTATTGAGCCTGTGTAGTCTACTTTGGAGAGAAGTGTGTGTGATCGCTATTCACCTCCTTCATCGTAGCCCGAACTATTTTGCAGAAATAACGGTAAAAGATCCCCTGGAAAACCATACAGGATCCGTATTTACCCATTCTGAGATAACTGGAAGCTGTTTTGAATGCCAACTGGCTCAGTCATGGAA
The DNA here is from genome assembly GCF_023897955.1 of Schistocerca gregaria. Taxonomy (NCBI): domain Eukaryota; kingdom Metazoa; phylum Arthropoda; class Insecta; order Orthoptera; family Acrididae; genus Schistocerca; species Schistocerca gregaria. The sequence goes on along the minus strand of NC_064922.1, from coordinate 307,835,806 downwards.
ATGTGTTGTGATTTTTGTGTTTCCACTGAGCCGTGCGCGGCTCGTGTTCATTCCGTTTATTGTTTGTCATCTTCTCTTACCGTACTGCCGCCTCGTTTTCTTATTTCTTTTAGTGGCGTCACTTCCTGCCTTACCTGCCCTTGAGTGACAGCAGCAGCGTCTATCGATAAGTGCACTGTCCTACTATCTCTGGATATTATTTCCCGGTCGTCGTCTGTCGAGGGTTCAGTCGGGACGCAGCAGCAGTGGAGTCGGCGACGGAGCGCCAGTGAGGTGCGGATAGCCAGTGCTCGCCAACCGCTGGCGACAGTCACACACGAACTGTCCGACGGAAGAAGATTGGAGCGGGACGACAGTTGGTCGGTCGTTCGGTTGGTCGTCTCACCTGGCGACGTGTATTGGGGCTTTTGATCGTTTCTGGGCCTCGTCAGTTGGTCATCTTGCCGGACATGGGTCGGTTCCTTCCTTCTGCAGAGATGTCGGGTGGCCAATGGGCGACCGTTAACTCTGCATGGATGGTTCCGAACCGGGGTGCCCGGGTTGCCGTGTTTCCGAGTTCCGAACGGACATGGAGTTGAGTTGGGTTGGAGCTGCAGTCAGCTTCGGACAGCCAAGACTCTCCCGAGCGAATTGATTCGTCCTTGTTGTTCCGCAGTGATTGCTTTTGCGATTGTTCGAGTTCTTGTGCAAGTGTGTTCACGTCGAACTGAGCAGATGAATGCTGGAATAGGCAGTTGGTCAGTTTCGACGGACGGAATTGATTAGGTTGCTGGTTGGTTCTTGAGCCATCCCAAGGTCGTTTTGCAAAGCGATTGTTTAGTGTTGCGCTTGGCGGCAGTGTCACCTAAACTGTGGTTAGTTTCCTCCGCGGGCCGACCCTCGGAACACTTCTGAGCACCACCGTTTGTTGTTTGTGATTGTTATTTTACCTGGTCGCAGGTACTGTGCCTGGCCTTAAGCCGTGTATTAATATTGTCTGTTTTATGTTTAGTATATGGCCACAGCCGAACTTTATGACAACTGTTTTAAGGTTAAGCCTTCAGCCGTCTTTGATTCAAAATTCTTGTTGCTCTATATTTAGGTCTTCAGCCGCGTTTGTTTCAGAATCTGAGGCTTTGATATGTAAATCCTTGTCTGTATGGTTTCTCTTTAATTATCTTGAATTCTTGAAACGACCTTAAGCCGTGTTCTGTAAATATTTATCTTAAGGTGGTCTTTAATTATTCTTGAGTAATTGTTTGAGCCATCAGCCGACAAGATACTCAAGTTTTCTTAAGATGTTTTTCCGTTGTACTGTGTAAAAGCTTATCTCTAAAGCTTCTCTTTTATTATATAAAAAGCATTATTGGGCTTTCAGCCTATAGCCGAAATTTGTAAATGCTTGGCTTTTGAAGAATTTCCTTAGCTGATCGGTAGTATTATTTAGGCCTTTAGCCGAGAAGATATTGCAGTCCTTCGGCCTTTGCTGTAAATCCTGGTGTTTTAGAAGAAATCATTTACACTTATTCTGGAGGAGTTACTTGGGCCCTCAGCTGTGAATTTTTCTTTGTTGTTTTAAAGAGAAAACTGTGCATTGGTCTGAGGAATAAAGTCGTGTGTGTTCTTGTATAACTAATTTACCTTGGCCCCTTTCCACGCCCTGATTCGCTCTGTCCTGCGAAACCAGATTTCATCCACTCTTTCATCCACCCTCTGCAGATTGCAATAGTTATTCAGAGATGAGGAAGCTAGCACATAGTACTCTAGCATGGAGTGCTTCATCAAACCAGTCTTCGGCCTGAAGACCAGAACAACCTATCACACCAACGATCTTCGTGTACTTTACTGCACTGTGGGCGCTTTCGAATCCGTTAATTTCGGCTCGCCGTTTGGTTACAAGCCCAGTCGACTCCCCAAGCTGTATAATGGATGTCGCAGTGTGACAGGAGCTGGCCCAGTGCAGTGCTGTTAACGTCAGTCAACGCCGGCAGCCGCAGCGGCATTAAGCGGTCTGAGCGACTCCTGAATGGACGCTGGCCGACAAGCCGCCAGCCACCGTCCCCGCACTGTTCGGGTCACGCACTGATCCCATCTGAAGGCTGCAGCAGGCAGCCTGCGCAAGTAGCGACCGCCGGCGAACGTTTAACATTCGCGAATTACGGTCACGAAAGTGGCTCAATCTACGAGCCCGTTTGTCTGCAAGAGGTATGCAGCGTAATCTCCGGAGGACATCAAAGGAACGCCGCCGCTCAGACTGTGTGTGTGTGTGTGCGAGCGCGCTCTACCTGCTATTGACGGTGCCCTTACACTGTCACTTAGCCTGAGCCTCTTCATGCAGCATTCAGCAGACGGCACGCACGACGAAGCGTGCCAGCACTAACTCAGGCTGTCAGCGGCTTCTCTTGTCGTCCTCTGCACGTGCCTTGTCTTCGAGAGTCCACGTCGCTACTTTATAGACCCAACAGCAAACTAGAAAAGAAATATTCCTGGTTTAAGTATTCTAAACAGGTTTATGGCCATTTGCTCGAACAAAGTTTACATAATATGGTTGAGATCTCTTTCGCGACGGAGTCCTTGGATAAAAAGCTATCGGTTTTCTTGCCACAACAAATTCATATAAAAAACTAGGCCTTTGATGATCCCCTATATCATTGTCGATAAGTGCTAAGTTTGGCTGTAGTGAATCTGCGTTTTTTAATTTTTTCCAGAGGTTTGGCTGGACCACTAGAAGCATCAGCTCTATCGGGCCTTTGCTGCACACTGACATTTTATTTTAGAATTTTTATTTTCTTGTTACAATGCAGTTCCTTTGCATTCTCGATTCAAAAGAAAACGCGCAAATCACGCAAGCAAAAGTTAACAGAAATTACTGCGTCAGCAAGAAGATCGATGCCCTTAGCTTACAACAACTACCACCGTCATTCCTTAGCTAATGATCTTGCCGAACTCGAGAAAGTTGTGGTCCTATGTAAAATCGCTAAATGGGTCTAAGGATTCTATCCAGTCATTCGTTGACCACTCTGCTGTGGCAGCAGAAAATAGCAAAAGTAAAGCTGAACTTTTAAATTTCGCATTTAAGAATCGCCAGCGCAGGATAATCTTACAAATATACCGCCGTTTGACCATCGCACAGACTCCCGTGTGGAGGACTCAGTAATAAGCATCCGGCCGGTCCCGGCAGAGGCTCGAGTCCTCCCTCGGGCATGGGTGTGATTGTTTGTCCTTAGGATAACTTAGGTTAAGTAGTGTGTGAGCTTAGGGACTGATGACCTTAGCAGCTAAGTCCCATAAAGATTTTTAAAAAAATTGCGTCTCTGGCGTAGGAAAATAACTGAAAGAGTTGGAAGCAAATAAGTCCGTAGGTCCTAATGGAATCCCAGTTACGTTTTGCACAGCATTGGCCCCTTACGTAGCTTGCATTTATGGGGAATCTCCCGCCCAGCGCAAAATCCCAAGCGACTAGAAAAAAGCGCAGGTGACTCCTGCATACAATAAGGATAAAAGAACTGATCCTTAAAATTATACACCAATACCCTTAACATTAGTTCGTGCAGAGTCATTGAATATATTCTCAGGGCGAACACAATAAACTTCCTTGACAGGGAAAAATTCTCTCCACGAATGAGAAGTGTTTTACAAAGCATCTCTCCTGCGAAAGTCAGTTTGCCCTTTTCTCGTATTGTATCCTGCAAACTACGGATAAAGGGCAACAGGTGGATTCCATATCTCTAGGCTTCCATAAAACATTCGATACAGTCCCATAATGCCGGCTCATGCCGGATTAGGTACCCAGATATGTGGGTGTTTTGAAGACTAAGTAACATAACCCAATATGTTGTCCTCGACAGCGAGTGTTCACCAGAGACAAGGGTGTCGTCTTGAGTGCCCCATGGAAGTTTGATAGGACAGCTGTTATTTTCAGTATACATACGGTACTAAGGAGTAGTCAGGGGCGATTTTCTCATGGTTCCGTGATTTAAACGGAGGTGTCGTCGTTGAATGACTATAGGAGGATACAAAATCACTTAGACAAAATTTGTAGCTGGAGTGATGAAAGCAAGCTAGCTCTAAATGCAGAAAAATGTAAGTTAACTCAGATGAGAATGAAAAACAAACCCATAATTTTCGGATACAGCATTAGTAGTGCGTTGTTTGACACAGTGCATGGAGGTCTAATTAAATAAAATTCAAATAATTTTAATTTTAGTCGCTGTTTGTCCGATTACGAAGTCTCGTAACCGGTTGGCCCTGACTGCGTGGAATAACGTTAACACAATTAAATAATTAAGTCCTCAGCAACTACAAAAGCTACGAAACAACAAAGCACAAATGTAACTGTTCTGTGTGTGGAAGTGTGATTCAACGTACACATCTGGCACGGTTCTTCCTCAATAAGACAAGATATTTTAAACACCATTTACAATGAAGTAATTTAAAAAAACAGAAATACTATAACTGCATATAGATACCAGAATTACAGTCTAATACAAGAGCACGAGCCAGATGCTTTGGTGACTGAACCTGTGGCCAAGAGGCATTGTTATTTAGGACATTTGAAATAAAAAAAATTCTTTACCTTCATATATATTGACGAATAATACACTCTGATCACTACAACATCCCCAGTCGAACAAAATACGGTGTCTTGCCCAACAGAACAACTGCACACGACATGCACACAACTGGTACTCTATCGACATCGTCTCAAAAAGCACTGATTACGCCTACCTCAAAACTACAACTGCCCACAGCAACTTCTCAACTACAACTGCCAGTGGAGGCGGCTGAATAATACTCTTTGACGCAATCTCTGGCGCTGTGACTCAGTGTAGCCACCTTTCATATACCCCTCCTCAACCGGCTAGAATTTGATGGTATTGTTGCCAGCATTGGTGGTGAAAATACACCAAATTCGTCCAAAAACTACAGGTAAAAATAAAAGATAATATTAAATAAGTAAATACCACATAACTAAATAAATTTTGACTTTGCACTGATCCTTCAATAACCTAATATATAAAATACAGCAAGGAATACAAATGCTTGCATACATGTGATTTTACATAATAGTTTACACAAGTATCATGTGATTAAAGAATTCAATCAATAGCGTCAGCAATGACGAATAGGTGCAGGTAAGAGTCTCATAACATTTCATAAACAGTAAACATACAAAAAATCAGTTTATACAAACATTCACATAAAATCCTTTCAATAGTTCAATAAACAAGTGGGACTTCTCAGAGTACTTGACAGTTCTAACAGTAGCACCCAGCAATGGTCAACAGGTGCAAATAGCAGTCTCATAACATTTCATCAGCAGTATTTAAACAGCTCCAACAGTGGCACACAGAAATGGAGAGCAGGCGCAGACAACATCAAGTGACATTATCTGAGTAGCAGCTGTTCCGTCAGTGGCACCCAGCAATCTTGAGCAGCTGCAGACACCAACAAGTGACACCATTTCAGCAGAAGCAGTTCCATCAGTGGCACCCAGTAATGGTGAACAGGTGCAGACACCAACAAGTGACATTATCTCAGTAGAAGCAGTTCTATCAGTGGAACCCAGAAATGTTGAGCAGGTGCAGACACCAACAAGTAACGTTATCTCAGTAGAAGCAGTTCCATCAGTGGCACCCAGTAATGTTGAGCAGGTTCAGACACCAACAAGTGACATCATTTCAGTAGAAGCAGTTCCATCAGTGGCACCCAGTAATGGTGAACAGGTGCAGACACCAACAAGTGACATTATGTCAGTAGAAGCAGTTCCATCAGTGGCACCCAGCAATGTTGAACTGGTGCAGACACCAACAAGTGACATTATTTCAGTAGAAGCAATTCTATCAGTGGTACCCAGTAATGGTGAACAGGTGCAGACACCAACAAGTGACATTATCTCAGTAGAAGAAGTACCATCAGTGGCACCCAGTAATGGTGAACAGGTGCAGACACCAACAAGTGACATTATCTCAGTAGAAGCAGTTCTATCAGTGGAACCCAGAAATGTTGAGCAGGTGCAGACACCAACAAGTAACGTTATCTCAGTAGAAGCAGTTCCATCAGTGGCACCCAGTAATGTTGAGCAGGTTCAGACACCAACAAGTGACATCATTTCAGTAGAAGCAGTTCCATCAGTGGCACCCAGTAATGGTGAACAGGTGCAGACACCAACAAGTGACATTATGTCAGTAGAAGCAGTTCCATCAGTGGCACCCAGCAATGTTGAACTGGTGCAGACACCAACAAGTGACATTATTTCAGTAGAAGCAATTCTATCAGTGGTACCCAGTAATGGTGAACAGGTGCAGACACCAACAAGTGACATTATCTCAGTAGAAGAAGTACCATCAGTGGCACCCAGCAGTGTTGAACAGGTGCAGACAGCAAGAAGTAACATCATTTCAGTAGAAGCAGTTCCATTAGTGGCACCCATCGTGTAGAACAACTGCAGGTAACAGTCCATAATATTCACTATCACTGATCAGACAGTTCATCAGAGTTTATCAGCAGAAATTAAACATTTCCAAGTGGCACCCACCAATGTTAATGCATGTAAGCACGAACAACAGTTTGAATGCACACACAATTGCTATTACAAAATTATCATCAATGCTCTTACACTAAACATACAAATTATAATAAACACACAAATGATATCAGATAATTGTCATATTAACTATTACAAATACAGAAGTATCAGTAAACCTATAATATTTATGGGTATGAGTGCAAGCCACAACAAACAAGTAAAATAATATTTAGGAGATAGGTCGGTACCAATTATTTGGGCTTAGGAAAGGAAAACACACAAAACACACTAACTCATCTCTCATCCACATGTTAAGTACTACTGTGTAATTGAATAGTGTTAGCTGTGTAAATGCAATTCTGCCAAAATTTGATGTTCAACGTGTGTATCAAGTAGTATGGCAACAGTGTATAACAGTCAATAATAGTTAGTCAACGTCATAGTCATCATGTCAAGACCAATGTTTGCCAAGTCAACATTTTCTTCTGAACAACTGTCAGTGTGCCATGATATGCAAATACTTACTTACTCCCAAAAAAAAAATAGTGTATACTGCTTATTGATTTAACAATGTGTGTGTGTAAACAATCTTCTAGTGTCCTAGTCTGCCATCTCCATCCTCCTTGTTCCATATAAATTTAAAAAAAAATGCTCCTCACTTACTTTACCTCTTACGTCGATACATATAAACCTTATTGCCAATATCATTTCACTTCCATAACAACTCTTTCCTCTAGTCAGTCTCCTCGAACAAGTACAGATAAAATCCTAGTGCAAACATCAATTCATCATCCCATACAATCCGAAGATACAATGTCCACACACAACCTCTGTGTAATCCACTTGACCCAAATATTCTACTCATTATGAACTATAAAGTACATTTTGGTTACCTTGTCCATCATTAAGTAAAAGAAATGCATACATGACCTCTAACAGCCTTTAGTTTGACTAACTTTCAGTAAGTAAGTACGAGTACGGAGTGTGAATGATCGTAATAATTCACAGTGTGTACACCACTTCAAGAATCATGGCACAACAGAAGCAAACATGTGGAGTATTTCTTGTGTCAAGTGTCATTTGCTATTTCAATTGCTCACAAAGAATGCAGTGTAATAACTGTCAATGGTCTAAACCTAGTGTTGGTATGTCATGTCGTTAGCTTCCTTCCTATTAGCGTAAAGTAATACAGCTTCCCTAAAACCACCAGCTCCTGTGACTTCAATGAAGTTTCCTGTGCCAATGTCGTTCGTAGAATTATAGCAGTTCGTTTTCTTATCTTAAAATATAAGGCACTAAGCGTAAGCAAAACATGCAATAGCGAGTAAATGTACTAGTAGAGAACAGAATGTTAACAAGTGGATGCAGCACAATCCCTATAATGAGGCTCTGCCAAGCGAACAATTTATAATTAATACCATAGTGTGGCCTAAACTCCGTGTTCGTACACCATACATCAGCATTTCTATATACCAAATTAAAGAATAGTTATAACAACAAAGCAGAAATGTGTAAATATGCAATCCATACGCAATGCAGCAAATATATATCTCACATAGTAAACAGGTCATTAGCATCATATCAGCATAAGCAAATAAATGATCTTAATTTGTAAACATGAAGGCGCAAGCAGATAAATCACAAAGTATAACCTACATACATAACAATATCAGCACAATTAATCAGGTGACAATTATAATTTAAATAAATAAGCACAGCAGGGACATAATAAAAAAATGTGACATCAGTCAAAAAGCAGTGCAGCCAAGCGGTACATAATATACATAATTAACAACCCTGTTCATCAATCAATCATTGTCAAAATCAGTTAACACAAGGTATAAATCACGTAATCGCGAGCAGCAAATTACGTCTAAAGTACGTACCTAAGTGGAAATATGTTACCTGAAAAATAAACTCAATTAATACACTCCTGGAAATTGAAATAATAACACCGTGAATTCATTGTCCCAGGAAGGGGAAACTTTATTGACACATTCCTGGGGTCAGATACATCACATGATCACACTGACAGAACCACAGGCACATAGACACAGGCAACAGAGCATGCACAATGTCGGCACTAGTACAGTGTATATCCACCTTTCGCAGCAACGCAGCCTGCTGTTCTCCCATGGAGACGATCGTAGAGATGCTGGATGTAGTCCTGTGGAACGGCTTGCCATGCCATTTCCACCTGGCGCCTCAGTTCGACCAGCGTTCGTGCTGGACGTGCAGACCGCGTGAGACGACGCTTCATCCAGTCCCAAACATGCTCAATGGGGGACAGATCCGGAGATCTTGCTGGCCAGGGTAGTTGACTTACACCTTCTAGAGCACGTTGGGTGGCACGGGATACATGCGGACGTGCATTGTCCTGTTGGAACAGCAAGTTCCCTTGCCGGTCTAGGAATGGTAGAACGATGGGTTCGATGACGGTTTGGATGTACCGTGCACTATTCAGTGTCCACTCGACGATCACCAGAGGTGTACGGCCAGTGTAGGAGATCGCTCCCCACACCATGATGCCGGGTGTTGGCCCTGTGTGCCTCGGTCGTATGCAGTCCTGATTGTGGCGCTCACCTGCACGGCGCCAAACACGCATACGACCATCATTGGCACCAAGGCAGAAGCGACTCTCATCGCTGAAGACGACACGTCTCCATTCGTCCCTCCATTCACGCCTGTCGCGACACCACTGGAGGAGGGCTGCACGATGTTGGGGCGTGAGCGGAAGACGGCCTAAAGGTGTGCGGGACCGTAGCCCAGCTTCATGGAGACGGTTGCGAATGGTCCTCGCCGATACCCCAGGAGCAACAGTGTCCCTAATTTGCTAGGAAGTGGCGGTGCGGTCCCCTACGGCACTGCGTAGGATCCTACGGTATTGGCGTGCATCCTTGCGTCGCTGCGGCCCGGTCCCAGGTCGACGGGCACGTGCACCTTCCGCCGACCACTGGCGACAACATCGATGTACTGTGGAGACCTCACGCCCCACGTGTTGAGCAATTCGGCGGTACGTCCACCCGGCCTCCCGCATGCCCACTATACGCCCTCGCTCAAAGTCCCTCAACTGCACATACGGTTCACGTCCACGCTGTCGCGGCATGCTACCAGTGTTAAAGACTGCGATGGAGCTCCGTATGCCACGGCAAACTGGCTGACACTGACGGCGGCGGTGCACAAATGCTGCGCAGCTAGCGCCATTCGACGGCCAACACCGCGGTTCCTGGTGTGTCCGCTGTGCCGTGCGTGTGATCATTGGTTGTACAGCCCTCTCGCAGTGTCCGGAGCAAGTATGGTGGGTCTGACACACCGGTGTCAATGTGTTCTTTTTTCCATTTCCAGGAGTGTAGTTACCTTTTTAGTTTATTAGTTTCTTCTTCGAAACTGCATTTTTCCCTAAATTTTCTCGGTAGCAAGTCCTCTTAACGTCGGACTCACACAGAATTTACCTGAGGTTCTTAAATATTTTATACAACCGTATCCTGAAAAATACTGAACATTAATAACATAATTCATCAAGTCACTATAGCTTTATACTGAATTTATTATGAGAAATTAGACTGTGTATTTGTTTACGGCTGTCAGTGCATTCGCAGAGCGCTCGATCATCTGTAGGTACGCGTGACGTAGGAAGTAATTGTTTGCGGTCAACGACTGCCTTGTGCGGCGCGAAGACTTGACTGTTGCTTTGAGCATGTGCCGCCACCAGAACACGGCGCGGTATCCTTGTATTCTCTGCGTGTTTACGTATCACTGTTAGTTTCTCAAAAGTATGTCATTCCACAAAAATTTTAACGTTCGATATATGATGTATTCCCTTGGAGCGCCGAGATTTAAGAGTTTCTACTTCGACAGTGTTATCATGAATAATTTTGCAAATTCTATATGGACCGTTATAAGCAGAAAAAATATGCGACACAAGTCCTTTCCTTTGTGAGACAAACGATGAGACTTAATTAACACCTTTTAACCAACTGACAAGGTTTTTAAACGATTCGGACGTTTAGCTGATTTCTCTCTTCTAGCAGCCGCAGATGCAATACTTTGTAGAGCCAGATTGACAACTTCAGAATGCCGCAGTTTCCGTGAAGGCGGAAAAGGAACGATTTCAGATATGCGATTTGTCGGTGCTTTATTTTTTAATGTCAATACTGGCGGTAAAGAAGTTGAATCATTGTTTTTGTTGTTGTTGTGGTCTTCAGTCCTGAGACTGGTTTGCTGCAGCTCTCCTTGCTACTCTATCCTGTGCAAGCTTCTTCATCTCCCAGTACTTACTGCAACCTACATCCTTCTGAATTTGCTTAGTGTATTCATCTCTTGGTCTCCCTCTACGATTTTTACCCTCCACGCTGCCCTCCAATGCTAAATTTGTGATCCCTTGATGCCTCAAAGCATGTCCTACGAACTTTTTCAAGTTGTGCCACAAACTCCTCTTCTCCCCAATTCTATTCAGTACCTCCTCATTAGTTATGTGATATACCCATCTAATTTTCAGCATTCTTCTGTAGCACCACATTTCGAAAGCTTCTATTCTCTTCTTGTCCAAACTATTTATCACCCATGTTTCACTTGCATACATGGCTACACTCCATACAAATACTTTCAGAAACGACTTCCTGACACTTAAATCTATACTCGATGTTAATAAATTTCTCTTCTTCAGAAACGCTTTTCTTGCCATTGCCAGTGTACATTTTATATCCTCTCTACTTCGACCATCATTAGTTATTTTACTCCCTAAATAGCAAAACTCCTTTACTACTTTAAGTGTCTCATTTCCTAATCTAATTCCCTCAGCATCACCCGATTTAATTTGACTACATGGTTCGAAAAATATAAAGGTACTGATCCCTACGTTCTGCGATTCTGAAGGCAATAAAGTCGACACAATTTATTGATTTCCTTCGTCCATCTCTCTGAATTGTTACATTGAGGGTGGAAAAGTGAAGTGAAAATTGGTTTAATCTTACGACGCCGAAGAGTACGAAGCCAAATTTTAGAGCGAAACTGTGATCCATTACTGATATAATCTTATCAACATGTCCCACTACTTTAAGAAAATGTTTAATGAAAGCATTAGATACTGAACGAGCTGTTGCTTTGCGTAAAGGTGTAAAACACAAATATTTTGATGTCAATTCCACTGCTACCAAAATGTACGCAAAACTATTAGTAGAACGAACCACTGGACCGAACAAATCGACTGCAGCCATCTCCTTTAATTTCGATGGAATGATAGGAAACAACGGTGCTCTGTGAGAAATAGTTGGCGGCTTAGCCTTTTGACATAATTTGCATTTGGCAAGAACAGATCGAATACGTTTTTCCATATTACTGAAGTAGCAATTTTCTCGTAATTTATGAAACAATTTTCTGGGACCAAAGTGTGCATAACTGAAAGTGTATACCAAATAAATTTATTAACCCACTCATCAGGAATGCAAACTAACCAAACAGAGTTTTCGACCGATTTTCGTTTAAAAAGAATATCATTGCGAACTAAATAATACTGTCTAATCGCTACGCTTTCCTTCCACCTCCACTTCTCCTTAATGTCCTTCCAGATTGGATCCTTGTTTTTCTCCTTAGCGATGTCCTGGAGCGAAGACAAAATTTTCAAACGCAACACCTTGAATATACAGCAAACAATAATTGTTTTCTTTGCAGTCCTCCTCAGCACTTTGTTTCAAACCCATAGGTGCACGTGATAAAGCATCAGCAATAATATTTGAAGAACCCTGTATGTAAACAATACTAAAATCAAATTCCTGTAGATTCAGCGCCCATCGTGACAATCTTCCATGAGTTAATTTTGTTGACATAAGAAATTAAAGACCTCGATGATCGGTGTAAACCTTAGTATTTCTGCCATACGAAAATATGCGAAATTTTGTGAAAGCCCATACAACAGCCAAGGCTTCAAGTTCAGTAATCGAATAATTCTTTTCTGATTTAGAGAGAACACGACTTCCAAATGCAATAGTTTTCTGTACTACAACGCCGTTTTCTACTATCTCTTGAAATAAGTGTGCACCTACGCCTTTGTATGGTGAGTCCGTCGCCAAACAAAAATCTTTAGTTAAAACGGGATGTGAAAGAAGTGGAGCAGCAACTAAAGCATCACGAAGATGTTCAAATTCTGATTGAGCTTCCTCATCTCAACACCAATTAGAATGCTTTCCAGATAGTTCACATAAACGAGGTGTGGCCAAATTGTCCAATCTAACAAAGCGTCTAAGAAAATTACAGACACCAAGGAAACTACGAACATCACGTTTTGTAGTAGGAACAGCATAATTACGAATAGCGTCTAGTTTCTCTGGATCAGGAAGAATACCTTCTGTACAAATAATACGACCAAGAAATTTCACCTCAGAACGACCAAATTAAGATTTTTCTAAGTTCACTGTAATGCCAATTCTTGTAAAAATACGTAATGACGAATCCAAAATTTTGTTGTGCTCACTCCAAGAACGTTTAGCAATAAGAATATCGTAAAGATGTGAAGTAATATTGTCACGAAGATAAACAGGTAAAATTTCGTTTAAACTACGAATGAATGCTGCTGAAGATACAGTAAGTCCAAACGGTAATTTCCGAAATCACTTTTGGGTAAAATAGTCACATCTGGTTATTCTTTACCGACTCTCTAGATAGACTGATAGTTGAAGAGTTGTTTTGATAGATACAAAGAATAGTAAAAGAATAGGCAGCGGTGCAGAAAACTAAAAGGGAAAGAGCACCACTACAGCTCGGAGCCCTGTGCACGCTACGGCACATATTCACTTAGTGTAGCGAATCCCTTGAGGACGCAAATAGCCGCACATAAAATCCATTTTGTGACTTAGTGGCCAATTTGGTGGAAGTGCGTACATAAATTGATCTAACCATGAACATGGATGTATGTCGTTCTTAGATCTTAAATTCCCGAACAGTTAAGAAGTGTTTATAGTCAGAGTTTTCGCCTCGTGGCGACAAAGACCTACCGCGTCTGTCCCCGTCCCAATGTCGATTATTGTCAAGTTCGCGCGCCTGGTGCTCTCTTGTTGCATCTCGTAAATGAAATAAATTATTTTCTTCAAACTCCTCTGCTATCTGTGATTATAAATTTCTTCTGCTGTCTTTTCCTACGATTCTGCATTCAATTTGTTTGACTTGCTTTCGTAATGCCTCAAATTCCCTACTAACGCCTTCATTAAATTTTCCCTGATTTTCGACATGTTTATTTATGTTCTGGTACTCTTTGGTTTCTACAAATGGCAATGGAGCTGTATCGTCTGAATCTCTGTCCCCATTTAAACTAAGACTTGTCAATTTATCTGAAATCTCCTCAACTCTTTCCGATAAGTCACCTATTTGTTCTTTCTGTTTATTTACGTCTTCCAGGAGTGTCGCGACTCGGGTTTCAGTATTGACACATTTAGTAGTTAACTGTTCATACTGTTGTGCTAGGTTATTTATTCTGTCATTTGGTACGGATTCCTCGATTCTTTCAAGTATTTCTTCCTTATCGTGTGCATGTTGTAAATTTAACTCTGAAAATTTTTGTACTATCACGCGATCTCTTTCTTCCTGTTCCTTTTGTCTTATTTCTATTGAAATTAATCTATTATTGTGAGCATTCAAAATCGGTTGTACTTCTTCTCCAATTTCTTTCTTTAATTCATCTTTCATGTTTTTAAAACATGTCCCTATTCGTGAGTCTAACCGTGTTTCCATTGTTTCCACCTCGGTTTTAATTGTTCCTATTTGTGAGTTTAAGCGTGTTTCCATTGTTCCCATATCAGTTTCTAACCGTGTTGCCAATGTTCCCATCTCTGTTTTTAATTCAGATCCTAACTGTGATCCCAATGAGTCTAACCGTGTTTCCATTGTTCCCATCTCAGTTTTAATTGTTTCTATTTGTGAGTCCAACCGTGATCCCAAATTTAATATTGCACTCATCAACTGCTCCATATTAACTTGTTCGAAATTCTTTTCGCCCCTAACATTTCCCTTAAAACTAACTTCCTTCGTCATAGCAGTAAAGCTATCTGTGTTCCATACTATTCCAGAATCTTCTGTCATTAATCAAGTTTTCTGAAAATTTTTTGATTGCGAAAAATTTTGAACTGGTTCCGGACTATTTTCCCGACTTATTAAATTGTTTTCTACTTCATTATTCGTCATACTGTTCTCCTGTATTGGCGAGTTCGCCATGTTAACAATTTCGTCATTCTCACTATCCATCATTTTTGTCTTTTTCATGGATCGCATAATCATTTACAAAACACACAAAACTCGCCACTATACGAAAATTACACACAAAATAACACTTTATCACCAACAATACCATTCACACGAAATGCTTCCCGACAAACACGCCTAACGAACACTTAAAACCTTCATAATTGCACAAAATTGTCAAACCCGTGTACGACTCATCAAAAATTAAATTCCACAAAAATACCATCAGAAGAACGACAAGACAGCTACTAATGTTCAATCACAAAATCTATACATGCAGTATAAACTACAATTACTAAACTACAAATCACTACAAGAATCCTACTGTCTGCTATTTTTACTATTAGAAGCTTCCAAGGCACGATCCGAAGCCGAGGTCGCCACGTGCATGAGGGCTTAATTAAATAAAATGCAAATAATTTTAATTTTAGTCGTTGTTTATCCTATTACGAAATCTCGTAACCGGTTGGCCCTGACTAGTATTACTCCGCAATCTGACTGCATAGAATAACAACAAAGAATGGAAAGGAAATTTCCGTTAACACAATTAAATAATTAAGTCCCCATCAACTATAAAAGCTAAGAAACAACAAAGCACAAATGTAACTGTTCTGTGTGTGGAAGTGTGATTCAACGTACACATCTGGCACGGTTCTTCCTCGATAAGACAAGATATTTTAAACACAATTTAAACTGAAGTAATTAAAAAACAACAACAGAAATACTATAATTGCATATAGAAACCAGAATTACAGTCTAATACAAGAACACGAGCCAGATGCTTTGTTGACTGAACCTGTGACCAAGTGGCATTGTTATTTAGGACACTGGAAATAAAAATTTTTCTTTACTTTCATATATGTTGACGAAAAATACACTCTGATCACAACATCCCCAGTCGAACAACATATGGTGTCTTGCCCAACAGAACAACTGCACACGAGATGTACACAACTGGTACTCTATCGACATCGTCTCAACAAGCACTGATTACGCCTACCTCAGAACTACAACTGCCCACAGCAACTTCTCAACTACAACTCTTTGGCGCAATCTCTGGTGTTGTGACTCAAAGTGTAGCCACCTTTCAACAGTCACGTCCATTAAGTATCTAGGCGTAGCGGCCTGATTGGCTAACTTCAGTGCTAATTAACTCGGAAATGGCTCAACATATTGATTTTTTTCTTAACATTGTTTCTCAACAGAACCTATCCTGCAACACCCTTATAAGACTCTCAGACCGTTTCTGCCTGTACCGTATGTACTGTCGGGGTCCTATGACTCGTAACACACCCAGCATCTCAGCCTCCATAATAAACTATTTTGCTCAACGCCCAAATTTCTGTTGGTTACATTTCTTTCTATCCCTTGAAACCGTTTAAATCTGTCTTCCTCTGCACTTTTTTTTTCTCGGTCTATATTCCAATACACGAGGGTTGTCCAGAGAGTAAGTTCCGACCGATCACTAAATGGAAAACACAGTGAAAATCAGAAACATTTTATTTCCAAGAGTTAGCTACACTCTTCTGATAGTTTCGTGTAGTTGTATGAGCTTTCTGTACGCTGTACTCAAGTGGGGAGGAAGGAAGGGGGAAGGACTTCTGAAGCCTTAAACCACCATCTAAACTTGTCTCTACTGTTTATTAATTCAGTCTCGTAAGTTTTTGCATTGACGGTGTACAGATCAGTGGAAAGACACTTGTGGGAGCTACGGTAACTTCTGTCTCTGTCGGTTGTCGGCAGAAACTCAACCGGGCACATCACTTTCAAATGACATCCGACAATCAAATACAATACGTATAAGCTCCAATAAGCGGAACGTGCGACTGAAAGCCGATAGATGAAAAGTGACAACAATCCTTGTCCATCGGAAGACAGAAGTCTCTTCACAATAGGAATGTTGACAATACCAGTCATTCAGTAATACATGTTAGCAAGCTCGATGTATTACAGTCACAGACTAGCTTCCATTCATTCCACCTCCGTTATCAATGAAATGGTGACCAGTACGAGTACTTATGTAATGGCCAAGTGGCTAGTAGTCTGAAAACAGTCGTCAATTAATGGACCATGGACCACGACTTACGTTTTCGCTGTTTTTTCTCTAAGCCACCGCGTACTCTTTGTCTTCTTATAAGCAGTCTTGCAGAATATTCATATAGTGCTGACGATACCTGATTACATCTTGTATATACATGTTCTACAAGAGAAGAAGACATGCAGCCGCCATCTCCTCCGTACTTCATTGTCCCAAATACACTGTTCTAGTACTCCTTTTCGTACGGTAGACGCCGAAAGTCTGCCATCATTGTGACCTAATGTTTACTGTCATATGCTAATAGAACGCTGTCCTAAAAAAAGTTTTAGTCTTACACAAACATGCTCCTTGGCAGGTAGTGATATTTTGGCCTTACTAAAATAGCTGAAGGAGTGCTCCTTACTGCATAATGTATCGCTGAATACTGCAGCTACGTGTACCCTTACAATTGCTCTCCCTGCAGCACATGAAAATGACTATAGTGACTAGCCCCCAAAAATTATGTGGATATTTCACATATCCACGCTTACGAGATGAGGTAATGGTTGTTATTCACTAAACAGGAATAATGTTGCAATATCAACAACACTGTAAAATACCCATCCTCTTACACACATTTCAAGAATCAAAGCTATCGTTTTCAAGTTACTGACACTTACAGAAATTGGGAAAAAATATGGAAACACCGCTAGAAGTGCATGCTTTATGGTGTCACCGCCAGACACCACACTTGCTAGGTGGTAGCCTTTAAATCGGCCGCGGTCCGGTAGTATACGTCCGACCCGCGTGTCGCCACTATCAGTGATTGCAGACTGAGCGCCGCCACACGGCAGGTCTAGAGAGACTTCCTAGCACTCGCCCCAGCTGTACAGCCGACTTTGATAGCGATGGTTCACGGACTTCTACGCTCTCATTTGCCGAGACAATAGTTAGCATAGCCTTCAGCTACGTCATTTGCAACGACCTAGCAAGGCGCCATTATCAGTTATTATTGATATTGAATCATGTACCGTCATGACCGACGTTCGTCATTAATGGATTAAAGTTAAGTATTCCACCAGCTACGTCCGTTTTTCTAAATTCTAATTTCCTTGTCCTGTTCCAGACCTCACGCCAGCCTGCGTGAGCTAAATCGCGTGCCTTTCGGCCTCCTCTGGTAACACGGTGTTGGCTCTCCTACCAATGACAAAATTGGCGACGAGGCACAACCGCGTTCTTATCGATATTGCCCTGATTTACTTGTGTAATGGCTTCGCCACAATCTCCAGATGTACTGTCCGAATTTTATCGCTTACAGAATCAGAAGACGCAGGCGTTAATGGATGCCCTTGGACAGCTCGTCCAGATTCAACGTGCGATGCAAAACGATGCGGCAGCTGCCGCTTCATCGCTAACGCGACCACAACACGCTGTTGCACTAACGTTTCGACCTTTTGATGCTGCACTGGAAAGCTGGACGGAGTGGTCACGCCAATTTGGATTCCATCTCGTCGCCTACAGAATTCAAGGTAACGAGCGGCAGCCTTTTTTGTTATCTTCAGTCGGGGTGAACACGTACCGTGTGATAGTCAAATTATTTTCCCGCTGCGACGTAGTAATTCTGTCCTACGAAGAAATTTTGTCTGCATTAGATGCATATTTCAAAGAATCAGTCAATGTAGTTGCGAAAAGGTATACCTTCTTTCGTACAAAACGTACGGCAGGTCAGACTAATCGGGAGTGGGTTGCAACCTTGCAAGGCCTTACTAGGAATTGCGCTTTTGAGTGTCAATGTGGACTCCCTTATTCAGATACTATAGTACGTGATGAAATTGCACAGAACGTTTCTGATGTTCGTATAAGGTAACAGATTTAGAAAGTAGTAAATCCCTCCCTTCAACAAGTGATGGACATATTGGATCGGCAGGACACACTTGATTTTGCTCAGGAATCATTTGAAAATTCGCCAGCACTGTGTCAGGTTAACCGGCCCGCCGGGCGTCCGTTTTTCTAAATTCTAATTTCCTTGTCCTGTTCCAGACCTCACGCCAGCCTGCGTGAGCTAAAACGCGTGCCTTTCGGCCTCCTCCAGTAACAGGGTGTTGGCTCTACTACCAACCACAACATGCTTGAACATAAATTCAGATACACAGGAAATACAGATAAAAACGCCTTCAGTCACAAGTTTTTTGTGTTTTATTAAATTAAAAGCTGTATTTTGGACCCTGTTGGTCCACCGACAGGTTAAAATCGTCTAGGACATAATTTACCTTTGCTCTTGAGATAAAATCATGTTCCTTTTACGAGAAATTTAGACGTTAGGTTTTGTTCAAATGGTTCAAATGGCTCTGAGCATTGTGGGACTTAACTTCTGAGGTCATCAGTCCCCTAGAACTTAGGACTACTTAAGCGTAACCAACCTAAGGACTTCACACACATCCATGCCCGAGGCAGGATTCGAACCTGCGACCGTAGCGGTCGCGTGGTTCCAGACTGTAGTGCCTAGAACCTCTCGGCCACTCCGGCCGGCTAGGTTTTGTATTATGTGAATAGAGTGCGGAAAATATGACAGAAACAGTTGAAGAAACAGTGGAAGAAACAGTGAAAAACTTACGGAGTGAACATTTTTAACCTTTTGAGGTCGTCACACGTAACCTGATGTACGACGACAGAATGAATTAACCAGTCCCTCACGCCCGTGTTGTTTCAATTGACATAAATTGACACTTTAATCATCATCGGGTCCCAGGGGCCTGTCTGTGATTCTTATTGTCTTCTCTGTTAGTAACTACAGATATAATTAACTGGATTTTAGAAAAGCTGAGTAGTCGCAAACGAAAAGGTAATAATTGTTTTTTGGTGCATTTATTCCAAATGACATGTTTCGGACTCTGCCCATCATCAAATTTCCTGGTGTTATACATTCTTTAAAACACCAATTTTTAACAAGAGAACGCAAAATCGGACTAAGTGTTAGAACCAATACATAGATATAAAATCTTAAGACATTTGCCCCACCCTGTGGTTTATTATTGCGGCTATCCAAATGCGAAAATGCTTACTGCCCGTTAGGACAATAAAATACAACAAAAATACATGTAGTGTGACTGCACGTAAGCAAAATGAAAGAAGCATCGCTGTAGATCATGGGAACGAGGTTGTTCTTTTCAATACATTAAAATATTTATTTGTCTTAAAAGGATAAAGTATCAATATCGCAGAAAATTTTTTATTGATTAACTGATCAGGTCAGTACATAGGCAAGGGACTCCATATTTCAAAGTTTAATTTTATTGTATTGAAAAGATAACATATCATAATTACAAAAGAACTTGTTTTGATCTGTCAGTGCACTTCCTGACTAAATGTCAAACGCAGTAACTGAAAAAAATTTCCTCCTTAACCACTGATGAACTTTACTAACGAGGTATTCACTAATCAATGAAGTTTGGTCTATATCCACCACCTTGCCGGTTAAAATTTTATTGTGCACTACAGTGATACCTCTTTCATAGTGCTTCTACATCTATATCTACATTTATACTCCGCAAGCCACCCAACGGTGAGTGGCGGAGGGCACTTTACGTGCCACTGTCATTACCTCCTTTTCTGTTCCAGTCGCGTATGGTTAGCGGGAAGAACGACTGAAAGCCTCCGTGCGCGCTCGAATCTCTTTAATTTTACATTCGTGATCTCATCGGGAGGTATAAGTAGGGGAAAGCAATATATTCGGTACCTCATCCAGAAACGCACCCTCTCGAAAGCTGGCGAGCAAGCTATACCGCGATCCAGAGCGCCTATTTTGCAGAGTCTGCCACTTGAGTTTGCTAAACATCTCCGTAACGCTATCACGGTTACCAAATACCCCTGTGACGAAACGCGCAGCTCTTCTTTTGATTTTCTCTACCTCCTCCGTCAACCCGATCTGGTACGGATCCCACACTGATGAGCAATACTCAAGTAGAGGTCGAACGAGTGTTTTGTAAGCCACCTCCTTTGTTGATGGACTACATTTTCTAAAGACTCTCCCAGTGGATCTCAACCTGGTATCCGCCTTACCAACAATTAATTTTATATGGTCATTCCACTTCAAATCTTACCGCACGCATACTCCCAGATATTTTACAGAAGTAACTGCTACCAGTGTTTGTTCCGCTATCATTTAATCATACAATAAAGGATCCTTCTTTCTATGTATTCCCAATACTTTACATTTGTCTATGTTAAGGGTCAGTTGCCACTCCCTGCACCAAGTGCCTATCCTGCTGCAGATCTTCTGCATTCGCTACAATTTTCTAATGCTGCAACTTCTCTGTATACCACAGCATCATCCGAGAAAAGCCGCATGGAACTTCCGACACTATCTACTAGGACATTTATATATATATTGTGAAACGCAATGGTCCCATAACACTCCCCTGTGGCACCCCAGAGGACTTAAACGTCTGTAGACGTCTCTCGATTGATAACAACGTGCTTACGTACAGGCACACTACATGTACTTTTGATGCTGTGTTTTACTACCGTTACGGGCACTAAACATTTCCGCAAACGGACAGCCGCAATAATAAACAGGAAGGGGCAAATGTCTTATGATTTTAAGTTTGACGAATAGTCAAGAAATGTAATTGCAAATCCAAACAAATCCTTTTGTAATCTTCGACAAATCATGCCTTTCCAAATCAAAATATTTTTTCTACAATTTCCTAATGCACTATCTTGCACTTCGTACTACCGTGTCGTGTGTTCTAATGTTTCTGTGCAGGCATAAAACATGTACTTTGAGTTGTTATTGGTAACTGCTTTCATTTTTAGTAAACATATCGGCATTTGCACACCACAGTTCCGTAAGGTGGTGCCCTCTTGCACCATCTGATTAACCTAGCAATTGCGAGCACACTGAAGTAGAAATTTTCCGTAGTCCTTCTCACGATCAGCATTCCCATTTTCCAATTTTAAATTATATGTTCACACATTTTGGTTCGTGAGTGTATGAGTAAGGAATAAGCTATCAAAGTTATTTTTGCTACGAAATGATATGTATAGGTTCTGACGCTTAGTCCGATTTTGCACTTTCTTATTAAAAATGGTGTTTGAAAAAATTATAACTAATTATTTGTTACAATGTTTATGCTATAAAATCTGATGATGAGCAGGGCCTGAGACATGTCATTTGGAATAAATGCACCAAAAAACAATTAGTACCTGTTCGTTTGCGACTACTCAGCTTTTCTAAAATCCAGTCAGTTATATTAATAATAATGGTCGTACACATCAACCGGCAGCTGCAGGCCGACATAATAAAAATAATAATAGATTCTCTTTTAATGAAATTTTATGACTTTTCCTAATTTGTCTTCTTAGTCATAATTTTAGAAAATAATTATAAACATTTGTTATGACTGTGTTGGTTCACGTTTCCTTTTGTACGGTCCTCGCAAGCCCGTCGTTAGAAATGATTTTTAGGTGGAAGAAAAGACAACACATACTGCGCCAGAACGTTGAAATAAACATCGTCGATCACGTTCACGAGTAATGGAGTTCATGTCCTGTTTCCGAAAACACCCTCTAAACATCACAGAACCACCTCCAGCCTAAACTACGCCATCCATACACTGCTTACTAAACTCCTCACTGGGATGTCGGTGCATACCTTGTGATTTGAGAAGAGGCAGCAACGCGACTCATCCGCTCATACTGCACGCTTCTAATTGGTATGCATGCGTAAGCAAGCGTATCTAAATATTCAAAACGCCGCACATAGAAACGGTATTTTCCGGTATTATAGAACTGCAGCAGCCATCCCACAGTCGCAGGCACAAAATACCTCCTCTGCTCCACCAATAAATCGTTACGCCCGGACGCGTTGCCGGATTAACACTTTTTAATTGTAGCTTTCAGTTCTTGTCAAGCAAAACTTGGCGGACAGCACTTTTGTTTCTGAGTATTGCCAGGTTACCCCTATGTTTTTCTCTCTTCCTTCAGTTTTCCTATTCAGCAGCACCTGATTTGCGACTTCATTTAGAGTAACGTTGAGTCTTACTTTGGGGATAGTAAGGTCATCACTGAGACGTTTAAGCAGTGTCCAAGCTTTTCTGCTACAATTAGACATATCAACACTCTCTACGTTTCTATCCATCGATTTTGTTTTACTTTCACCAATTCCTGGGATAGTGTCTGTCCTGCTTTTACTGTATCAGTAATGAACTGGTCTTCATCAAACAGTCTAAGGTATTTTTGCAGTTTTGACGTTAATTCTTGATTCGTACCCGGAATGTATGTTGTACGGCAGCCTCTGGGGATCGAAGCGTGACAGCATCTTTCCACAGCATCTACAAAACGGTCGTAAGGGTGTGGCACGAGTTCGATGCTTAGTATTGCCTCATCCAGAGTTTCCGCAAAAATTTCTCCAGTTGGCGTTCTCAGATTTGAAGCGCTTACGGATGGGCTCATCTGAGGGCTGCAAACACCAGACAGCAGAGTGGTGAGGTGCCGCTCCGTGGATTGCCGTTTTCTTTGGGTTCGAAATGATGAACCCACGTTTCATCGCCTGTGAGGATGTTAGACAAAAAATTGTCACGATGAACCTCGTACCGCACAAGCTATTCCTCACAGATGGTCCTTCGTTGCTTTTATGGTCTTCTGTTAGGTGGCGAGGAATCCAGCGGGCATTCACCTTCGAGTACCCCAAATGGTGGAAGTGTGTGAGTCCCCTACCAGCAGAGACGTCTAGCTGTCCAGCGTGTTGTTTGTCTGTGATCCGCCGATCACCTCTAATAAGTGTCCCCACGATGCAACATTTCAGGAGTCACAACTGTCTGCACGGCCGGCACGCGAGGGATCGGACAGGTTTGCGCGACTTTGTAGCAATGATGACAGAGGCGTCATCCAACGACTCGCCATTCACTGCCAGGTCTCCGCAGACATTTTGCAACCACCTACCAATATCTACGATGCTCTGGTTGTCCGCCAAACGAAACTTAATGACAGCTCTCTGCTAGGATTGCATCTCCTTTAAAGACGCCATTTTGAAGGAAACGTTTAGAGCCGCCACCTTCATGAAAGTACAGGGGTTGAAGAGGGAATATTCCCCGATATCCAGCAACAAGTTCTGCGTTTTTAAACCGAAATTGGCCGAGAAAAACAAGTGTTGCATTACTTATTGAACCCTCCTCGTACTAGCAGGTCTAGACGTTGTCCTCGAAACTTGTATTTTTCCCATGTGTAGTGACTGCTATCATAATTACGTGAAGCTACTGTGGGTTACATCCATGTATATACATCCCGACGGGCGAACTTTCAACACTGTTCGTGACACATCATCTGAAATGGCGATATCCGCCGCTTTGAAACGTCATGTGCGGGAGAGAGTGTGCTAACACCGGCATGTAGCTTCAGCTGAACCAATATTTGCTCAACAGGTGAGCACGTTAGCGGTCCGGAACCCCACCTACGAGCAGCGCAAACACATTTGTCGTGAATTAGCCACATCACAAATGGCAGTTGAATGGTATGAACAGAGCCAAATGAACTGTTCAAGGGCAGTAGTAAAGCAACGTGAGCGCATAAATTACATTTATGAATAGCAGCAAACATGAAGATCACCTTGTTCCTTACTTCACATTATAGCTATGTGTCGTTTATGATACTCATCACTTTCTTGGTCAACCTGTGGAACCTGTACAGGCAGAGGGTGCACAACCAGGCGGTAACCATGATTTTATTAAACAGTGCAGCAGCTTCTCGAAAGTTAGGTAGCTTCAACTTTGCTTAAGATACGACCATTCAAAAGGAAACGACCAAGAGGAATTAATTTGGTATTGTTCTAGACAGTCTTTTATGATTACGTAAGTCATGTTTATTAAATTCAGCAAATCACAATCCTCATAACCTGAGGAAACTACAATTGTCCAGTCATTACTGTGTGTTCTTTGATCGCTCTGGGAGATGGCTGACCGTAACTATAATATACGAAACATTAGTTCACTTTGTTACGTGAAAGATAAAATATTTACTTAACTTGATACTGCCCAATTGTTACTGGACTGTTCGATTATTTTCAACTGTCTGTAATATTAAAGCATCATTTGATGCACACAATCTCTTTTCTTCAATTATAACATTTACAAAAGTACATTTCCACCTGAAGGTGAATAGCACTGGTATCCTAACTAAATGACACCGACTGCTTCATTGGAGGTCACAGACTGGGCAGAGAGAGTCCATTCTTGGCTGAATATCAACCTCTGCGGTGCCGAGAGAGAGGTCATGTCTTCAGGAGCGCTTCCTATTTGTCGCTGAAGATAGCAGTCAGACATCACTAATGTCAGTGGTATGGATCCGCATTGCCAACTTTGGTGTGGCACCGCGATCTTTGGACGATGCCACAATTGTCTTTCGAATTGTGAGCTACTATAGCTGTGAAAATCGTTTCAAATTTATCGCTGCATTTCCTATACAACACATAATTATTTACCGATGTTAAGTTACGTGAAATGAAACGACAAAGCCAATGCTACAACGAGACACAGCACATCTCTACTTCAAACGATATTCAACATATTTTATCACTTAAAACAATATTTTCTATTCTTTTGTCCAGAGGGATCTATTTTAATAAAAGTCGCAGTTCACATGTCTGCTCCCATATTTATAAATCACACATTTTTCCAAATTTTCTAGTTTACTTCTCTTTGTACTCATGTTTTCTTTATTTTGATGCAATACTGTGATAGTATTTGCAACACAAGAAACAATACTGAATAGTAACACAATATTTACAGGAAGTCTAACGAAAATTATCTGCAGGTGGATGTCAGAAGACTCTTTCTAAAAGTCATTTATTCTGAAAGTTGTATCTCTCCTAGTCTATAGGTGATAACTTACTTCCAACACTTTCCAAGCTTTCTGT
This sequence comes from Schistocerca gregaria, assembly GCF_023897955.1. Lineage (NCBI taxonomy): Eukaryota > Metazoa > Arthropoda > Insecta > Orthoptera > Acrididae > Schistocerca > Schistocerca gregaria. Next base: position 307,810,141 of record NC_064922.1, on the reverse strand, counting down.
GAAGCGTTTCACCATTCAGACAGCCCATGGAGGTGGGCATTAAACTCCACTTACTAATTTTGATCCCCTTTCAGCTTATATTCGCAAATGCTATACTGAGATCCTCCTATTACGTCATTAGAAGTCGCGGAAGAAACAAATACGCTGTTGGCACTGGTGGCTAGACTTCCACCACAGTGAATTTAACATTTGATTATCAGTCACCGAGGATTCGGCTAGTTCTTAGTTACATGCGCATTACTGTCGCTTGTAAAATGTCATTTGTGGCAGCGTCCAGTAGTGGGAAGAGGGAGGTTTATCCCCTTGGGTATTATGGATGTGAGAGCTGGTTTCCAGTAACTTGGTGGAAGGATCCGTGTCTAACCTGCTCTTTCGACAATACTTCTAAAAGGGTTGTGATCCGATCATGCTGTGCCGTCTTAAAGACTGGCGATTTTCTCATAATTACAGCTGTTTGTCAGGATCTGCTACATAAAGATTTTTAAAAGACCTCTGAAAATGGTACATTTTGCAAAGGAGTGTTTTTAGCATGAATGTAGAATGGCCATGAAACTTCTTGCACTCTGCTCCTAAATCTTCAAAGGCTCGAATGTGAAAATAATTTTCTCGGAGTTACTTGACATACGGGAAATCGAGAAGTCGTTTGGCAGCCTCAAGGAATGTAGGATTCAGCTCGAGGCCCTGTCGGGTAGGGTTGTCATTCTGAGCGTTGAATGTATGAAATTGTGAGTGAATGATCCTTAGTCGTCTTCTTCTCCCATTCCGAAATTAGCCGTTATAGCCTGTTGCAGCCTAACCATCTCTTCCTAGATCATCTTCGGCCTTACCAGGCTCCGCAGTAATGGATAAAATTGTTATACTAATACGGAAGCCTATAGGAATTGAGCCGGCAGCGGTGGTCTCGCGGTTCTAGGCGTTCAGTCCGGAACTGCGAGACTGCTACCGTCGCAGGTTCGAATCCTGCCTCGGGCATGGATGTGTGTGATGTCCTTAGGTTAGTTAGGTTTAAGTAGTTCTAAGTTCTAGGGGACTGATGACCACAGATGTTAAGTGCCATAGTGCTCAGAGCCATTTGAACCATTTTTGAACCTACAGGAATTGAAAGTACTTTCCCGTCCTCCATCGTAGAATCCACCCTAGTCACTTCCAGTACTCCCGACAAGAGTTGCGTTTTAGTAACCAAGTACTTTCTCAGTAGGCAAAATATGGAGCCAGTGGTTACTTCGGGGCGATATTTGATAAAAGAGTCAGGCTTAGCGAGGTTTAAGTGAACCAAGAAATGAAATTCCTTCTTCGGAAATTTGAAGTGTGAATTTTTTGCATGATTCTTTTCCCTTTCAAGTTTTTTTCATGTTTTCGTTTCGGGGGAGACTTTACCGCCGGGAATGCCTGGAACTGAGCCGCAGGCGGCGTGGTGACTCTGGCAGGGCACGTTTTCCGGTGTAGTGGTCGGATCTGAGTCTTTCATTGTTAAAGCCCCTTTGGTAATGGTGTGAGAGTAATGACAATTTTAATCCTGTCTTGTACGCCAAATCGAGGTCGGCGACCGACTTTTAGACTGATTTCGTGGTATCGTCCAGAGATCCTGGTACCGCCCCAGAGTCAGCAACACGAATCGATACCAGAGACCTTAACGAGGGCTGGCTCCAATCCGCAACGACATGCAGGGGCCGCTCCAGAAGACCACACCTCCCAACCAAACAACAGCAGCGCCCTCGCACCAGAGGTCAATATACTGTCGAGAATGCTAGAGCTCATCCCAGTTCGACACTTCAGCTACCGTAATTAACATCGTCATGTATGATAAACGAATGGTAATAATGTCGTGTGGCTAGGGCCTCCCGTCGGGTAGACCGTTCGCCTGGTGCAAGTCTTTCGATTTGACGCCACTTCGGCGACTTGCGCGTCGATGGGGATGAACTGATAATGACTAGGAAAACACAACACCCAATCCCTGAGTGGAGAAAAATCTCCGACCCTGCCGGGAATCGAACCCGGGCTCTGAGGACTGACAGTCCGTTGCGCTGACCACTCAGCTACCGGGGGCGGACAAGCCAATAGTTAAAGTTCTTGATGAGTTGTGCTGTTGTGAATACCGAGCATTGTACTGCAAGAAAACAGTTTGTTAATCTCTGTATCAAGTGTTGCTTTCACAGTCAGTGACAAATGTAAATTGTCAGTTGCAAAGGTCTGCTCAAAGTTAATTAAATGTTTTATCCATTCTCGTAATTAAATGAACTAGTGTTTCGTGTGTTCTACTTTGATGATCCTTCTCCCAGAGCAATCAAACAACCTAGTTATGGCCAGACGAAGTAGTTTGGTCTGGTCACAACAGATTTAATACTGTAGAGCATTAATATGGATACGCTAATAAATACTTCGGTGTAAATGTCGCATTCTACACGTCACTAAAGGAGTGCGGTTTCTGGTCAGAGCTGTGAGCGGGGCCCCTCACGCGCCGGCACGTGTCCGTGGAGAAGACGAACGGAACGTTTCACTTAAGTGAGAGTAATTGTGGACCCTTCCAGTTGATTTATTTCAATTTGTAATTTTTCGTTCTGGTCTGAAAAGAAGTATATTCCACTCTACTAATACAAATGACGTGAATTGCTCTTGAGTGTGTAAAATATTACACGAAACACATATTTGGCCTCTAGAGAACTTTGTCTATCGCAAATATCGTCATTAGTGCTGCGCAAATGTCCTGCTTTTCCAGTAGGTTATTACTGCGAGCAGCGTATCCCTAACCTCACAGATCTCCATTCGGTAACACGAGAAAAGAAATTTACATACAGTTTTCACATACAATAGATGGAGCTACTGGTTTAAGCCCTCCAGCCTTTCGCAAACAAGACGACCTTACAAATGGTGAACTCATCTTCTACATCACAATCGAAGGCAGCAATCATCAGTCTCTTCTCCAGACACTGAAAGGAAAGGTGACTTCTGAACGCAAATGACAAGAGTGCACACTAGGCTGTTTAGGTTTTTATGTTGGTAACACCAAGTAGCGCTCTGGATTAAAATCACTGACTGCCGTGTGCAGTCTGTGCCTAGTTTGCATTGTTGGAATATTTGCTATTGTAGTGTTGGGCAGTTGTAAGTGAACAGCGTGTAGCGTTGCGCAGTTGGAGGTGAGTCGCCAGCAGTGGTGGATGTGGGGAGAGAAATAGCGGAGTTTTGAAATTCGTAAGAATGGATTTCATGAACTGCTATATATATTATGACTATTACGGTAAATACATTTTTTGTTCTTTATCAAATCTTTCATTTGCTAACTATGCCTGTCAGTAGTTAGTGCCTTCAGTAGTTTGAATCTTTTACTTAGCTGGCAGTAGTGGCGCTCGTTGTATTGCAGTAGTTCGAGTAACGAACATTTTTGTGAGGCAAGTGATTCATGAAAGTTATAGGTCATTGTTAGTCAGGGCCATTCTTTAGTAGGGATTATTGAAAGTCAGACTGCGTTGCGCTAAAATTAATATGTGTCAGTTTCGTGTTGATCAGAATAAGTAAAGAGAGAAATGTGTGAGTACGTTCAGTTTTGCTCAGCTGTTTGAAAATCAAGTAATGTAAAAGGTTTACTAATACTGTCATTCATAATTTTTCTAACGGGATGTTTCAAGTGACTGGTGGCACTCTCCTCCTGTAAATGTTTCCTGTATCTGCCCTGTGGCGATTTTTCTCCTTTATGGCCCGTAAGACGAAGTTTAAGACCAACCTCCAGTTCCAGGGCGCTCACGGCACACACAATACCAGTTCTGCTAATAACAGTCCATACAAAGTGGCCTAACATAAAAATCATCGATTACGGCAACGGATCCAGAAAACCCACTGGGACCCAAAATTTGCATCTGACTGCCTATTCTTATGTACCTTCTGCAACAACAAAAGTTGTCATCCCAGACGTATAATAATGCAGAGAATAAGCTATTTTAAGTAATGAATCATCACCCCTCCCTGAATACGAAATATTCATTCAATAAATACAAAATCTGTACTGGATCCTAGCAGAAATAAAATTTCACAGGCACTCAAATGTAACACCACGTCAAAGAAAAATAGTGAATCATTGAAATTAATCCTTCACATATATTCTGAAAATACGAGTACAATTACTGCGCCTCGTAATATACAATTAAAGCTGTCTTTAAGTGAAAATCAGTTTATATTAGTGTCTGTTATCGTGACCAGGCGGATGTAATGAGTTAACATTGGAATTGACACGATACACAGACATGTTTTTCAAGCGTCCGTCAACCTTGTTTCTGCTCGGTAACAACATCTGTATGTTCTATGCTATCCGGGCGATGTTATGTTGCCATCCCCGGTCACTCCCCCCTCTGTCCATGTACGCTGTCCCCTGGGTCTAAATGCAGCTTGGCGGTTCGTTGCTCAATTTTAAACAGATACAACCACTTGCAGCTCAATTTGCATGAATCAGCAAACAACTTTAATGCATCAGCCTAGCGTTAACAGTTAAAATGTGGATAAAACAGCGCATGTACAGCGAGTATAGTCAATTACGTAGGCTTTCCCGGCGTAATAAGTCTTGAAAGTCTCTTCGGGTTTGCCGCCGGACCCTAAAATCAACTTGACTCGATATTTCGGGGCTCCAACTGTTCGCCATCTTCAGGAAATGCTCCTTCTGTTGATGAGTCCCGCTGAGAACTGAGAGAACAGTTCTCAACGGGACTCATCAGCAGAAGCAGCGTTTCCTGAAGATGGCGAACAGTTGAATCGCCAAAATATCGAGTCAAGTTGATTTTAGGATCCGGCAGCAAACCCGAAGAGACTTTCAAGAATATAGTCAAGCCGTTACAGCCTCTTTAATTCGGACGATACTCGGTAGTGAATCATGGACACAGGATTTCGTACCTCAACGCATTATCCTCGTGATACTGGATCTCTCAGCAAAGAATGGAATAGCTATCTCTGAGCAAGTCCGTACCTTACGCGTAAATGGGCTACAATCCCTCCAGATAGGCGGTTCGTGCTTGCACAAGCGTGTTATCAGCAACAGTCAACACCCCGTATCTTCCGTTGAGCAGAGTGGTTACAGCCGAGAGCTTAGCATCCGCATTTGCCTCCCCGAAATACGCTACTGTGCTCGGCACGCCATTTACCAACCTGGCGAGGTCGGAACCGACTGGTGGCGTGATAGCGTATGATGAGAGCTCCCAGGTGACGCAAGCGCCACATGACGTATCATAGCGTTTATTACTAGCGTTCCACCGCCGCCGAAACCAAATGCTTGAAGGGTGCCAATCAGAGCTACATCAGCTTCCGATTCCTGACAAACAGAGGCTACTGCTCCTCTACCCGTGCGCGACAAGCACTGTCCCTTGGATTCCTCCACGATCGGCTACAGCTAAGTGTCCATGTGAATTAATTAAAAGACTAAACGCTGCATAATCTGATTTGGGAAACTACAGAAGTGAATGATGGTCTGGCACATACTATTGGAGGTCACTACCAGAGGTTAAGTATGCGTACAAGTGGCTGAGCATCGGTGCGCTGTATACAAATGAACCGGTGAACTGGATATTTTGGTCGTCAACCCTATGACTGTGAAAGAGCGGTGTATAAAATCTTGCGCATGTTCTTAATTTTATATCGGGATTACCTGAGGACACTCAGATTTCGCACATACAAGTCATATTCATAGCCCTGCATGCCAATCGAATAACTTATGTTCAGGCAACGGATCTGGCCCAACAAGTAATGTTACAGCGTAAAGTCAGCGCCGGCACGCCAGTCGGGAACGACAGAGAAGAGAAGACTTTGAGAAGAGGTCAGCCAATCGCACGGTGACCGACCTCCTTCCAAGACGACAACGCGACAGCAGCGGCCCCAAGGTGAAGACGATGTAAGTGCCGCGCCAAACTGGTGGCAACCAACTTCGATGGCAGCTTCAACGTTAGCCACTTCGTTAGCCCACGCATCGCAGCCTCTGTCATTGGCGATCTCTATGTAGCACAGTTAGAGATCAGCAGTCACTGCAGTTCAGTTGACAGTCTTTTGTAGTAGGAACAAAGTTAAGAATTTGTACTTGCCTTGTTGTAATAAAACTCATTAATACGAGTTGTTTGATTGTTTGTTAGCGAACTGAGTATGCAGGATTCCTAGATGCAACAAGTAAGATGATATTTACTGTATTTTATGCGCAGCAGATAACTGGGGTGAACGCCTTCTGGATACTCGACAGGATGTGGGCGGGAGGTGGGTAGGGGGGGGGGGGGGGCGGGTGACACCATGAGCAGTATTTTCTGTTTCGCCATCAAATTTCCTTACACAAAACCACGCTTTCCTTAAGGCACATCCGATGGCAAACCTGTACATTGGATGTGTGAGAGAGAAACGGATTTTCAGAATTCGAAAATCATCGCGAAGCACAAGATGAGCTCCATTCATCAGTTACCATTTGTCACAAAACACGAAGAGGATCACGGTTCATAATCCAACCATATATGAACACCATGAAAAAACACTGTTGTACTTCTATCATTCTTGGCTACCAAAGCACGATAAAATGAGAAGATTTAGTGCAGGGGATCTCAGATCGCGATTGATTTCAAATTACTTTTTGGAAATATTGTCACTGAACGAAGGTACAATGTTATGGAAGTACAGAAAATGATATGGAGACAACTCGTAGCTGCTGAAATATGCCCGCCGAGATATTGTCGTATTGTCGTAGCTACAAGAAATAATGGTGGATACTTACTCGCTGCACTTAAAGGCATGTTGAAAAATTATTTTGGTATTGACCGACAAATAGTATTCTGAATAAATTCTCGGAACCTCACTAGAAAAATGAAAATTTATTTTGTGAAGTAGCTGAATAGTAAATGTTAAATCTCTTCTTGGAGACTAAACAAATAGGAATGAAAAGGATCGTCATCGTAATGAGGAAACTTTTGAAGAAACATATTTCAACTGTGATCTCATCTCATCCTTGCAGAGATTCACAATATTCTATTGGTAGTGACGTCATGTGTACGCTTAACAGGTTATCAGATGACGGTTGATAAGTGGACGAAGGCTTCTCTTGCACAGGTCAAACAAAGCTCATTGTCTTGCTACCCTGTCCTACATGCCTACATTTTATACCCGTAGATGGTACGCCTGCTTCACACCTTCGGGTCAGTACGAACCTGCTGTTTAAGGCTGCGCAACATGTGTTTACTCGCGCCTTCTTGTCAGTTGGCACTAATGTTGCTGTTTTCCGTAGAATCTCCTGATCAAAGGAAGCCGCGCTCGTAGAACGGTGAAAACGTATGTTCCAGTGCAGCCGATTCACGCAAGAGCCACTTTGAGAGACATATCGTGCTTTCACACGTCGTTTTCCTGGCACAATTTAAGTATTTAAATGTCCGTCACAGCTACAAAGTGGGTGTGAGAAAATCCCACATACTCTGAGTAATCGTCTTCTCCATATGTACAGTTACTGTGGAAAAAATGTTTGCTTCTACTAGGCCTATATATCTTCGAGGGAAGTTAGCATACAATCGTTTGCTACAGCAGACGCTTTATTAATGTAAATAGCCCCCAGTCTTCAGAAGACGCAAAAAAGCAAGAATAGATATTTCAAGCTGTCTCGAATTTCTTGGGAAGCGAGAAGTGAGAGCAGCTTTATTCATTCCGTATAAGCTCTCACTTCCTTCACAACAGAATACACTGTCCTCAGAATAACAGATGCTCTACATTGCGCAACTCGCCGGCCCATACAGCTCTGGACCCTTCGCAGCAAATCTGTGTTCATAGTAACAATAATAATAATAATAATAATAATAATAATAATAATAATAATAATAATTAATGCACTGAGATATGTACTAAACAGCATGCGGTTACCAGACTCAATGTCGAAAGGCATAATTAGTGGGACCATGGTGACGACACATAAAAACAGTAACCGAGTTTCGACATTATTCGCAAAGTACGTTGCTAGTCCTACTGGTAACGTAAGGCCCTAACGAAACGTAATGGGCCTGAACGAGGCAAGAATAATAGTTGGTACTAATCTATGGGACCACTGGAGGAGGGTACAAAGAATACAGGTTTCGCATCTAGTAGTTGAAGTGGCACGAATAACTTCACGCCCACAATGTAGAAATGGCTTCTTTCAAAGCGGACCAGTATCCATTTATACTATTGTATTATGTAAGTGCAGATGTTTTCTGGAGGATTCGCTGCAAACGTTGTTGGTATTAAGATGCCAGATACTGTACCATCTGAACATTTACTAAATAAAAAAAAACATATGCCTTAACACAGGAAATTATTTAACTATGCATTGACCTCCTGCATTATCACTAGCATATGAGGAGTCGCGCTGCGAAGCCCGAGTGCGCGAATTTCGCTTCACCCTGTACACTAGCCTTTCAAACAGCTTGTAGCAGCAACTAAATAGAGCAATGGGGCGATAGCTTTCTACCATGTTGCTGGGTTTTCCAGAACAGATATTATCTTCGCTTTTTTAAACTTCAATGGAAGTTTACCAGTCAGCAGTTGTCAGTGACGAATTCTGCTAGCCATTCCTTAGCTTTTCCTCCCATATGGATCAGGAATTCTGGATGTATACCATCGAATCCAGGCGCCTTAAGAGTTTTGAGGTCCTTCAGTTCAGAGTCAATGTCTGAAACTGTGAAGGGACGGGCTTACTCATATGAGGGAGCTGCCGTCTTTCTCAGGTCACGAAGGTGTCGTCTGATATGTCTTGTGCGTTTCTTGTCGAGAGGCACTCTTCAGGTAGTAATGATGTGAGAGGCAATTTGAACTGGTGTTACTTCAGAGTTTTTTCTGCATGCTGCTGCACTTCGTACCAGTCTTCTCAGAAGACTCCTTGCTTCCCTGCTCGAGTAGCTAAAGTCCACATTTTCGTCTGTTTCTGTCCATTTGTGCCTCCGTGACATATACAAGCTGGACAATAGTTACATAGCTATCTCTGGGTCACTACTTTGCTGGAAGTGTTGATAAAGTGTTTCACATTCATCATTCCATCCTAGAACATATTCTTGGCGGTATCCTCTTAGCACACACTTTTTAGGTGTTGCTGTTACCGCGCCAATGAAGCGTTGATAGTTCTTATGTGATGGAGGGATCCAGCGAATGCTCTTATCCAGTTCCGTTGAAAACTTCGTCCAGTCAGATTTCTGAAAATTCCAACGAGCATGCGGGGTTGATCACATGACAGGAACCGTGTAGCCAATTTGTATTGTTAAAGGTCTATGTTGGCAGTGAGGAAAGGCATCTATCACTTTTCTTGTGGCGTTGATAGGAAAGCCACTGTCGCTGCAACTAACAAAACGTAAGTCAGGATTTGAATCTTTGCCACAAGCAGCTGACCTGAAAGTGCCTTGATCTCTGGCATCAAACATTAGATGAAGATTATTCTCTTCAACCCATTCTGCAACCATGCTCACATTTTTATCATTTTGAGAGCACTTTCAAAGTTAATCATTACTACTGAAGTCTCCTATGTAAATTGCAGGGTGTTCTGCTGCGTGTAGGACAAAATAGGACCATATTGTTATAGGTGGTTTGTAAACATTTACGGTAGCAATACCGTGCAATTGTATGACAACTGGATGTATATCTGTCTCCACACATACAGAAATAGGCGAAGCTTCGTTTATGTTGTTACTAACATATGCAGCAATTCCATACACCTCGTGGTAAGTTACAGCAAATGCAGATTATCCAGGAATTCGACCTCGGCTTCGGAATGTTTCTTCGCTGGAAATGCGAGTTTCCTGAATGGCGACGACATCGATATTATTGTCCAGCAAAAATTTTGACCGGTAGTCACACTTTGCCCTGCTAATGATTTCGATATTCAGTTGAAAGAGTCTGATGGTTGGTCTAATGTTTCTTGTTAATGAGCTCAGAAAAGAACTGTTTCTGCTATTTAGTTGATATGTCATTGCCTGTGGATAGTCTGGCTGCCTGTAATCACTGTTGCTCAATTAGCACCATCCAGGAGTAACGTGTAGAGTATTTTAAGGTTAAACCTACGGACGTGAGCAACGCTACCTCCCATTTAGAAATTATTCTCTTATTTAATACGTTGACACAAAGAAGCTGTTGATAATATTCACAATGCAAGGCTTATGGAAACGAAAAATGTTATTGTCTAGCAAAATTCACCTGCATGTTCAGCTGGATATTATGTGACTACGAATTTTAATTTGGACATCTGTATCTGTTTCACCGTACGTTTTCATAGTTTATAGGTGATTGAGCAGTGACAATCGTGATAAAATATGAGAAATCCACTTGTCCTACATAAATAATACAAGTTTAAAAAAATCTCAGAAAGAAGGTCGTCCCTTGTGGTTACATGTACTTCCGTTCTAAATTGAGTCCTGCTTCAAATATATCTTTCCCGAGATATCAGAAGAAGTGGCTTTTGCTATCTGTATACGGATTTCCGGCAAACATCAACCATGATATTAGTTGTTAAGACAGACTTCGAGAGAACCATTTATATGGGAAGCTGCTTTAATAAAGAAAGGTTTCACTTAGAAGGAAGTGCAGTTTGACATTATTACAGAATAACACTGTACTTGATTGTGTTTACACTGTCTGCTACATAAGCCGGCTACTGGTGTTGTGAAGATGGAGGAAAATTGATGGGGTACCTAGTAAATGTGTCTTTATGTAACGACGTCGATTCTACAGTGGACTAGTTCTGACCGAAGTCTATCGAGAAGAGTTATTTTCGGGAAAAGCTTAATGTTTTCTAATGACTTGTAAACCTATATTATTCAGATCAGATTTTGATACTCAGCTGCTGCAGCTCCGCAGACGTTATGTCTATAACAATTGATCTCCTGTTTAGTTGCACGCTTTTATAACATAAGTTCAGTAAAAACTTTGTTTACTGCCGGAAGCAGATGATGATTAATGATATTAGAAGAAAGTCGATGATAAAAGCGAAAGATTAGTGTACAGAACCCTAATTGTGTTCCCTGTCAATGACGCTTCCGCGACTTTTGGCAGCCACTCTGTTTCTTCAGTGAAGTTCTTACTTTATGTCTCATGTCACTCTTCAGCTGGCCAAGTCCTGCGCTGGAGTAAAAACATTCGCAAGTCATTACGAAGGTAGTCATCGTCACGATATTTTCGGTAGTATATTCCTGTGACGGTTTGTCCTTTAAGGTCATAATCTGTTAGCATTATTCTGTGGCAGCCCCAAAACCTACTCAGCATCAATCTTCCCGATGATATTTTGGTCTTCGACTTTTTCGTAGATGGTGAGTCGCCATATTTCCATTACGTGCCCTGCTCCTCCGTACCGTGGTCATAGTGATACACGTAGCAGACGTCCATGATGATTAGCTGGCTAAATAAGTCATGTGCATTGGCCTGACACAGTTGAAACCTTTTCGTTACTGACGGGCTTTTTGAATGGGTGTCAGAAGTCGCGGAACCCAGCGGCGACCGATGTTCGTCACGTGCAAAATGCCGAGTAAGTGTTGAAAATTGATCCATGACTGATTTTCATGTTCCCAACTGTCGCCTAGATTGTGATATACCGGTCTTCGAGCAGTAGGACCTTCACTTCTCTCTTCACAGAGAGATGGTCTGCCACTTCGTTATTCACCATTCCGACTTGTCTCACCACACTGGAAGCGTCTGTGCCACCAGATCATTGTATCATATGATGACATACTGTTGCCGGAACACTTCCGCCAACTCAGCTTGGTTTGTTGTAGCGTAGTTAAATGCAGAAAACCAATTACAAAACGGCACACAATTTTATCAATGGGCTGAGCCATTTTGTTTTGCTGCGGTTCTGTGGCGCCGGAGTTTACTGTTTACCAGGACTGCAGACATGTACTGGCAAACAAACCAACAATTAATTACGTAACTTTATCTTTCCGAGGTAATATTTATTTATTACTACTTCTCGTTTATCTACCAGCAGTTTATACACGCTTCACCTGTGGCCTACATTAGGTACCTACTCTTTGGGAATCTTTTGCATAACCCCTACTACCAGCGTTTCTGTCAAGTGCATGTAACTGCTTACTATATGCAACAAGAATGCCCTACATCTGGTGCTTTTTACGTCAGCTGCCTGACCCTAGTGTCTCCCAAGGAGTTTCTCTCGTGTCCACCAACCTCGCGCCTTCCTTAACTGTTGTGGCAATTCCTTCGGAGCACTTCTCTGTCCCTTGCTTCTGTCAGTTTTCCTTCTACATATACGTATTGATTTTTTAAAACTGATATCTTACAATCGTCATATCTGTTTATTGACAGCTGTGCTTTACAATGACCATTTTTGCGTTAAGAATCAGTTACATAAATTCTTCAGGTTTTCAGAACAAACATCTTTCTTTGAACCAGCTGGACTGCTCAGCAGGGATTAACACATGTTATAATTAAAGGTCATATGAAACACATTAAAACAGTACAGAATATCTTCTTCCAATGCGTTGCAGCTAAATCATTAAATTAAACATCAGTCAGTAAAATTGTTTCTATGTATGAATTCAATGATTTTTGTAATTTTCACATTGTTCTACTTCAAAGGTGTTCACGGTGTGTTGGAATGAGATATGTCATGAACTGAAGTGTTGGATAAATTATTGCCTCGCGGTTTCATACTTTCTGCGAGGGAAGGCCAGATAGTTTAGGTCTCCGACCAATGCTTTGTCACAATCAAAAAACTGTGCTGAAGAGATGCTGATTCTATGAAGGTAAAACATAACAAATCCATGATAAAATCTCATCCTGTACATCGTATTAATGGTCAGTTTTGACAAATGGCGGTCTTAAAACAGGGTCTTTGTTGGGATTGCAGGCTGTACAGTGGCGATAGTACCTTCCCCGAATGAGTTTTGACGTATTCTACTGTTGTTGCCACTCGCTGCCGGGTAGATATAAAATTAGTTACATGGAAGCTTAATATCAAGTTATAATCCATTGGACGTTGCCTCCGTTGCCAGATGGTCAATGCTCTCATTATCAATTTTTCCAATGTGGATTTTAATCCAAACTGCTTCCGCTATCTGACTGCGGTCTCTACATCTTATAAACCCCTATATTATTATAATTAAGTAGTTCTCTATCGTGGACCAGTTTCTTCTTCCATGTTTTCATTACAGACATCGGGTCTGTTAACTCCTTTCTTACTAACGTTCTTCCAAGGGCTCTAAGCACTATGGGACTTAATATCTGAGGTCACCAGTCCCTTGGCTTAGAACTACTTAAACCTAACTAACCTAAGGACATCACACACATCTATGCCCGAGACAGGATTCCAACCTACGACCATAGCAGCAGCGTGGATCCAGACTGAAGCGCCTAGAAACTCTCGGCCACAGCGGCCGGCTAAGGTTCCTCTAAAAACAAAAAGCTTCAGTACCTCTATTATCACAAGGCTTTCGGGTGTAAAAAGAGATTCTCGAGGAATATGGAACAGTTTTCTACCGAAATCAATGTACACTAAAAGACACGTCCCATGCTACTTTCATTTTCGAATCGTCTATGAAAGCTGTAAAACAACCTGGCCTCTTAAAATGTAGTGTTAAGAAACGATTGAATGTAAAAGAGAGATCTTGAAATCAGTCTCCTTCATATAAAATAATCGAATTCAAAGCGATGTTACAGAGTTATCAAGTTTGTATACTGTAGCAGGGCTCCATCTGACAGTTGACTCTAATGGAAGGTTCCACATCAAGTAATTGCCATACAATGCTGCTAACTTTCTAGTACTTCTTTCGCCATTTGTGGAAGTGCGTCTACGTGTATTTAGGTAAGCTAGATGTTTCATAATCGATAATCTGGAGTGAAATGATCCTCTCGCCTTATTCACCCCTACGATCTGATGCCGTCCACGGCTTAAACTGAAACTTTGACCAAATAAATTTTTCGTAAGGCTCTCTCTTATGTCTTCTACATTTGTCGATCACTCATGATTCATACCTAGCAAATATCAAGCAACTTATATTGGACTTATTGCGATAGCAACGGTTTGTGCAAACCCTAACTGATACTTCCTCTTGCAAAAAGCTCTGAAGATTAGCGTTTATCGACTGCTTATCTTCCGATGATGTAGGAGGTTGAAAAGGTTGCGCAAAATATTACAGCACTGGTTGTACGAGTAAGGGGACTCTTTTAAAAAGGCCTGTTAACAAAGCCATGGCATTGCGTTAGTAGCTATATTAGTAGCGACAAAACTGTAATACATATTCATATGCGGAGCGAAACTATATAGATGAGGGACTGAAAAACATCTGAAATAGTTTAATCTCTATGCGGTATTCTCATTGGCGTTCTGCGTTCTGACAATAATGACTGTTCAACCATAATTTATTGATGATAAATGATCTGCATCTATAGGCTAGCCCGAAGTTAACAGAACGAAAGAGAAAACTGCAATTCGAAAAAAGTTTCTTAGATTCGGTGTGGATTTCACAAAAATTTTGATATGGGAATCCTTCAGAAATCATAAATGCATTGCATAATTGAAAAGATTACCTCGAATCGGTGTTGTTTCTGAGCCAGTATCTCGTATAATGGTTTAGTATAATTGACTGTTGAGAACATGTACACTTCCATATAGTAAAAGTTCTTCTAGTCTTCTCATAAGTGGTTAAACATTTAGTACGCGCAATTCTTCACGTCCAACAGACAGTTGTGAAATTTATAAACTGCAGACGGTAGCAGCTTACAGACCACTAATTCTCCTAGAAATCTAGTATTTTTAATTTATTAAAAGATATCCCATTATTTTATGGGCATTTGTGTGAAAATGGTGCTAGTAGTGTATTATAATTCTACACTCCTGGAAATGGAAAAAAGAACACATTGACACCGGTGTGTCAGACCCACCATACTTGCTCCGGACACTGCGAGAGGGCTGTACAAGCAATGATCACACGCACGGCACAGCGGACACACCAGGAACCGCGGTGTTGGCCGTCGAATGGCGCTAGCTGCGCAGCATTTGTGCACCGCCGCCGTCACTGTCAGTCAGTTTGCCGTGGCATACGGAGCTCCATCGCAGTCTTTAATACTGGTAGCATGCCGCGACAGCGTGGACGTGAGCCGTATGTGCAGTTGACGGACTTTAAGCGAGGGCGTATAGTGAGCATGCGGGAGGCCGGGTGGACGTACCGCCGAATTGCTCAACACGTGGGGCGTGAGGTCTCCACAGTACATCGATGTTGTCGCCAGTGGTCGTCGGAAGGTGCACGTGCCCGTCGACCTGGGACCGAACCGGAGCGACGCACGGATGCACGCCAAGACCGTATGATCCTACTCAGTGCCGTAGGGGACCGCACCGCCACTTCCCAGCAAATTAGGGACACTGTTGCTCCTGGGGTATCGGCGAGGACCATTCGCAACCGTCTCCATGAAGCTGGGCTACGGTCCCGCACACCTTCAGGCCGTCTTCCGCTCACGCCCCAACATCGGGCAGCCCGCCTCCAGTGGTGTCTCGACAGGCGTGAATGGAGGGACGAATGGAGACGTGTCGTCTTCAGCGATGAGAGTCGCTTCTGACTTGGTGCCAATGATGGTCGTATGCTTGTTTGGCGCCGTGCAGGTGAGCGCCACAATCACGACAGCATACGACTGAGGCACACAGGGCCAACACCCGGCATCATGGTGTGGGGAGCGATCTCCTACACTGGCCGTACACCTCTGGTGATCGTCGAGGGAACACTGAATAGTGCACGGTACATCCAAACCGTCATCGAACCCATCGTTCTACCATTCCTAGACCGGCAAGGGAACTTGCTGTTCCAACAGGACAATGCACGTCCGCATGTATCCCGTGCCACCCAACGTGCTCTAGAAGGTGTAAGTCAACTACCCTGGCCAGCAAGATCTCCGGATCTGTCCCCCATTGAGCATGTTTGGGACTGGATGAAGCGTCGTCTCACGCGGTCTGCACGTCCAGCACGAACGCTGGTCCAACTGAGGCGCCAGGTGGAAGTGGCATGGCAAGCCGTTCCACAGGACTACATCCAGCATCTCTACGATCGTCTCCATGGGAGAATAGCAGCCTGCATTGGTGCGAAAGGTGGATATACACTGTACTAGTGCCGACATTGTGCATGCTCTGTTGCCTGTGTCTATGTGCCTGTGGTTCTGTCAGTGTGATCATGTGATGTATCTGACCCCAGGAATGTGTCAATAAAGTTTCCCCTTCCTGGAACAATGAATTCACGGTGTTCTTATTTCAATTTCCAGGTGTGTATTTTTCTCACTTCTTCTCTTGTTTCTCCAGCATTCAATACTTTTTGAAGTGGTCAAATTTGTTTCGGTTTTCTTCACCATGAAACTGCATGTACGCAGGGCGGTCATAAATTAACGAATGCTATTTTATGTGTTCTAAAATACTATAGTTATTATATTTTGTAGGAACTGTTGTAATATTCTTCTGACATTCATTGAGAAAAAGCATTGTTTGTCAACAGGCCTCTGCAGTGGAGTGCTTCACATAATTTCGGACTATGACGTGCGTATCTGACACAGGCTGTGTGGTGCAGGTGAAAACCAGATTCGCTTTCTTGACAGGCTGAAGAATGTTTTAGTGATGTTACAATGGATATCACCATAGACAAACAATGAGTTGTCTCTACACGGAAACTGCAGTTTGACAACTGTTAACTGATCTAAAGCCGTAGAACAAACATATAGTTCTGTGGTTTAACTAACATCCTGAATCACACATTTACACTGCAGTCCATTAGTAATTCTGATTCTTCTGCACTACGATACATAACAGACAGAAGGATGTCCAAACCTTCGCAGGAATTGAAAATCATGAATGAGAAGTCTTGTATCATACCTTATACAGACAGTAGTATCTGCTGCCAACAAAGTGTCTAGGGCGCTAAGGGAAACTCGTTGCGACGATCGATTTGAATCTCCCAAGTAGCATTTACATTCTGACTGATCCTCATACGACGTATAAATTTAAAAACCAACACCAACACTCAGTGCTCTGATACACAGCGAAGTCTTTCACCTGTGTCTTATGCTTCACGCATTACGTTTTCCTACTTTACGACAGAGTGCGCTACTACGAGGGCCGTTTTCTTCTCGGCCAATTTCTGTTGAAAAAAATGTGGAATTTGTTTTTGGATATCATGGAATATTCCGGAGTCAGCTCCTATAGTTTCAGGAAGTTCCTCTGGGTGGCGGCACTGTGCATAGCCTTCAAAGTGGTGTCTGTAAGGGTGGTGCGCTCCATGCAGAGAGCTGTCATTGAGTAGTTTCTTTTGACGGAATAATAGGGCATCAGAGGTATTCATAGGCGCTTGCAAAATGTCCAAAATAAGCATGGTGAGTCACTGGGCGAGGAGTTTGTCATAATCACAACAAGCTCGCACAAACCTGACAGATCTCCCGCGTGCAAGGTGTCTGCACACAGCTGTGACTACTGCAATATTGAAACGTGCGTACACTCTCTAACATTCTGCGTGGTGTCTGTTTGTTCTAAGTCTTGTCTCCCTACCACTTTCGCGCAACGACGCTCTGAGCGTGTTTTTTAGGGAATTGACTAGTTTGAACCTGGGACCTGTTGCTGGTAAGGAGACCACACATGACATGTAGAGTTCAGAAGAGTTCAGTGAGACTAGCGATGTTATAACCAAATACTTAATGAT
The DNA here is from genome assembly GCF_023897955.1 of Schistocerca gregaria. Classification (NCBI taxonomy): domain Eukaryota; kingdom Metazoa; phylum Arthropoda; class Insecta; order Orthoptera; family Acrididae; genus Schistocerca; species Schistocerca gregaria. Next base: position 307,792,511 of record NC_064922.1, on the reverse strand, counting down.
TTCAGCGTCAGCTCCACTGCACTCTCTGTAAAAGAATCTTAATGTTAACTAAAATAACTGGAAGGGGTTCAAGGCTTTCCTATTTTTAGTTAGCTGGTAAAATAAAGCCGAAAAAGCAGTTAAGTTTACCACTGGAATTTTTATTCTTACAAAACATCGTTGATAAATTGCGCTATTGATGAAAGGAAATATTTTAATACAGGATGATAAAAACCAACTACGTTCAACAAAAATGTGGACGAATATTCCCTGAATGGGTTTTCAAGTTCTACAATTATCTTTAATTACTTATTTAACTGTCATAAATTACAGTGGTTGACGTGGCTTTTCAATAATTATATAACAGAAAAATCATCGCGTTTCAGATTTTAACTTCCAGTAGCAAATATGAATACCACGAAGTTTAATTGACGATCGACACGAGTATGACGTAAAAAGGGGATGTAACAGATGAGACTTTTGCAGTTCTGACTGAAGCCTTATGCACTCTTATGTGGCATCGTGTGCGTTCATTACCCTGTCGGTGGTTAGGCAGCGTCAGGGAGCGGCGGGCGGCGCAGCTCCACACACCTCGCCGTCTCGGAAGCAACTCTCTAACTTCTCTTTATTACAATTTCCTTAAGTGGGTTTAAGAAAAAGACATCTGGTTGTGTTTTCAACTGACCAATCAGGGTCTCAATGTCAACCTTAAGCTCCGCCTACAACAATTCTGTCCATCCAATGAGAAACGTCATACTTTTCATGGTGGGGCACTGTTTCTAATGTTTGCAATGTAACAGAGATGCGTATAGTCTCATGCTAAAACTTGCAGCTGCTGTGGCCCTTTTAGTGTTATCGTAAGATCTATATTGTTCTTCTGGAGGGCTCTGTCTTTTATCATGGGCTGGGGGCTGCTCTTGGGGGCTGGCCGGTGATGTGGGTGTCCTTTATCGCAGGGCCTTCTAGCTTACACGACTCTGCTCTCGGCTTCTGTTCTCGTTTCTCCCCTCGGAACTGCGTCTGTTTCACGGTGGGAAGGTATGACATGCATTTGCCGGCCGGTGTGGCCGTGCGGTTCTAGGCGCTTCGGTCTGGAACCTCGTTACCGCTGCGGACGCAGGTTCGAATCCTGCCTCGGGCATGGATGTGTGTGATGTCATTAGGTTAGTTAGGTTTAAGTAGTTCTACGTTCTAGGGGACTGATGACCACATATGTTAAGTCCCACAGTGCTCAGAACCTTTTTTTATGACATGCATTTAGATGTTCTTGTGTTAGTCTGTGGTATTCCATTTGCTCACACATTGATCGTATTACTTTGGTCAATTTAATGCCAGGATTTATTCGGAGCTATGTGACATACTGCAGGATTTGTTATCATGTCAGGGTTTTCATGGAAGGTGTTGGATTTGCCTGACACCTTACAACTCTCATTCGAGGTGATCAAAGTGTCGCGGTCAAACTCCCTGCTGCGCAGCTGGACGTCTCTCATGGTAGTGCTGACACACTTCCATCTGTTTGGGCCAATAAAGGATACACTCCGCGGGAAGCAGTACGTGGATGATGGGGAGGTTATTGATGCAGCAACGCGTTGGCTCCGACGTCGACCAGTAAAGTGGTACCATGCGGCCATACAGGCCGTCCCAGTAAGCTGACTTAAGACCGTCGCCTTGAACGGAGATTATGTTGAAAAATAGGATTTTGTAGCCAAAAGAGAGAAGAGTAGCGTAGTGTACTGGAAACCTTAATAAAACCAACCTGCTTTCGCAAAGAACGGCGATGTATTACTTATTTTGTTCCTCCCCGTATGCTCATTTGTTTTACGTTTGCCACCTATTATCGTTTCACGTTCTCTACTTTACTTCTCGCTATAGCTTTAAACAAGATATTGCTTTCTATGTTATGTTACTGTAATATCATTTTAAGGAAAAAACTAATTATGAAATTACTCCGACTTGGGGGCAAATTGCCGTAGGAGAAGACAGTGGGCGTTTTGTAAACGTAATTATTTTATTGTTCGTTGCCACCTTGGACTCACTAACGATATCATAAACAGGTTTGTCTACCTTAGCAAATTTTTATCGTTTAATGTGAAGAATTCACATAATATTCATCAAAGTTCTACATTTACATATCACCAAGTTGGAGCCCACTTTGAGTTCTTAGCAAGTTCTCATCATTTCATTTTAATGCGTTACATGGCAACTCATTACAGTTGTATTTGTCTATGTAACGTAGTCATATCGTTAGATGATGATTTGCCAAGAAATGGGAACCAGTCACGATACCATTTGTGTAATTCAAGGCTGAAAAGTACAATAAAGGATCCTGAGATTAGCGTGTCCATTCACACTGTCACAGTAGAACGCTACACGCTACTAATACTCCTAAAATGACTTGATTCACCTAAGCACTTAGTAGTAATGATATCATTCTTTTCTTTGACGAACTCTCCAAGTAGCTTTCTCATTCGACAAAAACTATATTTGGGATACAATCGTTTGTTGTTTTAAGACCCAAGGTTTATAAGTGTTTTCCATCTCGGTTCCAAGTTGTTGTTCTTTCTCTTGTAATTGTGACTCGTGTGGAGTTCTTTACGGAAGACCACCTTGTTCGTTCCTGCGGCCCCCAATAGGGGGAGCGATGCCTTACATTTATTCGCTTAAATTATAAACCAATGAATCCACAAAATTCACTGAAATTGATTGTTCGAACTTTTTCTCCGAGAAAATAGTTGATTATAATTATATTAATTGTTGGTAGGAAAAAGCAGACACTGTAGAAAACATTCCACCATTATTTCCATGTCAAAGGAAGGATGCAAACTTTTCATCTAGCGAAGAGAAGGCAATGGAACTGTTATGGGTGATGTAGATGATAACGGTGAATAGCCCAACATCCTTAGGGGCACTGGGTAAAATCGCTGTTTTTCCGCAATGACGCTTTTCGTGGCAGTATACCGACTGGTGTAATAAAACAAATAATTGCGTGGAAGTCGCTGTGTTCATAAACTAGATGACTACGCGCACCCCTCTTTGGACATAGTGCCCTTTATCAGCGATTCTCTACTTTAGATAATTATTTACGCCGTCAGGTTAAAATTTCTTGCGATCGACTTAAATAGTGCAAAATTATGTCGCCACTCATGTTCTGAACTGAACATCATAGGACCATGATCGAAAAACCCACTGGGGCCCGATAGCGTCCACCAACAACGATCAAGTATTTCTACAGGGAGACTACAGTTTTAACGTCCCGCAGTCAACGAGTCCATTTGAGAGGTAGTACAGTCCAGGATTACGGAGAATGAAAAAGGAAACCGGCCGTATTTTTAATAAAGGAATCATTCCAGTATTTGTTATAACCGATTTAGGGCAACCTCTGAACAACTAAATCCTAACAGGATTTGAACCGTTGTCTTCTCGCATCTGGGTCCAGTGTCTTACCGAGATATTTGTAGACAGCTACTGAGACAGTATTGCCGATTGCATCCCACGACAGCTTCTATCAAAGGACGCAACTCCATGACGAGACACCACGAACGTTTTATCCACTGAGACACTTGTTTGATTGTAGATCGTTTGAAACCTACCATGGGCGTGAACTCATGTTGGGTTTGATCCATCATCCATTTGGTCCACTCCTCTCTCATATACACTTTAAATAGTTTACTAACGAGAGATAAAGAGGTTGCAATTGTCAAGTAAGTCCTCCGGAATAACAGCAAGCTCTGTTTTTTCCTCAGTTTCTCCTTCACAGAGTTTTTCAAATGACTACTAAACTACTCCAGCAAAAGAGGAGAACGCTTATTCAATAATGCACCTTTCCTTCTCTCCCATACTCTGTTAATCCATAATTCTATACTAACATGGTCCATTCAACCTTTCTCATATACGTGAACAACACCTGGCAGTATTTCGGAACATTATTGAATTTTTTGAGCTTCAAACTGATCATTGAATTAAGTTTAGTACCGTCAGCACAACATGAAAGGACTACGGTGTGTGCATTTGTTCGTTCCCACCTGTCTTTATAGTTACAGTTTTAGTACCTTCCATGGTAACAGTTCTATTACTCGGTACATCAAATTTCATTGGAGTTTGGTCCATATTAGCTAGTTAGCTTTTTCCTCATTGGTTTTCTTTCGATCATGAATAATAAAGTAATGGAAAGACAATATTTTCTCTTCATATCTTCATGGCATTTGCTGAGATATTTTGGTGTTAGTTTACGTACTAAATCCATGGCGCTTGATAAACCTGTAGCACGAACCAATTCCACCCTTAAATTCTGTTAAGTTCCACTGTAGTGCTAGCTTTCGATCATGTATTTCAATCATTTTTGTATTCCATTGCCATTTTGACGGTGTACTTGAATCCATTTTAATAGATCATCTTCTAGTTTTCGCCATTTTGTATTCAGCCCTCACTTTTTTTAAAAATTCTTCTTTACCAGCCCGCCAATCGCGAGTGGTTTCTCTGTTGGTGGAGAACAGAAATGCCGCTCGGCTGCTCTGGTTCTATATTCTTCTGCGTATGCTGTTGTTTTCAATTTATAGCCCGTATCACATGAATACCATTTATTCTTTTTCAATTACGAAACTAGCTACTAACAAAAATGTTGTACTGTAACCGATAACACAGATCACTTTCAGTTCAGATTCACTGACACCGTAGACTGCAATGACGTATCATACGCCGAACAGTGTTCTGGGTTTGTGATGGCGGGACGGGAGGGGGACTGTTAGCAAACTTGTGGATCCCCGCAACTCCTGTTCGTCGCATCGATGCACTGCTGCTGCCAGTTAAATCCATTGTGCCAGACAGAGGTAGGTTTACTGCGGCATGAGAATATATTGCCATTTTTTTTAGACTGGTGGGAATTTTCAATCAAACTCTGGACATTATTGTAGTAATAGCGAGTAAAAGACGCACCTGACTTTTGGAAGCAATTTTTCGAAGAAAAAAGTGTGTGTTACAGTCTGTGAAATGCGGTAAATATATGCTGATCTTTTGGGAAGATATTATGTAAGAGAACAACGGGGATATCAGGAACATACGCCGCAGATAAAGAAACTTGTTCTCAACAAAAGGACTCTGTATTTAAATTTTTGGGATGCAGCGACATATGAAACTGATACGTGCAGGCGGCGTAAGCTGGAGAAGAGTAAACTGGAAACATATAAAATGTGCAGCTATAGATGGATGTCGAAAATTAAACAGATGGGGCGAACACGAATTTTTGAGGTACTATGAAGAACAACTAATGGGAAAAATCAATGAAAACCCCTTACTAGAAAAGTAGACACATCCGGGGCATATGCGACAAAGTTTACAGCGATTAAGCAGGCAGCACAGGAATGAGCTTCGTAAGACACTAACGCCCAGACAAAGACTGTAATCTAAAAATATGAGTATAGAGGGCGCTGGATGCATTAAATGTGCAGCAAATAAAATATCAGCAAAGGACACAAAAATATCGAGGAAGGCAATAAGCTTTCAGAAGAGTGGTGAATGAAAATACGTTTAATTTTGATTTCCATGACAGTTGACGAAAAGCTCTCTCAAATAGTGCATGGATATTTCGGATGTACTGATGCGCATTTGTGATGGACTAAAGCTACACTCAATTTTTACGGTCAGGGAACAAGCAGTGTATTACAAAACCCACTACTTCGTGCGACACTGTAGTTTTTCGCAGTAACGATGCATTGTTAAAGTCTTCCAGTGCCGCGGCAAAAATTCGATGTACATGAACCGGATATGCCAACGTTATCTTGATGGAGTATCTCAAGGTGACGCCAGTGACTCGGAGTGGAGCATTCTAAACCGCTGTGAAATCAGCCATAAAAGCCGCTCTGGATCACAGCATCACGAGTGCCTGTCCTTTGAAGAAATAGTTCCGTTTAGGAACACTGATATGGAACATACAATTGAGCGATTTCCTGCAACAATTTCGCTGCTCTACGAACCAGCTTACAGCTTGTAATGCCACTGTCGGGTAAAGAACCGCTGTCTCGAAACACAATAATTTGAATGCAGACAGTAAATCTATCTTTAGAACTGATGTATTTGATAATGGAAGTTATAATATTGAAGAAGGTTTTCTTCAGATAGGTGAATAACATATTGGAACAGTGCATCAATACGTTTGTTTTATAGTTACCTAAAGATAGAAATTAATTCGTAGCGTAAAAGAGAATGGCAGAAGAAATAACAGTGGAGCAACACACAGTATCAAATGAAATTGAAAAATTTGACTTTAGCGTCTGGTCGACAATGAAGTCATTGGACAAGTAAATGTATTGCTAGGGACCGGAATTAGTCTCTTCATCAAAAACATAAACAAAAACTACACTTTTTCATCAATGACGGATATAATGCCACACTGAGATTCCGTGTTCACTGTGACACTTTTACTTTTTTTTTTAAGTATTAGGTTAGTGCATAAGTCCTGTGTGTCAGTGCACTCGAGAACTGGCAAATGTGATGAACTGTTATCATTCCACCATTGTGCGACATTTCCATCCAGTGGGGAAGGTTCAAACACTGGGTGTATGGGAGGATGGCCAAATGCACATCTCTGCTTACTCGTCATCAGTTGTCTCGCGAACAACACCGACTATTGCTGTCCTGTATCGTTACTGGCAATGAAAAATGGTGTCTTTATGCTAACGTAAGGAGAAGAAGGGAATGGCTAAGGGCAAAGTAGTAACTCCACGTATGAAGACCTGCACACATCCAAGGTAATGTTATACACCTGGTGGGACAGCGACGATGTGGTATATTGCAAACTGCTTCCGCAAGGTGCAATCATCACTGGTGACATTTATTGTCAACAACTGCGACGTCTTGCAGATGCGATTCAAGAATATCGACCATGAAGACTGCATGAAGTAATGCTACTCAATGATAACGCCCGCCCTCATTCTGCTAGACTGACAAAAATAACTATACAGATGTTGGGTTGGGAAGTCATTATGCACCATCCTTATTAACCTGATCTTGCGCCCTCAGATTTTCACCTTTCCTGCTCTCTATCGAACAGTCTTCAAGGAACTACCTTTTCGAATGAAAATTCGTTCCGAACATGGTTCGACGTGCTTTTAAACTGAAAACCACGTGTTTTCTGCAGATTGAAATCGAAAAGTTACTCCAGCGTTGAAAGACTGTTGGAAATACTGAAGGAGAATACATTATTGATTAGTAAAGTCTCTGATATGTGTATCTGTTGTGTTTATTAAACTTAAGCAAAAACGCTACGAACCTATGCACCATCCCAATATGTTATTGAGAATACCAGACTTTATGAAGGGCGCCACCTACTTGTCTCGTGTAATTATGTAAATATGACAATATAGTCCATCTGCAGCCCTTATAAATTGTGATCCGTACACGCTGTACAGAAAAACTTACGCCTTGATTCATTTTGTATAGGTCAGCGAAAAGAATTGATATGCTTGCACATCCTACGTGGCCGGCTGCTATGGCCGAGCGGTTCTAGGCGCTTCAGTTCGGAACCGCGCTGCTAGGGGACTGATGTTAAAGTCTTATAGTGCTTAGAGCCATTTGAGCCATCCTACGTACACTACTCATGGAGGCCAAACGAACTTGAACTGTAGTTTTCGTATCTGTTAATTGTACCTTTCCTTTTATAGACCTGTAACAAATCTGGAGATGGCAAACGCAGAAACCGGTAATGATAATATTCGATCAGTTACCGAAAACAACTGTACTGAAAGCTACAGTCTAACTTAACTAATTAATCATTAGGGATATATTTAGAAAGGACCCAACGTGCGCGAAGGATGCAGTCCGTTTTAACCATTGGACAGCTCGGGTGCCCCAAGACAGTTCTCCCACAGAGTTCCTTCTTTCTTTAGCGACGTAAGTTCAAGGAAGTGTCTTTATGTTAGGTAATGCTATTTACAGAAATGTCTTGTCTTTAGGTCTGTGTCGTATTATCATAACTCCTTCAATATCATACTTGATATTGCAAGCCGACGGACTATACCGAAAGATACTCTTAAATTTAGAACACTGACTCTATCTACGACACTCTAGTTCGCTCGGTTTGGTCTGCGAAGACAGCATATTTGATTCAGACACTTCTTGTTTTCTCGAAACAAAATACTCTCTAGAGCCTCTATTATCAACGTTTTTGACCTGCGATAACGAATTGTCATGATGTTATAAATATCAACGGCTATGCTGTCTGTCACACCTGAGCGACGTCAAGTAACTATTCAAGAGAATTTTATTTCATTGTTTTTATGGCACCTTTATTTCAAAATACTCACACAGTTTTGTTTTCTGTTCCATAAGGAGTTTACGACTGCCTGACAGTGCGAAATCGTACTTTGCTTGCTGGAGTGGATCTTACAGTGCTGGTCGCCGTAATGTTTTAGCCGACACCCAGCGACCTTGAGGACACAGGAGCGGCTTTGTCAAGAGGCTCTGTGTGCTTTTTAGGATAATTAAAAAACTGAAAAAGCTTTGAATGTGAACACGTAATTAACGTAATGAAAATGTTCAGTCTCCATTAGGAGTGGACTGACGGCAGACATGGTCCGTTTGCACTGATAATATTTGTGTAATGCAAGAGAGGAATTTATCTAACAAACATTCAATAAATATCGTTGAGAGAACATTTATTAGAAAAAATATAACTGAATTAAGTGTTTTTATTTCAATAATGTCGAATAGCTCACGTTCCTAAAACTGAAATTACTGGAATTACTCGAAGTGAAAATACTAAATATACTGAATTCAAATGTTATGCGTACATGTCGGCAAATTTAGAGCACATTATTATTCGACGATAGTTATCTCTGATTTAATAACTACTAAATTTTACTTCCAAAGTAAAGAGAATTAAAACTTGAATTTGCCTACTGTTCCCTACTTAGACACTTGAATTACGAGGGTCACTCCAAAAGAAATGCATACAATTTTTTTAATCCATATTTTTTCTACATGTTTCAAAGTTTTACAGTGCGTAGATACATCCTTTAGCAACAATATTTTCATTTCTCCACATAATTTCCAACCCTCTCAACTGCCTTACGCCATCTTGGAACCAGCGCCTGTATACACGCACGGTAAAATTCTGGACTAACCTGTTGGAGCCACTGTTTGGCAGCGTGCACAAGGGAGTCATCATCTTCAAACCTTGTTCTACGAACAGTCTTTCAGTTTCCCACAGAGATGATCGTCACATGGAACCAGGTCAGGACTGTAAGGCGGGTGTCTCAGTGTTGTCCATCCGAGCTTTGTGACCGCTTCCACGGTTTTCTGAGTGACGTGTGGCCGTGGGAACAGCAAAACATCCTGCTTTTGTCGATGTGGTCGAACACGACTCAGTCGAGCTTGAAGTTTCTTCAGCGTCATCACATATGCATCAGAATTTATGGTGGTTCCACTTGGCATGATGTCCACAAGCAAGAGCCCTTCGGAATCGGAAAACACCGTAGCCATAACTTTTCCAGCAGAAGGTGTGGTTTTGAATTTTTTTTTTTCCTCTTTGATGAGTTTGCATGATGCCACTCCATTGATTGCCTCCTCGTCTCTGATGAAAAATGATGGAGCCATGTTTCATCACCTTTCACAATTCTTCCAAGAAATTCATCTCCACCATTCTTGTACTGTTCGAAAAGTTCTCTGCATACCGTTTTTCTTCTTTGTGAGCCACTGTCAACATCCTGGGAACCCACCTGGCACAAACATTTTTTAACGCCAACACTTTAGGTATTCTGCAAACACTTCCTTCCCCTATCCAAATGTAGAGTGACAATTCGTTCACAGTGATGCGTCTGTCAGCAGTCACCAATTCGTTAACTCTCTGCACATTGTCTAGATTGTGTGCAGTACGAGGCCTGCCGCTGCGAGGACAATCCCGCTTTCATCACGGGACCTGCTTGCCCACCATCTACCTGTACTGCGATCGACAGCAGCATCTCCATACACCGTTTTCAACCTCTTGTGGATGCTTCCCGCTGTCTCGTTTTCATAGCACAGGAATTCAATGACAGCACGTTGCTTCTGACGAACGTCAAGTGTAGCAGCCATCTTGAAGACATGCTGTGACGGCGCCACTCACGGGAACAGGTTGAACTAAGTTTGAAAACAAGCGGGAACGATGCATCTATACACTGCAAAACTTTGACACATGCAGAATGAAAACCGTATTTTTACATAAATAGTGTGCATTTCTTTTGGAGTGACCCACGTAGTGTACTGTTCGCTACTCAGAATTGTCAGCTGAACCTGCGTGATTGCGACAAACGTAGTTTCAAGCTGTAAGAAAAGAAACATTTTATGAACAAGTGTGTGACTTTTCATCGAGCTTCCTAGAAGTCCGATTTAATTAACGGTGCACCAACAATTGTGAGAGAGAAACATTGGATGGTGAACTATTAAGTGACGGTGGATCTCTTCGCCATCGGCTAATTGCGGGGATCTAACATTGCACAATGCGAGGACATAACTCAAGCAGTAGTCCGAAGCTCATCCGTCGACACGACGCCTTGCACAATCTCAGCGCGCTACGGCTAGCTCTGGTGCGGCATCCCACTTAACGCCTGCCAGCGGTCTTGGCCAGGGCAACGAAATTCTGCTGCGTAGCGTGACGCCGCACATCAAGGCTCGCTACGCATCGCAGACTTGTGAAATACGTGAGCTATTAGCGTAAAATATAGAACGTCTAGATTGTTCCAAGTCACCGCTTTCTTGGAAGCGGCGTATTTCAGTATCTTTCATTCCAATATTTATTTAGTGAACTGATGGTATGAACCCACATCCTCTTCCTACCGCATACAAACTTGTGAGCCTGCCGTCGTGTACGGTAATCGAGTATTTATTTTATTCACAAGACGAGGACCCTGCGTAGAGACGACGGTGCCAAATGTTACGGGAAGGCATTGCGACGCGAGTCAGTCGTCAGCTTCCCAGCCGCGCTGAGCGGCCGCGTGGTTTGAGGCGCCACGTCACGGATTGCGGGGCCCCACCCGCCGGAGCTTCGAGTCCTCTTTCGGGCATGTGTGTGTGTGTGTGTGTGTGTGTGTGTGTGTGTGTGTGTGTGTGTGTGTGTGTCTTGTTCTTAACATAAGTTAGTTTAAGTAGTGTGTAAGTCTAGGGACCGACGATCACAGCAGTTTGGTCCCTTAGGAATTCACACACATTTGAACATTTTCAGCTTCCTGGGCCAGTATGGTGAATTTTCCTCCACATATTTCTCGCAGAAATTGGTTGCTGACAATCCACATTCAAATCGGCGGCGATCTGAATTACAGCAGACCGTTGATCACCCTTTTTGGCTCTACAGAGTGGACGTGACGGCTGTTAGCCAATCATTTATGGTTGTTCTATTCTTCGGTTTAAGCGTCTACAAACGTTGTACGGTATCACATAAATACAATATTTATGTGATACCACTGGACTGACATGGCGTCCTCACATGCGTCGACGCTCAAGACTGACAAGTCACCTTGTGTCTCAGTGCACAACCGACCAACCGATCGATCCAACCGCCAATGACTATTGCCTGAGCAAACTCGAGCAGACTGGCGGCCTAACGCGCAGACTCAGATGCAGGAACTAAGCACCGACCGGGCGACCACTCGCTGGGTTCTCCTACTGGCGGAGTGGAAAGACTTTCATTTTGCCGGCTTTAAAGGTTGATCCGAACGACGGAAATACTAGCACTCCGAACGACAGACAGACGCTAACTGCCTAACAGATGCGAACGAGAGACAGACCCAGACTCAGCGACTGACGCGCGCGGCCTCCTTCTTCTGGACTGGGTGTGGAATAGCCCAGTCTATCAGGAACGTAGGGTTTACCGATAGGCATTAAGTACCACGGCTGTGGGTTGAAGTTGGTGGTGGACATCGTGTGTGATAACGTTAAATCGCAGAGAGGATTTGCTGGTGTTGAATCTTTGGTGCTGACCTGACTATTCAATCAGGGCAACGGGCCGAGCGACTGGCGAGCTCATAGCGCCCCTTAAATGCACGTGAACAGGCAACCTTTCCGCTTTCCCACCAGAGGGAGACACCAAAGGTGCGACTGCCACAGTGACGCCACCGCCAGAAATGGAGGGCGACTGCCTCACACTAAGCGCTGCCGCGCGCTCTCCAAAACAGCAATTTTTACCACGGCCCAGTTGTATTGAGAAGTTGCAGAGATCAATAATTTCCAAAGAGTAATACGCGTGAATTTTAAAACCGCTTCTACCGTCTTCTTACTTACGTCTTTAGCGAAAAATATAAAAAATATCCATAACATTTTATACTCACTCTTGTCTTGGAATTGAACGAATATGGAGGTGATGAACGTGTGTACAAGTGCAATGGTGCCACATCGTCTTGTATGTTAGTTTGATAAATAACTGGTTCAGGGCCATTTTGTTTTTCTTTATTGGATTTAACCATGCCAATAATACGTGCTTTGATGTATTTCTTTTCAGAAATTACATTCTTATGTATGTTTCGAGAACCTAAAAACTGAGGAACGACGACCGATGTACGATTAATCAGCGAAATATAGGAGAGAGATGCCTATATTGAACTAGGTTGTAATTTGCCATAATATTCGTAGCTCTTGTACTCTCTGACATTTAGTGAAGTCAGCGTGACCTAGGTGCTTGTTGCACCTGTATTGTCAGCTATCAGCTGTGTGTGTTCAGGGTTAGATCGTCTGAAAACTCCGTTAATTTGGCTGTAGTTTTCACCTAACTTTTTGTTTACATGGCAAGGAGAATTACTCTAATAAGGTAAGTGGCAACACAATGTTTTATTTACGGGTCAATAACATGAACTAACCTTAGTTTCCACGCTGTCATGAATCTGTATTCGTTCTGGTTCGTTTGTAAGGATCTGATAAATAAAAATGGTGATGTCACCTATAATTTACCTCTGCAGCTTTCCAGTGTACTGCTGCTACATTTTACGAAACTCGCACGAATAGTGATCGTTATTAGTTTAACAGAATGTTAAGAAATGATGTGGCACATTTTCAAATGCATTGATTATGCTAAGTTATTAACTGAACAATTAATTGGTATTACAGTACGCCAACAGAAAGGCATTATGGAAAGCGGAACCCAGATGAATTGTTTTTAGCTGTAAAAGTGATCTAAATGGAGATCATGGCCTAAACGGATTCTCACGCAAGTAAAATGCTCCTAAGGCAACAATTAAGTCATGCTGATTATAAAACCAAAAATCAAAATGGGGATATACAAGATTTTGGCTGCTCTGAAGTATTTTCAAACCAAGTTGGAAACGAATTCGATCAGCATATTCTTACATTCGAAGAGGTCATATAGGACGTAACATTGCACAACGAAACTAACTGACCAAAGCAGAAGAAGCCATTCCAGGCAAGAAGTAGGTGGCCATCCCGTCCGAGAAATATGGCTGAATGTGAGGCAAGTAATGAACAGTTCCACCTGTGAAAAGGGGAGCTTTTGGAGTCTCTGCAGAAATCCATTTGTTCAAATGGCTCTGAGCACTATGGGACTTAACATCTGAGGTCATCGGTCCCCTAGAACTTAGAACTACTTAAACCTAACTAACCTAAGGACATCACACACATCCATGCCCGAGGTAGGATTCGAACCTGCTATCATAGCAGTCACGCGGTTCCGGACTGAAGCGCCTAGAACCGCTCGGTCACCGAGACCGGCTACACCTATTTGTATATTTGTATAGCGGGTTTCGCGAAGAAGATAAAATGAAGAAATTATCAGATGTATGAAATGAAAAATATGGATTTATGTAAAGTGTGCAAGGGTGGGGAAGGATGTGAAAAAGTTTTTGCAGAAGTTTAGGAAATTAGGAGTTGTGTTTATTTTTCTCAGAATTGCTTTTATTTAAATCAGATAACAAGAACAACGCCGTACAGTTGGGGACGGCATTGTTTAAATAATATTGTAACTTACTGTTAGGCTATAATAAATTAAATTTTAAAAGTGGTGCCATTTGGCAAATGTCCCTTATTGTTTATTGGCTAAAAAGTGAGAGGATATTTAACAGTAAAAGTGAAATAATGGTTTAAATTAATCTCTATTGTTGTAATTACAATTGCTGGTTTTTCTGGTTCACACTAAAATACCAATTTTGTGTGGAAACCGGTTACAAAGAGTAACAATCGTGCAGAATTTTGATTCACTGTTTGCTCCAAGAGGAGCCGACTTCCGCTGGTGGAACTGCACGCAAGCTCGAAAAAATAAATAGTAAATATTTCTTTCTGTCCTCCTCGCTACAAAGTTGCACTTTCAAATAGAAATTCAAAATTCATCTAGCAGATTAGGTAAAAACTTTCTCTTGTAGTTAACTGTTGTGATCAGAAAATTTTGTAGATTCAGTATGGATGTTTGTACGCACCATGTGAACAGGACTGCTGCTGCTGGCTTGTTATATTATTATTTATTATTTTACTACCTCCACATTCTGGGCCGATGTGCGAATCGGAATCGACTGGCAGCTGCGTCATCTTCCGCCAGCGGCATCATTGGCTGCTGTATGAAGTGGCGTGAGGTCAGCACACCGCTCTCCCGGTCGTTGTCGGCTTTCTTGACCTTGGAGCCGCTACTTCTCTACTCAAGCAGTTCCTCAGTTGGCACTACGTGGCTGAGTCCAATCCATACCAGTCCTCATACCAAGGGAAAGTTGCTGGCAGTGCTGGCAACTGCATTCGTGTTCTCTGTATGACAACCAGACACGTTGATTACTGAGGTATGGAGGCACTGGAAAAGCTTATTGCCGTAGTACTCATAGTGTTTCCAGTAAATTAGATTGCATAAAGAGACTAATAGTTATTAATTCCACACTGACTTTAAAGATTTAGTTCGTTTTTTCCTCAACTGATTTATTGTGAAGATTGCTAACCACAGAAACTTGGAACATTCCGATGACAGTGATGCTGAGTCTAGCCCTAAAATACACCAATCAGCCACCAAGGCTATCATACAACAGATAATTTAACAACATTATCAAAAAATGGATATATTAGCACGCCTTGTAGGTGAGCTTTCTGCTACACAAACTGCCACGACGAAGGAAATCACAAACGAGACCTAATCTTTAAGGAAATATACGAAAAGGAGGACGCATTGGTGTCCGCTCAAACAGTCATGTCGGCTGAAATTAGCGAAATGAAATTAGCTAATGCTGGTTTGGCTGAAGCTGTAAGGAAATTAATGGACAAAGTACTAAGCATAAACCAAGGGCAAACTGTATTGTCAGAAAGCATTCAACATAATAATAATACTAACTCCTGAACATGAAAAAAACAACACGCAAACATTTTTTTGTAAAGAGCAACGTGACAGTAGGCAAATAAGCTGCCTAGACATCTAAAACGGAAACATGTAACTGACACAGTCGATAAATTGTTCCAAGCAGTCATCACACAGTTTAATGATAAGGTTTCTACTGAATGTTGAAGCTCCATGGTCCATGTTCAGACATAATTCCAACAACTCATATATTTTCTTAAAAGAACTCCAGCCATGAGAAGTCAGTCAACTCAAAAATCAATCTGACAATAATATTTTCCTCTCGTGAAGTAATGCCACTGAGAAAATTTGACTACAGAAAGAGAGGCTGCCGAAAACAAAGGGACAATTAACCTGCCGGCAACGCACAGTTCAGAATGTGTAGTGAATCCTGAATCACTGTTTAGAATCTCGCACTATTCCTTGCGCACTGATGTTATTGATGAATAACATGGGAGATGGGCCGAATCATGCCTTGACGATCATGGAAGAAAAATTTTTACGTCAAAAATTTCCCATCTTTATACTGGCCGAGAAAACTATCCACTCGTTAGTATACAGGAAGTCTCTCCATGGTGTACTACCACACATGCTGTCAGATGCGCAAAAAATTAATTTTGTGAGTGGATACATCCGGGGTGAAGTCGCCCTGTGGACAACAGAAGCAAGGGAGATGTGCCATTCATACTATGAATTTTAAAGATACTTTCTTGGTAAACACTGATCCACAGGTATTCAGGGGGAGCTATGGAAGGAATTTTGCAATCTTAAGTCACGCAGATTAGTCAATGAAAATATTAGAAGAAATATATAAACAAGACCAGGTATTGGAATGAGCTAATCTCTTTTCTGAACATATTGTGGATTCTAGATCCTCAGGTTCGTTGAAGTCCATGAAATATTAATGAACATTTAAGAAAACTAACTTGGGAAGCTTTATGGCAGTAATTGACTTGACTGATTCGAGCAACGAGTACACCAAAGCCACCACAAATCATTATGCAAATCATTCTGTAATGAACAAAAAATGGACAGCACCACAATGGTATTGGAAATCATAAAAGATCTACCCATTATTCCCACTCTGATCATCGTGCATGCCACAATGAATCAACAGAACATGTGCAAGTTGAGCAATGCAAAGATAATAACAATTATATTTCATCTACTACTCATAAACAGAACCGCCAAGAAAACAAGTACAGCACTGGCTATGAAAACAACAGCAACAAAAATAACAGCCCGCATCTCGTGGTCGTGCGGTGGCGTTCTCGCTTCCCACGCCCGGGTTTCCGGGTTCGATTCCCGGCGGGTCAGAGATTTTCTCTACCTCGTGATGGCTGGGTGCTGTGTGATGTCCTTAGGTTAATTAGGTTTAAGTAGTTCTAAGTTCTAGGGGACTGATGACCATCGATGTTAAGTGCCATAGTGCCCAGAGCCATTTGAAAAACAACAATCACTGTCAATCTGATCATAACTTCCCATGCACAGGGAAATCCGAAAACTAAACACGACCTTTTTGTGCCTTGATATAGTGGTCGAAAGGGAAAATAGGCACTGGAGCAGAAAATACTTCTGTTGCGGAGTTAACGACGGGATTGACGTTCAGGATGAAGTGAGTTATATTCTGATATTAAAAAAATGTAACAATGAATATGCTGCTGTTCCACACTCTGTTGTCAAAGCCTATACAGTTAACTATCCGGTTATAATCATTCTCAATACAGGTGCTACTGTGAATGTAATTTCCACTGGTTTCCATAAGAGCATAAGCAATTATACAACGTGCCCACTTTACCTATCAGCAAGTGCAAGATTGCGAAAGCTATAGGTGCCATGTCAGGGGAACCAGACACACAAACAGGTCTACCTATAAACCTGGAAATGTAGCTACAGATTGCACGGAGTGTAGCTACAGATTTCATGGATTTGTGGTGGACTGTATTGTAGGCATGTCTTTCCTACGTGAAAGGGAAGCAAGGGTTGACCTTTCTGCGGGAAAGTCCTATTCTCTAATACATGTGTGAATGGTTCCATAGACCTGTTAAGGACAGAAACTCACCATGCCACATACTGCCATTGGTTGAAATTAAAAATAATTAACAGTGAAAGTAATAGTCAACTGTGCAGCAACATGAATCAATTACTTTTGCGTGTATTTCGGAGTAACAAAAAATAACTGAGCGTATTTATTAGCCATAGACTAGTAGTCTGATCTGTCTAAGGCACTGAGGAAATGCAATGATGTTTTCACGTAGATACCAAGTGTAATCCAACCCTATGAGTGCTACTTACATGACATCTCAAACAAGACTTACTGTCACATCTCTTAATCCTTTTCCTTAGGTTAAAGACCCATAGTTAACAAAGAGTGGAACGTTGTAGAGTCATGAAGAGGCCCATTCTATAGTCTGTTACTTGCTGTCAAACTGGGAGGTAATGTAAGACCTGTGCTAGATGCCAGAGCTATAAATAGAATCATTAGTCCTGGCCCAACTAACTCAGAGAATATAAAGAGCAAATTCCAATAAATCATGGGGTAAATTTTTTTAACTAAAATTGATCTCCATATCTTTCCTCTAACTGCGGAGACTGGTAAATATATAGTTTTTATTTGTGGTGCTAGGATTTATCAAGTTGACTTTGTGAAAAAGAAAAACTCGCATTTTTTGCAGTTTCAACGATAGAACGAAAATACCCTCAAGAACTGCAAAGCAACAACGGACAACATGGCCACACCAACAAAGAATTTTACATTTTGCCTTTCAGCTTGAAGCTTAATTCTGAAGTTTCCATTGCAATCATTAGTTTTGTAGTAGAACCTGAGTTGCTCGATAGTGTAACCTGCTCGTGAACGAAATTTTAATCGCAACACAAAGGCGGAAGGAACATATTGATCTTATAGAGGAAGTATTAAGACGAGTTTTGGAGGTTGCTGGCATTGCCAACTAACAAAAACCGAAGTTTGAGTACAAGCAGATAGAATTCTCAGTACATTTGATTCCACCTCAATACATGCTTCCACTCAGTGAGAAGACAAATGTGATAAAAACTTCTCGCTTCTCAAAAACAATTAAGAGATTTTCTTACACTTACATCATTTCGCAGAAGATTTTAGTCTACTCAAGTGTTACACTGGGAACTTCTTTTAAATTTGTTAAAGAAACATGTACAATGGCACTGGATGAAGGTTTTTCAAGGAGCAATTGACAAACTCAAGCATGTTCTCGTAACATCTCATACATTATATCATCCTGATAGGTCGGTTAAATTGTGTCTTTTGCCTGACTCTTCTTGTCCAGGATTAGAAGCCTTTCTATTCGTAGTAGAAAATGTGGACATCAAACCTACAGTTTGCACTATAGGATTCGCCGGTCGGATTTTATGTGACTTCAAGCGAGCCTAATCAGTAACTAAGTTGGAAGCAATTGCAGTAGTTTGCTTTTCAGTAATTGCATTATCACCTTGCAGGGAAGTACATGAAAGCATACTGTGAAGGTGTGTATTACTAAGTTGTTAACCCAGTGCACAGTGCACAGAACTTGAGGTTGCCTTTCTAATGGGGCAACATCAATTTCATTTTTAATATTTAATATATTTATTGATAAAATTTAAAAATTTAAAACGCTGTAACAATATACTCATTACTAGTCATAATTTTATATTAAAAGTTTGAAACTGTAAGTTAAGTAATAACGTCATAAACTGTGTACATGTCTTGAGCCAGCATAATTGATGGCATGCAAATTATCCAGATTATATTTGTCCAGTATTTGAAAATAAGAGCTCTTCTCGACTTCCAACAAATTTTACACTTAATTCCAAATCTCGTTAATTATATTTTTCATTATGACTCTCAGATCAGGAGATATAACATTTTATACATGGGAGTTTGGTTCTTTAAAGAATCGGGGATGGGGATTTCTGGTCAAGCTCTGAGGTTCCTATTTAGCTGCAAGGTTTTGAAAGTTCGGTTCACTACGTGGTCACTACTACTGCAAAGGTACGATCTTGAAATAATTCATGTGAAGGGAGAGTAACATAGTAGCACATGCTCTATCTCACCTTCCTAAAGCACTAGAAGATATAACAAATGTTACTGTACAGTCTTTGTGCTTACAAGTTCTTTCGATGAAGAATGCAATCCATATGACATTTATCTTGGTCTGTGTATGAATATATCGAAATTACGAGATGCTACTCGAAGGTGATATGATGTGAAACAGCTGGTACAACAAGCTCCATCCAAAGCACTTACAGCGCACTATATAATTTATAACAATGTACTGCTTTACCAATGGAGCCCATAATCTGACCAGTAGTGTATCTATCTTCCTACTGAATATGAAAGCAAAGTTATATGGCATATGTATTATGTATGTGGATACTTCTGCCTCATTAAGCGTGCAAAGAAATTGAAGAAATGTATGATCAAAAAAAAGAAATTATTCAGATAGTGAAGGGAGATGAAAATTTAATAGTCATGGGTGACTGGAATTCGGTAGTAGGAAAAGGGA
Organism: Schistocerca gregaria; assembly: GCF_023897955.1. Classification (NCBI taxonomy): domain Eukaryota; kingdom Metazoa; phylum Arthropoda; class Insecta; order Orthoptera; family Acrididae; genus Schistocerca; species Schistocerca gregaria. Next base: position 307,772,738 of record NC_064922.1, on the reverse strand, counting down.
GAGAAGGAAACGTAGTAGGTGAATATGGACTGGGGCAAAGAAGTGAAAAAGGAAGCTGCCTGGTAGAATTTTGCACAGAGCACAACTTAATCATAGCTAACACTTCGTTCAAGAATCATAGAAGAAGATTGTATATATGGAAGAAGCTTGGAGATACTGACAGTTTCAGATAGATTATATAATGGTAAGACAGAGATTTAGGAACCAGGTTTTAAATTGTAAGACATTTCCATGGGCAGATGTGGCCTCTGATCACAATCTATTGGTTATGAGCTGTAGATTAAAACTGCAGAAACTGCAAAAAGGTGGGAATTTAAGGAGATGGGACTTGGATAAACTAAAAGAACCAGAGGTTGTACAGAGTTTCAGGGAGAGCATAAGGGAGCAATTGACAGGAATGTGGGAAAGAAATACAGCAGAAGAAGAATGGGTAGCTTTGAGGGATGAAGTAGTGAAGGCAGCAGAGGATCAAGTAGGTAAAAAGACGAGTTCTGGTAGAAATCCTTGGGTAACAGAAGAAATATTGAATTTAATTGATGAAAGGAGAAAATATAAAAATGCAGTAAATGTAACAGGCAAAAAGGAATACAGGCGTCTCAAAAATGAGATCGACAGGAAGTGCAAAATGGCTATGCAGGGATGGCTAGAGGACAAATGTAAGGATGTAGAGGCTTATCTCACTAGGGGTAAGATAGACACTGCCTACAGGAAAATTAAAGAGACCTTTGGAGATAAGAGAACCATTTGTATGAACATCAAGAGCTCAGATGGAAACCAAGTTCTAAGCAAAGAAGAGATACAGAAAGGTGGAAGGAGTATATAGAGGGTCTATACAAGGGCAATGTACTTCAGGACAATATTATGGAATTGGAAGAGGATGTAGATGAAGGTGAAATGGGGGATACGATACTGCGTGTAGAGTTTGACAGAGCACTGAAAGACCTGAGTCGAAATAAGGCCCCCGGAGTAGACAACATTCCATTGGAACTACTGACGGCCTTGGGAGAGGCAGTCCTGACAAAACTCTACCATCTGGTGAGCAAGATGTATGAGACAGGCGAAATATCCTCAGACGTCAAGAAGAATATAATAATTCCAATCCCAAAGAAAGCAGGTGTTGACAGATGTGAAAATTACCGAACTATCAGTTTAATAAGTCACAGCTGCAAAATACTAACGCGAATTCCTTACAGACGAATGGAAAAACTAGTAGAAGCCAACCTCGCGGATTCAGTTTGGATTCCATAGAAATGTTGGAACACGTGAGGCAATACTGACCCTACGACTTATCTTAGAAGCTAGATTAAGGAAGGGCAAACCTACGTTTCTAGCATTTGTAGACTTAGAGAAAGCTTTTGACAATGTTGACTGGAATACTCGCTTTCAAATTCTGAAGGTGGCAAGGGTAAAATACAGGGAGCGAAAGGCTATTTACAATTTTTACAGAAACCAGATGGCAGTTATAAAAGTCGAGGGACATGAAAGGGAAGCAGTGGTTGGGAAGGGAGTGAGACAGGGTTGTAGTCTGTCTCCGATGTTATTCAATCTGTATATTGAGCAAGCAGTAAAGGAAACAAAAGAAAAATTTGGAGTAGGTAATAAAATCCATGGAGAAGAAATAAAAACTTTGAGGTTGCCGATGACATCGTAATTCTGTCAGAGACAGCAAAGGACTTGGAAGAGCAGTTGACCGGAATGGACAGGGTCTTGAAACGAGGATATAAGATGAACATCAACAAAAGCAAAACGAGGATAATGGAATGTTGTCGAATTAAGTCGGATGATGCTGAAGGAATTAGATTAGGAAATGAGACACTTAAAGTAGTAAAGGAGTTTTGCTATTTGGGGAGCAAAATAACTGATGATGGTCGAAGTAGAGAGGATATAAAATGTCGAGTGGCAAAGGTAAGGAAAGCGTTTCTGAAGAAGAGAAATTTGTTAACATCGAGTATAGATTTAAGTGTCAGGAAGTCATTTCTGAAAGTACTTGTAAGGAGTGTAGCCATGTATGGAAGTGAAACATGGACGATAAATAGTTTGGACAAGAAGAGAACAGAAGCTTTCGAAATGTGGTGCTACAGAAGAATGCTGAAGATTAGATGGGTAGATCACATAACTAATGAGGAAGTGTTGAATAGGATTGGGGAGAAGAGAAGTTTGTGGCACAACTTGACCAGAAAAAGGGATCCTTTGGTAGGACATGTTCTGAGGCATCAAGGGATCACCAATTTAGTATTGGAGGGCAGCGTAGAGGGTAAAAATCGTAGAGGGAGACCAAGAGATGACTACACTAAGCAGATTCAGAAGGATGTGGGTTGCAGTGGGTACTGGGAGATGAAGAAACTTGCACAGGATAGAGTAGCATGGAGAGCTGCATCGAACCAGTCTCAGGACTGAAGACCACAACAACAACAACATTAAAGTTCCAAATTCGTACATGCTTTGAAGCTTTTCTTTTCATAAACTGAATTCTTACTTTTACAGTTTCAAGGCTCGCAAACTGAGGAAAGAAGTCTGGTTAACAGGATATTTCATTATGGGAAATGGGAGCGAGAACAACACTGGCGCGCTACGGTCTAAATACTCCCTACCCGGTTAGTGCCTGTGGACTGCATATAGTGATAGTTCGTTTCGGTATTTTTTCTACTGCCATAGCATTTGTCTAATCGTTAAAACGTTTGCTATGCTGCGATCACCACCATGGACAGTGGCGGTTGCTGTCCCCCTGCTCCATAAGCTTCACAATACAAGCAGCTTTATGCACCCATCAGTGAAGTGATTACCGACGCAATCATCGCGTCCCACAAGCAAACATACTCCATCATTTCCACCTCTCGATGCAACTAAAGCAAGAGATCTGCTACACTAGCAGAAACGCCAACGGGAATTCACGAAGAAGGAAGGATATGATGATCAATGAGACAAAACGGAAAAAGTATTACATGTCTACCCCGCCCAGGAAGGGACCGTCAACCACTAACATGTAAACTGTACTTCTAATTTATACGCAACTATCGACAATGGGCTTTCATTTTATTTGTGAAAAGCGAAGACAGAAACATAAGCAGGGCACTAGGCAAATTGATTAGGTGGGACTGCGAGTTATTATTCAAGCACATAATCAGTACTATGGCGTCAGAGAAAAACCGTGGAAAAATTGAGCCTCTGTTAGGATTAACTGCCAGTGCCTTAGTTCAACACTCATTCTCAGACGAATCCAATTTGAAGGCCAACATTCCGAAGTCCTTCAATACGAAACAAGGTATTGTCGATAACATTGAAACCTGCTTTACGGAGAACGATTTACTCACGGAAATGGGGTGTTGCTGTGAAGGGACTGCCATGAACAGACTTAATAAAATTGTAATTCTGAATGGGAGAAAGGTAACAAAGCCATCGCCAGTTTCTGTTGTGATATTTAGATCACAGCGACTCCTACAGTTCGTTTATTCTCATGGAGTTCGATGTCCAGTGGACTTGTATAACTTACATCCTCCATCTTACAACGCTCTAATTCTACACGATATGGACATGGCAGCAAAACGCGCAGAAGTAACACAAGGAGTGCGTACTGTGCACGGCCACACAGAAGCGATGGCTGTGGGAGGGCCAGTCACCCACCCTGTAGTCATTGTACCAGTGGTCAGTGTCCTACCTCGAACCTGCCCCACGTATCTTAAACACAAGGAAATTAATAAAATAAAGCCTGTCAATAACATTACCTCCTGAGAATCAGCAGCTGTGTTTGAAAACAGGCCGTAGGCGAATGCAGTTACTTCTCCCCCAGATCATTGCGAGACACTGTACAGAATTTCCACCCCTCCCGACTCAACTGCAGCTCAATGCAACTATCAGCACCGTCACTTACGATCTGCAGCAGCCAACCAACGTCATGACGACAATGCCGCAGCCATCAGGAACAGTTGATCCAGTGGATTCACCGGTGATACCATTGCCACGTATCCTAATACGGCATGCCAAACTATCCCAACAGCAACGCGTAAATTCTGTAGAACATAGACGACCCTACCAAAACTCGGTCCCGTGGGACCGGTTATACCAACCAGAACCCTTTCTTCCTTTTGCTCCAGCGGTTACCAACCCTTATCCAGCACAATTTCACAGACTCAACCAACAGTGAGTGATGTTTGGAACTATCTTATTAACAGCATTTTAAGTATAAATATGGTAGTGGTGAACGACATATCTTACCAGCAAGGTACTAATGTGTCCACTCCAGTGTTTTTCGATTTGGATGTCACTCCAAAACATGTTTATCCCTCTCCTTACACCCGAAATGGCCCCTAAAATCATCCAATGGAAACAAAGATCGGTCAAGATAAACAAAGATAGCCTTCGACATTTTCTGCTCGAAAGTCAAGTAGATGTTTGTGCATCGCCGAAGCTGAACAAGCCGTTCGAGCTCCCTGGCTTCTCTTTCATTAGAGAAGATAGAGATGATGACTACAGTGGTGTACCATTCTTGGTGAAACAAGATACCCACTTCTCCGTTGTCGATAGTGGCACTCAGTATGTACCATAGCAGATGATGGGTATTCGCCTGTAGGACAAGAACCTCTCTATCTCACTTAGATCTCAGCATACAAAGCATAGGCTTTCCAACGACAGATCACAATACTCACTGCCTTCCTTGGAAAACCCCTTCTGGCACTAGGTGACTTTAATACCCACAATGCACTATGGTGCTGTAGAAATACAAACGTAACGGGAAAAATGCTAGTGGCTGTACTTGATTCGGAAAACCTTACAGTATTAAATGACGGCTCAGCCACACGAATAGTCTAACCAAATGAAGCCCCGACAGCAGTGGACTTGAGCACAGCATGGCCTGAGGCGTCTACAGGAACAACACTGGAAGAGATACCAGACACTTTAGCCTCGGATCACTTGCTAATTCAAAATATAAAGAACGCACAACCCAAGGAGACCGTTAATCATGTAGTCAGCCAAAATTGTAACATAAACAAAGGCAATTGGAATCTACACGAAACGCTACTGGAAGATTAACTGAAATCGGTCATCGAAACTCGGAATCCCGAAAGAGACTGTAAGGTCTTGGTATTGCTTATCAATGAAGCAGCAGGAGCCTCAATACCTCAAAAAGGACATAAGCGCACTACTCTTCAGCCATCCCCTTGGTGGGATTCAGAATGTGAGACAGTCCTCCAGGAACGAAAAGAGGCATTAAGAAAACACAAAAATTTCTTACCCTTAAGAGAGCACAAGCCGCAGCCAACGAAACATTGAAGCACAAAAGAAGAAAATGTTGGCATGATTTCTGCACTACAGTCTGTAAAGATACTCTATTAACTAGCATCTGGAATGTAATATGGGACATTCAAACCGGTCTGACAATGGATATGCACACACGTCTACCATCCGACGAACTTTAAGAATCGTTCTTGTGTACTATAGGTCCACTTGACATAATGGACAAGGAAGACGAAGCAGAATATGAAGATGACAGCAATGTAACTACACATCTACATATACATCTACATCCATACTCCGCAAGCGGAGGGTACTTTGAGTACCTATATTGATTCTCCCTTCTATTCCAGTCTCGTATTGTTCGTGGAAAGAAAGATTGTCGATATGTCTCTGTGTGGGCTCTAATCTCTCTGATTTTATCGTCATGGTCTCTTCGCGAGATGTACGTAGGAGAGAGCAATATACTACTTGACTCCTCGGTGAAGGTATGTTCTCGAAACTTCAACAAAAGCCCGTACCGAGCTACTGAGCGCCTCTCCTGCAAAGTTTTCCACTGGAGTTTATCTATCATCTCCGTAACGCTTCCGCGATTACTAAATGATTCTGTAACGAAGCGCGCTGCTCTCCGTTGGATCTCCCTTGTCTCTTCTATCAACCCTATCTGGTACGGATCCCACACTGGTGAGCAATATTCAAGCAGAGGGCAAACAAGTGTACTAAAACCTACTTCCACTGTTTTCGGATTGCATTTCCTTAGGACTCTTCTAATGAATCTCAGTCTGGCATCTGCTTTACCAATGATCAACTTTATATGATCATTCCATTTTAAATCATTCCTAATGCCTACTCTCATATAATTTATGGAATTAACTGCTTCCAGTTGCTGACCTGCTATATTGTAGCTAAATGATAAAGGATCTTTCTTTCTATGTATCCGCAGCACATTACATTTGTCTACAGTGAGATTCAATTGTCATTCCCTGCACCATGTGTCAATTCGTTGCAGATCCTCGTGCATTTCAGTACAATTTTCCATTGTTACAACCTCTCGATAAACCACAGCATCATCCGCAGAAAGCCTCAGTGAACTTCCGATGTCATCCACAAACTCATTTATGTATTGTGAATAGCAACGGTCCTACTACACTCCCTTGCGGCACACCTGAAATCACTCTTACTTCGGAAGATCTCTCCATTGAGAATGACATGCTGCGTTCTGTTATCTAGAAATTCTTTAATCCAATCACACAATTGGTGTGATAGTCCATACGCTCTTACTTTGTTCATTAAACGACTGTGGGGAATAGCGCGTTTCGCTACAAAAAATCTAGATTTCTCTCTCCCAAGAGAAAGGTACGGCACCTGACACGGATTGTACTGACTACTCAGTGCTACGGCACATCCCACACAAAAGGATATTGCTGCTGCTAAGATTTTACAATAGTGTATTGACAGAAAAGGTAAAAAACGATTCGCTAAAAACATTCGTTTCCTCCCCATCCACAAAGCGGGAAAAAGATGTGATAAAGGAGGGTTGTATCGATGTATCGCCCAACTACCCTGTTCTGTTTAGGTAACGGAAAGGCTTATCAAGCGGCGCTTAGAATGGTGAAGTGAAAACAAGAAACCATTACCAGAAAAACACTTTGGGCTTCGAAAACTAAAAGCGACAGCTTAAATCCTTCTATTGTTAGTTCCTTCACAATTCGGAGGAAGACAATGGCACACCACCTCCAACAGGACCATGCCCAGTAAAGCACTGTGGTGATCAAAACAACTTTCGGGTTGAAACTTCCTAGCAGATTAAAACTGTATGCCGCACCGGGACTCGAACTCGGGACCTTTGCCTTTCGCGGGTAAGTCCTCTACCATCTGAGCTACCCAAGCACGACACACGCCCCCTCCTCACAGCTTTACTTCTGCCAGTACCTCGTCTCCTACCTTCCAAACTTTACAGAACCTCTCCTGCGAACCTCAGTCTGGAAATTTTCGGGTTGACAAAAGTTGTGCCGTCCTTTACATTAAGCATATGTGCTATGATCGTCATTTAAGATTTCGCAACTACTTTTCATTTATTAGTACTATTATATTCATCCAAAATTTCAGTAAGTGGAATTGAATCACTCGCTTGCAGAACAAGAATGAACAAGAATGAACAGGAAAGAGGAAGATATGGCGTCTGTTGCTCAAACAGCATGTGAGATTATAACTACAACTCAAATTAAAAGCATTTTACTGAAAATTCTTGGCGGATATTTCCTATATCGCGAGGTTCAAGAAATCGGAACACGTTAACTTCACTCTGTGGCATTCACAAGAACTGGTCTCTGCTTCCACAAGGAAAATGCATCACACTCACATTTACATAATCACTTACATATAATCGCTCCGACGGCAGACGGGAATTTTGCATCCGTAAGTGTACGCGACACTAGTATTATTAATTTACGTTATTCACCTGCGTCACAGCGAAATTACACATCCGTCTTCTAAATGAACGATGACTCTTATAATCGCATAGACGTGTCTGCCCAGACTGCCTTTACGTCATATGGAACTGTAGTTTGCTACTGGCGTTGCTGACGGCTCGGCCACCATTATTGACCGTACAGCTCACGTCAATCGTTATCTATTAAGAGCAAGTATAAAGCAACTCTATCTAGACTTTCTGATTAAAAACACCGAAGCAATACCCGCATAACTACGTTTTCTTTCTTTTTTCTTGAACCTCCTCAGACAGCTTTATCGTTTCTCAAGCTGTAGGTCTACTGTGTTTCAGAAAAGGCCTCGCACTGATATGATGTTGACACAGTTGGTACTAGCAGACTCCCTCAGTACGTAACTTCTACAGTCGTTACGAATCCCCTGGGTTTTATGGCACCTTACGTTGTTATTCTCGTTTTCGAGATTCCTGCATTGTGAGCAGTTAGTTACATAGTTATTCAGTTTCATACTTCATGACTCGCAGGCACAATCACTAGTAATGATTTAGAATGATTCATTTACACTCATATTATTCATTAATGTGTAAATATGACTACACGCTGACCATTTACAGTTTTTTGGATGTAAATTAATAATTCCATCAACAATCTTCCACTTATTAAAAAACGAAAACTTGGTCCACAAATCCTGAGAGGCCTATCAGTAGCCACAGACCGCCGTGTCATCCTCTGCCGGTGTCGTCACTGCATGCGGTGTGGAGAAGCGTGGCTCGACACCGCTCTCCCTGCCGTTATCAGTTCTCGTTGCCAAGAGTCGCTACGATTCGGACAAATCGTAGACTGGACTTGTTATTGCCACTGGAAGTACGGTATCCAGTTAATTTTGGCCCGCTGCATACGATTCCGTTCATTGCACATGAAAACGGTTGTGATTGGCAGGCTACGCTTCTGTCCTGAAGATGACACCATTTAGTGTCGAAATTAGCAGCGTGTGTTAAAAAGAATAAACGATGTGTCAGCCGCTAGTTTTGTTATCATTATTCAAATAATTGGTGTTCGGCTGTAGTCCCACATTGATGGATTATCAAAGACAGTTGCAACTGTTCACGCTTTATTGCCTCTTTGTGAACTTTTACAAAAAAAAAAGGAATCTAAATGTTGTCCTAGCCTCCATATTCGCCAGGCACGACCCCATGTGACTTTTTTATGCACGCAAAGTAAAGGAAACCTTAAAGGGCCACCTTGGAAAGCACAGACGAGATTAAAAAGGCATCACTGAGAGAGCTAGCAGGTATCTCAAAGATGGAGTTCCAGAAGTGTTTCGGAGGGTGGAAAAACCGCTGGCTCAAACGTATAATATCTATAGGGGACTGTTCTGAAGAGAATAGCATTGATGAGGGCGAAAAGATTAGCATTATTTCCGAAAAAAACAAAACTCTCGATCTTTTTTTTATTTTTTTATTTTATTTTATTTATTTATTTTTTTTTTTTTTTTGCACCATGACACCTCCCCCCCTGCGCCTGTCTCCCCCCTCCTCTCTGCCTCCGCCCTCCCCCCCCCCCCCTCCTTCACTTTCTCCTGACTTGCAACCAGTGACTTCTTCCTCTTTTCTCGGATAGAGCAATCATCGTAAAGCCGGCATTTCCAGAATGACGACTAAATGATTTTAGAGGTGGAACGTTCTCTGAAAAACCAACATGTCGACTTGCACAACCGACGTCTCCGCCAGGTCATGCGCCGTTGGCAAACATGTATCGAATTGAAACGTGATTATGTTGAGAAACACTAACATCAGGTAGCACGCTCGCAGCTTGATTCCTGTAAGTCCGTAGTTAAAAGCGTATGACTACCCCACCTCATCATTGTTTCTTTCTGTTTCTGAATTTTCCAGCTTGTTTTCCGTTAACGTAATAGAGAAGCGCAATTATGAAACGCGAAGTAGTCTCTGGAAAATGTTAGAATGCCTTTGTTCTAAGGAAAATGAGATTTGTTTACAGTTGACAACGACTTTTAATGTCTTGCGGCTTTATTGCCACATAGTTATACCGATTCGCTCTAATAATTTGTTAATTATCATCATTTAAAAATTTGTTGTGTACTGAAAAAACAATTAGACTAGAGAACGATTTTAAATCGTCATTAACATTCAAGCAGTGTTAATATCGGCGTAGAAAGGCAGTAGGAGGATATTCCCCAACTAGGACAACAATTTATAATCGGTACAGCGAATTCAAAAGAGGTCAAATTTTCCTTAGTGATGAATTTTGTGAAAGTCGCCCAGGAACTGCTGTTACTGATGAAAATGTTGCCGCTGTTGGAGCAATACTTGAAGAAGATCGACGGACATCTTATGAATTTATTCGGGCCCTATTATGCTCTTGTACGAGTCAAATCGAAAACGTTTTACATCAACAATTAGAGGAGAGGAAAATTTATGTTACACATAAACGAACTGCAGATTAAAAACAACAATCCATTGATTGGTGGAAAAAATCTACAAAAATTCCACGGTGGCATTTAAAATATTTATTGGAATTTCGTTAATGATGATGAATTTGAATTTACTGTTATGATTCTGAGAATGATAGAAGATATACGTACCGTTATTGCCAATTGACATAAAATTATCTGTTTATCGAAAATTTTTGCAAAATTTCGTGAAAAACGAACACAAGGAAATATAGATTTATTTAAGACAAGCATCGACGCATACAGCGAAACTAACAACCAAATATCTGGATGCCCTAAAAATCAGCACCATGGAAACTCCACCACATTCTCCTAGCACCTTGTAATTTCTTTTTATGGCCGAAAATAAAGGTAAAATGCGTGGAATGACTTTCGCCATCGGATGAGGCAGTAGAACGATATAGAAACCTGAATTCATGAGTACGTCTAGAAGAGTGGCATCATTGCTTTAAGGACTAGTTTCAACGAATGTAAAACTTGATGATGGTAAGAGAGAATATTTTAAAAAAGAACCGTTTACTTTTTAACCCAATCGTTATTTTCTAAAAATTTTCACTGGCCCCCTCTTGATGTAGAACACACACACATCATCGAAGGAATAGTTGGGGTCATTTAACCCTGTGTGAAAGGTGTAGAACAGCTCTAGTGATGAGAACAAAACTATTGGACTGCAAGAGACTCAACAACACCTTCGCGTGACCTCTCACATTACTACACTACAAGCCATTAAAATTGCTACAACAGGAAGATGACGTGCTACAGACGTGTAATTTTACCGACACGAAGAAGATGCTGTGGTATGCAAATGATCAGCTATTCAGAGCATTCACACTAGGTTGGAGCCGGTGGCGACACCTACAACTTGCTGACCTGACGAAAGCTTCCAACGGATTTCTCATACACAAACAGCAGTTGACCGGCGTTGCCTGGTGAAACGTTGTTGTGATGCCTCGTGTAAGGAGGAGAAATGCGTACTATCACGTTTCCGACTTTGATAAAGGTCGGATTGTAGCCTATTGGGACTGCGGTTTATCATATCGCGACATTGCTGCTCGCGTTGGTCGAGATCCAGTGACTGTTAGCAGAATATGGAATCTGTGGATTCAGGAGGGTAGTACGGAACGCAGTGGTGGATCCCAACGGCCTCGTATCACTGGCAGTCAAAATCCGCATGACTGTAACGGATCGTGCAGCCACATCTCGATCCCTGAGTCAACAGATGGGGACGTTTGCAAGACAAAAACCATCTGCACGAACAATTCGATGACGTTTGCAGCAGCATGGACTATCAGCTCGGAGACCATGGCCGCGGTTATCCTTGACGCTGCGTCAGAGACAGGAGCGCCTGTGATGGTGTACTCAACGACGAACCTGGGTGCACGAATGGCAAAACGTCATTTTTTCGGATGAATCCAGGTTCTGTTTACAGCATCATGATGGTCGCATCCGTGATTGGCGACATCGCAGTGAACGCAGATTGGAAGCGTGTATTCGTCATCCCCATACTGGCGTATCACTCGGCGTGATGGTATGGGGTGCCATTGGTTACACGTCTCGATCACATCGTGTTCACGTTGAGAGAACTTTGAATAGTGGATGTTACATTTTAGATGTGTTACGACCCGTGGCTCTACCCTTCACTCGATCCCTGTGAAACCCTACATTTCAGCAGGATAATGCACGACTGCATGTTGCAGATCCTGTATGGGCCTTTCTGGATATAGAAAATGTTCGACTGCTCCACTGGCCAGCACATTCTCCAGATTTCTCACCAACTGAAAACGTCTGGTCAATGGTGGCCGAGCAACTGCTTCGCCACAATACGCCAGTCAGTACTCTTGATGAACTGTGGTATCGTGTTGAAGCTGCATGGGCAGCTGTACCTGTACACGTCATCCAAGCTCTGTTTGACTCAGTGCCCAGGCGTATCAAGGCCGTTATTACGGGCAGAGGTGGTTGTTCTGGGTACTGATTTCTCAGGATCTATGCACCCAAATTGCGTGAAAATGTAATCACATGTCAATTCTAGTATAATATATTTGTCCAATGAATACCCGCTAACATCTGCATTTGTTCTTGGTGTAGCAATTTTATTGAGAATGAGAATGGTTCTCGCACGGTGGTCGGCTATTGAAGTGAGGTAGTTAAGCGCCATGTAGATAACGAACAGAGACGTTAACTGTAGGTGCAAACCACTTATTTTGAACTACTGGAATCAGGTATTTGAAAACACTCTATCCTGAATTGATCGTACGCATTCATGTTTTGTGTTTATGTTCTGAATACATGTAAAGAAAACGACGACACATTAGGGTAGCTACTCATTCGAGAGAGAGGCGACGCCTGTAATTTTCTATACAGCTCGGCGCTCGCCGACAGTGAATCCGATAGGCCGCAGTACGGGTGTGCCAAGCCGCGGCTGGCTAGGCGACACCGCGGCCGCAGGCCACACTGGCACCTGCTGTGACGTGGCGCCCGCGACGCCTCAGACGGGCGGTGGCGGGGTATAGCGGTTCCTGCCGGCACGACCTTGTCGCCCAGGCGGCGCGACGGCTTCCTGCTCGCTCCACTTCCCTGAAAAATGCGACAGCGCACCGCGGAATAAGTGCTTCACCGCCCGGTTGCGAGAATCGAGCGTCATTCTGAATCCACCACGGCGATGTCCACAGGCTGTTTCCTTCCAACGATTTTATTTCATCAATATGGAATAGAAATTTTGAACCTAGTGCCTCGCGACTAAATTTGTTCAGTGCGTCTTACTCTGTCAAACTAACTAAAAATTTTAGTTTCGTATCGCTGAGGTCACATTTCACAACCACGTTCGTGAAAGGTATTGTAAAACATAACGATATAGTATTTCCTTAAGAGCTTGGCGCAACAAAATGAGATCACGGATAAAAAGTTAGCCACCCCTAGATAATTTATTAATTTTTTTGGTCGGTCTTCTGACTGGGTTGATGCAGCCATTCACTAATTCCTCTCCTGTGCCAACCTCTTCACTCCAGAGTAGCACTTGCAACCTATGTCCTCAATTATTTGCTGGATGTAATCCAATCTCTGTTTTCCTCTACAGTTTTTGCACTCGACAGCTTCCTCTAGTACCATGGAAGTCATTCCCTCATGTGTTAGCAGATGTCCTATCATCTTGTCCCTTCTCCTTATCAGTGTTTTCCACATATTCCTTTCCTCTCCGATTCTGCGCAGAACCTCCTAATTCCTTACCTTATCAGTCCACCTAATTTTCTACATTCGTCTGTAGCAACACATCTCAAATGCTTCGGTTCTCTTCTGTTCCCGTTTCCCCACAGTTCATATTTAACTACCAACACCGTCTGTATTCCAGACGTACATCCTGAGAAATTTCTTCTTAAAATTAAGGCCTATGTTTGATACTAGTAGACTTCTCTTGACCAAGAATGCCCTTTTTGCCATTGATAGTCTGCTTTGGATATCCTCCTTACTCAGTCCGTCATTGGTTATTTTACTGCCGAGGTAGCAGAATTCCTTAACTCCATCTACTTCGTGACCATAGGTTCTGATGTTAAGTTTCTAGCTGTTCTCACTTCTGCTACTACTTTCGTCTTTCTTCGATTTACTCTCAATCCATATTCTATACGAATTAGATTGTTCACTTCTTTCAGCAGATCATGCAATTCTTCTTCACTTTCACTCAGGATAGCAATGTCGTAGCATTGATATTCTTTCACCTGGAATTTCATCAATAAGGAAATAAATCATTACAAGCGTCAATTAATACAGTTACTTCCGACGCTGTACTTGATAACCGTCTGGGTTCGGTTAGGAAGTGAGTCCGCAAGGTTGTGGAGGTACGTCACATCCACGTTAAGCCACTTCCTGGGGATTTGATAGCGCCGTTCCACCAAATTGCCGAAATGCTGATGTCGGCATTATACCTGCTGTTCCAACATATCCCATAGATATTTTGTCTGGTTTAAGTTAGGTGATTTTACACGTCAATCGAGATGTAATAGGTTGGGGGAGTGTTAAGAAAACCACTCACGCCTTATTCCAGCCAGATGAACTTCGCTGTTGTCTTTAATTGCCTGTGTTAGCAGTGGCCTTTTGAGAGGTGACCGATTCCAAATGTTTATTGCATGCTGTTTCCGTCGCAACGCTCTCTCGCCAGTAGTTTGGGACGGACCTTTATTCAATGCCTGGAGCAATTCCAGTCGGGTTGGGGAGCAGTTTTGACCTACAATACCGTGAAACGCGTCCCCGGTCTCTCTCAGTCAGGATCTTTTTCCGACCTAGTGTTTCATGGTCACGTGTGTTACACCATTACTTATATACACGTTGAACAGACCACCACAGAACACCAATAATTCCTGGAACTTCACACACACCCAATTCGCTGCTGACGACTGTACAGGATCACTGCTTTTTGCCACTCGCTTACGTCCTTCATATATCCATGTTTACCTACAATGTCCGCTTGAAACATGAATGTCTCACTAATCGCTAGTGCCTTATGCTCAAGAAGAGGCAATACGTGCGCGCTTTAGCACAGGATTCGAACGCTGCGCCATCTGTAAAGACTTAACGATTCATTTGTGCGTGAGCAGTAAGGTGACTAATTTTTTGCACATTGAGCTTAGTTTTTTTGCATGAAATGTACCACTTCCTACATGCGGAGCACTAAATTCGATTATGTTCACTAAAGTTTTCTATAAATTTCTTGATAACAGTTACGTTTATATGAGATATATTTGATATTAAAATGCACGCGAGCAAAACAAGTGACGCAAGAGCTTTCTTCAGTTTACAAAATATGGGCATACGACAAGTATACGACGTAGCGATGCAGTTCAATGCAGAAAAACAAAAACACGCAACACCTTGTTTTTCATATTTTGCTGCCAAAATAGATTGTTGTTCTCACTGTTGTGGTCTTCAGTTGGATTTGATACAGCTCTTCCCGCTAATCCGTCCCGAGCAAGCCTCTTCATCTCTATCTGCACCTCGGCCACAAATTTCTTTCTTCCCAAATGCGGTACCTCCTCATGAAGTATTCGATCTACCAATCCAGTCTTCAGCATTTTCTTTACGAGCGCACTTCAAAATTTTTTATTCTTTTCTCATCTGAACTACTCATCGGCCACGTTTCTCTTCCATACAAGGCTACTATGGAGAAAAGATTTATTATATGAATCTTGCTTACCGCTGGAAATCCTGGCAGATTTCAACAAACTCCGATGTTTATAACATGTATGCTTTCGTCAAGCAAATCCCTGTGATACGCATACTTCAGAAGATGGCTTTCCATCGAAATATCTTTAATTATATTTATATATCACCTGACATTTTTCAAGACATTTTCTGTGAACGGCAGACCGTGGTCAGATGTTTTCCATCTGGAGAACGTACTGATCAGGGTAACAGTCAAAAACCTCCCGTATAGAGGTTGGCCAGGGTAGCACGGGCAAAACATAGTCTGCCGTTATCTTGTTTAAAGACATGGAGGCCTCAAACAAAGGGAATAGCCATCGGCCTTGGAACATTGGAATTGTAATAGCTGCTTTCCAAGTTATCGACGATTCTATCAAGATCCGTTTTGTACTCCGTAGCTCCAAGCCAGGTGGTGAGCCCTTATGACTAATGCAATCTGGTATCGCTCGTTCTGCTTTGAGCCATCACACTAAGTTACGTCCATAGTAATGCTGTACGCAGAAGCAGGACTCGTGAGAAAAGAGGACGCGGTGCCACACCTCTGTGTCGCGACAACAATGGTCGCCGCGCTGAGAGTTTATGGCGCTCTAGAAGCCACAGCACTGCCAGGACTGATTCTTCCATTGCTGCAGACGAGTCCATTTAGTAATCCAAGATAACTGACGTGCCTGTTATAATCATACTCCGGCGAGAAAACGATATACGAGGCTCATTTCGGTATTCCTGCACGCTGCGCTTCAGCGACCTTTATGGTGGCGTGATCAAGTTGAAATTCCTGTCAGTTGTGAGTGAGACTTTAGCTGTGACGGTCGAATACGTGTTTACTGGTTCGTGTGACTATGCAGTGAGTAAAACGGTTATAAAATGGAAGCCGAAACCGAGTCATGTCGCATTACACATAGTGATAAGCGTTCCTAGATCAATATTGAATCGTTACATCAAAAGAACCCAACGGAAATGTGCAATGCTTTGAGGGAGGTGTGTGGGAATAGCGTAGTGGCTCGTAGTATAGTATTAAAACAGTGTTTCCGTGAATGTCGAGCGTGCGCTGCGGACAGTCCAAGATGTGGAAATGCCATCAACGGCAGTAGACTTCGCCTCTCTGGTTATTGTTGATGAGAGAGGATCGACGAGAAACATTTCAGGAAATTGCATATGAGGCCAGAAAGTCAGTCACTTCACTTTGCAGACTCATAACTGAAAACTTAAAGACGAGAAAAGTTGCTGCCAGATGTGTTACACACGATCTGAGTAAAGAACAGAAAGCAGGTTGCAAAAGAATAGTAGAATTGCTTCGACAATATTGAAGAGACGGAGAACAATTTATTGCAGTTGATGAAACATTGACACGGGATTTTGAGCCAGAATTGAAGTTTCAGTTGTCACAATGAAAAAGTTCCTATTCGCCATGTTCTAAGAAATCCCGCAGCCAACAACGAAAGATGAAACTGCTGATGATCTTTGCGTATGACATGAATGGAGTCATGGCTGCAAATAGAGCGCCCCAGGGGACGTCCTTAACAGGCGAGCACTACAAGCTGTTTCTGCAAAATATTTTGCGTCTGAATATACGTCAAAGAAGGCCTGACATGCTTGCAGCTTGTGTCCTCATTTTCACAATTATGCAAGACCGAGTATTTCCCTACCAGTGAGGGAAATCGTCGACAAATATGACACCCTACCCATTATAAAGTCCTGATCTCATCAGACGTTTTCCCAAATTGAAGGAACAACTCCACGGGAAACGTCTTGATACAATTAATGAAGCTTCCAGTGAGGTGACCCGAATAATCAGGCAGCTCAGCAATAAAGGTGTCCTATCCGGAATACAGAAGTTGCCAAAACGTTGGGAAGCTGTCGTAAGCAGGGGTGGGGACCATATTGGCGGCCGCAAAGGTATTTTGTAAAATGATTATCTTAAATTCTGTCTTACAGTGTGCAGAACACTTAAAATGACGCGCGTGGGCTCGATAAGATGCTACACTGAGGAGCCAAAGAAACTGGTACAAGTACCTAATATCGTGTGGGGCCCCCGCGGGCACGCCGAAGTGCCGCAACACGACGTGGCATGCACTCGACTAATGGTTGAAGTAGTGCTGGGAGGAACTGACACCATGAATCTTGCAGGCCCGTCCATAAATACATAACAGTACTTCTGAACAGTACGCTGCAAGGCATCCCAGATATGCTCAATAACGTTCATGTCCAGGGAGTTTGGTGGCCAGAGGAAGCGTTTAAACTCAGAGTGATCCTGGAGCCACTCTGTAGCACTTCTCGACGTGTGGTGTATCGCATTGTCCTGTTGGCATAGCCCAAGACTGTCGGAACGCTCGATCGACATGAATGGATGCAGGTATCAGACAGGATGCTTACGTACGTGTCACCTGTGAGAGTCGTTTGTAGACGTATCAGGGGTCCCATATCACTCCAACTGCACACGGCCCACACCGTTACAGAGCTTCCACCAGTTTCAATAGTCCCCTGCTGACACGCAGGATCCATGGATTTATGAGGTTGTCTCCATACTCGTACACGTCCATCCACTTTATACAATTTTAAACGAGACTCGTCCGACCAGGCAACATGTTTCCAGTAATCAACTGTCCAATGCCATTGTTGACCGGCCCAGGCGAGATGTAAGGCTTTGTGCCGTACAGTCATCAAGGGTACCAGAGTGGGCCTTTGGCTCCGAAAGTTCATGTCGCTGATGTTTCATTGAATGGTTCCCAGCTGGCATGTTTTGATGGCCCAGCATTGAAATCTGCAGCAATTTGCGAGAGGGTTGCACTTCTGTCACGTTCAACGATTCTCTTCAGTTGTCGTCGGTTCCGTTTTTGCAGGATCTTTTTCCGGCTGCAGCGAAGTCGGAGATTTCATGTTTTACCGGATTCCTGATACTCACGGTACACGCGCGTGGTGGTCGTACGCGAAAATCCCCACTTCATCGCTACCTCGGAGATGTGTCCCACCGCTCGTGAGCCGACTATGACACCACGCTCAATAAGCGATCTAACAACTGCGCCAGATACTTGTCTTACATAGGCGTTGCCGACCGCAGCGGCGTATTCTGCGTCTTTAAATATCTCTGTATTTGAATACGCATGTCTACACCAGTTTCTTTGGCGCTTACCTGTATATGACGTTGTGGCCCTCCCGAACTCACTGATTTCAGATTCGGACGACAGTCGTAAGATTCTGAGAAACGCGAGCAGCAATATTGCAGTCCCGATAGAGCACTATCCCGCCGTTGTCGAATTCCGATTCGTGCTGGTACAAACTTCCTACTTTCAATTTGAATCAAGATTTTAATTTTAAAAAAAATGGCAACGGTAATGTTAATCAGAACACTGGGAGGAATTGTAGTCTAAATAACAATAGATTTATTCATTCTTAACATCACATGACAAAAGATGGCTATAGAAACGCCACACAAACATTTTAATTTCATAAACGCTTTCAATAATATACGATCTATGGTGAACAAAGTGATCAGCTGGGGGATCGACACACCACACTAACCAGAACTAATCGCTTTATCTGACTACATAAATGTGAATCCGTGGTATGGCCCAAAAACTACGCTACTATCAAATATCTATACTCTACTATTCCATAAAAAATATGGTTCCAAAGAAATGCTGAGAAGCATATATCGGAGCCCTACGCCCTTCTGCAGGTCAAGTCGGGACACCACTATGTGTTCTGCGACTGGAGTCATGGACGGCAGCAATCTGTTGTTAATGGCGCGTGCCCGAAAAAATGCAAGTACGCAGTCTCGCTTTCAACTAATTTCGAATGCAGGTACTTCCCTATGAGCCTCTTAAACACCGGTGGATTCCATTGTACCGCCCCTTGCGCTGCAGACACAGATCTGACCAACCAGCGACTTTAAAAATTAATTGGGAGAAAAGGAAAAAAGATTCAGCTTTGGAGCATCTTACCACGCGTTTACGCCATGTCTTTGCTAACAGCATGACCTGTATGGAGCCATAGCCCTCCATAAAATGATCGTTATCTCCCCTGTTGCGTCAATTTCGAAATTTCCAAAGAACAGCCATAAACTCGCTAAATGCCTCGCACCTTTACAAATATGTTTTGTAGCAGAGTCTGGACATGTGGGCGCCACTTACCTGTCCCACGAAAATTCGCATAAACTCGCAGTCGTCTCATCGGCTTCCTGCCTAATAAGGGCCCATCCTCTACTTTATTGCCAGTCATCAATGCTCTGCCCATATCAGCAGTGACTCCTTGGCGCTAGCCAGCCTACACGGACGCAGCGGCCGTCCAACCAGTGCATTCAACATGTCTGTACAGTGAGACCAAGAAACTGGGCAGTCAGCAAACATTTTCACCCAGGTTCCGCAGAAAAATGCTGTCCTCTTACATCTGCCACCATACACTTTTACTGCAGTCAATTAAATCAGCAGCCTCTTCCTTTGAATTCAGGTAGAGCTTAAAGCTATTCACTAGAGCACACACGCAAGAGTGTTAACTACGGCCAAACATTTCATCATATGAATGAAGCCAGATCGTATCCAGTATAGCAACAAAGTAATAAAGATCATCTTCCCCAAAAACATTAAACAGCATAATACCGTATCGGAAGTGAGACATTTCTTCTTTTTACAGAAGACACGACATTGTATTATCAAAAACAACTAACAGTCAAGTCTGATTTGTTCTTGCTCTTTCATTATATGCCGCATGTAGATGACTTTACTCCTACCCACTTTGTCAATTGCCCTGAACTGATTGTCATTTGATAATCTACGTAAATGGGTGAAGAGAATTTCATGCCAATTAAACATTTGTTCAACGCCACCTCCAAGATGTTGCAGTTTTAATGACCAACAGTATAGTTTTAGGATAATCAAATGCCACGCTGACATTCATGGAACTACACTATGTGATCAAAAGTATCCGGACACCTGACTGAAAATGACTTACAAGTTCGTGGTGCCCTCCATCGGTAATGCTGCAATTCAGCATGGTGTTGGCCCAATAAGCTTCCACTCTCGCAGACATACGTTCAATCAGATGTTGGAAGGTTTCTCGGGGAATTATAGCCCATTCTTGATGGAGTGCTGCACTGAGGAGAGATATTGATGTCGGTCAGTGAGCCCTGGCACGAAGTCGGCGGTCCAAAACATCCCAAATGTGTTCTACAGGATTCATGTCAGGACTCTGTGCAGGCCACTCCATTACAGGGATGTTACTGTCGTGAAACCACTCCTCCACAGATCGTGCATTACGAACAGGTGCTCGATCATGTTGCAAGATGCAGTCGTCATCCCCTAATTGCTCTTCAACAGTGGGAAGCAAGAAGGTGCTTGAAACATCAGCATAGGCCTGTCCTGTGATAGTCCCAAACAAAACAAAAAAAGGTGTGGAAGGCCCCTCAATGGAAAACACCACCCTACCATAACACCACCGCCGGCTGGTGTGGCTTAGTGCTTCTAGGCACTTCAATCTGGAACCGCGCGACCGCTACGGTCGTAGGTTCGAATCCTGCCTCGGTCATGGATGTGTGTGATGTCCTCAGGTTAGATAGGTTTAAGTAGTTCTAAGTTCTAGGGGACTGATGACCTCAGATGTTAAGTCCCATAGTGCTCAGAACCATTTGAATCATAACATCACCGCCTTCGAATTTTACTGTTGGCACTACATACATGGACATGCTCACTGTGCATTCCCCATACTCGCACTCTGCCATCGAATCGTCACATTATGTATCGCGATTCGCTACTCCACACGTTTGTCCACTGTTCACTCGTCCAATTTTTACGCCTCTTACACCAAGTGAGGCGTCGTTTGGCATTTACCGGCGTGATGTATGGCTTATGAGCAGCCGATCGACTATGAAATTCAAGTTTTCTCACTTCTCGCATAACTGTCATAGTACTTACAGTGGATCGTGATGCAGGTTGGAATTCCCATATGATGGTGTGGATAGATGTCTGCCTATTACACACTACGACCCTGTTCAGCTGTCGGCAGTCTCTGTCAGTCAACAGACGAGGTCGGCCTGTATACTTTTGTGCTGTATGTGTCCCTTCACGTTTCCACTTCTCTGCCACATTGGAAGCAGTGGAACTAGGGATGTTTAAGAGTGTGGAAATCTTGTGTACAGACATATGACACCAGTGACACCCAATCACCTGTCCACGTTCGAAGCCTGTGAGTCCTAAGGAGTTCCTCATTCTGCTCTCTCACTATGTCTAATGACTTCTGAGGTCGCTGATATGGATTAGCTGGCAGTAGGTGGCAGCACAATGCACCTAATATGAAAAACGTATGTTTTTGGGGGTGTCCGGATACTTTTTATCACATAGCGTATCTAATGTATCCTCAAAGGAAGTAGCTTAAAAATACTTGTTTGACAGATGCTTACTGCTCGTCAGTCTCAGACACGAATCCGTTTGGATTTATAGTAAAGATACCTAAATTCAAAAAAATAATACCGTGTTCAAAAATGTTCAAATGTGTGTGAAATCTTATGGGACTTCACTGCTAAGGTCATAAATCCCTAAGCTTGCACACTACTTAACCTAAATTATCCTAATGACAAACACACACACATATGCCCGAGGGAGGACTCGAACCTCCACCGAGATCAGTATGCCGTGTTTCGTCACGAGATATCTTAGTAAGTGCGAAAGCGTAACGCAGACCCTGAACTAACTCCAGTGGCAGACGCTACAAAAGAGGCGTTGAGCACCTGGTAGAGGTTTGCTGTTACGTTCCCGTAAGAGTCACGCAACCTACTAATTCGTCTCACATACATGTTGCAAAATGATCGTGCCGAGAAAACCAGAGAAATTACAGTCTATACTGAAGAAAAACGGACAGTCCTCCCGCGCACCATTTGCGAATGGAACTGGGAGGGAAGATATGATAGCAGTGCCGAAGGTACCCTCCTCTACACATCGTAAGGTGGCATATGGGGCATACATGTAGGTGTTCCCTTCAACTCGTCCACAGATGGTTAGTAATTGGTAAGATCATTCGATTCTTCTTTTCGTATGCCCAAACTTTAAGATTTCTTCCGACTAGTCAATTATGTAACGAGTTCCGCCCTTCGATTTGTGGCTTCTGTCACTAATCGAAGCGTTAGGTTTTTGCAGGTGCCAGCCAGCCAGCCAGTAGCAGCAGCAGTGGCCCAGACAGCCAGCAGCGTTCCATCCAGCAACAGTCCAGCCAGCCTTCAGCGGTCTGGCCAGCCAGCAGCGATCCAGCCAGCCAGCAGCAGTCCAGCCAGCAGCAGTCCAGCCAGCCAGCAGCAGCAGCAGCAGCGGCAGTCCAGTCCGTGGCAGCAGCAGCTGCGGCATTCCTGCCAGCCAACCAGCGTTCCTGCCAGCCAGCCAGCGTTCCTGCCAGCAGTCGCCTCCCACCAGCGCCAGCAGCGTGGGACTTTGGCTCCAGTTGTCACCCGTCTTTGTCCGTCTTCGTCTGTCTTCGTTTGTCCCCTGTTTTCCTCTATACTTTTCATCCTGGCCTGTCTTTGTTCCTACTTGTCAGCCCCCACCACCACTACCACTACCACCACCACCGCAATAGTCTATACTTCCCCCCCCCCCCCCCCCCGGCGCCACCACCACCATTACATCGTGTGCCCAGTCACAATCCCCCTCCCGCTCCCTTCCATCCCTCCTCACTCTTCCTTCTCCCTCACTCTTCGTCGCCCCCTCCCCAGCTTCTTCCTCCCGCACCCCACCTTTGATCCTTTCCCCCCACTCCCCCAGTCTGCTACTCCAGCTCCCGCTAGGGTGGTAGCCCAATGGGCCACTGCCCATGCCCAGCTCTCACCCTCGCCTTTGCCATCGCCGTCATCTCCATCACCGCCATCGCCTTCACCATCGCCATCCCCATGTCCAGCACTGGCTCCAGCGTCCACACGGGGACCTGTCATTTCCCGCCACCTTCCTCTTGCTCCTGACCCATATGTCTCCACTCACCCTTCCATTGCCCTCAAACGCCCTAGTGGCACCACCACCTCTTCAGCTTCCAAAGGCCCCACCCCATCCTCCTTCCCCCCCCCCAGATGCCATGAATGTCTCCCCACTTTGCCCTGCTCCCTCCGCCTCCTCCTCCTGCTCCTCCCCCCTTCTTCCTACAAATACCTCCTTCCTCCTCCTGATCCTTCCCTTCTCAAGGCCTGGAACCTCTCATTCCTCCTCCGCCAACACTTTCCTGGAGCCCCCATCTCCCTCCTCACTCCCCAAAGAGACTCTTTTCTCATCTCCTCCCCCAGCTCCACCCATCATGCTGACCTCCCTTCCCACATCCCCCTCACCCAGTTTGGCCCCAACACGTCCCTCACCTCTGCTTCTTCCTCTACCCACCAAACCCAACCCCCACGTCGCTTTCCGACTCTCACTGCTATGATCACTCGTCTTAGTCCAACGATCATGGAGGAGGAGCTCTTGGCGCCGCACAAGGTGCATCCCTTGCTGGCGGTCCGGGCGGTCTGCCGCATTTTTAACTCCGCCAGCCCCACCTGCCTTATGCAGGTTTTTTCGGAAGATGCCCCCTCCATTGACCGCCTCCTGAAGGAGGTGGTAGTGGGACGTGAAATTGAAGCGTCACCCATCCACCAGTGTCAGCCCAGTTTGCAGGTGAATGTAAGTTTAATTTAGTGTTTTGTTTAGATTTTTGTAATATTTATAATTGTTGTGAATTATCTAAAGTTTTGTATTTATTTTTATGTTTCATGTACGGAGAGGATGGCGCAATGAACGGAGACAGCATCTTCGCTGCCGGGACCAGAGAGAAAATTGCTGGCCACTATATGTCGCGGGTCGACAGCCAAACAGCAACAGAGGATCCTGAAACCGAGTTGTTGCGTCGTGCTTCTAAAAACTGAAAAAATAAGAATTTGTAATGTTTCTACAACAATGACGTCATAGAAAGTTTAATCATGTTGTAAATGTTCAGTCCTATCTTGTCAAGGCTCAGGTTCACGTCTATATGTAGTATATAGGAAGATAATAAACTATTGTATACTACAGAAGTTTAAATACGTGTTCTGAGAATTTATTTATGAAGAATTATTGATTTATTTGACAAGATTATTAATTTTGACAACGTTCATCGCGAGTCTGAGTCTTAAAAGTTTATTCATTGTGGTTTTAATATTTATTAAAGCAGATTCTTGCGTTAATATAATGTCTGAGAAAAAACAAATGACATCTAAATTGAAAAAAGTTTGCGGAAACCGGTTGGACTGAGTGACGTAATTCTGCGCATACGACTCAAAGGATGATGTTTTAATTACAGTTTTGTTCAAGAACGATTCAGAGACAACTTTAAAAAGAGTTTCAATAATTTTGAAGTGTTTTGTAACTGACGTTGGTGACGAAGTCTGCACATGGTCATATGTCAAAAGAAAATCATTTATACAAAACTTACGTCGTTACACTACACCGTGGTGACCTTATAAACAGGACTTGTGTGCAACTAAGGCACGCAGGTACGAAACAAAGCGTCAAGAGTCCTTCGGAAGTCAACGCGAGTCTTCGTTGAGCCTTTACTAGCCAGCGGCGACTTCGCGGATGTGGGCATCTGACGGAGCGCAGCCAAGCAGTACGGTCACGCAGTTATTCCACGAGAAGGCGCATCTGTTGGGTGGCAGCTGAACGCTGCAAACCCTGACAGCCTTTTTCTCCCTAAACTAACAGGCCTAGTACGTCATCTGGGGGGCGCTCCTCCGGCTGGTATTAGAAGTGTTGCTGAGGGCTTCGCCTGTCTACGGTGCGGCCGGGTATGGTTGCAGCCAGTGACGTCTCCGGTGTTCGACTCAGCGTCCTGCCGGTTGCAGAAGCGGGGCCGGAGCATCTCAGTGGCTGCATCGACGGCTGTTACTTCTGCAGCCCATAGCAGCACACTGATCACCGAGAACTACAAACTGCAATATTAGTGTCCGGTGAGTCTGTTTTAAGTTGGAAGTGGAGTGTTGTACATAGGGAGTGTGCTTTTATTAGGGTTGTTGATTACAAGTCTGCGTGTGTAACTAATTAATATTTTTCAATAATGTCGGGAAGTGAAATGTCAGACGAAGAGCAATCTGTGTCCGATAGGAGCATGAGATCCCTTTTTAGGGCGATCGCTAAATTAAAACAATCTAACGGGGATTTTTTAGCTGAATTAAAACAATCTAACGAAGAATCTACTGCTAGATTAAAAGAAGAAATAAAACAGGAATTAAAACAATCTAACGAAGAATCTACGGCTAGATTAAAAGAGGAGCTTAAAGGGGAGCTAACAAAATCCACAGACAGGGTACAGGAAAATCTTAATGAAACCAGTCGGGAATTAAGTGAGCTAACAAAATCTACAGACAAATTACAGGTACATCTTAATGAAACCAGTCGAGAATTAAGTGAACTAACAAAATCTACAGTCAGGTTACAGGAACATCTTAATGAAACCAGTCGTGAATTAAGTGATAAAATAGAGGCTTCTAAAGTTGAAATGCGCGAAAAACTAGTAGTTCTTAGGGATAAGATCGCTGATAATTGTAAAAGGTTAGAAGAACATATCCAGGAATCGAGTGAGGAAAAAGCTCGCATGCGAAATGATATTACTGACTTAACCAAGAGATTAGATAATGTCAATGTCTTAGTTGTAAATGAAGTAGAGAAAAATAACGATAAGTTACGAGATAAATTTTCTATGCAAACAAAAGCTGTTCGTAGAGAGTTATTAGAATCTATTAAAGAGGTTTCTACCAAACCTGTAGAGATTTCTACAATAGATAATGTAGAATTAGAGACATTAACTCATCGAGTAGAAAAAGATCACACTGAAATAGAAAACATGAAATTTTTAATTACCGAAATATGCAGTAACCTTGAGACTTCCAAAGATAATAACATTGACGAAGGTACAGAGCGTTCACATCGTGAACACAGTGTAGAATCGATATTAGCTAACCGTGTATCCAATACAGAAATGCGAATACAGGAAATTACTAAACGGTTATCGGAATTAATTAATAATGAAAACATTTCAAGTAGTAGAAGTTATAACGTAATCAGAGACAACAGTCGCATCGTGTTTGCTAGATCGGACGACAACAATAGAAATAAAGAAATCACGGCAAGCAAATCCGACGCAACTCTGTCTCTGCAATCTAAGCAAAATCCAACTATGTCTCTCGCATAATGTTGGAGGCGAACTTCACCCTATAATCTTTATAATAGCTTTTGAAACTTCATTATCTCCTAAATGGAGTAATGAAAAACGTATTCAATTTGTAATAGGACATTTAGAAGCAGAAGCTGCGGAATGGGCAGTGCTGCATAGAACTGAATTTAGGGACTGGGATGATTTTGTCAAGCAGTTTAAACAAAATTATTGGTCAAGAGGAAAACAACAACACTTAACTTTAGAGTTATTAGACCCTTCTCCTTATTCTAAACGGTGGGGAGGTTATATTAATTATTTCGAATGGCATTTAAACCGTGCTAAATTAATTGAAGAACCAGTTATTGAAAGTCATCTAATACGAGTCCTAATTAGTAGGTTACTGTATTATGTAAAGGAAAGAATGACAGAAATGGAATGGTCGCAACCTTGAGAATTATTAGGATACTTAGAACAGTTAGATATACTTAATAGAGAACGGGAGGACGAGAAATTTAGATTTGGGAGAAATGACAATTCTCGAAATAATAATAATTCAGAACCACGAAAATTTAACAACAACAATCATAGCCGGTTTTGTTATATAGAACGTCAATCTAAAGATAAAGAGAGCCGACAAAATCGGGGCAATAACTCTAAAATGCGGACATTACACAATAACGATAATGAGATAAATCATCCTCAAGTAATTAATGAAGCTCAAGTTGTAGGTGACATTATCATAGAGAATTCGGAAAACTAGTAAAATCCTTTGGTACCGGTCGACTAAAGGAACTGTTAGTCATAATTATGCAAGACCCTATTGCAATTTATCATTAAGCTGCCAAAAGGAAGGTGATTGGGAACAAGATTTACTTCAGGAAGACTATCAGATAAGGGAGAATATAACTTATAAACCCTTTATTAAAGGTTATATTAAAGATACTGAAGTAAATATTATAATCGATTTGGGTAGCGAAGTAAGTATTTTATCTAAAGAATTATTTCAACTTAAAAGGAAATATTGGAATTTCCCAACCTTACCTGTAACTGGGGTGAAAATTGTAGGAGTTACTGGTAAAAGAAATCAAAATATTACTGAGGAAGTTTATTTAACTTTTGAAATTTCTAAACAATTAATTTCTCTCTCTGTACTTGTCGTATCCAAGTTAAATGTGGCCATAATTTTAGGTGTAGATTGGCTGTGTAAATATAAAGCTATATTAGATTTTAAAGACTCTTCCTTAACCACCCATAAGGAGGCATGTGCTTTTAAAGTGAGGTTTTCTAATAATCAAGTACCTGAAAATTGCTACAAATCCTTACAGATTAAGTACAGACAGACCATGAACCTATTAATAGATTCTAGTGATCTTTAATATGAAGTATACCAATGTGAGGCTAGTAATACACTCCTGGAAATTGAAATAAGAACACCGTGAATTCATTGTCCCAGGAAGGGGAAACTTTATTGACACATTCCTGGGGTCAGATACATCACACAGACAGAACCACAGGCACATAGACACACGCAACAGAGCATGCACAATGTCGGCACTAGTACAGTGTATATCCACCTTTCGCACCAATGCAGGCTGCTATTCTCCCATGGAGACGATCGTAGAGATGCTGGATGTAGTCGTGTGGAACGGCTTGCCATGCCATTTCCACCTGGCGCCTCAGTTGGACCAGCGTTCGTGCTGGACGTGCAGACCGCGTGAGACGACGCTTCATCCAGTCCCAAACATGCTCAATGGGGGACAGATCCGGAGATCTTGCTGGCCAGGGTAGTTGACTTACACCTTCTAGAGCACGTTTGGTGGCACGGGATACATGCGGACGTGCATTGTCCTGTTGGAACAGCAAGTTCCCTTGCCGGTCTATGAATGGTAGAACGATGGGTTCGATGACGGTTTGGATGTACCGTGCACTATTCAGTGTCCCCTCCGCGATCACCAGAGGTGTACGGCCAGTCTATGAGATCGCTCCCCACACCATGATGCCGGGTGTTGGCCCTATGTGCCTTGGTCGTATGCAGTCCTGATTGTGGCGCTCACCTGCACGGCACCAAACACGCATACGACCATCATTGGCACCAAGGCAGAAGTGACTCTCATCGCTGAAGACGACACGTCTCCATTCATCCCTCCATTCACGCCTGTCGCGACACCACTGGAGGCGGGCTGCCCGATGTTGGGGCCTGAGCGGAAAACGGCCTAACGGTGTGCGGGACCGTATCCCAGCTTCATGGAGACGGTTGCGAATGGTCCTCGCCGATACCCCAGGAGCAACAGTGTCCCTAATTTGCTGGGAAGTGGCGGTGCGGTCCCCTACGGCACTGCGTAGGATCCTACGGTCTTGGCGTGCATCCGTGCGTCGCTGCGGTCCGGTCCCAGGTCGACGGGCACGTGCACCTTCCGCCGACCACTGGCGACAACATCGATGTACTGTGGAGACCTCACGCCCCAGTGTTGAGCAATTCGGCGGTACATCCACCCGGCCTCCCGCATGCCCACTATACGCCCTCGCTCAAAGTCCGTCAACTGCACATACGGTTCACATCCACGCTGTCGCGGCATGCTACCAGTGTTAAAGACTGCGATGGAGCTCCGTATGCCACGGCAAACTGGCTGACACTGACGGCGGCGGTGCACAAATGCTGCGCAGCTAGCGCCATTCGACGGCCAACACCGCGGTTCCTGGTGTGTCCGCTGTGCCGTGCGTGTGATCATTGCTTGTACAGCCCTCTCGCAGTGTCCGGAGCAAGTATGGTGGGTGTGACACACCGGTGTCAATGTGTTCTTTTTTCCATTCCCAGGAGTGTAGTATCGAAACCGAAGTGAAAGAAAAATTTTATTCTACGAATTGTGTATCCGAACAAGAAAAGGAAGAGTTGGAATCTTTATTGTTAGAATTTAGAGCCGTCTTCTCAGATGAACCAGGGACAATCAAAGATTACGTTTGTAAACTTAAGATTAAAGATCAAAAACCATTCTTTAAGAAACCAATCCTATTCCAGTACAATTCAAAGAACCGGTTAGTAGAGAAATAAGTAAGATGCTAGAACAAAATATTATCGAACGATCGTGTAGTGCTTTTAACAGTTCTTTTTTGGGTAGTTAAGAAAGCTACTGGTGGGGTACGACTGGTTCTGGATGCTCGTGAATTAAACAAAATTATAGAGATAAAAAGAGACAGACCTATTCCTATGGAGGGGGTACTTCTTAAGATTGCTGATTCTCGTTATATGAGTACAATGGATTTAACTGCTGGCTACCATCAAGTCATATTACACCCGGATTCAAGACAATATATGGCTTTTCTTTTTGAAGGCAGATCATACCAGTTCCAAGTTTTACCTTTTGGACTTAATATATCAGTGTCAACTTTCATTAGGGCGTTAGATTCTGCTTTGGGTCAGCAATTATTACAAAAGATTATTTTATATGTAGATGATATTTTGGTAGCCACTAAAACGTGGGAAGAACACGTAACGATATTACAGGAATTGTTTGACAGTTTAATCGACAGAGGAATTACTTTAATATTATCTAAGTCTTACTTCGGAAAGGAGGAAGTGAGGTTTTTGGGGCATATAGTTGACAGTAAAGGTATTAGGCCAGACCCAGCACTTATTGAAGCTATTGCTCGATGCCTGAGTCCTAGAAATCGGAAACAACTGAAATCATTCTTAGTAATGGGAGGATTTCAGAGAAGATTTCTTCCAGGGCAGGATATTGTTAATCCTAACTTACTGGATTTATTAAAAGAGAAATCAGTATGGCTCTGGGGAAAAGAGAAAGAGGAAGTTTTTAATAAGATAAAAGAAGCATTAACAGTAGCTAAAATGCTATACCATCCAGATTTCAATCAGGACTTTTGTATGTGTACGGATGCCTCTGATTATGGTGTGACTTGCGTAATATTCCAAGGTGATCTGACCAATGAAAAGGGATTATATCAGCCTATTGGATTCGCTAGTAGAACATGAAAGAAATTATTTTGTAACCGAGAAGGAAGCTCTCGCAGTGGTATGGGGTTTTCAAAGATTTAGAGGATTATTAATTGGAAGAAAAACAATTGTATTTACTGATCATCAGGCTTTAACCTTTTTCAACAATTGTCGGTTACTTGACCGTAGATTATTACGTTTGGTATTATGCTTGCAAGAATTTCAGTACGAAATGTAGTTTCGGATGCTTTGTCGAGACTTCCAGTAGGAATGGAGAATATTATGATTGCGGAAGAACCAGGAACAAATTACCATATTTATTTCCTTTTAACTCAGGAGAACGAACGTAAGGTTAAACGGATAGTAACTGCTATCAGATGCAATCAAAGAAATGACGATCAATATAGGGAACTTATACAAAACCTTAATAATGGGGACGAAACAGTTAACACCCGGGGTGTATGGTTATATTTCAACGATATGTAGTGGTGTAAAGCACAGAGGGAACACCAGAGATGGAAAATCTGCATTCCCAAAACTGTTGTGTACGAATTAATTACTTATATTCATGAAGGTTACGGGCATTTTGGAATTCATAAATGTATTAAACATCTAATTAAGTATTATTATTTCAAAAATATGTCCCGTATTGTGAGAAGTATTATTAGGACTTGTGAAACCTGTCAAAAGGTTAAAGTTAATAACAAATCTAAGCGTTATAAATTGTATGCTGTAATTCCTCAAGGTCTGTGAGATCTACTGCCATTAGATTATTTCGTCCCTCTGCCTCGTAGTTCAGGAGGATTTGCTTATGTGTTTGTTGTAATGGAATGTTGCTCCAAACATGTGGAACTACATACTTTGAAACGAGCGAATACAGCAAGCGTTATACGCTGTCTTACTCGAAATTACTTTGTTGACTGGGGCATTCCTAAACGACTTATGTCTGACAACGGTAGTGCTTTTATTAGTCAAAAGTTTCAAGATATGATAAAACA
This sequence comes from Schistocerca gregaria, assembly GCF_023897955.1. Classification (NCBI taxonomy): domain Eukaryota; kingdom Metazoa; phylum Arthropoda; class Insecta; order Orthoptera; family Acrididae; genus Schistocerca; species Schistocerca gregaria. The sequence continues at coordinate 307,741,331 of NC_064922.1, read as the reverse complement.
ATATGGAATCAAACATATCTTAATTTCGAAGTGTCACCCTCAAAGTAATTTAGTAGTAAGAGTCATGAAAGGCTTATGACGATAATGTAGAACTTATTGTGCATATAAACATACTCGGTGGTCCAAACTAATGCCTGAATTCGAAAAGATATTAAATGAGTTGCCTCATCTAACGACAAGATTATCACCTATAGAAATTTTAGGCAAACGAATTATAGCTGAACCTTTAGTAGCTGCTCTACCTTGACCGCCAGTAAATGCATTCCAAGCGGCAAAATTCGCGAACAGATTGTTAAAAATGCTGAACGGAGAATTAAAAGCTATAATCAACATGCTATAGAACCCTCATTTCAGGTAGACCTAGACCTTGTATTAGTACGATCTCATTCTAAAAGTGCGAAGATCAATAAGGAATGTAGAAAATTCTTCTTTATCTTTAAAGGTCCATATGTTTTTCATAAGATTGTACATCCCAAAGCGTTACTTCTTATGGAACCTTCATCAGGTGTAATTAAAGGTTTATAAAGTGTTGATCAAATTAAACCCTTCATTCCTAAATAAGTTAATGTTTAGTATATGTTACATATGGACGAGCGTTCATAGTTTATTAATGTGAAGTTTTTCGTGATAGTTATGTGTTATTTTAAAAAATGGCAGAAAGTTTAATCAAGTGTCCTACAATAATCTACCGGTACTTCAAAAAAAAGGAAGGATAACTAAAAGGGGATTTATATGGAAGAAATTTTTTTATGTCAGAAGGAATTTTGTATATTTTTAATTTACTCGGAACCAAAGGGGATGGTTAATGATTTTAGGGACCATGAGCGTCCTGAGCTATATGGCTCACGAGAATATAGCAGAGTGCCTTTAATAGAGATTTGTAATAGTGTTAATACAGAACACACCAAACGGGGCTCTCTCGCTTGTTTCTGCTAAATAAATTGCCATTACCCAACAAAGTGTCCGAAGGTAAAGAAAGCCGTGCCGAGATTCTAAAGAAAGTTTTGCTTGATTTCTTCTTGACGTCAGACATAAATAAAGCATTATGGAAAAGAACAACGTAAAGTAAATAGTACTATTAGTAATTGTAAGCAACTTATTAGGAATATATAATTTGGAAAGAATGACCTAGTAAATGAATAAAACTGGAACTAACCTATCACAATTTAAACGCTCTGTCCTAATGTAACAACGTTAAAGAACGTACTAAATTATTATTTATTGGCAACTATTAAATGAAATGGATTAATCTCTATATATTCGGTTATGAGTTACCATAATAGTACAATTAAAAGTAAATGACAAATAGTCACAACAATATCGTCATAAAAGGATTGATTCTATCTAAGAGCAAGGACTTTAGATTACGGAGAATGTGAGAAAAATGGATAATATTAACGGTTAAATATTGTATATAGAAGAAGTTTTATTTTCGTTTAAAACCTGACAAATTGAGCTTGTGGGTGGGGTATGTAGTGGGACGTGAAATTGAAGCGTCACCCATCAACCAGTGTCAGCCCAGTTTGCAGGTGAATGTAAGTTTAATTTAGTGTTTTGTTTAGGTATTTTGTAATATTTATAATTGTTGTAAATCATCTAAAGTTTTGTATTTATTTTTATGTTTTATGGACGGAGAGGGCGGCGCAATGAACGGAGACAGCATCTTGGCTGCCGGGACCAGAGAGAAAATTGCTGACCACTATATGTCGCGGGTCGACAGCCAAACAGCAACAGAAGATCCTGGAACCGAGTTGTTGTGTCGTGCTTCTAAAAAACTGAAAAAATAAGAATTTGTAATGTTTCTACAACAATGACGTCATAGAAAGTTTAATCATGTTGTAAATGTTCAGTCCTATCTTGTCAAGGCTCAGGTTCACGTCTATATGTAGTATATAGGAAGATAATAAACTAGTGTATTCTACAGAAGTTTAAATACGTGTTCCGAGAATTTATTTATGAAGAATTATTGATTTATTTGACAAGATTATTAGTTTTGATAAAATTCATCGCGAGTTCGAGTCTTAAAAGTTTATTCAATGTGGTTTTAATATTTATTAAACCAGATTCTTGCGTTAATATAATGTCTGAGAAAAAACAAAGACATCTAAATAGAAAAAAGTTTGCGGAAACCGGTTGGACTGAGTGACGTAATTCTGCACATACGACTCAAAGGATGATGTTTTAATTACTGTTTCGTTCAAGAACGATTCAGAGACAACTTTAAAAAGAGTTTCAATGATTTTGCAGTGTTTTGTAACTGACGTTAATGACGAAGTCTGCACATGGTCATATGTCAAAAGAAAATCATTTATACAAAACTTACGTCGTTACACTACAGGGTGCCCTCCACTTTGACCAAAGATACAAAGTCGACCCCCTCCCCATTCCCCTCCTGAAACCCTTCGCTGCCAGAGGTGTCTGCACTACAGTGCACACACAACATCTGAGTGCCACGAGGCCCTCACCTTCCCACACTGTAAGCAAGCACTTTACCTCCGGCAGTGCCCCAACCTTCAGTCCCCTCCCTCCAGTAATACCTGTAATCTCCTACATCCCACGTACTCCTAAAAATGTAAAGCCCGACCCCCTCCGCCCACTCCTGAACTCACCGTCCGTGTCCGCCCTCTGGACACCCCACCCCTCCTGGCAGTTCCCTTTGTCCCCCCCCCCTTCCCCACCGCTGAGGACATCACCAGGTTCCTCACCATCGTTCTACAAAATGTACACCCTTTCCAGCGCCCTCACACCCTCCAGCAGATATACCTCGCCGCTCGTTCTGTCTTCCACCTTGAAATGTATGCCAACTACTCCCCCAATCAGGCCCATTTTACCTTCTCTTATGTCGACACCCTCGTCTAAATCCCTGTCATGGCGGGACAGCACCATATCCTGTTCAACAACATCCATTCCCTTCCCACCAACAAGAACCTCTTCATGTACACCCTCGCCACCCACTGCATGGATGCTTTCCTCCTCAATGAAACTTTCCTTCAGCCCCACCACATCATACACATCTCACCCTACCTCCTTCACCGCTCCAACAATCCCTTCTCGATAGCGCAGGGCGGAGTTGCTATTGGTCACCACCGCCAGATCCCAGTTCGGCTCCAACCTCTCCTTCCTGACCCCACCGAACACCTGATCCTTAGTCTCTTCTTCCCTGGCCTTACCATCACCTGTGTCACCATCTATGTCCGCCCTAACACCCCTATTCCTTTTGACTTCCTCTCCCACACTGACCGTACCTTCTCCTCCTACATTATCGACGCTGACCTCAACATCCATAGTCCTTCCGCCACCCAGTTACAGCAGTGGCATTGGTTCCTCTCCTCCCTCCAACGTGACCTCGTCCCCATTCCCCAGCACATCCGCCCCAAATCCAAATCCACTCCTGATGTCATCCTCTCCTCCCCTAACCTCCTTGGCCACATAATGGCCACATAATGTCCTGGACCCCATTGGTAGTGACCCTCTCCCTGTCCTACTCCCCGTTTCAGGCGGTCGTCGCCCCTGCCCCGACCCCCATCATGACCCTCCCCCGAAGTATGTCTGTGATTATTCCAGTGCCGAATGGAATGCCTACTGGGATATCCTACCCATTCATGGTCGATGGCCACCCCTTCACCTACCGCCACGCTGATGATACTACTCATGCCGCCTCCTTTCTCCAGTAGACCTTGTCTGAGGCTGTGGAGGTCCACATCCCTTCTGTCGCCATTCACCCCCACCATCCTACCTTACCCCCACAGGCCGTCTTCCTCCTCCATGAATCCTGCCGTCTCTACTGTGCATTCCTCTGCACGTGTGACCTGGACACACTATGATGCCACCGGCAACTCCAGAGACACATCCGTAACTTGCTCGCAGCTATGAAACGCCGGGACTGGCGACAGACGTGCACCGATTTAAACATTACCCTTCCTATAAACTCACCAAAGTACTGGTCAGCCTTCCGCCGCATTACCAGATCTACCCCCCCCCCCTACTATCCTCTTCTTCATGATAACCATCCCTTCCCTCACAACCTTAGTAAGGCCAATCACTTTGCCTCCTACCTCTCTGATGTCTTTACCATACCCGACGATCCCCAGTTCGATTGCTCTCTCCTCCTAGATGTGCGCGATCGAGCTGACACCTCTGTCCCTCCCCTTGCACCTGGTTTCCAGTACTTGGGGAACATTACACACAACGAACTCAATGCCCCTATCATTACACATGATCTCATTGCTATACTCCGCACAAAACGTAACACCGCTCCTGGTCACGATCGTGTCACCTATCGCCACCTTCATGAAGCTCCTGCCTCTTTCCTCTGCACATTGGCCAGGTTCTACAATGCAGTCCTGTCCACCGGCTACTACACTGACCTGTGGAAAACCTCCTGTATCCTGATGTTCCTTAAACTCGGTAAACCGCCGTCCACTGTCTCCTCCTACTGTCCCATCAGCCTTACCTCGGTCTTCAGCAAGGTCCTGGAATCCATCCTCACTCGACGCATCCACCAGCATCTCCGCCAGCACTGCTTCCTTCCCATTACCCAGTGTGGCTTCCCGCCGTCTTTCTCTTCCGATGACCTTCTCCTTCACCTCATTCATCTCCTCTCCGAACAGCTTAATTCCCGTTGCTCCACTATCTTTCTCTCCCTTGACCTTGAACGATTCCATGATCGCATGTGGCATTCCGGTCTCCTCTTCAAGCTCCAAACCTTCGCCCTTCCTATTAACTACGTCCGTCTGATTGGCTCCTTTCTTTCCCAACGTCCTTCCTACGTCAGCATCCACAACACGGATTCCTACACCTTTTTCCCCTTCACCAGTGTGCCCCAAGGTTCTGTCCTCTCTCCTCTTCGGTACCTTTTGTATACGGTGGACATGCCACCACGTTCACCCCCCATCCATCTTCTCCAATACGCTGATGACACCGCCTTCCTTGCCCTTGCCCCCACCCTGCAGCGCTCCCAATATCTTCACCAATCCCATCTTGACTGATTCATTGCTTGGTGCAACCCGTGGTTGCTTAAGGTCAATCCTTCCAAAACCCAGGCGATCATTGTTGTCAAAACCACCCCTTCCTTCCGCCCCCTCGATTTCTACATTACCATCTATAGCCACCCTATCGCCCTGACCCCCACCCTTAAGTACCTTGGTGTCACCCTCGACCATCGCCTCTACTGGATCCCCCACCTCCGGACTATCCAAGCCAAGGCATGCTCCCGTCTCTGTCTCTTCAAGCTCCTTTCCAGCCATACATGGGATCTGGACCCCTCCACCATCCTCCATACCTATAAATCCCTCATTCGCCCTATACTTTGCTACGCCTACCCTGCCTGGATCTCCGCTCCCCCTATCTTTTACAAATCCCTTCAGATCCTAGAACGCCATGCTCTTCACCTTGCCTATCACATCTGCCTCCCCTCTCCCACGCGGATTCTGTACGACCTTATTCCCTTCCCCAACCTCCTCCTTTTCCTTGAGTGGATACGGATCCTCTACATCTCCCGTAAACTCGATTCTCCTCACCCACTGGTCTCTCCCATCTGCTGCCGTGCCTGTATTTCCACGTCCCATCTGCTCTCCGTCTCTCCACTCTCCATACCCTCTCCCAAGGTGGCTTCCGCCAGCCCCCCCTCCCCTCCCCTGATGATGCCCTCCTCCCCTCCATTTTCCCCTCCTACCAACTTTGATCCTCCCTCCCTCTTCCTGTGTTTGTTCCTGTGGGCACCCTCTCTCTCCCTTCTCTCCCTCTTTCCCTCCCTTTTCTCCCCACTCCTTCCCTGGGCTTCCCCTACCTACTTTCCTCCACTCCTCCTACCATCTCCTCTGCCATTGGCATCTTTGCTCTCCCCTCTGCCTCCCCCTCCCCCTTCTTTCCATCTTGGCAGGTCCCCGGACTCGCACACGTTACGTGGATATTCGCGCACCTGAGATCATCGCCATCAATTTCTCGTGTGTGTGCCATCGTGTTTGTGTTTAGTGTTCGCCGCCACGCTTCAACGTTCACCTTTGCAGTCGAAGTCGTCAGTGTTTGTGCGCCGTGCCGACAGTTTTTAGTGTGTTTCTCGCCGAGTGTGAACGGCTTCGTGTTTTTTGTATTCTGTGTCTACTGTTTTTTGCCCGCCAATTTGTTCAGTCTATTATGTGTCTTCGTTATGTTTTCTCAATGTCAACTCTGAGGCTGAAGAGCAGCGTAGGATGCTGCTGCCAGCCCACCTGATGTAAAGGTGTTAAAATAACAATGGAAAAGAAACATGGCTTAGCAGTGTGTTCGTCGCACCTGAAGACGTCAGCCAGTTGCGCTGATGAAATATTGTGGAGTTTTCACTATGACATCCGACGTCTCGCCCGAGAACCATATATACAACATGTCCGTCTGGAAAGCCTCAAGCAACACTTCATACCTATATTTTACAAATCTAACTTATTATAACGAATAAGAGACTTCCTTTCCATATTATCTTATTACAAATACCATTTTATTTACTTTAAAGTACCTACAGGGTGTTTCAAAAATGACCGGTATATTTGAAACGGCAATAAAAACTAAACGAGCAGTGATAGAAATACACCGTTTGTTGGGACAACAGTACATTTTCAGGCGGACTGACTTTCGAAATTACAGTAGTTATAATTTTCAACAACAAATGGCGCTGCAAGTGATGTGAAAGATATAGACGACAACGCAGTCTGTGGGTGCGCCATTCTGTACGTCGTCTTTCTGCTGTAAGCGTGTGCTGTTCACAAGGTTCAAGTGTGCTGTGGACAACATGGTTTATTCCTTAGAACAGAGGATTTTTCTGGTGTTGGAATTCCACCGCCTAGAACACAGTGTTGTTGCAACAAGACGAAGTTTTCAACGGAGGTTTAATGTAACCAAAGGACCGAAAAGCGATACAATAAAGGATCTGTTTGAAAAATTTCAACGGACTGGGAACGTGACGGATGAACGTGCTGGAAAGGTAGGGCGACCGCGTACGGCAACCACAGAGGGTAGCGCGCAGCTAGTGCAGCAGGTGATCCAACAGCGGCCTCGGGTTTCCGTTCGCCGTGTTGCAGCTGCGGTCCAAATGACGCCAACGTCCACGTATCGTCTCATGCTCCAGAGTTTACACCTATATCCATACAAAATTCAAATGCGGCAACCCCTCAGCGCCGCTACCATTGCTGCACGAGAGACATTCGCTAACAATATAGTGCACAGGATTGATGACGGCGATATGAATGTGGGCAGCATTTGGTTTACTGACGAAGCTTATTTTTACCTGGACCGCTTCGTCAATAAACAGGACTGGCGCATATGGGGAACCGAAAAACCCTCATGTTGCAGTCCCATCGACCCTGCATCCTCAAAAAGTACTGGTCTGGGCCGCCATTTCTTCCAAACGAATCATTGGCCCATTTTTCAGATCCGAAACAATTACTGCATCACGCTATCTGGACATTCTTCGTGAATTTGTGGCGGTACAAACTGCCTTAGACGACACTGCGAACACCTCGTGGTTTATGCAAGATGGTGCGCGGCCACATCGCACGGCCGACGTCTTTAATTTCCTGAATGAATATTTCGATGATCGTGTGATTGCTTTGGGCTATCCGAAACATACAGGAGGCGGCGTGGATTGGCCTCCCTATTCGCCAGACATGAACCCCTGTGACTTCTTTCTGTGGGGATACTTGAAAGACCAGGTGTACCGCCAGAATCCAGAAACAATTGAACAGCTGAAGCAGTACATCTCATCTGCATGTGAAGCCATTCCGCCAGACACGTTGTCAAAGGTTTCGGATAATTTCATTCAGAGACTACGCCATATTATTGCTAAGCGTGGTGGATATGTGGAAAATATCGTACTATAGAGTTTCCCAGACGCAGCGCCATCTGTTGTTGACAATTGTAACTACTCTAATTTCGAAAGTTTGTCTGCCTGAAAATGTACTGTTGTCCCAAGCATATTGCAACAAACGGTGTATTTCTATCGCTGCTCGTTTAGTTTATATTGCCGTTTCAAATATACCGGTCATTTCTGAAACACCCTGTATTAACTGTATAGTTTTTATACAGCATCGTCACAGATAAGAACTGTGCCCACTGCGGTAGTCCATTATCTTTGCGCGTCGTACAACTTCACTATTCTATATGAATATACTTTCCGGGAGACACACGTATTGTCAGTGCCATCTTGAATTGTGATTTACCTATTAACTATTGCTGCCACTGCCCAGCTCGCTTATATAAAGTATGAAGTGTAATTGACGTCTCAAAATACAATTAGGAGTTATTGTGGCATTAGTGACATACTACGTAAAAAGTGAACACTATGTTCTAAGCTACATATTTCGTATTCACTACATTGGTAACTCGGTACAGTACGACGAGCTGACTGACAACCAGTTGTATCATGTAGAATGCACGCATTAAATCCTCCAGAACTACCCCCACATAAACTTATACTGAAGAGAAACACTGTGTCATGTTGACAAGAAATCTGAACTCTAAGAAGGGCTTAGGCAATTGAGCATGCATGGTTGTAACAAAACTCAATGAATTAACAATTAATGCTCAACTGATTGACACCGGGAAAACAGTTTTAATACCACAGATAAACTTAACACCATCTGATCCAAACATGCCTTTTAAGTTTACAACTGCGTTTGCCATCACTATAAACAAGTCGCAGGGACAGACGCTTCAAGTAGCAGGACCCTATTCAGCAAATCCAGTGTGTAGCATTTTCAAGGGTGACTAAATCAATAATCATTCTGTATCCCTTAAGGAAAATGAAAAAAAAGTATACGAAAATTATATCCTTATGTCAAGGAACCATGCGTGGCTTGTGTCCCAGCCATCATATATTTTACACCCTGTATTTAACGTACTTCCATCTCACTATGTTAATTTAAATTACTACCGTCACTGAGTTCTTGCTTTGCCTGACCCTCATCGGCGCTAGCAGCGCGTATCAATACATCCCCTCTCGTAGTATCATTGCTCAACTGCTACTACTTCCCGGTCGTTGTCTGTCGTAAGAGAGTTCGGGTCGCGAGTTGGGGCTGCCACTCAGTTCCAACGCAGTGCGGACCTGCTAGTCAGGAGTTACAGTGCAGCACTAGTGCAGTCGGCTTGAAGCTGTGAGGTCTGCGTCGACGTGGCTCTACCGACCATTGCCGCCCAAGCATCACTTGAGCCGGGCCACTGTCTTGGTGGATCGTCGGTCGGTCGTCCTATCGGACGACGCGTTTTGGCTCACCAGTCGTTCATGAGTCGGCTCTGTGTGTGTGCATCGACTCTCGATTTGTCTTTGTGCATGCTTAGTTACTGTTGGGTATTGTTCAGGTCTTCGTGCAAATATTTGTCAGGTTGTGTGTGTAGTTGGCGTTATTTCCTCTGACGACTAGTTTAGATGCTGTCGGCATCGTGCGGGCAGTCGGTCTGTTGCTACGGACCAGTGAAGTTATCTCGCCGGACGCGGTGGTCTAGCGGTTCTAGGCGCGCAGTCCGGAACCGCACGACTACTACGGTCGCAGGTTCGAATCCTGCCTCGGGCATTGATGTGTGTGATGTCCTTAGGGTAGTTAGGTTTAAGTAGTTCTAAGTTCTAGGCGACTGATGACCTCAGCAGTTGAGTCCCAAAGTGCTGGCCACTAATGTAATTTCAGGCAGCGTCCTTTCCTCACCTGTTATGGTGGTCCAACATGGTGTGTAGTTTTGAGAGCTAATATATTTTTCATTGTTGATAATCACGTTCGTAACTTTTTGTGTTTGAGTTTTCATGTACCGATTGGTGGTAAGCAAGTCGTTTTGTCGGTCGGACCATGGCTGTCCCCTAGTTGGATTCCAATGGATCAAGTGTAGTTGGGCTCATCACCTGTCTCACCTAAGTGAATGAGGACAGACCGACCTCCCTGGAGGATTCTGATTGCGGTTTTCTTTATTGTCCTCCTCACCGGTGTTTAATTGTCTGTTTATAATCTATCATAGCCAATTATTTAAAAAATTATTGCTTTTACTGGACCTTATGTATTTTTTAATTGTGGAAAATCAGTTAAGAGCCTTCAGCCACTTAAATCATTATTCTAAAAAAAACTGATTCTTCTGCCTTTGAGAGGTTATGGTAATTTATTTTAAAATCGTGAAAATTTTATTGTGGGCCTTTAGCCGTTTGTATTGTATCTTGTTTATGTTTGTCTATTCACTTTTGCCTTGAGGTTCTCAGCCTCGCTGTGTATGTATATATTAATTATTTTATTTGCAATTCTAACTGCGTGTTTTTACCGCTTGAGATTTGTCTTTTTGCTTTGCGATTTCTTGTTTGGAGGCCTTCAATCGTGAAATAATTGCCTTTTTGAAACTCGTGATTTTAAAGGTTTGGCTATGTGCAGTTTTGGTTTAAAGGTGTTATTAAATTACAATAAATTACAATTTTGAGTGAACCTGACCAACACTTTACTTGGCCCTTTCCATAATCCTAATCACCTGTTGGGCCCAGCGGGTTCAGCGAGCGTTTCAGTCAGATATCGGTTGCATTCAGATTTTGTAATACTGTCTAATGAATGTAGTTCCAAATTATGTGCATAGATATGGATATACAAGGATGGCCCGTAAATTCATGATTGTTATTTCACGTCAATTCATTTTCAAACATATTTTCTCTTCATTCCCGCAACTATCCTTATCCTCATAGCCACACTTATTCCAAATGCTGTCATTTTTACAGCTACAAAAGTGCGAAAGTTTCACACGGGTCCCCTGGTTTATATGTTACATTTTTATTTGCAGTAGAAATGTACAATTGTGACTTTCTGTTCAGTATAACAATCACGATGAGCCATTTATTATTTTTACAGTACACGTCAGAGTTTTGCGTTCAGGCCCATGCCTGTCTGCTGACATGTTTTCCCTCCAAGCTATTAAACACTGAGAGGTTCACACTCTAACACCACACTGTGATGGAGGGAGGGAGGGGCCGCCGCCGCCCCCATGCCACCCCCGTGCGTGGTGCAGCAAGCAGCATAACTGTCAGCGGGGGCGGTGAGTCACATTTGTAAGCCGAAGTCAACATGCCAGTCCACTACTGCAGGAGAACCTCGATTAACCGTCACTTTTTGGATCAGGCAGCGGTCAGTACGCTAAGAAGGTCGCATAATCAGATAATGACACAAGTCTTTTAAAGAGTTCAAAACTGTGTAATAAATCAAAATTAAGCAAAAAGAAATACATTCTCGTGACGAGAAAAGAAAACACATTATTTTAGACACTGAAAATCTATTTTAAAAAGTATAAATCTTTTTGTTCCAATTTCTAAACCTTGGTTTTGTGGCTGCATCACTCCACTTCTTTGGCCACAATAAGCCCACAGCTGTAGCGATTGGATGTTGTTCCAAATATTTAAAGGTAGTCTCGAATGCACCCTTTGCTACCGAGGGACTGATCTTTTCGTTTTCTTCCTTTTCTTCGTCATTCGACTCCACTTGATCGTATCATCTTGAAGTCCTTCGTCAGTAACAGTAGCAACATGACCACCTGCTAGCCCCTCCTCTACATCAGCATGCTACATTTACTTTGAAGGGTTTGCAAATCAGAGAGTAAAGCTGCAGCACATGACTCACTGGATTCTGCAAGTTCTCCTCTCGGCTTAGGCTAGGACAAACTTTCTTCCTGATTAATGCGCAGTGCTTTTTTGAAGTTTTTCCCAAACCTGAGCAAATGTTTAAACTGCATCTTCTATGTTGAGGCTTTTCACTGTTTCAAAAAGATCACCACCCTTTTCTGTTTTCTCTAACAATGCCCCGATGTTGTATCGTCATTTGCTCGTCAAAGTATGTTATTTTCAAAATATATGTCCCATACGTTGGATTATTTTACATAATATATTTGTTCTGAACATAGAAGATAATTTGCGCATTGTGTTTTTCTTACAAAAAATTGTCCTACATATTAGACTATTTCATAAAAAATAGATAAACGATATGTCTCACAGATATGGTTCACACAGGAAACAAGGTACAAAAAAAAACTGTAAGCAGTATTAAGCAACTTGACAGCTGAGATGTGTATTCGTTACACAACCCTTTTACAAACTGCTGATGGACTTTTATTCCTCCAACAGCTTGGAATCTCAACAGACTTATACATTGTAGTTGCGCTTGACATAAATATTTATTTACGGCTTGGAAGGCTTATACATTTTAAATATGCGTAACTTGGAATATTTTATTTGTAAATCTTCCCTGCGAGACGTGACACTAAACTAAATGCTATCTCTTTTTTTGATATGGCTAGTAGCAGTGAAACTTTACACACTGTACAAAGTACAAAAAAAATGGTTCAAATGGCTCTGAGCACTATGGGACTTAACTTCTGTGGTTATCAGTCCCCTAGAACTTAGAACTACTTAAACCTAACTAACCTAAGGACATCACACACATCCATGCCCGAGGCAGGATTCGAACTTGCGACCGTAGCGGTCGCGCGGCTCCAGACTGTAGTGCCTAGAACCGCTCGGCCACCCCGGCCGGCTACAAAGTAGACACACATATATGTATATACAGGATGATTTTTCCACCGTATGTAAACTGTAGGGATTGATCGAAGAGTGGATACTGAACAAAAAAGGTCTAATGAACCTATGATCGGAAATGCATGGTTTCCATGCTAGAGACCATTTATTCACACATACTTTGTCATAGAGACTGTGGTGTAATACGCGCTGTACCATGAAGCCACAGTTACAGTATGCATGGTTTCCTCCTAGAGGATGGTGCTGTTGCTCATCTGTCCTCTTCTGCCATAGTAATTGGTAATGTGTTTCTGATTCGCTTCTTTTGTTGACTCACCTTGTAGTAGAAATGACACGACATTGAACATAATGGTTCCATATTCGAATCGAAATCACTTCCAAGATGTAGCTTGCCGTTTTATGCATACAAGTTTCTAATTGTGTTCTATGTTGCTAAAACTATCAGCGCAGTACTCCAACATCCTTTGCCTAGCTCGATTGGTGGGAAGTAATTTGGGCTTTGTACTGATGATCGACCGTTTAAAGTCAAAGTGTATGACATCGTCAACACCAACTGGTGTTTGTGATTACCGTTTTTATATCTTCCCTGACATCGATATCCGTAGAGGTATGTACTGAACTTTACGTAGCGGTGAAAATTGTAAAATAAATTAGCCCTGGGAAAGTAACGGCATATTTCTCCGGATGGCTGCAATTGAGCAAATGAATCGAAATAATAAGCAATACTTCCGCTTCCTTTTCAAACATATGTAACCCATTGACTTGTAGATCCCTCCCAACATCTAAATTGGAATCGACGAGTTACTGTTGCGCGTTTCCCGCATTTTTCACTGTTTTGGCCGTAGCTGCCATATCACCAGCCAGGCAAGCAACCACGGATTGCCCGGCCAAGGCTGGCATTAAGAAAGGAAGAAACCGCCTGATGTGATTCGCAGTGGTACGGGTCTGGGCGTTTTACTCAGCTCTCCTTTTCAGGCTCTTGTAGCTGCAGCCAGTGATAACTGAATATATTTTATAAAACACCCTGAATCGCTCTTCTTCAACTCCTGATACTTCTTATTCTTCGGTAAACGACCAGTGGTGATCATTGCTCAACGGAAATTTAATCCCATATCCAATTTAAGTTTTGCGTGTACTGTTTTATCAGCTAAAGGTGCGGCAATACGCTGGCCAATACCGATATCCCTTCTTGAACGTATTTCCTTGGCTCAGTCGGCTAATATTATATCTGCAACGCGACGTCCTGAGGGATCTTTATTTGCTGCGTATGCAAAGCCATGGTGTAGGCAGGCTTCGTATAAAGATTTATTCCCTTGTCACCACACACGAGTCATTTTTCAAGCTTGGTCCCAGGTCCAAGGAAGTTTTATGTAGGCATATGAAGCTCAACTCGCAGATTAGCGAAGGTACTACTATCTCTGCAGATGTATTTCCCATCATGTGTGCTACGCTACTGTGCTGTTATATGGCATGTTGGTGCCATCCATCCAACTGTTATGCGATGAAGGGAATCCTAACTATTTAACAATAACCTTTCTGCCAGGAACGTGTCTTCTGGTTCACTGCTCCTCGGTAATTTTTCTGTGTAAAAGCTGCCAGTAATTTCACAACTGCTGCTATCTTTCCGTATGTTATTACTATTTGTACATTGCACCTTGGAAACTGTAAATACTTCTGTTGACCAGTTTGAAAGGTATGATTTCTCAAATGGTGTCTTATATTTTGACTACATACAAAATTACGCACATAAAATTTCTGTTTGTGTGGATACACCATTTTAATATGACAGTAAAAGATACTTAAAGCCCTTTATCACATATGCCATGTGTACAGATCGATTGTACATAGATGTTGATTTTTGGGAACGTATCAGTCCATTTGAAAGAATCGTGAAGGTTAAAATGCATTCATATTTGACCTTTCATTGTTCATTTAAAATGCTCCACAATACATACTTTAATCCGAGAGAATTTCGATTAGTGATGTGTACTACTACTGTCTTGCAGTATCTATTATAGAGCTTACCATCGTGTTCTGTTTGTAGGATATGTAGGGTGCAGCTGGTTCCTGTCTGTAATAGCTGTCCAAATAGACGTGTGATAGCCATCACTATATTTATTTTCGCAGGTAGAGCATATGCAAATTTCGAGTACGTATCAATGACCATTAAAATGTCTTTCAAAGCATGATTCTCCCGTGAGTATTGGCTCATATCTACAAGTTCCGTCCGCTATAAGTCATCCAATCCTCGAATTATAACCTCTCTATATGGGAAAGACCCGTATGACGGTTTATGGAGTTCTTGGACAAATGTCTCCATGAATGTTATTCACTGATATGTCTTTTTCTAAGCTCGAAAATTACAGAAATAATTTCATTCGATTGTGCTGTATTCCCAGCCACAGGCAAGGCTGTGAGCAATCGTAATCGTTCAACTATTTCGTTGGGGTCGTCGTAATAGATGAATGGAGTGATCTGTTGTTGCCGCGCGGGATTAGCCGAGCGGTCTACGCTGCAGTCATGGACTGTGCGGCTGGTTGCGGCGGAGGTTCGAGTCCTCCCTCGGGCATGGGTGTGTGTGTTTGTCCTTAGGATAATTTAGGTTAAGTAGTGTGTAAGCTTAGGGACTGATGACCTTGGCAGTTAAGTCCCATACGATTTCACACACAATTGAACATTTTGATCTGCTGTTAACTTTGTTTCCATAATGCCGCTGCCAGGTACGTCAGGTAACGCATGTTTAATAATGTTTTTGTATTTCGAGCTGCTGATGCTTTTCGCCCCTACTCCATTGACTTTCTTGTATTCTCTCGTCACACATCATATCTGGCCGTAATTTTTATTATGTTTCGGTGAATAACTGCCTAGTTTTATGGTTTTTAAGAATATAAGATTCAGTAAACTTGGAGTTCTTAAACTGGATTCTCTTTCGAATTCTGTTTTCCTAGTCTGTAAAGCATTCTTTGTTAAACTCATAGGTTGGGTACCCAGTATACATGGCTTACACCGTAAGTTTTATCTGTGCGAATATCGCTGTTATGTTTAATGAAATCAACAACAGCATCTTCTTCGTGTTCTCCCTTCTCCAACCTTCAAGAGCCGTTCGGAGATTCTGTGACAGGACTAAACGTGTCTGAATGATCGATCGCTTTCAAAATGCCGTAACTTCAGCAATCGAAGTTTCTCTCGTATAGCCTTACGTGGTTCAACGACTTTATATATTGTCCACATGTTGTTATCTACTGAGTAGATTTTGGAACGGTATACAGCCTTTTCAGGGTGATTCACGATGTGCAAATATTGTAATAATATGTTATTTTACAAGTGAAACTAAAGAAAAATGTTCATATAAACATAGGTCCACAAATTTTTAGTAACGGGGTTACAGCTAATAAAAGATTTTACCTGAAATATGAAGCCATAGCAAAATTGTAAGAGGTTAAAGTAAAACGCGGTTTCCATTTATTTTGTTGTTATTGATCTGGTGAATCTAATAAAACAAGTGCCAGATGTGTATCTGCAGTAGTTATCCAGAACATCCAGAGAAGCAAAGATTATTATACAAGTAAATTCGTTTACTTTCCATTAAGAATGTAGAAACGTTTATGTCATTGTTGGCAAAAGTTATCGAGTTGTTTCAGTCATTTCCTAACCTTTAAACGAGTTATTTTTCTGTATTGTTCAGTGAAAGAATATAAAGCCAACAGCGTATTTAAGTGAAACCGCATAGTAACTGTTATAGTTTGTAGATTATTTAGGAAATAGGGATGCGTTTTAAATTTATGACAGAAATACGCCGATATCGTGTTTGTTTATGGCAAATGTGATGGTAATGCTACCGCTGCAGTTGAAGAATACCGCGTACGTTGTCCAACTCGGAGGATTCCGAATGCACGGACTATTAGCGGAGTATTTCGAATGTTAAGGGAGACAGGTTCTCTACCTAGCATTCATAATCAGTACGAGCGCTCGATACGTGAAGACGAAGATGAGGATATTATGAACGCTGTTCAACGTAGGCCGGGTAGCAGTACACGACGTATCTCTCAATGACGATGCGCCTCCACATTTCACAAACGCCGTTGCAACACATTTAAATGTACATTTTCCCCAGCAATAGATTGGTCGTGGTGCTACACGTCTGTGGCCACCCAGACAGCCAGATTCTTGTGTATGGGGAATGAATGAAAGATATGGTTAATGAGGACAAAGTCAATACACGTGAGGTATTACTTCCGCGCATAATGAATGAAATAGACGAAATTAAGAACAACCCTGTGAAACTAAAACGAGCAACAAAATTGTTCATACACGTGCAGCTAAATGCATTGAACTCGATGGAGACATTTTTGATCATTTATTGTGAATGTTTTGTGAAATTGTGTGTACACTGTACGACTTCCTTAACACTGAGCTTTGCTTTTTCGGATTTAACATGAATTCGCGTATGGTATGGTATTAATGATATCAGACTACCTGACACATTCATACAGTTTCAGTCAACGTTACTAATATTATTTTTCCAAAATTAAATTATCTACAACTTCTGTTGAAAACGTTGTGCAATTGTCAGGAATTAAAAAAAAAACAAATTGGGCCAAGTAGTTAATAAGTTAAAAATTTTACGAAATTACGTATTTGTATCTCTGAATGTTCTGGAAAACTACTGCAGATACACGTATGGGGCATGTCTGATTAGATTCATCAAATCAATAACAACAAAATAAATGGAAATGGTGCAGTTGTGCGATGGCTTCATATTAGCGTTGCTAATTTCAGGCCATATCTTTTATTAGCCGTAACTCCGTAACTAAAAATTTGCGCAGCTATGTTTATATGAACTTTTTCTTTAGTTTCACTTGTAGAATAACATATTAGAATATTTGCATATCTTTGTGAATCACCCTATATACACTCCCGTTTGCCTTCTTTTCAAATACATCAAGCTGTGCAGCTAACTCGTCTTTCTTCTTTTCTTTTCTTTTACATAAACTCTTGCAGTTAATTAGTTGATTAACTTCAGAATGGTTTGAGAGTAAGTATTTAACTGATTGATACTTTTTTTAGGGTTTCAGGTCTAATAGTATGACCTTTAATGCCGTCGTTGGGCGTCTAAACTTTAACGTCAACTTACAGACGTATGTTCCGCCCACCCCTCTTGCAGTTAATTAGTTGATTAACCTCAGAATGGTTTGAGAGTAAGTATTTAACTGATTGATACTTTTTTTAGGGTTTCAGGTCTAATAGTATGACCTTTAATGCCGTCGTTGGGCGTCTAAACTTTAACGTCAACTTACAGACGTATGTTCCGCCCACCCCTCTTAGAGTGATCATAGGTTGACGATCTCATGAACTTATCTACGCTGTAAAGTATAATGACCTAATTAGCATACTACTCCACGACACACACACACACACACACACACACACACTCGTCTTTTAAACACATCCTGAAAGTTATGGAAGTATTGTCCTTCATTCAACGGTTTAGTTTTATCGATAACAATAAAGCTATACAATGAATGACTCCAAAAATCTCCACATAAATTTGTAAATTCTTCGAGTGTCATGTCAGTTCCTACACGTGCTTCGTAAACATGTATTTTAAATTCATATTATCCTGTTAGAAGGAAATAATAAGATTCGCATTATTTCTTATCAGTTGCTTTGGGATCTTTCAATTTGTCTTCCAGAACAGAAATATTTGCGTATCTGATTCAGACTTTCCACTATGACCTCATCGAATATGGATTGGTATTAGGAGTTACTTCTTCACTTACTTCGAGCTCATCACTTTCGGTGAAAGTCTTATGCGTAAAACTGTCAGCACCTGAAAGAATTTCCTCAAGTAGTTGGTATTGGGTTGAAACAACGTTTTCGAAAATATATATATATTCTTAAAGCTAAGACCATCTTGATGCGTCAACAGAGACACGAGAACATTTATTTCTCCAGAAGAGAGAGATCTGATGCAGCTGGCAGTAGTGTTCCACTCTTGTTATTCTGTTCTCCCGAAGCATTCTCAGAGCAGTCAGTTACAATGAAGTCGTTGTATAGAGGACGCATCGTCCGGCCACTCATGCTGAATATTGTGTAACTACACTGGCATGAAACTGTAGAAATGGAAGAAGAGAAAAATAGGTACAGGAAACGCAATAATGAATTAAGAAGAGAAGCTGAAGAAGCAAGGTAAAAATGGATGAAACAGAAATGCATCGAAATAGAGAATGGAGAAAGATGGAAAGTACGAAATGATGTATGGACTGGCTAGTGAGATAGTTTTTGGACGTAAAAGAAAGAAGAATAACATGGAAATAGAAAGAGCGGACGATACTCTTGCAGAAGAACCACAGAAGGTTTTGAACACATGGCAAGAATATATTGAATGTCTGAATAAGAGGGATGAAATACAAAGCGAAATTAAGGTTGAAGAGGAGCAATATGAGCCGAAAGATGGTAAGGGATTCACCACCTTGGAAGTGGAAGTAGAAAAGGCGCTGAAGGAGATGAAGAATAGGAAGGCATGGGTAACTGATAATTTGCCAGCAGAACTGTTGAAGAGTCTGGGAATCAAGGCAAGAAAATAAATAGTCTAACTCTGTAATGAGATATTTGACAAAGGGTAATTACCTGAGGACATCCTTGCAACAGTTATGATACCAACATAGAAAAAGAGAAACAATAAAAAAATGTGAAGGGTATAAGTCCATCAGTCTAATTTCGCATGCAGATAAAGTGTTGCTGAGAGTGTTGAATAGAAGGTTATATGGCAAGCTGGATAGAGGGATTGCAGAGGAGCAGTTAGGATTTAAAGGAGGAAAAGGAACAAGGGATGCTATTGGCCTGTTAAGAACTATAGTGGAAAGATATATGGAAAAAGGTAGAGAAATCTTTGCTGTTTTATAGATTTAGAAAAGGCTTTAAAGTTCAGTGGAACAAGCTGACGGATATATTGAAGAGGAAAGGAGTAGACTGGAAAGAGAGACGACTGATACAGAATCTATATTTACACGGGAAAGTAAGGATAAGGATTGGAAATGAAATGTCAGAAGGAAGCAGCATTGGACGAAACGTTAGACAAGATTGATGCCTTTCCCCACTGTTGTTTAACTCACACCTTGAAGGGATTATTGCGAAAAGCTTAGATGAGAAAAGAGGAATATGTATTGGTGGAAAGAGAATCGAATGCATAAAGATTTGCTGATGACATGGTATTAGTGGCAGAAAGTGAGCGGACAGTGAATAACGTGCTGAAAGATATGAATGAGGCTTGTGTGGAATATGGGATGTAAATAAACACAGCAAAAACAAAGAGTATGGTCATCAGTACAAGATGCAGACTGTCCAGTATTAAAATAGGAGAAGCTACCATTAGCCAAGTAAGTGCATTTAAATATCTTGAGAGCACAATAACTGAAAACTTGAGATGTCACCAGGAGGTGAAAACTCGAATTTCCATAGCGAAGGAGGCATTCAACAGAAAGAGGAGACTGTTGTGTGCAAATTAGATAAAGGTCTACGGAAAAGGTTTGGCAAATGTTTTGTCTGGAGTGTGACACTATATGGGGTAGAAACATGGACGCTGAGAAGACAGGATGAAAAAAGGTTAGAATCATTTGAGATATAGATGTGGAGGAGATTGGAGAGGATAAGCTGGATGGAAAGAGTCAGTAATGATAGAGTACTGAATAGGGTTGGTGAGAGAAGATGTCTGCTGCAGGTTATAAGAGAAAGGAAAAAGAACGGGCTTGGACATTCATTGAGAAGGGATGACAGACGACATAAAGGTAAGAAGAAATTATGCGGACCTGAAGAGGATGGCAGAAGACAAGACAGCCAGAAAACCTGCCTTGGTAGAACACCAGAACTGGCACGAAAGAGGTGCATTAGTGTAAATAACAACACCGATGTCATGTACACGCTTCATTTATTTCTACAGATAGCCGGATATATATACGTACTCAAATAAGATCGCAATTCTATGTTTATACCAAGTGTTGTAAAGTCATACATATTTCAGAGTACTGACGCAGACGTTTCCGCCATGTATTTGAAAAATTCTGTTAGTTTCATCTCGCTAGATGAGATGATGCCCGGGGAAAGATCCCCTTTCAGCAATTTAGTATCTGATCAATGAAAAGCCGCAAGTGGGGATGCCAGTACTAGTTATAATGATCAGGGGTACGACTGGAAGATGTAGCTGCTCGGAGCAGGATCATTTAAACGCCGTCCGCGCCGGTGCACACGAAACCTGGAGCCTATTCCTATTTTCTGTCTTCGAATTTGGTTGTTCTGTGTGCCTGATGGTAGTTTCTGTACAACAGTCAATTACGATTTAGCCCTCTATGTGTGTTTGTTATGAACATATAGATGTCCACGTAACACCAGTATATTTCAGATTTCCTGAGTTTATTTTATGCATACCTATTATTGGACAATGCCATGTTACATTGTCACTGCTTTGTAAATACTCTTGTTTGCAAACATTTTATATAAAAAAAATTACTGTATACATTATTGAGGTCTGTTTTCTTTACGTTGTATGAGATTTTCTCCAGGGTTGGGTTGTAGAATGAAATATTCCCTTTCACGTACTACGATTCCAATTGGATCAAAGAATCCGCGTAGATTTAGAATTGATGAAGTTCTAGCACAACTGGAGAGATATGAAGTGCTTTAAAATGTCACTGATGACGTTAAGACTCGTGATTGTTCCACCCAATGCAAATGAAATAGTAGATGAGGAAGACTGAAGAAAACGCACTGAACGATGACTATTTTTCATGTTGTAGCAGGTACTTTCGAACCTATAACCAGAAAGGGTGAAACTAATGTTACCGATTTACCGCCAGAAGCAATGCGAAGAAAAGCATTAAGACATGGACTGGAAAACAAGAAACACAAACATAAGTTGTATAAATGTGAACCAACGAAAATAATGCGGAAGAATGTCTAGCAAATAACACAGGTGTTTGAGGAATTTTTTCCTCAGAAGCTAGTGCATATTATTACAGCACAGAGCAAAGTCTTTGCTTGCCAACATAAGAAAATAAATTTTCTTTTAGCCAAAGAAGAGCTAAGATCTTTTATAAACATGCTATTTGTGAGTGAATATCATAAGCTTCCCCAAGAGAGGAAGTACTGGGAACAACCGTTGATCTACTGGACAAGCGCCGCGCGGGATTAGCCGAGCGGTCTCAGGCGCTGCAGTCATGGACTGTACGGCTGGTCCCGGCGGAGGTTCGAGTCCTCCGTCGGGCATGGGTGTGTGTGTTTGTCCTTAGGATAATTTAGGTTAAGTAGTGTGTAAGCTTAGGGACTGATGACCTTAGCAGTTAAGTTACTTAAGATTTCTCACACTTTCTTTTCTGGACAAGCAGATATCACTTTATATGACGAGAACAAGATCAAAGACGTGGTGGTGGCCACTGTTAACCCAAATTGCTAACCTCAATGGGCATCTCTTGATTTTGGATATCCGAAGGAGAATAGTAATGTACCTTTCAAAGAAAACAGGGGCAACACCTAAATAGAGAAAAAAAGCACAAAAAGGTGTGATAGGTGCAATACTGGTGTACATGAATATTGTTTTGTTGCATTTCATACAGAACAGACACTTAGTGTTTTTATTCTGTTCACGATGTTTTTTATAGTGTTCTGTGTTGACATTAATACGAGGTTGACAGCTAATTGTGCCAATGTACCAAAAATGGGGCTGTCTATAGTTATTGTTCTAACACGCTGAGTTTTTCCAAAACAGCTTTTTCTTTCATTTATCAAATGGGTCAAATGGCTCTGAGCACTATGGGACTTAACTTCTGAGGTCATCAGTCCCCTAGAACTTAGAACTACTTAAACCTTACCAACCTAAAGCCGTCGGCACACGGACCGTGCTGCCGAACGTTGAGCGTTGAGCGTGCCAAGTTCAACGTGCTGCTGAACGCTCAGGTACGATGCGACTTGTGCATACGGTACGTGGGCCCCAACGTGGTACACGCGATAGCAACGCACTCCAGCGGCAGTTCAGGAATGTTTCTAGTTTGTAAATCACACTGTTTACTCAACGGGCGCGCGTAAAATTCCCACGTTAGATCTATTAAAACGTACATTTCCTCCATCGCCCACAAAAAGGAAAGTACCATGTCCAATCAATAAGGACACAAGCTTATAAAAGTTCCATTACAAACAGCGCGGTACAAATTTGGAATACTTCTCTGAATAAGATAAACATTATTTCGTCATTCCCACATTTCAGTAAAACCTCAAGGCCCGTCTTACTTGATCACTGTTCCTACCCTGTAGCAGAATCTTTGCAACATGTGAATTACGAACCGTAAAAGAAAAAGCAGGAAAATATCTTTATACAAGTACCCCAAGCTGTCCTGTTGATTAAGCGAATCGAACAAAGGGTGAACTTATATTTACATAATATCAAATATTATAGCATATACTTACATTAAACTAAAAATAATAAAGTACCAGAACCTAATAAAAACGTGAATGTTAGAAAAAAAATTGGAAGTGTCAAGACGCGAACCATCGCCCCAACAAAATATCATTCGTGAACACAGACGTAATTTTTTTTAAATTGTTATTATTTTAAAGCCCCTTAGGAAAATTGAACTACTCATTACGCTAAATCAACAGTTCCCTCCTTGTAAGTAACCATGTTACCCCTTCTTAAAAACGTTAATGTAGATAATGATGTTACTAATTGCAATTTAATTATAACAAGTTGTACCAAGAGCAATGCGTTTTTGGTGGATTTTCAGTGTGTCGCTGCCTTCACATAGCCTACTCTCATAATACGTAAGTTATAATAATTCTTTTGCCACGAATATGATGTTTCTCACACAACTAACAACGGGTTTTCCAGTGGTTCTCAATTTGCTGGTGCTCAGAAACAGCATATATACTTGTTGTTGTTGTTGTTGTGGTCTTCAGTCCTGAGACTGGTTTGATGCCGCTCTCCATGCTACTCTATCCTGTGCAAGCTTCTTCATCTCCCAGTACCTACTGCAACCTACATCCTTCTGAATCTGCTTAGTGTATTCATCTCTTGGTCTCCCTCTACGATTTTTACCCTCCACGCTGCCCTCCACTACTAAATTGGTGATCCCTTGATGCCTCAGAACATGTCCTACCAAACGATCCCTTCTTCTGGTCAAGTTGTGGCACAAATTTCTCTTCTCCCCAATCCTATTCAATACTTCCTCGTTAGTTATGTGATATACCCATCTAATCTTCAGCATTCTTCTGTAGCACCACATTTCTAAAGCTTCTATTCTCTTCTTGTACAAACTATTTATCGTCCATGTTTCACTTCCATGCATGGCTACACTCCATACAAATACTTTCAAAATGACTTCCTGACACTTAAATCTATACTCGATGTTAACAAATTTCTCTTCTTCAGAAACACCTTCCTTGCCATTGCCAGTCTACATTTTATATCCTCTCTACTTCGACCATCATCAGTTATTTTGCTCCCCAAATAGCAAAACTCCTTTACTACTTTAAGTGTCTCATTTCCTTATCTAATTCCCTCAGCATCACCTGATTTAATTCGACTACATTCCATTATCCTCGTTTTACTTCTGTTGATGTTCATCTTATATCCTCCTTTCAAGACACTGTCCATTGCGTTCAACTGCCCTTCCAAGTCCTTTGCTGTCTCTGACAGAATTACGATGTCATCGGCGAACCTCAAAGTTTTTATTTGTTCTCCATGGATTTTAATACCTACTCCGAATTTTTCTTTTATTTCCTTCACTGCTTACTCAGTATACAGATTGAATAACATCGGAGACAGACTACAACCCTGTCTCACTCCCTTCCCAACCACTGCTTCCCTTTCATGTCCCTCGACTCTTAAAACTGCCATCTGGTTTCTGTAAAAATTGTAAATAGCCTTTCGCTCCCTGTATTTTACCCCTGCCACTTTCAGAATTTGAAAGAGAGTGTTCCAGTCAACATTGTCAAAAGCTTTCTCTAAGTCTACAAATGCTAGAAACGTAGGTTTGCCTTTCCTTAATCTAGCTTCTAAGATACGTCATAGTGTCAGTATTGCCTCACGTGTTCCAACATTTCTACGGAATCCAAACTGATCTTCCCCGAGGTCAGCTTCTACTAGTTTTCTGTAAAGAATTCGCGTTAGTATTTATAGACTTGAAATGAACGCCAATATGGCGGCTCACAACTCTGTACTGAAGGGAGACGCCGTGTGTGTGACGTAGGTGGCGTTTTGCCATCTCATTGGTCAACGTTCAGAAGACGCACGCTCAGGATATCTGACATGCCAGATACTGCTCTGCACGTTCGGAAAGACTCCCGAAGATGCTATTCCAGGCTATGACGTCAAAAACAACTTTCGGGTGCACGGTCCGTGTGCCGGCGGTTTAAGGACATCACACACATCCATGCCCGAGGCAGGATTCGAACCTGCGACCGTAGCGGTCGCGCGGTTCCAGACTGTAGTGCCTAGAACCGCTCGGTCACTACGACCGGCTTTCATTTACCAATCAGGGTATCATATTAATGTCAGAAAGTGCGGAAAAAATAAAAACAATAAAACTTCAGCAAGTAATGGGCTAAAGCTTTCAGAACGCAGGTATTCACGCTACTTCACGATTTAGTTATTTTCCCACGACAATAGCTTTTAAACCGCTGGCCAGTCTCTGGCGTCGCTAAACTGCAGCGGCACGGAACCGGATCCGCGGCAGTTGACCCGGACAGCGCCGCATCGCTAGGCGGCGCTGGGAAATGTCCACTCGGGCGGGCGCTCTCCTACACCCAGATCGCCACTTGCTGAGTCAACACGGTTAGCTGCAGCTAACTCTGTTAGCTCACTGCCACGCCCTCTGCGTCACGTCGCGGAGGCTCGACGCCAGCGAGCGCTCGGCTCGTGTGACGTGGCGTGTGACGTCAGTGGCGGCGGCGGCGCGGCGGCCCTGGGCGGGAATCCCGCGTCAGCTACGTTCGCGGCTGAGCGCGCTCCGCAAATGGGAACGCGCAGAGCTGGGAACCGGCGAACGGCACGCGTGCCGAGGCGTGGCGCAGTGGCGCCTGATTTCGGGAGAATCGAGAGCTGCTTGCGTCACCACAGCGGAAGCTGCTGGCGGGGGCGGCAGCGCGCTTATATCCGCAAAGTAAACAATCGCCCGAGCCGCGGAACGAATCTCTGGCTCTGAGCCGTCATTATTAGACGAGGAGGCGCGCGAAAACAAACAGGACAGCTCGTTTGCATTGCCGTAACGTATCACCGGATCAACGTCGAGGCCGGGGGAGTTGCGGACAGGGCCGAATCTGCAAATCGTGCTACTAATAGCGTTGATGCAGTGAGTGCAATATTTCAAACTCATCCACGTCGGGTTCAGTGGCGAGGTTTCATATGAGTTGCGTGGGGCGTAGATCCGGGAAGTGAGCGAGAAGCTTCTAACGTTCCATCCAAGACTGCCTAGTGTGGATGCTGTAGAATTCATTCACAACAGATATTATCTCCTTTCTCGAATCTTTATAAGGTGGTGTGTAACTGTTCCTTTTTTAAACCTTGCTCACCGCGCGGAGTGGCAGCGCTGTTTGAGGCGCCATGTCACGGATTGCGCGGCCGCTCCCGCCGGAGGTTCGAGTCCTTCCCCGGTCATGGGTGTTTGTGTTGTTCTTAGCATACGTTAGTTTAAGCTAGTTTAAACAGTGTGTAAGTCTAGGGACCGATGACCTCAGCACTTTAGTCCATTAGTAATTCAACCATTTGAACATTTGTTTAGACCTTGTCCTAAAATAGTGATGAACACTTAATTCCACATCTGTACTGCACAATCCACCTTACGGTGTGGGGCGGAGAGTAATCGTTGGAGTTTGTATCATTTCTCTCCCAATTTCTCTCTCCCCCTCTCTCTTTCTTTGTTTCTCTCCTCCCCCCCCCCCCCCCTCTTCTTTCCATTTGCGAACGCTATGTCACTTGTGATGGTTACACGGTTATAGCCCTACCCACTTCCGCAACACCTTATTTTCGAGTACTATTAGTAACCTACGTGCTGGTATTCTTTATAGTTCGCAGTTCAAATTCTCTTGGTTGCTTTTGTTTTATTCGTAACTGATCAGACAAGTTCTCGTCTGTCAAATGGCTATGAGCACTGAGGGACTTAACATCTGTGGTCATCAGTCACCTAGAACTTAGAACTACTTAAACCTAACCAACCTAAGGACATCACACACATCCATGCCCGAGGCAGGATTCGAACCTGCGACCGTAGCGGTCACGCGGTTCCAGACTGAAGCGCCTAGAACCGCACTGCCACACCGGCCGGCGTTCTCGTCTGTCATGAGCATACAACATACAAGCATTCCTCCAGACATAAGTGTGAAGAAGTATTATTTCCCGACTCTTTGTGGAACGTACTGTCTCGGAATTTCAGTAGTAGACCTCTTCGTGATACACAACGCCCCTCTTGTGACGTCTGCCATTTGTGTTTGTTGTGCCGCCCTGTAACGATCCCGCGCTTCCTGAATAAACCCGCCACAAAACGTTTCGTTCTTCTTAGGATTTTCTACTTATCTTATATTAATCCAACCTTGGAAGAGTCCTAGACTGATAAGCAATAATCAACAACCGGTCTCGCAGAAGTAATGTAAGCCACATCTTCGCGAATGAACTACATTTCCTTCGAATTCTTCAGTTGCATCTAAACCTTGAATCTCGTACTATTCTATAATTAATATTATGTGGTGATTGCACTTTACCGGGGGTAGTCATCAGGTTTTAATTGTCATCTCGAAAAAATAAAGTTACCTAATTCAATTTGATTGCTTACAAACATGCCTTATAGGTCTCTCCGGATGGGTTGTTACTATCTATCGTGATTTTCCTTCAAAAGACTGATAGAACAGTAATTGATTGCCCTTTTCGCCTGTTGACTTACAACAGTTCATCAGCGTCAATTCTCGGTCCAAGCATCAATCACTGATCGTCCACAAGTCTTCCACAACTTCGCTGGACTCTTTTTGCCTTGCAAGCTTTCCGTAGACAACACCATCGCCTATGAACAGTCTCGTGGAGTTTCCGACGTTACCCTCTACATCTCTGATATGTAGCCTATTGCAAACAGTTAGGGTCCTACAACACTTTCTTGGAGTAATTCTGAAACTAAATTTGCATCTAGTGATTTCGTAACGTTGAGAACAATGTGTTGAGTTCTGTCTGCTAGGAAGTCCTAAGTCAAATCACAAATCTGGTCCGATACCTGGTAAGCTCGATTTTGCTTAGTAAACGACAGTGCGGAATGTATCGAGTACCTTTCGGAACACTGCATCAATCTGGGCGCCTTTCAGCAGCACACCTCCGCCCTTAGAGCCGAATATTTAATATTGACTACTTGATACTAGGACCAATTTTGCTATTTCTTACTTTTTTTACATTCCTTGTAAACCTGCAGTTACTGAAGCTATAACAAGGCTATGGTCTGTGATGACCTCCTCTACCTTAACTGATTCGTAAAGTTCGATTCGCTTAGTCAACAGGCAGACTAAGACACTGCCTTCAACAGACGGTTCTCTAACTATCTGCACGAAGTAACTTTGAAACAAGAGATTCCACACTATCTCACACGAATTCCTACTCTGGCACGAGTTTAATCATAGGACTCCTCCATTCCTTGGGTGGCATATTTCAGTCAGCCAATGTTACAGTAGCGTGAGCTCGTATCTTAGTCGTGAGATTCTCCAATTTTTTCTGAACCGCTTTGTCACTACGATCCTGAGGTTTTTTACCTATAAAAGCTTTCGATTACCGTGTTTCGCCCACCTTCAATAGTTACAGGCAGCCATAACAATCGAATTTGGACTCTTTAATAACTTCATTAGATATCATTTACTTATTTGCAGCAACAAACTGGATGCCGTTATTGGCGTCTACCCTATCGTTGCGATATACCTTCCAGTCTGAATTTAGAGTGTGGAATATTTCAAGGAATCCAGACCTCTGTTCTTAAAAATCAAAAGAAATCGAACACACATCCGAGAAACGAAAATCGATAACCTTTACGAGTACAGCATGGCTGCTAGTGGAACCGGACGCTTCAGTCACGCAGCCAGCTGGATTTCTCGCTCTCACCATAATTTGGGATTTTATGTCACTGGCTGAAGATGCCACAGGAAGATACTATAATCATCGCTTGTGATCTTAATGGTCGTGTGAGGTCGAAAACAGATGGCCAGCGATGCCCTGCGGACATGGAGCAGGTGTAATTAATGAAAATGGTAATAATAGATTTTGCGGAAGCTCAAGATCTGCTTATCACAAATACGTTTTCCAAGAAGCGAGCCTCGCATATTCGGACTTATTATAGTGACGGCAACATCGGGCAGGCTGACTTCCTTTTTGTGCAAAAATGTAATAAAAACCTAGAACTAGATGCAAAGTCCATTCCTCAGCACCGCCGGAGTTCGAATGTGCATCAGAATAACGACTCAGAAGGAAAGAGAACCAAATGGCCCAGCACGGATAAAATGGTGGCAGTCCAAAGTAAAAGAGAAGTATATCATCTTGAACCTCATTCTCTCACATAACAACTGTTTTATTTTTAACACAATTACCTTTCGTGACAAAAAATCATAGCTGTTTCGGTGCACAACGGCCATCTTCAGCTTCTATGGGCGGCATTTGGTGAACAGAAGTCCTTGTATTGTGAGTCTGACAACGCATGAAGGTTTGTTTACGAAATGCTCCTGAAAGCATCTATTGTCGACCGAAACTGGTTATGTTTTTATCACAAAAAGTGATTATGTAAAAGCAAAACAAACTTTAAAGATGGCCAACGATCTCCTTAAACGGAACGTCGTTTTTTCCAACAATATGAAGTGTATTAAAAGGAACTTTTGGAGCACATACCCGTGAACAAATAGGCATATCCAAACACGGCTGACGTAAAATAGGTCGTAAGACGAGGTTATAAATAGGAAACGTTAACGACAAACCGCGCGACTGCTACGGTCGCAGGTTCGAATCCTGCCTCGGGCATGGATGTGTGTGATGTCCTTAGGTTAGTTAGGTTTAAGTAGTTCTAAGTTCTAGGGGGCTGATGACCTCTACTGTTAAGTCCCTTAGTGCTCAGAGCCATTTGAACCATTTGTAGAATGTGGAAGCCATGTGGTATGAGTTTGACCGAGGGCAGATTCTGATGGCCGGGCGCTGTGGCCGAGCGATTCTAGGCGCTTCAGTCCGGAACCGCGCTGCTGCTGCGGTCGCAGGTTCGAATCCTGCCTCGGACATGGATGTGTGTGATGTCCTTAGGTTAGTTAGGTTTAAGTAGTTCTACGTCAAGGGGACTGATGTTAATTCCCATAGTGGTCAGAGCCATTTGATTGCGATGGCCTTTAGATTCGGCACGATAATTTCGGAAACTGTTCTACTTGTCCGCTGTTCGAGGAATGCTGTGGTGAGACCAAGGTGAAACCACTTCCAGACGTTGTGGGGTTGGGAAGATGTCGGACGTAGCAGGCGGGCAAACGTGTAAAACAGTAAATGCGGGGAACTGTGGTGGAACTTACATCAGACTTTAATGCTGGGCAGAGTACATGTGTATCTGAACACACAGTGCATTGTATACTCCTAAACTAGGGCCTCCACAGCCGACGACTCATGCTTGTGCCAATGTCAACACCACGACATCGGCAACTAAGACTAAAATGGGCAAGTGACCACAGACAATGGACGTTGGCGCTGCGGGAGAGCGTTGCATGGCCTCATGAATCACTATACCTTCTTCATCATGCCCATGGGAGGACGCGAATCCGCCGTCTCCCAGGGGAACAATTTCTTGACAGCTGTACCAAAGGACGGAGACAAACTGGCGGCGGCTCCATTACGCTCTGGGAAGCATTCACATGGATCCAGTGAAACTCGTGCAAGACACTATGACGGGCAATGAGTCCGTACACTGGTTGCAGAACATTTACCCCTTTTCATGACGATCATGTTTCCCGACAGCAGTGGCATATTTCAACAAGATAATACGCATGACTTACGCGGAGGACAACGATTGGGGTGCTTCGTGATAAGAAGATCCCAGACCGGCTCACGTCGAAAATACTCCGCTCTGGAATCCACCCAGTTGCTTTATACTGTGCAGAATATTGGCCTGCACCAAAAGTGGAGTAATTATTTGCTACAATGGAAACCAACATGCTGCTGTGTACATCTAGTGTGACACTTTGAAATTTGGATTTTCCTTGAAAGTCGGTTGTAAACGACCTGTTGGGTGACCGAGACGAAGGTACCCTCCATACAGACCTTATCATATATCCACCCTGACCAAGAAAATATCGCAATAAGCCTAGACAGAGAGCCAAAAGAACAGACACTTCTACAGTGCGGGACAGGATGCCCCTCTAAAGAAAATCAAACAAATTTTGCATTTATATCAGAACGTGGTTTCAAAATATTTTGTTTTCTTGTGTCTCCATAATCACTTCTTAAAATTAATGGAACTATGCTCACAGCGCTGTGATCTACAGTCTGAACGAGAGATCGTTTTTCGGATGTGCTATCCGAACATTTGATATCAGTTCTTCGCAAGGTGCAGAACAAGTTAAAATCCAAAACTTTTCAGTTCTCTGATTCTTATCACTACTCTAGAAGCTTAAGTGTCCGAGCACGATTAGTTTTCCGAAGCTGGCACACCTGAAGTCCTAGCCACGCATGAACGATATATTTAACATAAAGGATATGAAATAATGCTATGAAGCCGTTAAGGAATCACAGCGTCTTTTACTTTCATCGGGTTATGTTACAACAGTGGTGCATCATCATCAGTGGATTCTTTTATTACTGGAAAGAGTTTGTAAAGGAGAAACCAAAAGTTATATTGGTAAGGGTATGAACTATACAGCTTTTGCACTCAAGATGTCCTAAATCTGTTCTGCGTTCCAACAACAGGCTATGTAGTATGCTGTCGATGGTAGTTGATAGAAGCGTCAATTTTACGTAGTTTTCCGGGTGCAACGATTGTTTAGCTTATTTACAAAGAGCGTCACATTTATAACAGATTTCAGTGTTAGCACAGGGTGTTCTAACTAACTATTTTCAATGTCAGCCTTTACATCTGAGTTTTGGAAGATTAACGACCCACTCATAAATCAACAATCAATTAATTAAGATCGAACCTGTGACGTTAACAAGTAAGAAAAACATTAACAGATTGGAAAAAATCTTATTATCATTCCTATCTGTAGTGATAATAAATTACTGTATTGTATGAAGACACACGAAGGTTATGAGGTGGAAAGAATAGTCTCCTAATCTTGGGAAGATATTGTTTCCGTGAAGAATGGTAGTAAAAGGCGTAAAATTTCTGCTTTAAACACAGTAAGGACCGAAGTTTGAACAGTTTTGATCTTGTTTTTTTTTTTTTTTTTTTTTATGAGTTGACTACGTACACTTAACAAGATACGACCATTAAAAAAGACTCCCCTCTTTAAGGCTGTGTGGGCGTTTAGAAAGGTCGAGGCGATGTTTAATCCACCCTTCACCTCCACCAAATAAAGGTCACTGCTCTCCTTCAGATATCCTGTGGTAGTACCCACATACCTACAGTGAATTTTAAAACCGCAAGCAAACAAGCACACAGGAATGTGAGACTACAGAATTGCTATCTGATCTTAACTCAGCAGATAACGCTCAGCTGCGTTTTAAGAACGCAGAACTCTGTAAACACACAGTGCAACCGATCCATGACACTTCATGTCTGTGTCAGGTTTCTCGTTCATTTGTCTTAACTCCACGCCAGACACAGATGCTGCAGGGCTGGCAGACGACAACTCCAAGTGCGAAGTAATACGACTCATTTTCGAGAACTACGACTTGTCTACGAGTTCTTCGAAATTTAAGGTCACAAGGAGAACAGAAAGCCCGCTACAATGGCGGAATAAACTAGTTTCTTGAATTCTGTATCGGGCATTAGAGCCATGAGCAACTCACTATCTTTATACGAAGAAAAAGGCACAGATGTGCTGAGGATCTCTGTACATAAGTCTTCTAGGCTGGCTGAGGCAACCCCGTATATAGTTTTCAACGCAGTCTGTTATGAATTCGGTTAAATGAGTTCATTCTTTTCGCTGCCACAATGAATCCATTTTTCATCATCGATACTTACAAATCCTTAATGCCATAGGTCAGTTCTTTCCATCATGTGACAGTCCACTCAAAATTTATCCTACAAAATCCATCATTACTTTTTCTTCCTCTTTTCCTGTCTGTTTCTTTCTCGATTTCTAAAATAACTGATGCCGACACGTAGCCACCTGCCTCTTTTTTGCCATGGGTTTTCTTACTCTTTACCTATTCATTCAGAAACCACTACCAGCGCTACAAATGCCACGGTATCCTTCTTCCATTTTCTTACATGTGTACACGTATAGTATGGCTTTAACTTCAGGTTATCGTGTCATTCTTGAAGCCAGATTAAACTTCACCCAAATCTTGCTGAGTTTTTCGTTAACTTTTTATGTGCGTTTTCTAGAAACAAATTTAGTAACGACTGTTAAACTGCTTGTGATATACTTCTCAGTTATTTGACCATATCCTCTTTGTCAGGAAAAAGGTCATTTTTTCTAGATATTTGATTTCCCTACCATGAGAACACTAGTCTAATTTTGAGAACAATAATTCTGTAACTCCGATGCTGATAACGAGTACAGCGTCTGCTCAAACAATAGTTCATATGATATTTATTTCCTCCAGTCAGATGAATGGAAAAATGTTTTCTCTAGGTGATGTGATGGGGAGTTGACCCTTACTTCTGAAAGCAAGTCAGTGCCTTAACTACTACGTCACCTAGTTATCTGCAGCAGAACGGTGTACACAAGAGAACAATGTGAACAGTTCTTGAGTGTTGCGAGTTTTTGAGATCTGCTTTACCTCGGACTATTACAATTTGCAAACATGCTGCTACATTGGAAGTAGCTGGTTCCGTCAGTATGCCTATTGCGTGTCGCAATATTTTATACCTTATCCATTAATACTCCAAATGTTCAGTCCTAGTGATGAATGATATTGAGTGCTTATATAATCTGCTAACTTTCAGGTCGTGTATACTAAATACATATGTTTGCTTACCTTTCCTAAAATAACCTTAACTCCCTCGTCAATAATACACTCCTGGAAATTGAAATAAGAACACCGTGAATTCATTGTCCCAGGAAGGGGAAACTTTATTGACACATTCCTGGGGTCAGATACATCACATGATCACACTGACAGAACCACAGGCACATAGACACAGGCAACAGAGCATGCACAATGTCGGCACTAGTACAGTGTATATCCACCTTTCGCAGCAATGCAGGCTGCTATTCTCCCATGGAGACGATCGTAGAGATGCTGGATGTAGTCCTGTGGAACGGCTTGCCATGCCACTTCCACCTGGCGCCTCAGTTGGACCAGCGTTCGTGCTGGACGTGCAGACCGCGTGAGACGACGCTTCATCCAGTCCCAAACATGCTCAATGGGGGACAGATCCGGAGATCTTGCTGGCCAGGGTAGTTGACTTACACCTTCTAGAGCACGTTGGGTGGCACGGAATACATGCGGACGTGCATTGTCCTGTTGGAACAGCAAGTTCCCTTACCGGTCTAGGAATGGTAGAACGATGGGTTCGATGACGGTTTGGATGTACCGTGCAACTATTCAGTGTCCCCTCGACGATCACCAGAGGTGTACGGCCAGTGTAGGAGATCGCTCCCCACACCATGATGCCGGGTGTTGGCCCTGTGTGCCTCGGTCGTATACAGTCCTGATTGTGGCGGTCACCTGCACGGCGCCAAACACGCATACGACCATCATTGGCACCAAGGCAGAAGCGACTCTCATCGCTGAAGACGACACGTCTCCATTCGTCCCTCCATTCACGCCTGTCGAGACACCACTGGAGGCGGGCTGCACGATGTTGGGGCGTGAGCGGAAGACGGCCTAACGGTGTGCGGGACCGTAGCCCAGCTTCATGGAGACGGTTGCGAATGGTCCTCGCCGATACCCCAGGAGCAACAGTGTCCCTAATTTGCTGGGAAGTGGCGGTGCGGTCCCCTACGGCACTGCGTAGGATCCTACGGTCTTGGCGTGCATCCGTGCGTCGCTGTGGTCCGGTCCCAGGTCGACGGGCACGTGCACCTTCCGCCGACCACTGGCGACAACATTGATGTACTGTGGAGACCTCACGCCCCCAATTCGGCGGTACGTCCAACCGGCCTCCCGCATGCCCACTATACGCCCTCGCTCAAAGTCCGTCAACTGCACATACGGTTTCACGTCCACGCTGTCGCGGCATGCTACCACTGTTAAAGACTGCGATGGAGCTCCGTATGCCACGGCAAACTGGCTGACACTGACGGCGGCGGTGCACAAATGCTGCGCAACTAGCGCCATTCGACGGCCAACACCGCGGTTCCTGGTGTGTCCGCTGTGCCGTGCGTGTGATCATTGCTTGTACAGCCCTCTCGCAGTGTCCGGAGCAAGTATGGTGGGTCTGACACACC
Organism: Schistocerca gregaria; assembly: GCF_023897955.1. Taxonomy (NCBI): domain Eukaryota; kingdom Metazoa; phylum Arthropoda; class Insecta; order Orthoptera; family Acrididae; genus Schistocerca; species Schistocerca gregaria. The sequence continues at coordinate 307,706,293 of NC_064922.1, read as the reverse complement.
GGTGTCAATGCGTTCTTTTTTCCATTTCCAGGAGTGTATTATAGAATCCTTTCCGCTGCCATTCTATCCTTTACTTCAATAACGTAGAAAAATTCGTTTGTTTGTCATCAGGATATCCGTTGTTACCCTCACGAATTAATGTATTATTCCGAAATTTTCGACTATGACGCTTAGAACAATGACATGAATTCCTGTCCCTGTTGTTATGACGTAAGCTCGCCAGTGTGTGTTAAGTTGGTATCTATCAAATGTTCAAATTTGTGTGAATTCCTAAGGGGCCAAACTGCTGAAGTCATCGGTCCCTTGACTTACACACTACCTAAACTAACTTATGCTAGAAACTACACACACACCTATGAAACAAACCAGTCTATAAATTTCTTAGACCTTGCAGTTGTTTATAAACAGCAAGAACATAGCTTTAACATTTTTAGAAAACCAGTCTACACTGATATCACAATACACAAATCATCACTCCATCCAAACATACACAAGTACGCTGCATTTAGGTCCATGTTGAATGGGACAGACACATTACCTTAAAAACCCAAAGCACTAGCACAAGAAATAAATACCATCAAATCAGTTGCAATACAGGTATTCAGTAAAATCCATTGACAAACTATTCAACAATATACAGGCTGATATCAGTGGTAGATGCACTACAGATAATGTGACACATTTCAAATCTTCACAAGTATTGTAAGTAGAAAAATTTCTAACTTATTTGGTAATAGCAGTATAAAAATACCTTTCTCTATAACCAACAAACATGGACACCACTTCCCTCACACAATAAACATAACTAACCCAATATCAGAACAGTGTAGTATATAAATTGCAATGTAACAATTGCCCTGCACTCTTCAGAAACAAAACAACATGAACTTTCCATATATGTTTCAAAGAATACAGGATCAACCACATTGACAAATCCTCAATAACAAACCATATGTACGTTAAGAGACACAGATTAAGTAACATCCACAATGGCTTACTGTATGCTGCACAGAAAATAATGGGAGAAAACTTGATCTGCTAGAATAACTATAAATACTGTTACACAAAGATATATTTCCTGAAACCATGTTAAATAAACAACCAGATTTAATAGCCATTGTTTTTCAGCAATTTTAAAAGTTTATTTTTATCCTAAGGAAACAAGTATCTAATATAGGAACCATTTCATAACAGAGAGCCAGAGCTGATATCTACAAAAATAATTGTTTTGCAAATGATATCCATGTATAAATAATAATACAACTGCTTTTTATTTTATTAGAAACAATAAAATCTGTATGTATGTAAAAATATATCATCTTTACATCTGGATATTCTTTGAATTGTTTGAACTGTGTCCCCAAATGCACTATGAGACGAAAACTGCGCGTATATATATACAGGATGTTTATAAATGAATATCGGGGTTTTAACGCTTTATAATATTTATTATATTAAACTTACAGTTATAAATAAGATGTCAAATGTTAGAGCAACTCTAACAGTTTTACCAAGAACTTCATAAATGTTCAATGTGAGCACCATTTGTCACACGGCACACATCAAGTCCATAGCCGAGCTCTTCCCAAACGTTAATTCAGGGAGGTCTGCTGGTAGCGGAGCTACGTACTCACGATCCTTGATGAAGCCCCAAAGGAAAAAATCGCATGGCGTTAGGTCGGGTGAACGTGGAGGCTATGCAAAGCAAGCCCTGCCATTGGGCCCCTTGAGGCCTGTCCAGCACTTGGGTACAATGAATTTCAACCAATCGCGTACTTCGCTATGCTTGTGCTCACATTGAACATTTATAAGGTTCTTGGTAAAACTGTTTGAGTTGCTCTTTCATTTGACATATCATTTATAACTGTAAGTTTAATGTAATAAATATTACAATGCGTTAGAACCGAGACATTCATTTATAAACACCCTGTATATATATAAGAATAGTGTAAACGTCTTGGTATTACAATTTAAGAACAACAAGTATAAATTAATTCACACATACAGCCTTGACAGATTTATAGGTCTAATTTGACAAGAGATTTGTAGTAGAAACCATCCTGGCATTTGCCTGAAGTAATTTAGGAAAACAACAGAAAATCTAAATCAGAATGGCTGAGGGAAGATTGGAGCCTCCACGCTCCCAAATACAAGGCCACTCTATTTAAAACGGTGATAACGTCATCACGTTTACCGCTAGTGTCCACACTCTTATACAAATAAGTTATTTAATAATGAAAAATATTAATGTCTCTTTTCCAACACCCAGTCACTGCACGCACGATACTCACATTGTTTCATAGCACTACATGCACTATCAGATAATGTCAGGACCATTATGTGCGCCGCAACTTACCATTTTCTATCCTGGAAAACTGAGTCAGCATCCCTCTACAGCGAGTGAGATGTTGACCTCAGAAAGTTTTATTTCTTGGCAGAAAATTACGTTTTAAATTTTATGTGTATTCTTTCTTGGTAATTGTAAGTTCATTCTAGATCTTGTTCCATCGCCATAGACAGAGCTGTTTGTCCAATAACCATCAATGTTATTTTTTATATGTACAAGTGATCGGTAAACATATCCACACAGTGCACTTTAAAAAGCCGAATGTTTTGAACAGATCTTTACAATGAACTCGGTTATTATTTTTGGTTATATATGGCTCTTTTATGCAGTTTGGAAATTGTGTTCGTATTTTGTGCATTTGTTGCCCAGAAAAGAATGCCATAGCTAAGGATTGAGCGTATATATTAATACTATGACGCTGGTTGTCCTGATGACAGGACTCTAAGGGCATGACATGCTGATGACATTCTGTTACGAAATATCTCTGTGTGTTCCTACCATTTTAATTGAGAGTCGATACTCATTCCTAGAAATTTTGCTTTTTTAATATTGTCTATAGAGGGGGTCATCTGCATTTTAATTTAACAGTATCGTTTTCCCTCTTCAAACTGAAATTCGTTGTATTTGTTTTCTTTATGTTCAGTGTCACTTTATTGCTTATTGACGAACTGTAAACTTCCTTGGTTGTTTTCTTTTGCTACCTCGGCAAGAAAAAGATACGTCTGATAATACTGGACCTAAGAAACACGTAACACTATTGGAAACAGTAGGTAATTTTTCGATTTTGTCTTAGTTTTGCGAAAATTCCAGTCACAATGTTGGACTTTTGGAATAGATCTAAGCACTCTTAACAAGACCAGGAGTAAGCTAAATTCGAAAAACGATTAATACCGATCAGGCACTTTAAGGTGAGCCCCATGTCTCGAAAAGCATAGCGTACTGAATTAAAAATCACGATCTGTTATTGAATGAGGTTGTTTTTTTTTTATTTTTCGTTAACGTACATTGTACAGGACAAACTAACGCCTCTTCTACTACCTGAAAGATCCAGTATATTTTCCTCAGTGAAAGTAGTAACACGTGCGACTGTAGTGAAATGTTTCCATACTAGCATTAGGAACCATTTATGAGTCCCAACATAAGCTGTTATTAGGTGTTCAAATTCTGTGAGTTATCAGGTCCGTTGTACAAAGGGGGGGAGGGGCTAGATGGACTGTCAAGAGATTCGACAATCTGTGACGCTCCATCTGACGCCAAAGGGAAGGTCCTAAATTGGAATGGTCTGCTACTTGTTCCTTCTTACCTTCGGATGGTGTGGCATATAACTACAGGGTGTTACAAAAAGGTACGGCCAAACTTTCAGGAAACATTCCTCACAGACAAATAAAGTAAAGGTGTTATGTGGACATGTGTCCGGAAACGCTTAATTTCCATGTTAGAGCTCATTTTAGTTTCGTCAGTATGTGCTGTACTTCCTCGATTCACCGCCAGTTAGCCCAATTGAAGGAAGGTAATGTTGACTTCGGTGATTGTGTTGACATGCGACTCATTGCTCTATAGTACTAGCATCAAGCACATCATTACGTAGCGTCAACAGGTTAGTGTTCATCACGAACGTGGTTTTGGTTCAAATGGCTCTAAGCACTAGGGGATTTAACATCTGAGGTCATCAGTCCCCTAGACTTAGAACTACTTAAACCTAACTAACCTAAGGACATCACATACACCAATGCTCTAGGCAGGATTCGAACCTGCGACCGTAGCAGCAGCGCAGTTCCGGACTGAAGTGCCCAGAACCGCTCGGCCACAGAGGCCGGCGAACGTGGTTTTGCAGTCAGTGTAATGTTTAGAAATGCGGAGTTGGCAGATGCCCATTTGATGTATGGATTAGCACGAGGCAATAGCCGTGGCGCGGTACGTTTCTGTCGAGACAGATTGCCAGAACGAAGGTGTCCCGACAGAAAGACGTTCGAAGCAATTGATCGGCGTCTTAGGGAGCACGGAACATTCCAGCCTATTACTCTCTACTGGGGAATACCTAAAACGACGAGGGCAACTGCAATGGATGAGGCAATTCTTCGTGCAGTTGACGATAGCCCTAATGTCAGCCTGAGAGAAGTTGCTGCTGTACAAGGTAACGTTGACCACGTCACTGTATGGAGAGTGCTACGGGAGAACCAGTAGTTTCCGTTCCATGTACAGCGTGTGCAGGCACTATCAGCAGCTGATTGGCCTCCACGGGTACACTTCTGCGAATGGTTCAACCAACAATGTGTCAATCCTCATTTCAGTGCTAATGTTCTCTTTATGGATGAGGCTTCATTCCAACGTGATCAAATTGTAAATTTTCACAATCAACATGTGTGGGCTGACGAGAATCCTTACGCAATTGTGCAATCACGCCATCAACACAGATTTTCTGTGAACGTTTGGGGAGGCATTGTTGGTGATGTCTTGATTGGGCCCCATGTTCTTCCACCTACACTCAATGGAGCACGTTATCATGATTTCATACGGAATACTCTACCTGTGCTGCTAGAACATGTGCCTTTACAAGTACGACACAACATGTGGTTCATGCACGATGGAGCTCCTGCACACTTCAGTCGAAGTGTTCGTACGCTTCTCAACAACAAATTCGGTGACCGATGGATTGGTAGAGGCGGACCAATTCCATGGCCTCCACGTTCTCCTGATCTCAACCCTCTTGACTTTTATTTATGGGGGCATTTGAAAGCTCTTGTCTACGCAACCCCTGTACGAAATGTAGAGACTCTTCGTGCTCGTATTGTGGACGGCTGTGATACAATACGCCAGTCTCCAGGGCTGCATCAGCGCATCAGGGATTCCATGCGACGGAGGGTGGATGCATGGATCCTCGCTAACGGAGGACATTTTGAACATTTCCTGTAACAAAGTGTTGGAAGTCACGCTGGTGCATTCTGTTGCTGTGTATTTCCATTCCATGGTTAATGTGATTTGAAGAGAAGTAATAAAATGAGCTCCAGGATGGAAAGTAAGCGTTCCCGGACACATGTCCACATAACATGTTTTCTTTCTTTGTGTGTGAGGAATGTTTCCTGAAAGTTTGGCCGTACCTTTTTGTAACACCCTGTATATACTTTTCTGTGCCATGACCGCTTCTGATGTGTGCTGTGGTGAAGGTAACTATATGCTACAGAATAGAACTGAGAGTTTGGGTTGTTATGGGTGAATGTTTAGGATGTTAGGGTAATTATCTAACGGAAGAAAGAAAAATGGCGAATCCCGACGCTGCCACATGCCACTGCATTTTCTAAAAGGACGAAATCCCATATTTCAGACGAGACATTGCAGACTTCTACTTCTCCGATTACCTCATCAATTAAAATTTAGATGCTGAGCAGAGAGACTGGTGCAAACCCAGTTAAATCGTGAGCTTTGCAACGTTGGATGACCATCAGACGTGTCCTATACCCTTTCCTGACACTTGAAATACAGGATGGAGCAGAGGAAATTCATTTTTGAGATATATACATAACTTAATTTATTTGTGCGATACGCACATATGCACAGAAAGGAGACTAAGCAGAGAATTAATTTGACATCCATAATCAGTGCCAGAATGGCCTATCTGTTCCAACGTTTCCACTTTTCCATGATACGATACCCTTCGGTAAAGTCGTGTGGCTTCCACTTCGTCCTGTTTCCTGCAGTGCGAAACACATCCGTCAATCTGAGAGGTGCCATAATATATCACTTGTTGTCGTGTAATAATACAGGAGGTGGAGGGGACGCTGTGTAATGGTCACGGATTGGCCAGTTGCTTTAACCTCTCAGCAAACCACACAGCGCCGTGGCTATTAAATCAGCAATGCCTGTACTGGTTGCTGGCCCAAATGTGGCGTAGAAAATTTCATCCATCTGGAGTTGGACCAAACTCTTATGGACTGCTGACTATTGGGTTTCCGATATTTACTAGCATCAGTAATGAGCTGCTACAGCAACTAGTATGTTACCATTTTTTTAAATCCAGGGTAATGAAAAAATGTCTGAATCCTTGTCTTCCGAAGTTGTGTTAATAATATCTTCAACGATGTTGAGCTTCACCCAGGCAAAAAACTAAATTTTATCTTTGTGTCGTCTTTCTGGCAATCGGGCGTCGAAGGAATCAGTACCTACGTAGCTCCTTCTAAGCCAAAGATCTATGAGATCGTGGCCCAAATCTAAAGACTACGAGTTACGTCATTTATACTCAGGTGGTTTATATGGCTATCAACAGCTGCTTCACGTAATACTCTGCATTCCAGACGCTAAGTGTTCACTTCTACAATACCCGAAAACATTTCTTACGTACTAATTGTAACCTTTGCGTTTAAAAATAAACGTGGTTTCCCGGCGTTGGGATGTTTCAAGGTTACAGCAGGATTTACATCGATTTTGAAAGACGTTATCAGTAGCAAAAAAGTCGATGCTTAGTTTGATATTTTATATTCTGCTACAAGGAAGATGGTTTGAGATGACAGGCCATTCATTACCCACGTCTACTCACTGTTTCTCTTAACGAAACGTGACCCTGGAGGAAGAAGTACAGATGTGGCCCTGAGAGGTGAGACCGTGCTTACGTATACCAATTCAACTTCCTTCTACTGCGTCTCTTCTTTACGTAACACAACTAGGAGACTGTAAGAAGATTTTATTTTCCGTTTATTTGTATTAATATGGTAGCATGATATGACTGCACATCGATGATTATATGCTTATTAGATTCTTTAATTATTTAATATGATATCTCTCGTAGCTTTGGCTATATACTCTGATATGTACAGTAATAGTCGTTGTAAACAGAAAAATATTTACACCTCATTCTACCATTCGCCACTATTATCGTAAACCACTTTGTTTTTTCAGACATGTAACACAATAAAAAATCCATTGATAATGACACCGATGTGTTGACAGATTTTTAGGCAGAAAAACTAAGAATAATTTGTAGCTAAAAAAAGTCTCCATAGTATGCCCTGGAGTCCTCTCAATATTCGAGAAGTAAGCAGACATAGGCGGCAAGCTGGCCCAAACGAAGAAAAATTGAGGCGTCTACGATCGTAATCTGTTTTACTAAAAACGACACTTCATGAATGTTGGAGAAAGTTACTCTCGTTGTATAACTAGCGAACATGAGCATAACGTACGTAAACGTCAGTTTCTCTATACACTGTTCGGCACACAGCTTATTGCGTATACGTCATCTTTCTCACAAGGACAGACTGAAGACTTCTAGTCTTGAACAGCGATGTCGCTCACATCAGTGAGTTTTATTTTTATGTTGGTAACGTAGGGGAGAACGGGTGTAGCTGGTAAATGGCGTGAAGTTGATACATAACTTTTTTTTTTGCATCTTCCATAGTAATTCAGTGCAATGAGAACTGTGCGAGAGGAAGGACCGCACGTTTCCTCGCTTTCAGCTACCTAAATATTGTCTTTCATACAAAACTTTTCGTAGTTTGTTAAGCTCTTGAATACTTCGTGATGTTTTAAACAGTTGTGTTAGGTATGGATGTCAGTAACAATAATTTTGAAATCCTGAAATGTTATATAAAACCCTTGTGAAACAAGTCTGGCTGGGGAAATTTGGCATATTAATTTGCACAGAGCATGTGAGATGTGTCAAATTATCCTTCACTCGCTCTTTTTTGTGCATAAAAATCTGTCAACGTGTTCGTAACACGTTTTTGATTAATATAGTCGCAGGTCTGGAACGAGGAATAGTAAAAGGAAATATAAAAGGACACAGCACTAATATTAGATGTTGTGGTTAATCCACATCTCATCTTCGAGCTATTTACGTACTACAAGGGCACTAACATCGAGACGAGTTGTGATAGCGAAAGATCCTTACCCTTTTCCGGAAGTAGGATTGCAAAGTAATCCACTAGTCATACGAAAATATGGTACACTATTACTTTGACGGAACATCTGCACAGAAAGGCACTAGCACTAGAATCGTCTAAGAAGAAGAAAGAGCCATTTTGTACGCTTGTTTTTGGGCAAGAAAGAAAAAAGTGGTGCAATGAAATAAAAAATAAGTATCACATGTTTGCAGAAAAATTATTCCAAAATAGAATTGTCTGGCGGTCTTACAGATGTAGCAAGTTACACTGATTCTGAAGACATCCTCGATTACCCGCAAGACACATACGCTGAAGACAAATGCGAGCGCTGCCCATGGGATCTCAAGAATGCCTACTTACGCCATCTCCAAATGATAAGACCATGTATGTTATTTGTTGAGATAATTCGGAGCTGTATCACAGTAGTGATAAAATACAGAGTCCAATTATAGCCTACAAACATAATGGAAATCGGTGGTTGTGAGGCTCGCTGAATGGCCGCGCGGTTAGAGACACCATGTCACGGATTGCGCGGCCCCTTCCTTGACCGCTCCCTCGGGTATGGGTGTGCTGTGTTGTTCTTAGCAGAAGTTAGTTTGAGTAGTGCGTAAGTCTAGGGACTGATGTCCTCAACAGTTTAGTCCTTTAGGAATTCACATACATTTGAACAGTTTGATGGTTATGAATTATTTCTTTACACTAAGATGAAAGAAAACAAATTTTGAAGGTGCAGGGGTTCCCCATGCCATTTGACACAATTACAAAACAATTGAGCGAAAGTAAAACACCAGTCCAAGTGAGCGGTGGAGCTACTTTCTTGGTGGTCATGAAGCTGCAGTTTATGACTTCTTTGTTCTTTTTTAGGTTTTTATTTAACTTGTCTTTGTACATTATTGTTTTTACCTTATTTAACTTTGGCATTGATCCTTAACGTGCACATAATTTTTTCTATATTTTGTGTTCAAATAAAACATTTTCAGTTATGAACTTACGTTCATTTCCCAGATCCTGACAACCACTATTTATCCCAAATTACTTCAGCTAATGACACCATGTCCTCACATCTGCGGTAAGCTAGTACAGTTGTTACCATTTTTGTACAGAATTTTTTACAAATGCAGCATACAAAGTGGTATTTTCATCGTTAATTAGTAGCGAAAGACAAACACTATCTGCAGCATCAGTACCGTGAGCAATACGAATTACAAGGAAAAATAGAAAAATCCAAAACTGGAGGGTGGGCCAATTAATATCAGTCTGCCTCATGACGTCAACTTGATCCGCCGAGGAATTTTACTCATGCAGCATTTCAGAGCACTCGCGTTTCGTGTGCGTGATTTAAGTAAGATTCGTTGTCTTGGATTGTTTCTCGTCATTGAAGGATCGTCAGAACTTAGTGGATGTTTATACTAGGGTTACTCATGGAAATAATAAAAAAAAATGTTCCCTAACACCCTCTGAATATAACACGAATTAAACATTAGCCATAAAATGATATGATGTGACCAAAGTCCATTCTTACATGGGACATGGTGTACATATACGCATTTAGTTTCAGTACATCTATTTATTTATTCTTTGACGTCATGACTGCATAAAATCGACCTCGAAGCCACTGAAAGAACCTCTCTGTCGTGAGGTCAGTCATACGCGCCGTCAACGTTCCGCTCGACCATTTCTGACCACAGCAAGCGAGGACCATTGTATTGTGCGCCAAGCACATCGTAACCTCTTAGTATCTGCGCCTACCATCCGAGAACAAGTAATGAGCTGCCTGCAACATTCATCTCGCACCATTAGTCGGCGTCTAGCAGTAGCGGATCAGGGAATAACCTTGCCATGCGTAGGCTGCCGATGATACCACAACGCAAACGACTGGATTTGGAGCTGTGCCTTAACAGGCAATCTGGGTCTGGTGACGAATGGCATCGCATTATGTTCAGCGATGGATCGCGAATGAACGTTGTCGGTGAGTGTGGGGGCAACCTGCAGCGAGGTTCCATTCTTCCGCTGAAGACGCATAGCGATGTTATTCCTGGAGTGATGGTATTAAGAGCCTTGGGTATGAGTATAGGTCATGGCTGGTGGTGACTGTGAGAGGTCTGATGACGCAACTATATGGACATCCTGAATCCTCATGTATATTGTCCATTTTTCAAGAGGATAATACTCGTCCACAAACGGCACATCCCCTTGGAACTGTCCGCTTGATGAAGAAGTACTTCTGTGACCAACAAGACACCCAGACATGTCGTCGATGGAACAGCATGCCATCAGTTCAGACCACTTGTAAGGTGGCTATAATTTCGCTCCTTACAATCACTCATATACATATTTTGACATGATTTACAATCGGAATTCTGCATCATTTGATAGGTTTTACATCGTATATGTGAATATTTAAAGAAGACTGACATTGTCAGGTGCACCTCATAAATAGTTGTTAACAATTACAGCATGAAATTTGATGGATTGTCTTTATTATCAAAACGGCATAATGAATGACTGCCTGTAACTCAAGCCCTGGGTGGAATGTCCCGCCCATGTGTGTTGGTCTGCTTAACACAGGAAGTAGCCCAAGACGGTCAGTTGGGACACCTGAGCACTGAAGCACGATACAGTGGTGGCCAGTCAGTAGTGTAGCGGGGTCAGGAGGATAACTGGATAATACTTCGGAAACTTTGGAAACCTTGGACGCAGCAAAGAGGAACAAGGGAAGCGTTACCTCGGAAATCACGGAGGCTGGGTTATTTCCAAACATTTATACCCTGAGAAACGTACCATTGTATGGATTCCTAATTAATGGGGATAGGTATTTCCTCACAAGCTTCCCGCGCTGGACGACAAAAGACTAAACGATGGTTGGTCGGCATTCGGAAGAATCTGTAGAGAGGGAGAATATTCCGTGGATTCGAGAATATAATTCACCTTCTGCAGTTATGAGGGAGGGGAGCCGAGGTTTGCTGGGAAGCCAGCAATGGAGAGAAAGAGGTCTTCTATTTTGAGCACCTGTGTTTGACAGTCACTATCAGCTTTTATTGGTAAAGACCGATTTGCTGTCTTTGTTCTCAGGAGATGTTATAGGCCCCTAGTTAGAACGGCTAGGCACTGTACTGTTGCGAACTTATACAATTCTGGACTTCGCCTCCGGATAGGGAGTCATCATTGAGTACGCAGCATTAAGTGGTTGAGAGCACTTCTTCTGTCTACACTCACATTGAGACGTTATCTGTATTCCATCCTTGTGGCTGGGAGTTCGCGTTTCTTGCCTGTAGAACACAGAGAAGAGAAAGTATTAGATTACACTAGTCAGAGGACAGCCTTCTGCTGTCCTAGGGTTTTAATGAGTTTTCATTTTGTGGCTGGTGTGCTTCCATCGTTGCTTATGTGTATGAAAACCATCACTACGACGCACAGGACGCAGCTCATAAGGTGATATTGCTAATTGCTTCGGCTTGTTAGGGCTATAATGCTAAACAGCTGTGATCACATAAGTTTTATTTCCACTAAGGTTGCACACCACTGTAGACCACCTATGAAAGTAGTGGCTTCTAGTGTTTGGTACGTAGTGATGTCAGTCATCTCGCGTTATTTATACTGTATTAGATCGCTTAGCCATAAAAAGGGACAGATTTCTGCAATTGATCAGTAAGATTAGTTAAGAAATTCTTTGTATCTCTTTAGGTCCATTGGACATTGATATATAAAATTTTTAAATATATATGAAAGGGTTTTAATCTACAATAAATGTATGAGTAGAAACAACATTTATCATTTAGTCATTACTAGTTCCCTTAATCATTCATTTATGATTATCTTGTAATTTATATGTTAAACAATAAGAAGGAGGAAATAATGTCACCATTAAGAGATCCTATGATCTCCTTCATGGGGTAGGCAGATATGACCAAATCTTCATTTTCGCGTTCAGCATTTTCCGTTGCTGACATTCATTTCATACCTGCCTGGAGTAGCATCTTGGACACTGTCTGTATCCCCGATATCCCGAATCAGTTACAACAATTTTGGGTCAGATTACCTAAGGAGAGTCACAACGCATGTACGACACACTTCCTACCTCAAGCAGGGCATGCGTCCAAGCCAGAGGGGATGCAACGTCATACTCATAAATGGGCTCATGCTGCCAAAATTGTTGTAAATCTTACTCGAGTTTGTAATCACTGATATAACATGACATACCCTCTCAACCCGTGTATTTCATTTTGCTTCCTCCTCCCATTCTGGGTACTCCACTTCTTTTAGTAAGCAGTGCAAATGGTAGTATCTAGTAACGCATCTGAAAAATAAGCAATTACTGATACTTCATTTAAATCAGAAATGTAATTTAGAAAAAGGTAAAAACGATCCAGAACAATTACTGTGCTCTTCATCTACATCTACATGATGCATCCTAAGTACTTGAAACCGTCCATCTACATCTACAGCTACATAAATACTCTGCAAGCAATCGTATGGTGCGTGACGGATAGTGTCCTGTACCACTGCTGCTCATTTTCTTTTCTGCTATACTCGCAAATAGAGAGAAGGAAAAACGTATGTCTATTTGCCTCCGTACGAGCCTTAATCTCTCTAATCCTATCTTCATCGTCCTTACTCGAAACGTATGTTGGCGACAGTAGAATCGCTCTGCAGTCAGCCTCAAATGCCTGTTCTCTTCTCAGTAGTGTTCCTTGAAATGTACGTCCTCTTCCCTCCAGGGGTCCCCATTTCTGTTCCCGACGAATCTCCGTAATAATTGCGTGTTGTACGAACCTACCAGCAACAAATCTAGTAGCCCGCCTCTGAACTGCTTCAATGTCTTCCATTAATCCGACCTGCTGCGAATCCTAAATACTCGTACAGGACTCAACAATGGGTCACATTGGTGTCCCATATGCGGTCGCCTTCACAGATAATCAACAAATTTCCTTTACTTCACGTCTATGGTCACAAATTTTTTGTCATCGAACTACAGGTTTCGCTCTATAATGACCAAAATGGTTCAAATGGCTCTGAGCACTATGGGACTTAACATCTATGGTCATCAGTCCCCTAGAACTTAGAACTACTTAAACCTAACTAAGGACAACACACAACACCCAGCCATCACGAGGCAGAGAAAATCCCTGATTCCGCCGGTAATCGAACCCGGGAACCCGGGCGCGGGAAGCGAGAACGCTACCGCACGACAACGAGATGCGGGCTATAATGACCATCTTCAGATCTGTTTTATAAAGAGTTGGCTTTAGTATATTATAACATGTCTTTATAAACCACATCTGAAGATGGTCATTACAGACCGATATGAAATACAGATCGTTCTTAAAGGTAAATTTGTGTTAGAGTTGAAATGTCAAAAAATCTACAACTAGGAGTATTCATAACTGTGGGGTTTGGGCGGGTATTGCCGTAGTTTTTGGTTGTAAGGCAGCTGTCAGCGCAAGACGTTTACAGTTTGTACTCAGTGAAGTTCATTTTGTAGCCTATAGCAGTAAATAAACTCTCTACACTTACAGTATTTACTGGCGATCAGATCGCCGACCATTAAATCTCCGGATCCCAGTATCCAGGAAAAATTGAGGCGCACCAGGAAATAAACGAAGTACATAGAAGAAACTGACACTTGTCGCGTCTCTCGCAGGTTGCAGTCAGTGGCACTCGACAACAGAACGAGTTCAAAACGGAGAAGGAGCCACGTGACGCTCAGTGTCCAGCGGCAGTGGCTGTGAGGAGACGCTGCCTTGGCATAGTTAGCGAAGATCTGCTTGAAGTGGCCGCTGTGCTGCCGGTAAAAGTGTAGCAGGCTCCAGAGTGAAACGATGACAAAATTAAACACATAGTATACAGTTCATCATTATTCTATCTTTCTTATTCTTCCTTTGAGGCTTTCAACACGCTCCATGGTTTTACAAATGAAAGTTACTACCATGAACGACACCATAGAGAGAAGAAATAATAAAAAATACACACACTCTTCCATATAAATTCCCTCTATAACGATTATCGGCGTTTACCAGCTCTTGTATGTATGTTGCAGAGGGATGCAGTATAAGCAGTTTCGTAACACATGATCAGGTTTCAAAATTTAAGCATCTGTTGGATGCTTTTATCACCTACGCCCATCACAGCTCCTGACCTATATAAAAACTACAAAGATCAGACAGGAAAGCCACGACAAAATATAAAACTGAGGCGATTGAGTTTTAAAAACTCTCACGCAGTGAAACAACCAAGACTCCACAACGCATAAAAGTAATAATTATTTTAGCATTATTGAAGCGATGAAAATTACTTTTTCTGTTAACTGTATATTCTACACACAAAGGAACTTCAGTGAGATTCACCTAAATTCTAAAAAAAATATATGATGAAACTGATTTCAGCATTGTGTGATTTCAGTCCGTTTTCGATTTCACGTCTGTGGATACATACAGACAGGAGATAGCAGTGTATTTTCCGCAAAGTGACGTTTGGTGTCACTGGAAACAAAATAGAAATCTTTATATTAATAAATGCGCTTATAGTCTTCCAAAACGTTAACAGTAGCAGATTACTTGCATTGCCAATCTTGATCTAATATTTCGCATCTTTTCATGATATCTCTTAAAATATGCACTGTCTACCAGCTGATTTATGAATAATTTAAGAAAAATGTTTTGGTGGCAAATAAAACTTTTTAATACCTGTATTTCTTTGAAGCAGCTCTTAGATATGAACATTATAAAAAACATAGTTCATATAAAGGAAAACAACGATCTGTAATTATTGTAAATAAACTTATTTAATATGGTGACCGTTTCGATATTATTATCAGGTCACCTTCAGACCACGAATATCTGGCGCAGGCGGTGGCGTATGGCAACCCTCCTGCTTCTGGCTGGTGGTGTACTGCCAAACTTAGATATTAACTTCTGCGTTTAGAAACACGTTTCCATTACTTCATCAAATGCATCAAACATTGAGTTGTACCACAAATACCATATCTCACCATCAATAAAATTGACATTACTGACTCAGAACCTAATAATTTTATAGAACTACTGAAGGAAGGCTTGTTTCGCTAAAGGTTTTCTTTGGTGTTGGATTACGTGGGACTATATAACAGAACCCATAATAAATTATGTTGCTGAAAGACTGCAGGTACCTAAACATAGATTCAAAAGAATAACATCATTTTATCTGATACGTTTCTGGAATTTATTCCTATTCTAATGTGCGATGGGACGTCTACCTGAGAGATAAAGTCCACAGATAGCGGAGTCACTGAATACCAGATTACTTAAACAATAACGGTCAAAAAAATACACCAAATTGCATTAAAGACAACGTGGGTAATTTATTTTATTCTGTAAATGAAACTAGCAGAACACATTATATAACCATATGCTACATAAGAGCTCACTACTTAGACCGACTTAATTTACAAAAGATATTCTCTAAGCACGAGCAAGCAATACTCTGCACCATCACTTTAATCATTCTCGTAACGGAAATAAAAACAATCGCTTATCGATTTCATCATTTCCGGTAGATTGCACCTCATAGGCTCAGGAGTGACCTCGTCTGGGTCGCTGGCTATTTGTGCGTAAACATGACACGCTCCAGTCCCTCTGAAAACTCCCACGCATACCGACAAAGGCCGCCCTTGAGGTGGCGCTGGTGATATTTCCGTAACAGCTCCTAGTGTAAAATGAATTTATGTGAGTGCTATCGTTGACATACATTATAAAAACATTCCATACATTTTTTTTTAATTTGCAATATTTCTACACTCCTGGAAATTGAAATAAGAACACCGTGAATTCATTGTCCCAGGAAGGGGAAACTTTATTGACACATTCCTGTGGTCAGATACATCACATGATCACACTGACAGAACCACAGGCACATAGACACAGGCAACAGAGCATGCACAATGTCGGCACTAGTACAGTGTATATCCACCTTTCGCAGCAATACAGGCTACTATTCTCCCATGGAGACGATCGTAGAGATGCTGGATGTAGTCCTGTGGAACGGCTTGCCATGCCATTTCCACCTGGCGCCTCAGTTGGACCAGCGTTCGTGCTGGACGTGCAGACCGCGTGAGACGACGCTTCATCCAGTCCCAAACAGGCTCAATGGGGGACAGATCGGGAGATCTCGCGGGCCAGGGTAGTTGACTTACACTTTCTAGAGCACGTTGGGTGGCACGGAATACATGCGGACGTGCATTGTCCTGTTGGAACAGCAAGTTCCCTTGCCGGTCTAGGAATGGTAGAACGATGGGTTCGATGACGGTTTGGATGTACCGTGCAACTATTCAGTGTCCACTCGACGATCACCAGAGGTGTACGGCCAGTGTAGGAGATCGCTCCCCACACCATGATGCCGGGTGTTGGCCCTGTGTGCCTCGGTCGTATACAGTCCTGATTGTGGCGGTCACCTGCACGGCGCCAAACACGCATACGACCATCATTGGCACCAAGGCAGAAGCGACTCTCATCGCTGAAGACGACACGTCTCCATTCGTCCCTCCATTCACGCCTGTCGCGACACCACTGGAGGCGGGCTGCACGATGTTGGGGAGTGAGCGGAAGACGGCCTAACGGTGTGCGGGACCGTAGGTCAGCTTCATGGAGACGGTTGCGAATGGTCCTCGCCGATACCCCAGGAGCAACAGTGTCCCTAATTTGCTGGGAAGTGGCGGTGCGGTCCCCTACGGCACTGCGTAGGATCCTACGGTCTTGGCGTGCATCCGTGCGTCGCTGCGGTCCGGTCCCAGGTCGACGGGCACGTGCACCTTCCGCCGACCACTGGCGACAACATCGATGTACTGTGGAGACCTCACGCCCCACGTGTTGAGCAATTCGGCGGTACGTCCACCCGGCCTCCCGCATGCCCACTATACGCCCTCGTTCAAAGTCCGTCAACTGCACATACGGTTCACGTCCACGCTGTCGCGGCATGCTACCAGCGTTAAAGACTGCGATGGAGCTCCGTATGCCACGGCAAACTGGCTGACACTGATGGCGGCGGTGCACAAATGCTGCGCAGCTAGCGCCATTCGACGGCCAACACCGCGGTTCCTGGTGTGTCCGCTGTGCCGTGCGTGTGATCATTGCTTGTACAGCCCTCTCGCAGTGTCCTGAGCAAGTATGGTGGGTCTGACACACCGGTGTCAATGTGTTCTTTTTTCCATTTCCATGAGTGTATATTTATATTCCTTCAGCTCTTCCACCCTCATATAACAGGTTTTAGTCATCATGTTATAAGCCTTATTTACACGCCGACAGAGCTAACACTAGGTGAGTGACTCATTTTCATTATGACGCACTGAATCTTCCATGAAATCGTCCTTCAATTTCTTTAAAATTAATTTAATTAAAAATCAATTCAAAGATTTGTCGAAATTGTTACTGGTGACTTAGCTGACGCCTCAGTTGAATTCTGGAGTGTGTCTGACCGTATCTAGGGGATTATGTATTGTGTGTTAAACCGGAGACTTAGAAACGACGAATAGGGTTCATCCCGCTATAGCCCTTAATGGTTCCCAACCCCACAATAATCCACTCACACCTCCGCCGCCCCACACTGAACCCAGGGTTATTGTGCGGTTCGGCCCCAAGTGGACCCACTCCGTTCCCTCCCGGGAACGTCTCATACCAGACGAGTGTAACCCCAAATGTTGGCATGTTAGAGTAATTATGGTGTACGCATATGTAGAGACAGTGTTTGCGCAAAAATCGTCGACATAATGTAACTAAGGCGGAATAAGGGGAACCAGGCCGCATTCGCCGAGTAACATGGAAAACGATCCACATTCTGGCTGGCACACCCGACCTCGACACTAATCCACTGTGCGGATACATGTTGGGAACCGGAACGCCTTCCCACTCGGGAAACAGCGCGTTGGACCGAGCAGCTAGCCGGGTGGGCCTATCTAGAAGATACTTCAAATGTATGAAATGCATGAAAAGTATTCGCAGTTGTGAATATGGTCACCATCAGCAGTATTGTATCGCATCACATCGTATCGAGGGGAGGTAGACACATGTGTGTCATACGACTGGGGCAAACTTTTAACAGTGCCTACACTACGTCAGCCATACTAAAATCCTAGCCAATGAGTGATTCAGATGTTGTTATTTGAGCTGCAAGTGAAGGCATTTTTTCTTTTGTTATTCAACATAAATAAATAAATGTCGTGTGGCATAGCGGCCTGGTGCAAATCTTTCAATTGGACGCCACTTGGGCGACTTGAGTGTCCTTTCCCCGAACGGTAACCCATCTAAGTAACAGCCGAGCCCAGCGTGGCTTTAACTTCGATGATCCGGCGGGAACCGACGTTAGCAACGTGGCTATTGAACATTAAAATAACATCAAATGTGAGGGCAACAAGTATGACGTCGAAAGCAATGGGAGTTGTGGGTTTGGATATACACTAAAATAATTTCGTGAAAGATCAAAGACTCGTTAGAAATGAACATTATGTTGATCTCAAGTTACTCACCCTTAAGAATTTCAAGATCATTCAGTTTTTCGCGTCCAGATTAGCAGTATTAACTATGTTATTGTCACCAACCGCTTAAAATTAATGAAAACGTGACAATTACGGGTTCTGTGGTGATGTTCATGGCAGGAGTTACTTAACTCGACCTCTTAGTGTTTAGCGTCCAACGATGATTTTGGGGTATTGTTGTTACTGATTACTGCCCCGACTCGTTTCCCGTTACATAACTCCTTTTTATTTACCGTTTTGGTCCAATCTGTGCCCCCTGTACATCTCTACATGCACTTTACACTGCCTGTATTTTTGGCTACATCAAAAGTTAACTCTAGTGCCACAGGACCTTGTCCCAAGTCAAAACAGATATGTCAGAACAGCCTCGCTTTTATAGATAATGCCTTTTCCGTATATATCCTTCTTCACAAATTACAAGATTCCTAGTTTGTAACGTGTTGGCCCACTCCGTTTCTTATTCTAACGACTCTTACGTGACTTCTGGAGACCTGGTTGTATTGCTGTAGTACTAAGCCTAAGGAATCAGTACGGAAGGAGTCTAAATACTAACGCCCTTGATTTTCTTTCTGTGTAATTTAACTCACTAATTTGCTACTGTAGGATAAAACGATTATCTCGCTGCCGTGAATCGTTTTGCTTGCGAAGCATCGTTTGGAACCGTGAGGTATCGACTGAGAACCGCAGTGACTGGCCCTTGTCTAATTTCCATTGACGCACTGCAGCAGCATTGCTGGTCTCAGTTTCTTCAGTACTTTCTCTCCCAGACGTCAATGAAGAGTGAAAGTAGAAACCTCAAGCGGGACGACTGCGACTCCGGCTGCTAGTCTTCCACTGCCTATGCGTTAAATTAACCGTTGTATAACATGTAATTACCCACAAAATGGGATGTAGGGACTTCTGTCCTTTAAGATTTTGTTAGTGCCAATTTCGTATCTTAATGTTCTTCAGGCGTTTTCCCTATTGAAGTTTTGAGGAGGAGAATAAGTTTAAAACTAGGTACTATAATATCTGTGCATTCCGCAAGCAGTGTAAAGTTGTGAGAATCACCTGTAAATTAAATAACAGACGAAATGGGATACCCGATCGCTACCACCGACGTTCTTCCAACTTCTCACTCGTTAGCTCAGTGTTACCCAACTGCGTGTGTGTGTGTGTGTGTGTGTGTGTGTGCCCGTATGTTGCATAAAAGCCTTTAAAATGTGTGACAACATCGGAAATAAAACATAGAATACGGTTCACAACGTTTTATGCTTTTGGGGAAACTATTTAAATTATCAGATAAATATCAGGAATTTACGGAAACCAATGAACAACCTTTATTATAAAAATTTATGAGATGTTTAGTGAAGCAAGATCAAACGAGATCTCCTGCACAGAATACGTAATGTAAATTTTCCGAATGATAACAATGAGTTAAGATATCCTTGGTGTGTGACGTGAAAGGAAATCGGCCATCATCTCTTCAAGGGAAACAACCCAGAATGCGATGTAGGAGATTCAGGTAACAGTTTCAAAAGCTAAATCTATGTGATAGAACGGATATTTGAACCCTGTTCCTCCCAGTAAGGTTACTGCGGACCTAACATAAATTCATTTAATTGCTCGGACTATATTCGTCGTCGCCTTTGTCGATTTCGGTCCAAAAATGGCTCTGAGCACTATGGGACTCAACATCTGAGGTCATCAGTCCCCTAGAACTTATAACTACTTAAACCTAACTAACCTAAGGACATCACACACATCAATGTCCGAGGAAGGATTCAAACCTGCGACCGTAGCGGTAGCGCGGTTTCAGAGTGTACCGCCTAGAACCGCTCGGCCACCCCGGCAGGCTATTGTGTTCATCTTCATGATACTTAATCATTGTCTTTGTTGGATTTCATCTCCTTGGTCTATGTAATTGTGATGTTTCTGCGCCGTGTGTTTAGGGTCCTAAATTTTTCATTCTTAATCATCCTATTTTCTGGCTGCTGCCTCATTCAGAGTTTCAGGCTATACATGTACTTGTTGTGGTAAGCATGTCTGCATGGTAAACGATTTGGTAATGAAAGCGACAGGACGTCATACATCACCTCGCCTAGACAATATATGACGAGGGATCCATTGGAGATTAACCAACATCTCTCGCTCTAAACATTTCATATAGGACATTTAATTTGGCTTATTTCGATGTATGGGGTTTAGATACCCCGAATTTTGTGCATGCAATACATATGAAGCAACAGAAAGACGATCTACAAACGCCCTTAATCCTCTACTCCATTCAAGAAGTAGAAACGATAAGAGTTATTACCAGTTATCGTGCCTAATATACGTGTGAACTAGTTTGCCTTGAGAGAGGGTGCATCACCTAAGATAACGGTTCTTTGTGCGCTGATGTTTACAGTGGTATCATTGTTTGGGCAATGTCGCAATTCACAGCAAATAAGGCAGCTCCATTTGCTACCAAGGTACAGTTAGGTGATGGCGATTTAATCGTAAAAGATTATCAACAAGATTGTTACTTAACGCATAAATTTGTTGCAAGTTAGCTTTATCACAATAATGTTTTTGAAAATTTTAAATTTTTTACTTGCATTGGAGAAGCTGCAACAAGGCTCTATGTAGTCTGGGCATTGCTGACTCTAGGTGTAACACAGGATTTTTCGTGAAATTCATTCGCATCTCATAAGCGTACCACATTTTGTTGTACTTTATAGTGCCTTAAGACGGGTAATACACTCCTGGAAATGGAAAAAAGAACACATTGACACCGGTGTGTCAGACCCACCATACTTGCTCCGGACACTGCGAGAGGACTGTACAAGCGATGATCACACGCACGGCACAGCGGACACACCAGGAACCGCGGTGTTGGCCGTCGAATGGCGCTAGCTGCGCAGCATTTGTGCACCGCCGCCGTCAGTGTCAGCCAGTTTGCCGTGGCATACGGAGCTCCATCGCAGTCTTTAAAACTGGTAGCATGCCGCGACAGCGTGGACGTAAACCGTATGTGCAGTTGACGGACTTTGAACGAGGGCGTATAGTGGGCATGCGGGAGGCCGGGTGGACGTACCGCCGAATTGCTCAACACGTGGGGCGTGAGGTCTCCACAGTACATCGATGTTGTCGCCAGTGGTCGGCGGAAGGTGCACGTGCCCGTCGACCTGGGACCGGACCGCAGCGACGCACGGATGCACGCCAAGACCGTAGGATCCTACGCAGTGCCGTAGGGGACCGCACCGCCACTTCCCAGCAAATTAGGGACACTGTTGCTCCTGGGGTATCGACGAGGACCATTCGCAACCGTCTCCATGAAGCTGGGCTACGGTCCCGCACACCGTTAGGCCGTCTTCCACTCACGCCCCAACATCGTGCAGCCCGCCTCCAGTGGTGTCGTGTCAGGCGTGAATGGAGGGACGAATGGAGACGTGTCGTCTTCAGCGATGAGAGTCGCTTCTGCCTTGGTGCCAATGATGGTCGTATGCGTGTTTGGCGCCGTGCAGGTGAGCGCCACAATCAGGACTGCATACGACCGAGGCACACAGGGCCAACACCCGGCATCATGGTGTGGGGAGCGATCTCCTACACTGGCCGTACACCTCTGGTGATCGTCGAGGGGACACTGAATAGTGCACGGTACATCCAAACCGTCATCGAACCCATCGTTCTACCATTCCTAGACCAGCAAGGGAACTTGCTGTTCCAACAGGACAATGCACGTCCGCATGTATCCCGTGCCACCCAACGTGCTCTAGAAGGTGTAAGTCAACTACCCTGGCCAGCAAGATCTCCGGATCTGTCCCCCATTGAGCATGTTTGGGACTGGATGAAGCGTCGTCTCACGCGGTCTGCACGTCCAGCACGAACGCTGGTCCAACTGAGGCGCCAGGTGGAAATGGCATGGCAAGCCGTTCCACAGGACTACATCCAGCATCTCTACGGTCGTCTCCATGGGAGAATAGCAGCCTGCATTGCTGCAAAAGGTGGATATACACTGTACTAGTGCCGACATTGTGCATGCTCTGTTGCCTGTGTCTATGTGCCTGTGGTTCTGTCAGTGTGATCATGTGATGTATCTGACCCCAGAAATGTGTCAAAAAAGTTTCCCCTTCCTGGGACAATGAATTCACGGTGTTCTTATTTCAATTTCCAGGAGTGTATACAATATGTGCAAGAACAAAGAGGGAACTGTAAGACTGGAAGACCAAGGGCGAAATGCTCGGATTAAATAGTCTTTCGCCACTGCTGTTCAATTTATACATCGAAGAAAGACGGAGATTAAAATTTAGAGTGAAAGGATATCAATGATAAGATTCCCCGGTGACGTCGCTATCCTGAGCGGTCTGCAGCTCGTGGTCTAGTGGCCAGCGTTGCTGCCTCTGGATCACGAAGTCCCATGTTCGATTCCTGGTCGGGATGGGGATTTTTCTTCACCCAGGGACTGGGTGTTTGTGTTGTACTCATCATTTCATCATCATTAGTGAAAGGAGATTGGACTGAGTAAAGACTGGAAATTTGTACGGGCGCTGATAATGCCCAGTTGAGCGCCCTAAAATGAATCATCATATCCTGAGTGAAAGTGAAGAAGAATAACAGAATCTGTTGACTGGAATGAACAGTCTAATGTGTACATAATATGACTCGAGAGTAAATCGAAGTAAGACGAAAGTAATGCGAAATGGCAGAAATCAGAAGAGCGAGAAACTTTACATCAGAATTCGGAATCAAGAAGTAGACGAAATAAAGGAATTTTCCTACCTAGGAAGCGAAACAACCTATGATGGACGGAGCATATGAGATGTAAAAAGCAGATTAGCACAGGCACATAGGGAATTCCTGACCAAGAGAAATCCACCAGCACGAAACATAGACAGTAATGTGAGGAAAAAATGTCAGAGAATGGAAGCTTCGAGCGAAGCATTGTGTGGTAGTGAGACGTGGACTGTGTAAACCGGAAAACAAGGGAATAGAAGCATTTGAGTTGTGATGCTACCCAAGAATGTCGAAAATTAAGTAGATTGAAAAGGTAAGGAATGAGGAGGTTCTCCAGCGAATCGTCATAGAAAGGGATACATGCAAAGCACCGACAGGATGATACGGCATCTGTTAAGATGTCACGAAATAACTTTTTCGATACTGGAGGTAGCTCTAAAGGGTAAAAAATGTAGAGGAATACATCCAGCAAACAATTGAGGACGTAGGTTGCAATTCCTATTTTACAATGAAATGTTGGCACGGGTGAGGAATCCGTGGCGGTCCACAATCAAAGCAGCCGGAAGGTTGATGACAAAAGAAATCCCACTAACAAAAGGACACTTCCGATGCAGGCGTAAGCTTAAAGAAACTTCAGAATTTCAAAACCGAACGTTGTTCCCCAGTATTAGAACGTTTTATGAAAGAAAGCAAAAATTCGTCCACCCATGTTACAACCTTGCGTCTACTTCCTAGCAACTGTCGATCCTAACTGATCTCTTCGAAAAATTTCACTAGTCTGATGAAGCTATAACCCTGATTGTCAAGCACATCTACAAATTATGCATGTCATATGATTCCCAGCACTTGCCGTCTTGACGTTAAGGGCCTCCCGTGATAGTGAATGTGTGTGTGTGTGTGTGTGTGTGTGTGTGTGTGTGTGTGTGTGTGTGCGTGTGCGTGTGTGGGGGGGGGGGGGGGGCTGTGTGCATCGCCCGATAACGTGAGAGATTTCGTGAGCAAAGCGCGTGCGCTCAGAAAGACTTCACGCAAGGTGACTTCGGTCGTTACATTTGCACCTTAGACTTTTTTCCCTCGCACGACTGTTCAATATAGATGGGTATGCTGAATCACCGTTAATCAGTGGGTGTGTCAGGTGACGTGCTATCGGTACACATAGCCTGTCTGAAGCAAGATACTGTGTGTTCCAGGCAAGACTGAAGCAGGCTGTCTTTCAAATTGAATTCATCTCGTGACACCCACAGTGAAACCAGAAGGTAGACGAATGTATCGTAGTTATTACATTACGTTCTTCCACATGCACTCACACCCGGTTATAGCTGTGCGTATCGTCAGCGTTTCGCTATCCACCAGCATCCGCCTTATCGAAACAATAAACCAGAAACAACTTTTATTTGCAAGGACAAACACACATCCATCAACCTTCACCTTGCAGAAACGTCACAGTTTAACAACCAAAATGTTTAAATGGCTCACATCATCATCATAAAGATTATGCATTATCGTCTTCCGTCAAAAAGAGCCATGTTGCTACTGGTTATTTTTTAATGTCGTGTAAACAGCTTCCAATTGGTCGTGGTTTCGGTTTCATCTTCTCTCTTGTATTCGAATTAAGAAATTGCTTGGTCCATTCAGCATCAATTTGTATGGTTACACATCGCATCACTTTCATTTCACTTTCATCTCAGTCGTTATAGAATATTCCAACTCGAGTGTTCCCTAATCAATTTATTTGGTTGCCTGTATCCCCTAGTGATTCCCAACATACTCTCCATCGCTCCCTCAGCGGAAGCAGTCCAAGTTTTTATAGATAACTGCTTGCATATCTCTGTTTCTCCCTTTCTCAGTCTTTGCCTTTCTCGCACTATTAGAGTTGCTTTGGCAAAGTAAGGGTACTCTTTGGGAAGCTGAGTCATCTCTGTCTTACACAGCGGACGTTGCAGCTCCCGTCACTTTTGTAAGGGAAAGTCCTTCATCGGGCCACATGATGGGCCATCACGCCTAATTTCGCCCAGTTGGCATTAAGTTTCAGTCCCGTTGGTGGAAAGACACTCTGATGTCTTCGCTTAATGGGGTAGAGGCAGCCAGCATTTAGTAGGGTCAGCGCAGGTGATTTCAGTTGCCTTGATTCGGCCTTCCTTCAAGGGAAATGTTGTTCAGAACAAATTGCGAAGTGGATGGCTTAATGGATCCTTGTATTTCTGCTTGGGTTCTTACGCATGTGTAGGCATTCTGAGCTACTGAATGGCTTTAAATGCATTTGTCCGTGAGTAAAAAGGTCCTTTGTGAGATAAAACTGTTGAGGTTTCCACGACCTCTTCACAACTTCCTGCGCTTGGTGCTATCTCTGGGTCTTCGGCCGATGAGACTTTAGTGATTTCCCTGGCGTTGCGGCAGCATCAGGCCACCGTCAACAATGGAAGATAGCTGTAGAGGCTCGTGCAAGATTATACCAATCTGTTACAATCTGGAGGCCTATAGCCTCTTGACTTACATCACTAGTAATCGTACCTAAATTGAATATATGAACTTCCCGTATATAAATTTTGATGTTGAAACATGTTTCAGTTTTATAATTAATTTCTTAACATTGAGAGATAAAAAAAAAACGTGATGTACCACAGGAACGGAACCCAGTAGGTGCACTTGACAATTGCGCTATCATACCGTTACACGTAAATCTCTAGAAAGCGTTTTATGTTTACCTACGGCCTGTTTAGGTTTACCTTTTCCTATAGCCTGCTCAGGCCATATATTCTAGGAACTTGAAGGAGGCATCTACCTGCTTCTACTCACGTACTTTGATCCAAATCGGTGAGCCTCATCGAACGCCCTCCTCTTGTTAGATTTGCATTTGGAGCAGATATACAAACTTTTTAAAACTCCAAAGATCTACTGCAAAAGACCCTTTTAACCATATCATCTACAGAAACTTTGTTACTAAATTTCTTTATATACGTGCCTTTTTACCACCATCTACAGCCTTTTGACTTACAAGGGTAGTAATCACAACTAAACTGAATATTCTAATTTTACTCATTTACATTCAAGTGTTTAAATATGTTGTGTTGGCAGAAGAGCCAACACCGTGTAACAACAGGAGGCCGAAATGCACGCGTTCTAGCTCACGCAGGCTGGCGTGAAGAGGGAAGAACTATACTGACGTGAGGTCTGGAATATGACAAGGAATTAGAATTCAGAAAGCGGACGTAATTAGTTTGATACTTAACTTTAATCCATTAATGATGAACGTCGCTCTTGAATGTACATGATTCACAATATTAATATCAATAGTAACTGAATAGAGGCCTTGCTAGGTAGTAGCAAATGACGTAGCTGAAGGCTATACTAAACTGTCATCTCTGCAAATGAGAGCGTCTGTAGTCAGTGAACCATCGCTAGCAAAAGTCGGCTGTACAACTGGGGCGAGTGCTAGGGAGTCTCTCTAGACTAGAAGTGCCGTGTGGCGGCGCTCGGTCTGCAATCACTGACAGTGACGACACACGGGTCCGACGTATACTAGCGGACCGCGGCAGATTTAAAGACTACCACCTAGTAAATGTCGTGTCTGGCGGTGACACCACAAAATATGTTTAAATTTTATGATTAACAGTTTGACATTATGAGAAATAAAATGAAACAAAGAAAAAATTGACGGCAGTAAAGGGAATCGAACTCTCCAGCCAGCCACGGTGCCATTACATAAACTGCTCCCCGAAAATCCTTCAGACTCCATGTTTGCACAACACGTTACACACACTTTCAAAGAAAAATAATCATCTGGTGCTGTAAGTAACGTAGCACTCACAGTGCAGGAAGGGGTGATGTCACATCAGAGCATGCGCAGTCGAAAGCAGACAGCTGCATCCCTTCCCTGGGTTGATCGTAGTGCGGCTGACCATCCTTTCAGCACTGGACAATGGTTTCTAGCTATCGCAGAGAGAATGCTACAAAAAATGTTCTCGTCCATTTTATTTGCCTACCAGCATGTATCCAAAGAGAAATTGTGTAAATTTAGTGTGACTGGAAGAGAAGTTGCGTAATTTCAGTGCAAATTCCGGCTCGAAATTGAAGAGAAAGGGAGTAAATTTAATGTGATATTTACAGTGTGTTGTAGCACTATAGCACATGATAATCGACATCTGGACGTCTGACAACACTAGCCACTTCTGCTGGTGAAACGTCAGAAAGACCACTGAACGACTGCTCGTTTAAAAATATAATTTGTACTACTCCATTTGTTTGTATTGGTTCCAGTCTGATTCATTTCTGGGATAACTGTGTGTGAGCCTAATTCAAATCCCTGTTCCTTTTTACAGCGGGTGGTATCGACATTCTGTGAGATACTATATGGTGCTGCCAAAGAAATGCCCAACACGCAGAACCTAATGTTCAGCCACGATTTGGTGTTAATGTCAGTTGTGTAATAAAGGAGAACATGCTGGCTGTTCTAGTTCTTCATGGGAGGGATATCTATATTGACTGGCGTTTGGCTATTTGGAGAAGAGCAGCCATTATCGATCCAAGTCGAACACGGCGCAAATTATTACTAACGTTACGGCCGGAATGCTAGATCCATCAGGAACTGTCTTCTATACGTTCGCCTGCATCAAAAGGTCTCGGTAACAGAAATTCTCTCGCACGTCGTCATCAGTGCAGACCGTCTCCACTGAAGACACTGAAAGATGCAACTGGAAGAACTGGTGGGCGCAACAGTTTCCTTTCGCAATGAGAGCTCATCTTTCTTCACGTCGGTGTGTTATCGAGCAGAAATCTGGAGCTATGACAGTGTATCAAGAGCGACACATGAGATCACCTCTGTGCATCATAGTGCGTGAACGTAAATCCAACATTTACCATACATCTATCACGTATGTTGACGGAACACGGAACATTTCAGGGTGTATCCGTAGCATCAGCTACTCCATTCTGTTTCCATCAAGGACATTACGTCTTACAAGAAGATGATGTCCGTCCCAATATTTCTCGAATTACTCATAACCCTGCATGGAGAGCTGCATCAAAGCAGTCTCATGACTGAAGACCACAACAACAAAAGCAACATCAAAAACTCAAAACACTATCCAAAACTTTCTGTAACTTTTCTGGCCACAATGCTTGAAAATAACACGAACGCTTGCATTTAGTTTAGGTATTTCATTCTTTATAATCATAGCCAACGAGGAGAAAGTGAACTAGAGAGTAAATACAAAAGACAGTAGGTTTTTAGAGGATACAAGAAGTATATTAAGTAGTTACAAGCATTAAAAGCCAGAAGCGCACTGTCTAAAACTCATTTCCCAAAAGTACACTACTGGCCATTAAAATTGCTACACCAAGAAGAAATGCAGATGTTAGCGGGTATTCATTGGACAAATATATTATACTAGAACTAACATGTGATTACATTTTCACGCAATTTGGGTGCGTAGATCCTGAAAAATCATTACCCAGAACAATCACCACTGGCAGTAATAACGGCCTTGATACGCCAGGGCATTGAGTCAAACAGAGCTTGGATGGCGTGTACAGGTACAGCTGCCCATGCAGTTGCAACACGTTACCACAGTTCATCAAGAGTAGCGACTGGCGTATTGTGACGAGCCAGTTGCTCGGCCACCATTGACCAGACGTTTTCAATTGGTGAGATATCTGGCCAGGGCAGCAGTTGAACATTTTCTGTATCCAGAAGGGCCCGTACAGGACTGCAACATGCGGTTGTGCATTATGCTGCTGAAATGTAGGGTTTCGCAGGGATCGAATGAAGGGTAGAGTCACGGGTCGTAACACATCTGAAATGTAACGTCCACTGTTCAAAGTGCCATCAATGCGAACAAGAGGTGACCGAGACGTGTAACCAATGGATTCCTTACTGTGCTGTCTGTCAGACATGAGCAAGCAGTTAGTAATCTGTGGTGACCTCAATGTAGATTTTCTAAAGGATTCTGATAGGAAAAATGATCGGAAAACCTTATTTGGATTCTACAATTTGCTCTCAGTAGTTAACTTTCCAACAAAGGTGGATAAAGGTAGTAGGTCCCTAATTTATAATGTTTTCTTTGGTGAGGCACAAAACAGGAAAATAAATGTTTACCCAGTAACAAATGCTCTATCTGATCATGATCCATAGTTAATCAGTATAAATGACATAGTGCCTTATAGTGTGGATACATCTCAGTGGAAGTCAGTTAGAATCATTAATGACTAAGGGGAAATGTTTTTAGGAATAGTTACAGGAAACAACCTGGGACGAAATTTATAAAGAATCAAATGCCAATATAAAATTGAATCTATTCCCTAATAAATTCATATCGGTATTTGAAAATAGCTTTCTGCATAAGCTAATGACAAGGAACATTAAAAGTGACGTAAAAAACAATGGATCACTAAGGGAATTAAAGTATCTTGTGAAAGGAAAAGGGAATTGTATCTTTTGGCAAGAAAAAGTAGAGACACTGCAGTAGTTGAGCACTGCAAAAACTACTCAAAATTACTAAGAAAGGTTGTTAAAAAATCGAAAAACATTCACATAATGTCAGAAACCAGTATGTCTGTCAACAGAGTTAAGGCAATATGGAATATGGTGAAGCAAGAGACAGGACAGCCAACCACAGAAGAGGATAACATTACTATTGAATTGAATGGGAGGGTTATAAATGACATTTCACATGTAGCAAATGTATTTAATAGGCATTCCTTAAACATAGGAGAAAGCATAGGGACCAACAGTTCAAGAGAAAGATCACAGCAATATGTTGAAGAAGTAACTTTCATAAAATTACATTATATGAATGTACCGCCAACTTATGGAATTAACAGGATCATACATTCTCTCAAGAATAAAGCTCTTTTGTTTTTGATGGTGTTTCCAATAGAGCACTAAAGATTTGTTCCCATGCAATAGATCCAGTGCATTACTAACTAAAGGCATTTTTCCAGAGAGACTAAAATATGCCATTGCTAAACCCCTCTCTTACAAATGTAATAAGAGAGACGTCAGTAACTATAGACCTACTTTACTTCTGACGTCATTTTCCGAAATTTTTGAGAAGGTGATTTATTCTAGAATAGTATCTCACTTTGACAACAATAATATCCTCAGCAAATCACAGTTTGGGTTTCAGAAGGACTGCTTTACTGAGAATGCCATTTATATGTTCACAAACCAAATATTAAAAGCATTAAATAGCAAAACAGCACCGGTAGGTATTTTCTGTGACCTACTCAAGGCATTTGATTGTGTGAATCATGGTACACTCCGAGATATGTTGAAGTTTTATGGGACTGATGGTATAGCCAACCAACAGATCATGTCATATCTAATCAAAAGAGTGCAGAAAATTGTACTTAGTAGTAACTAAACTTACAGAATCCACGGTCATAACTGTAGCTGGGGAGAAATCACGTATAGGATCCCCAAGACTCAATCTTAGGTCCACTACTGTTTTTCGTATATGTAAGTGATCTACCGTCTAATGTGCAACAAGCAGAATCAGCTCTTTCCTGAATCCTTATTTGACGGAATAACTTTTTATTCATCATTACTCGTTTGTAGTATAAATTTTATGTTGATTTTTCTTACAGTCAATAAATTTTCTAATATCTTTCTGAGGTACTATGTTTCCGCAGTTACAGTGTTATGTAACCAGGCAATGGCCTAAATCTGCACCTGCGACTACCTAGTTGACCATGAGTAGTTTTCAAATGTTTTCATCAGTTAGGAATTAATGTATAACACGAGTACTTGACAGTGCATGTGAATCTATGTCAATTTCTTCTTGTATGAAGAAGGTATTCATTACTTTCATTATGTTCGAGGCAGGAAAATCTCGAAAGATTTTCGTACTAGACTCCTTCTCATGCTAGTTTATCATGATTTCCCACGACGTTTTCCGAATACTGATTGCCAGTAGATGTCAGAACGTCTTTTTTTACCCTTATATTAACGGCTGTAGATGTTCCCTTGATGAGTGACTCTCAATCTCTCTCTCTCTCTCTCTCTCTCTCTCTCTCTCTCTCTCCCGCTCTCTTTCTCCACCCCCCTCCCGTCCACCTCTCTCTCTCTCTCTCTCTCTCTCTCTCTCTTACTCTTTTGTCTTTACAGAGACCAGTTTGTTTGATATGCATTCGCCTGTTATCCACTTATAGGCTGTTATTTCATTCGTTCCTTCTTCCATACAGTGGAATAGCGGCCCAAGGTGTTGCGTCATGTTCTTTCATGCACTGCGAGATATCACTGCATAATTGTTTAAGACTTTAATTCCTTTCAACTTCTTAGTGTCAGTTATAAACGCTAGAGCCACTCATTTTGTTCCTTACCTTTCTGTAAGAGCTTGTACATTTCGCGAGATGGAACTCATGTTACACATTAATATTTTAAGAATGTATGGTATCCTTAATCGTTAGCAAATAATCACCATAAGACCTGTTGTACTTTCTGTCTTCACGTGTACTATTATGAGTATGTGCTTTAACCCTCCATAAGGGATTTTCAAATTCTTGGCCGGGTAGTTATGTGGTGGGACACCAACCTTGTAGGTCTCCCAAATAGCCTACCACAATAAAAAGAACAATACTGAACATAGCTAGAGATGTAGCCATGTATAGCTACGATCTTTACTTGGATATGAGTTTTTTGTTATCATGATATGTATCAAACAAGCGGTGTAACATAAGAGAGTTAGTCATTAAATTTTAAGTTATATCTTGATATCTTGATGCTTCAGAACATGTCCTACCAACCGATCCCCCTCTTCTAACCAAACTGTGCCACAAATTCCTCTTCTCCCCAATTCTGTTCAGTAACTACTCATTAGTTACGTGATCTACTAATCTAATCTTCAGCGTTCTTCTGTAGTTCCACATTTCAAAAGTTTCTATTCCCTTCTTGTCTAAACAAATTATCGCCCACGTTTCACTTCCACACAGAGCTACACTCCATGCAAATACTTTCAGAAAAGACTTCCTGACACTTAAATCTATGCTCGATGTTAACAAATTTCTCATCGTCAGAGACACTTTCTTTGCAATCGCCATGCTACATTTTATATCCTCTCTACTTCGACCACCCTCAGTTATTGTGCTGCCCAAATAGCAAAACTCGTTTACTTCTTTACGTGTCTCATTTTCTTATCTAATTCCCTCAGCATTTCCTGATTTAATTGGACTACAATCCATTATCCTCTTTTTGTTTTTGTTGATGTTCATCTTACATGTTCCTTTCAAAACACTGTCCATTCCGTTCAATTAATCTTCCAAGTTCTTTTCTGCCTCTGACAGAATTTCATCATCAAACCTCAAAGTTTTTATTTCTTCTCCCTGTATTTTAAATCCAAATTTTTTCTTTGCTTTCCTTTACCGCTTGTTCAATGTACAGATTGAATAACATCGGGGGTAAGCTAAAACCCTGCCTCACTCCCTTCTCAACCATTGCTTCCCTTTCGTGCCCTCGACTCTTTTAACTGTGACTAGCCTTTCACTCCCTGTATTTTACCCCTGCCATCTTCAGAATTTGAAAGAGAGTATTCCAGTCCACATTTTCAAAAGCTTTCTCTAAGTCTATAATGTTAGAAACATAAAACCTATGTTTCCTTAGCCTAGCTTCTAAGATAAGTCGTAGGGTCAGCATTGCCTCGCCTGTTCCTACATTTCTTTGTAATCCAAACTGATCCTCCCCGAGGCCAGATTCTACCAGTTTGTCCATTCGTCTGTAAAAAATGTGTGTTAGTATTTTGCAACCGTGACTTATTAAACTGACAGTTCGGAAATTGTCATACCTGTCAGCAATTGCTTTCTTCGGAATTGGAATTATTACATTCTTCTTGAAGTCTGAGGGTATTTCACCTGTCTCATACATCTTGCCCACCAGGTGGAAGAGCTTTTTCCCCTCAAGTACACCACCCTTGTACAGACACTTTATATACTCCTTCCAACTTTCGGCTTTCATTTCTTTGCTTAGGACTGGTTTTATAATGAGAGCTCTTGATATTCATAGAGGTCGTTTTCTTTCCTCCATTGATATTCATAGGGGTGGTTTTCTTTCCTCCAAAGGTCTCTTCAATTTTTCTGTAGGCGACATCTATCTTACCCATAGCGATATATGCTTCTAGATCTTTACATTTCTCCTCTAGCCATTCCCACTTAGGCGTTTTGCACTTCCTGTCAATCTCATTTTTGAGATGTTTGTATACCTTTCCTTCTGCTTCATTTACTGCCTTTTAATACTTTCTCCTTTCGCCAATTCAGTATCTGTTGTGTCACCCAAGGGTTTCTATTAGCCAGCCCTTGTCTTTTTACCTACTTGATCCTGTGCTGCGTTCACTATTTCATCTTTCAAAGCTTTCCATTCTTTCTCTACTGTATTCCTTTCATCTGTACTTGCCAATCGTTCCCTAATGCTCCCTCTGAAGCTGTTCTTTCATTTTATCCAGGTCCCATCTTCTTGAATTCCTTCCTTTCTGCAGTTTGTTGTTTTAACCTACAGTTCATATCCAATGAATTGTGGCCAGAGTCCACATCTGGCCGTGGAAATATCTTACAATTTAAAATCTGGTTCCTAAATTTCTGCCTTACCATTATATAATCTATCTTAAACCATCCGGTGTCTCCAGGTCTCTTCCACGTATACAGCCTTCTTTTATGATGCTTAAACCATGTATCAGCAATGAGTAAGATATGCTCTGTTCAAAATTCTATCAGGCGGCTTCCTCTTTCTTTTCTTACCCCCAGTCCATATTCTCTTCCTTTTTCTACTATCGAATTGCAGTCTCCTATGAGTACTAAATTTTTGTCTCCGTTAACTACTTGAATGATTTCTTTTATCTCATCATACATTTCTTCCGTCTCTTCATCACTTGCGAAGCTAGTTGGCATATAAATTTGTACTTCTGTGGTAGGCGTGGGTTTCATATCTATCTAGGCTACAATAATGGGTTCGCTATGCTGTTCGTAGTGGCTTATCCACGTTCCTAACTTTTATTCATTATTAAACCTAATCCTGCATTACCCCTACTTGATTTTTTATTTATAACACTGTACTGACCTGACTGGAGGCCCTGTTCCTTCTGCCACCGAACTTCACTAATTCCCTTTATATCTAATTTTAACCAATCCTTTTCCTATTTTAAATTTTTCAACCTACCTGCTCGATTGAGGTATCTGAAATTCCACTCTCCGATCCGTAGAATGCCAGTTTTCTTTCTCCTGATAACGGCGTGCTCCTGAGTATCACACGCCCGGATATGGGGGACTATTTTAACTTCGGAATATTTTTCCCAAGAGGACGCCATCGTCATTTAACCATGCAGTAAAGCTACATGCCCTCGGGAAAAATTACGGCTGTAGTTTCCCCTTGCTTTCAACCATTCGCAGTAGAAGCACAGCAATGCTGTTTTGGTTGGTGTTACAAGGCCATATCAGTCATTCATCCAGACTGTTGACCCTGAAAAGGCTGCTGCCCCTATTCAGGAACCACAAATTTCTCTGGCCTCTCCTCAGATACCCCTCTGTTGCGGTAGCACCTACGGTACTGCTATTTGCATCGCTGACGCACGGAAGCCTCCCCACCAATGGCAAGATGCATGGATCATGGGGGGGAAGAAAGTATCACCTCGAGAAACTTAAGCTAAATATTTAATATTTGTTTGTTTGTCAGCACATGTCTGCTGGCCTGAGACACACTGAAATCTGTGAGCTACGGTAAAGCTAGACGAGCCATAACAAAATGGTAGACAGAACTGATAATGTGAGGTGTCGTGCGGTAATTGTGTTCTGCACGTGAAGGGCACACTGATTAGGTGGCGCAGTCGTCCGGTGTGGTAAGAAAAGTCTGAGTGTCGAAGAACAAAGTGGAGAACCGCCTCTGTACGAAGAACAGAGAATCGCGATAGAAGTGGAAGCCCTGGTGCTCCAAGTTCTGGGGATTGGAACTGAGACGATAATGGGAAGGCTGGAATCCACTCATGGATTGATGACATTTCAGTAAGTCAAAATACGCGGCCCGCTGTTTCGCGCACTACTTGAACCATTTCAGAAAGCCCACCGAACCGATCCAACAGCGGAAATTTAACAGCTGTATCATAACCCAATTCATATGACATCTTTACTCGCCTAATTACCATGAAGAAATGCTGAGTATATCGCTACGACCACGAGACGAAGGAGCATCAGGGAAACTTGAAACATGTGGATTGAATACCACGCTGGCCTGTGTGGCCGAGCGGTTCTAGGTGCTACAGCCTGGAAACGCGGGACCGCTACGGTCGCAGGTTCGAATCCTGCCTCGGGCATGGATGTGTGTGATGTCCTTAGGTTAGTTAGGTTTAAGTAGTTCTAAGTTCTAGAGGACTATTGACCTCAGAAGTTAAGTCCCAGAGCCATTTGAACCATCTGAACCCATTGAATACCTCCATTGGGCGAGGTGATGCTGAGTGTTTCTTTTTTGTTTTGTTTTTACTGCTATGGAGTGGTTCTGACAGTTTATCCTAAGATCACGCATGCTCCATCTCTGCTTCATCAGAATTTGCCTCCTCTCCCACTCTGTAATCTTCCATCGTGACAACACGTGACTTCTACCCCTTTTCTAGAGCGAAGAAACCATTGTGTGCCAGGCAATTTTAGAATGACGGCGAAATCTTTTGTGGTGGAAATTTTCCTGAGTAGGCCAATTCTATAATTAATTTCTCCACCAGTGATTCATGTTTGGGAAAAAGTGTCACATTGTGTGATTGCACCTCTTTTTTCTATTTTTTTTTTTGTTTAATTCGAGGTGGTAATTAAAATTTGACGACTATCGCACATGTGGTTCGGGGGCTGTTATAATAAAGTAGCGCCGATTAGCCTCATTCCACCTATCAACGTCAACCATACACCGAACGGACTCTATCATTTAAAGCATGTCTCGTTGAATTCAGTTACATGCAAATAGCAACACCCGACAACAAATCGACTGTCGTAAAGAAAATGTACCATAAATTAACGGTACACGTACTGGAACATCACAGATGACAAATAAAAGAGCACAAACTGCCAAGCGATATGGAACAACATCCATAACGGACAGTTACAACGACTTAGAGGGTCCAGCGGTAGTCCCCAGTGAATCGGAAAATTCCAACGAATCCCAAATTATACACAGTACATCCCACCGACTCATACTTGTGTTCCACCTGTAATCTTATCTACAATAAGGAAATACACTCCTGGAAATGGAAAAAAGAACACATTGACACCGGTGTGTCAGACCCACCATACTTGCTCCGGACACTGCGAGAGGGCTGTACAAGCAATGATCACACGCACGGCACAGCGGACACACCAGGAACCGCGGTGTTGGCCGGCGAATGGCGCTAGCTGCGCAGCATTTGTGCACCGCCGCCGTCAGTGTCAGCCAGTTTGCAGTGGCATACGGAGCTCCATCGCAGTCTTTAACACTGGTAGCATGCCGCGACAGCGTGGACGTGAACCGTATGTGCAGTTGACGGACTTTGAGCGAGGGCGTATAGTGGGCATGCGGGAGGCCGGGTGGACGTACCGCCGAATTGCTCAACACGTGGGGCGTGAGGTCTCCACAGTACATCGATGTTGTTGCCAGTGGTCGGCGGAAGGTGCACGTGCCCGTCGACCTGGGACCGGACCGCAGCGACGCACGGATGCGCGCCAAGACCGTAGGATCCTACGCAGTGCCGTAGAGGACCGCACCGCCACTTCCCAGCAAATTAGGGACACTGTTGCTCCTGGGGTATCGGCGAGGACCATTCGCAACTGTCTCCATGAAGCTGGGCTACGGTCCCGCACACCGTTAGGCCGTCTTCCGCTCACATCCCAACATCGTGCAGCCCGCCTCCAGTGGTGTCGCGACAGGCGTGAATGGAGGGACGAATGGAGACGTGTCGTCTTCAGCGATGAGAGTCGCTTCTGCCTTGGTGCCAATGATGGTCGTATGCGTGTTTGGCGCCGTGCAGGTGAGCGCCACAATCAGGACTGCATACGACCGAGGCACACAGCGCCAACACCCGGCATCATGGTGTGGGGAGCGATCTCCTACACTGGCCGTACACCTCTGGTGATCGTCGAGGGGACACTGAATAGTGCACGGTACATCCAAACCGTCATCGAACCCATCGTTCTACCATTCCTAGACCGGCAAGGGAACTTGCTGTTCCAACAGGACAATGCACGTCCGCATGTATCCCGTGCCACCCAACGTGCTCTAGAAGGTGTAAGTCAACTACCCTGGCCAGCAAGATCTCTGGATCTGTTCCCGATTGAGCATGTTTGGGACTGGATGAAGCGTCGTCTCACGCGGTCTTCACGTCCAGCACGAACGCTGGTCCAACTGAGGCGCCAGGTGGAAATGGCATGGCAAGCCGTTCCACAGGACTACATCCAGCATCTCTACGATCGTCTCCATGGGAGAATAGCAGCCTGCATTGCTGCGAAAGGTGGATATACACTGTACTAGTGCCGACATTGTGCATGCTCTGTTGCCTGTGTCTATGTGCCTGTGGTTCTGTCAGTGTGAACATGTGATGTATCTGACCCCAGGAATGTGTCAATAAAGTTTCCCGTTCCTGGGACAATGAATTCACGGTGTTCTTATTTCAATTTCCAGGAGTGTAGATTTACATGTAGAAACGCGAGAGCGATGTGGACTACAACTGGAATGGTGAAGGGGAGTGTCGATTACACCCCTCGCAATAAAAGCACTGGATTTCCTCAACCTATACCATGACCCTATTCCCAAAACGAACAACAATTCATTGAACAGGTTAAAAGGTCACGCTGTATATTTCTTTTATGCAAATAAAGAAAAGAGTGAACATCTTTCGGGTGCACCTCGCTACAGAGTACCATAAACTCCTACAGATAATAAACTGTAAAGAAGAATTTTCAAATATTTCACTAATAGTCTTAAGGAAAATAGTTAGTTCATAACAATGTTAAAGACAGAAACGCTTTACACCAGATAATAATTAAGTTAGTTACGCAGCATAAATAATAATTCGAAAGGTATACTGGACAATAAACAAGACTATGAGATATCGAAGGCCTCGAGTTCAATCTCCAGCCAGTCCTAGGATTTTTATGTATCACTTATTACTTCTTTCACCACTGGCACGCACTGTTTTTTGATGTGGAAGAAACCGAGTTGCACCGTAGTCCGGAATCCACGTTAAACAGAAGGTCCCCCTATAACTCGCTGACCAAGTCAGTTCAAAGGTCAGAGGAAGACAACGCCATTCCTCTCCCAACAGGACCATGCCTAAAGAAGCACCACGGTGTTCAAAAAAATCGTCGGACTGAGGACAACTTTATTTTTAGAGTACCTCCCGTATGAATTAAATGTTCATCCAATTGAGAACATTGCGTCAGTTGTGTGTAATTGTGAACATTATCTGGTTTCTCGTTAGGTCGTACCCTTCATGTTGTATTGCATTAGATAATAACATACTACCAGGGCTCACTTCTGAGTTCAGCGTAATTTTACAGTTACTGCTGAAACGTAACATGGGCAACAGAGATATCAAGTAAACTTTGTAAACCTTCTCCCATAGGTATTAAGGACTCCGAAACCACAGAATATTGTTTACAGCACCCTCTTCCAGTTGCCTACGGATCAAACGCGTACTGCAACAAAGTATGGATTAAGATTGGGTGTTAACGCCGAGAATAGTACTTGGAAGTGCGTAACATCTAGCGAAACACGACTGTCGCCGCGGGATGGAGGAAGTGGAGTCCACGGATCTGTGACGCCAGATAAGGGGAAGTACTAGAGGAAGTGTGGTTCAGCGCTCTGAATCTGCGCCTCTGTGGAACAAAGAAATCATCACGTGAAGCCAGTAGTGGGTCCCTCACTCTCTGTCGCCCCAAAACTCGTCGCTGGCAACAAAAATTGAAAAATCCTTGCAGGAAAAATGTCTCAATAGAGAGCCACGACCATTATGGAATTTTCAGTGCGTGGACGTGTAAGGGCATGTAACTCAATAGTTTCCATAAATAAGGGAAAATACGATAATTATGGGAATTATACAACAGTTAACAGAAGGCCGGCCGCGGTAACCGAGCGGTTCTAGGTGCTTCAGTCCGAAATCGCATGACTGTTACGGTAGCAGGTTCGAATCCTGCCTCGGGCATGGATGTGTGTGATGTCCTTAGGTAAGTTAAGTTTAAGTAGTTCTAAGTTCTAGGGGACTGAGGACCTCAGATGTTAAGTCCCATAGTGCTTAGAGCCATTGAAGCAGTTAAAAGAAATACTGTCACCGCACTAGTGCATCCAACAGCGGTCATACACTGAGATGACAAAGTAATGGGATAGCGATATGCACAAACTATATAGATGGCGGTAGTACCGTGTACACAAGGTATAAAAAGGGCTGTGGATTGGCGGAGCTGTCATCTGTTCTCAGGAGATTCATATGAAAATTTTTCCGACATGATTAAGGCCTCACGACGGTAATCAACAAATTTTGAATGCAGAATGGAAGTTGGAGTAGGCGCACGGGACATTCCATTTCGGAAATTGTTAGGGAATTCAATATTACAAGATCCACAGTGGCAAGAGTGTGGTGTTGGTTGGGTTGGTTGGCGGAGGAGACCAAACAGAGAGGTCATCTATTTCATCGGATTAGGGAAGGAAGTCGGCCGTGCCCTTTCGATGGAACCATCCCGGCATTTGCCTGGACCGATTTAGGGAAATCACGGAAAACCTAAATCAGGATGGCCGGACGCGGGGTCGAACTATCGTCC
Source organism: Schistocerca gregaria (assembly GCF_023897955.1). Taxonomy (NCBI): domain Eukaryota; kingdom Metazoa; phylum Arthropoda; class Insecta; order Orthoptera; family Acrididae; genus Schistocerca; species Schistocerca gregaria. Next base: position 307,666,131 of record NC_064922.1, on the reverse strand, counting down.
TCCCGAATGCGAGTCCAGTGTGCTAAACACTACGCCACTTCGCTCTGTGGCAAGAGTGTGTCGAGAATACAAAATTTCAGGCAGTACCTCTCACCACGGACAACGCAGAGGCTTCACTTCACAACTGAGAGCAGCGGCGATAGCGTAGAATTGTCAGTGCTAACAAACAAGTAACAGTGAGTGAAATAACCGCAGAATTCAATGTGGAACGTACGAGAAACCTATCCGTAGGTCAGTACTGCAAAATTTGGCGTTAATAGGCTATCACCGCAAACGGCCGACGCGTGTCCCTTTGCTAATTACAAGGCATTGCCTTCAGCGCCTCTACTGGGCTCGTGATCATATCGGTTCGACCCTTGATGAATGGAAAACCGTGGCCTGGAGTCTCCATTTCAGTCTGTAGGATTCGAGTGTGGCGCAGACCCCACGAAGCCACGGACCCAAGTTATCAACAATGCTCTGTGCAAGGTGGTGGTGGCTCCACGATGGTATGGACTGTCTTCACATTGACCAATTGCAAATGTTTATGTCCATGTGTTTGGAGATCATTTTCAGCCCTTCATGGACTTCGTGTTCGTAAATAATGATGGAATATTTATGGTGACAATGCGCCATATCACCGTTCCACAGCTGTTTGTGATTGGTTTGAAGAACATACTGGACAATTCGATCGAATGATTGGCCAACAGACCGCACAACATGAATCCCATCGAACATTTAGGGGAAATAATCGGGAAGTCAGTTCGTGCCCAAAATCACGCACCAGCAACGTTTCGGAAATTACGAACGTCTATAGAGGCAGCATGGCTCACTACTCCTGCAGCGGCTTCCAACGACTGGTTGAGTCCACGCCACGCGGTGTTTCTGCACTATGTCAAGCATAAGGGTGTCCGACACGATATTAGCAGGTATCTCGCTCCTTTTATCAATGTATGTGTCTAACACGTAACTGCACTGAGCCGTGCTCAATCCCAACTATGTGTTTTGGTGAATTTCGCTGTCTATCTGTGTTTGGTTTCCCGCCCTTGTCGCGGTTACGTCGTGGTTCTTCTTCCTTCTACTTGTGGCAGCAGTGATGTGTATCGATATTTGCGCCGTGTACCATCTTTGTTTTGGTGCATATAGTTTCCGGCTAGGTAGTCTGCAGGGAGTCGGTCGGTTGTTGCGAACGAAGGAAGTTATCTCCGCGTGGTGCAGTCTGCTGGGTCCGCTGCCGGTGCCTGCGCAGTGTCGGAGGGTGTGTGGAACTGTCCGATCGCTACGAGCTTCGTGGTTCACCAACCCAGGACGCCAAAGTTGAATAGTGGTTTCAACTACGCAAGCCACGTCCATTCATGTTGTGATGGTTCGTTTCGGTGGTTTGCTGTTGGGGAGGTTTTCCTGTGAGCAACACCGAGGCATTCTACTGCTGAAATTTAGCCGCCATCCGGTGCAATTGACTATTTTGGTTGACTGCAATTCGAGTGCACCAGTTGAATTTCCTTTCTTGTGGCCGTTAGTGTTCTGGTTATCTGCCGTGGCCATTGACGTAATTTAAGGCAGCGTCCTTTCCTCACCTGTTGTCGCTGTCCAACACGGTGTGTAATTTTGACAGCTAATACATACTCCATTGTGGATTACCACTTTTGTAACCTTTCCGGTTTGAGTTCTCACGTACTGATTGATGGGAAGCAAGTCGTTGTGTCGGTCGGTCCGTGTCTGTCCCTTGGTTGGGTTCCCACGGATCAAGTGTAATTGGGCTCACCACCTGTGTCGTCTGAGTGAACGAGGGCAGACCGACCTCTTTGGAGGCATCTGAGTGCCATTGTCTTTGTAACCAGTGTTTAACTATGTTTTCAGCTACTTAAAATTTAAGGCTTATGTTTATTTTTTTTCTTAAAAATTCTGCAAAATTAATTGTGGACTTTCAGTCTTGCAACCTTATTCTTAAAATTATCTTTCAAGCTTAAACATTGCGGCCTTGTGCCTTTAAAAGATTATGGTAATATATTTTAAAATTTGGAAACTTAAATGTGGCCTTCAGCCATTTGTGTTGCATATGTTTGTTCTATCTACTTTGCTTTGGCGCTTTCCACCTAGCTGTGATAGATGTTCTTTCTTTTAATTATATTATTGTTATTTTAACTGGATTTTAATCTTGTTGATTTGTTAAGATTTCTTGTTTGGAGACCTTCAGCCGTGAAAGAGTTGCACTTGGTAAAGGTTCGGCTATGTGCCGCTTTGGTTGTAAATGTGTTATTAAATTACAATAAATTACAATTAGAAGGTGAAACTGGCACCAAATTTATTTGGACATTTCCACAATCCTAATTAACTGTTCTGCCCAGCGCGTTTAGCGGGAGTCTCATGCATACTTTGGAGTAGGACAGATAGTGTTAAGAGAGTGACTACCAGCAGCGGTATGTCATGTTGTGGAGATCCATAGGCTACATAGGCCGCTCACCTCAGGCGGTAGAAAGACGGTGTAACATCATTACAGGGAGAACTGTGACGAAAGGCAGTCAGTAAATCGCATTCGGGTGAAACACATGTAGGTGCTCAGGCGTTTCGGAAGATCGTTTTTTATTTGCTCAGGGACTATGGTAAACAACTTCTAGCCAGAGGTTAGGCATTCAGAGAGTTAAGAAGACCGATATTTGGTGAATTTCTCTCTCAAGATTAGGAACGCTACACGATCATAACTATTATCCTTGCTGAAGTTATCGAGAGGGTGATGTGATCGACTGCTGCGTCTGGAATGTTGCACGAAAGTGGTAATGTTTGAGAGTAACTGAGTTTTCACGAATATAGTGTAAAATATCTTTAGGAAATCAGAATTACGACGATTAAAACCCATGTCTGGCCATCCTGATTCAGGTTTCTCTTGTTTTCCCTAAATCACTTCACGCAAATGCCGGGATAGTTCTGTCGGAAGGGCGTGGCTGATTTTTTTCTCTACCCTTCCCTAATGCGAGCTTGTGCTCCGTGCCTAATGACCTCGTTGTCGAAGGTACGTTAAACACTAGTCTCCTCCTTCTTATTCTCCTTCTGCACATTTAACAATAATTTTTTTTATTCTTTTCGTGAATTTTACTGATTTTTAGAAATTAGTGTCGTACGTTTCCTATCTTCACTGCTATGCCTCCCCTGAATGCCCAGTGCAGCTTCGATGACCTCCTCCAGCAACTCGTCTTTCAGGTGACGTCGATCGCTCTGTTTTGTAGTTTACAGTTCGCGATTCTTTTTTTTATAAATCTGCAAGTGTAGAACAGTTCTTTTTCTGTAACGATTACTTCTCATTTTTCTTTGGAATCAGACGCTGCTGACACCAATAAAGAAAAGAAAACTCTGTTGGCTTCCAGTTGATAGAACCTATAGGCGTCAAGTATGCAGGGTCTCCCAAGAGAAACTGTCAATATTCAGGGATATTACAGGAATGATCATCCGAAGCAAAAAAGTGTAGTAAACATGGGATCTAAAACTATTAGCACTTCTTCAGCTTCGATACTGCGAAACAAATCTCTTCTACCGCAATTTCTCTGCTTTCCATATACTGAGCGGTGACAGTGCGAACCAAAACAAGAAAAAAGTCGCCAGTGAACATAAACTCTCAAGTGCATACCTTAAGTACATGAGCATCTCTTCACATTCGTTACTGAAACCCGTCTCAACTAGTGAAGAAGTGCTCAGAGCTCTTAAGATAAACATTTTAGAGCCCATGTTTACTCGACAATTTTTTCTTGTCTGTACTATCTCCTCCAAAAATATGGAAAGCAAAAAACTTGCAACAGAAGATATTTCTTTCACAGTATGGAGCATAAATAAATGCTCATCGTTCTAACGGTGTGCATTTTAGAGCTCATGTTTACGAGACCTTTTTGCTTTGAGTGATTGCTCCTGTCTTATCCCTGATTATTGACCATTTCATGTGAGAAAACTGTTGTTAAATTCATTCTTTCATAATAAAAGATAAAACAGTGTCTACCGGAAGGTAATTGGTCAATATTGTTCTTCAAAGGATGACTGATGGTACAGACGCAAAACGGGGAGGCGATTAACCGATTTCTGCCTTCGATACCAAACGCTAGTTAGATTTAGCCGTCGTTATTGCACATTGACAGTATGATGTTTATCAAAAACCGATGGCATTTACAAGTCGTTTCTGTGTCCCTTCAAACACGATCACAATAATAACGCGGGTAAATCACTCCTGCTGTCACTTAATAAAACGACACGTTCTCTATTGTTTATGACTATAGACAATGGCGATAGGCTGTCTATAAGAAAAGAAGTAGCACTGTAGCAGCGGTGAAAACACCATCCGGGTCTGAGGTCTACTTGAAACATCAGCCGAAACGTCTCAATAGAACGACGCAACTTATACCCGGAATACTTTTACTGGAAAACTTTCATTCCAGCAGGCCACGGTAGAAACCTTCTATTAGATGGTAAACTTAGTCAAAAAAATGCGGCCAATTCGAGTCGTTCCTTCTCCGTAGTCGTTCAGCATCAGCTGTATGCACTCACCATTCATAACAGACATTCTCCCCGTGGCTTTCCATGGTTGCGTTATTATCTGGGCAGATTTTGTGGCTTCGTGGTGTGAGTTACGCCACCTTCCGTTATAGGACAGTTCCCTTGTCTAGTACAGTTGACATCAGTGGCTCAGCATAGTTCTTGCAGATTCCTGCAGTATTTCCCCCTGTTTCGCCAGTCAATTGTGTACTATTTCGGGACTTGATGCGTTCAGTATAGGCATAGACTACGTTCGTTAATTTTAAACCACTATTAGCTGTGCGCAAAACGTGCATAGTTCGACAGTAATCATATTGCATTTGCTAACGGTACATGGGTAAACTGCCATTTCCCTAATTTAAGACGAAATGCAGGTGGAAGGAAGTATTGGGCAGTTCAGAAAGTTTCGGGACTGGATTAATGCTTCAAATGTTCTACATAGTGTCCCCCCACTTGATTAAAACGCACAGAACATTCAAAGAACGTCAGAAAACTCCTTCTTTCGGATGTTATTCAATTCACGAGCCATACTGACTTGAACGTCGGTTATGTCACGAAAGCTTTGACCTTTCGTGTGAATTTCTGCACTTTGTTGTAGGTCCGCTCTGAAAACGCCAAGTCTCGTCACCCGGGATTATTTTATCCAAAAAACAACTGTCTGCGTTTTGCATTTCAATCAAGCGCCGGCAGTCAAGGTATGTGAGATAAACTTTGCACACGGTTTTCTTTTCTTCGAAACTAGTTGGAGAATTTCTTGAGCACTGAACTTAGAAATGTTGCTCGATTGCGACTTGTGACACAACGGCATCGTTACACTACCTAAGGTCTCGCGCCAACCACAAAAAATTGCCTGCTGACTACTAACAACTTGCTGTTAACAGTTATCAGTTCAGGTTGCCTGCGTAGTAACTGCGCTGACGTCGCTTTTCCGTGGATGGCGCATGTTCCTTCATTTGTTCTTGGTGCGTACATTGTCCACATGTTTCGAAACCGTGACGAATAGTGCAGCTCTTCTCTGAATCCATCCTATTTCTTCCATTAACTGAATTCGTTAAGTGGTTCAAAATTACGAAATCAGTGTCCTTGTATACATTACACTTTTTTAGGACTCTGACAAGGGAAGTCTGACTTACGAGTTTTCCGCTCCACCCAGATATTCGACAGCTGCGACCAATACCAGTGACTAGTTGCAATGACTGGTGATACCCTAATTAAACATTATCATCTTGTTCCCCTATTTATATACATTTCATTTAATTGATTTACACTGCACCCAGCATTTATCATCGGCAGATCAAACTCCAGTACACAAAAAAATTTTCATCGACGCATTCACCCTGTTTACGTCTGCGCCATTTCCTAACAACCTCGGCGAGCTTCTGACATAAGTCTCCAGGTCACCTACTCTTAGGCTAGCAATTGTCCTGTCACACTTTACTGAGGCACAGCTAACTCTACTTTTGATGCTGTTACCACCAAAGACAAGGGATTTGTTTACTAAGAGATTTTCGGCCCAGTCATGTTATTCATCTGATGTTCAACATGTAAGTATATTGTTTATGCTGTAATTAGGTGATTTCCATGTGCTTCTGTTTACCTGTTTTTACTGTCTGGTTCAAAATGGCTCTGAGCACTATGGGACTTGACATCTATGGTCATCAGTCCCCTAGAACTTAGAACTACTTAAACCTAACTAACCTAAGAACAACACAGAATACCCAGTCATCACGAGGCAGAGAAAATCCCTGACCCCGCCGGCAATCGAACCCGGGAACCCGGGCGCTGGAAGCGAGAACGCTACCGCACGACCACGAGCTGCGGTTACTGTCTGGAATTTGTTTTAAATTGCTCTGTAATACCAGACTACATGAGGTATGAAACTTCCTGGAAAATTAAAACTGTGTGCCGGATCGAGACTCGAACTTGGGACCTTTGCCTTTCGCAGGCAAGTGCGCTACCAACTGAGCTACTCAAGCACGACTCACGACCCCTCCTCACAGCTTCAATTCTGCCAGCTGTGAGGATGGCTAGTGAGTCATGCTTGAGTAGCTCAGTTGGTAGCGCACTTGCGCGCGAAAGGCAAAGGTCTCGATTTCGAGTCTCGGTCCGGCACACAGTTTTAATCTGTGAAGAAGTTTCATATCAGCGAACACTGCGCTGCAGTGTGAAAATCTCATTCTGGACACATGAGGCATGATTCGATTACTCATCCAATATTAAAATGACGTAATCTTGCACTGTTTTGGGCGGATAGCGTTGTTATTAGTTTCTTTTTACGTCTGCCACGGAAATAGCGACTGAAGCGCTGCTGGCGTAAGTTGTCGGCAGCACACCTGTTGGCAAAGACTTAGCGAGAAGATCGATAGTAGGCGCTGGATCGAGCACGCTTATCACGAGAGAGGCCAGAGATACACTGCCACACTCGCCGCCAACGCCTTTTCGACAGCAAGTGTTTAGGCCGCCGCTGACCGGAGAGCAGCACTAACTCACACTCCAGTTTGGTGTCTGTCAGTCCACTCGAAGAGAGGCTTAGATTAGCGCAGGCTACGACAGTGCATAGCGACCAGAGTAGCGACTTAAGCGGTACTAGCCCTGAGACTAAGGTTTGTAATAGCAAGATTACTGATATTGTCTGCAAGAGGACTATTACTGATGAGCTTGTACCACGAACATGGACTCTGTTCAAGGTAAGTAGCTGCTTCATGTAAACAAAAAACCGTATTAATCCGATTTTGTGTTGTAGAACGAGGATACCAGCCACCCATAACATCATCTCTCTTCCTTCCTTACGGTAGAAGGCTATACAGAAGTAAGAATGATTGTCTGTCGAAGTCGGAGGGCTCAAACGATACATATCGAACGTGTGATAGTAAATCGATTATGGAAGTCTCGTGGCTCGCGTTATGATAAATTATTTGTGATCGTCATTTTTATCCGTTCTGCTTTGTTTCTTCAATTCGTGTACGTTATATTCCCGCCGTAATTGTTTGTGATTCCATTGGGAAATCGACAAGGTTTCTCTTGATAGCGAGTGTAATGTGAGCTGCTTCTCAAGTTTCTTCTGCGGATTGCCTCACATGGAAAACTCTAATTCCATGCATACTCAACATAGACAAATGTTTGACTTTTTGCCGGAAATAATGGACTTCTGCCAGACGAGGGAAGGAGGGACTGTGTTGACTGTGGGGCTGTGAGGTCTGTGAAACTCCGTAAGAAGAGTGTGGACACTGAGGTTCCTTTGTAATTTCATTGCGGACTTTACGGATAGCGAACCACCATCAGGAAAAATACGTGGTTTGAGTCCTCCAAATTATCGATTCAGAGGAGCGTAATTCTTGTGTCGAGCTGGATTCGAGATTACACGTTGCAAGTCACAGCATCAGAAACTGAGTTATCGCAAATGCCGTGTGTGACTACTTCGTGTTTTGCTGAGAAGTCCGCTACGTGATAGTGACAAATGGCAGTGTGCCAATTGGTGGACCGAATAAAATAGTAGAAGTAGACGAATCTCATACTGCTAGACAAAAGAATCAGAGAGGACGACCTTCTAAAATTGAAGTAGATCCTAATTGGGTTTTTGGTGGAATAGAAAGGGAGTCACGCAAGTGTTTCGTTATGAGGGTATTGTCCCAAGACAAGGTGACTTTAGTGGGTCTCATAAAACATTTCATACTGCCTGGAACAAAAGTCATCACAGCCGGGTTTCAGTCGCACCAGACTCTCAAAGCTGAAGGGTTCGAGCACGAATTCGTGAACCACTCTGTGGAGTTTGTCTCTTCAGATGACGCCAGTGTCCATACCCAGAATATAGAACAGCTGTGAAAGTCTGTCAAGTCTACCATAAAAAGATAAGGTCGTCCAGGACAGAGTGTCAAGTCTACCATAAAAAGAGAAGGGCATCCAGGACAGAGGGACGAACTGTATTTGTTTCGTACCTATATTTTCACAACTTGCCTTTGCAGGTGAAAGTCGATGCATGCGACACTCTACCGATATTCCTGCGCAATATTGGCAGAGTTTCACCTGGGTACGGGAAAAAAGGAATTGCTCCTGCAGCTTATACATCACGCGGACTGTAACAAGACGATAACACCGACGACGAGTAAGGTAAGTCGTCTCCTTTGAATTTACTAGTGCTTCTCTAACGCTTTTCTTTTGCCGTTGCTGTAGGGGCAACTTGAAACATACTTGTAACGCGCGCCACGAGGCTTCCTAATCGATTTACTATCGCATATTCCATATGTGTCGTTTAGAGCCCTCCAACTTCGACAGACAATCATTCTTGGAAACTACCCTAAATCCTGTCTTTAAAGTACATAATTCGATTAGTAATTTTCCTATGTTGCTGTTATCACACGGACGACCTTAATCTCCGTTTGACGACATCAGGATGGCAAGTTACGTCATACTAATATTAGGGAAATATATCTCACTTTCAAGTCAGGAATCTCTTCGCAGATCATTGTTGCATCCAACGAAGAATAGCCGCAGTTTGCGAAGAGCTGAGTTGCGTTTGAAAAGCACATCGTCAGCCTTCTGCTGCCCCACCAATGCTGCGCTGAACGCTCTTCGTGGCCGACATGTGTATCACGCTACGCAGGAAAAACGGCGGCGGCGGAAGTGCGCAAAAAAAAATTGGCAGCTGACGAGAAAAGGTTGCGGCGCAGAGAGAAGCAGCGGGCTAAGCGCTTCTTCACATCTGCCGGGCGCGACACCAAGGCCAACTGGGAATGCGCCTTCTTGGTAGACGCCTCCCCAGAAGATCGTTTCCGAGAACGCCCCCTTATCTGCAGTTTCATGTCGCTTAAAAGAAACCGACTGGCTAACAACGTAAGTTTATGGCAGAGGCATTAAGGACTATTTTATGTGATCTGTGGTCTGTACATTAGGTACGTTGCTTTATGACGAATAAATTAGCTGCTCTGTTGCATACAACGTTGCTTTCGTGATTTATGTCGCAGCATTAACTTACCAAGCTTTCCATTTTTAATACTCACTGATGTTCTAAAGATTGCTTCCAGTTCCTACGTTTCTTTTTTCTGAAACTTGAAATTCACGTGAGCCGCATATACGGCTTGAACAATTGCAGACTGAAATATATTCCTCATTTGCTTCAAAAAAATCCAATCTCTTTATAAAACTGAGGTGCGAAAGCAGGGCAGTTTCCTTGAGTTACATCGAAGTCATAAGATAAAAAGAGTACAAAGGAATTATTATTCAGGGTGGTCCATTAATCGTGACCGGGCCTGCCCAAATATCCCACGAAATAAGCGTCAAACGAAAAAACTACAAAGAACGAACCTCGTCTAGCTTGAAGGGGGAAACCAGATGACGCTATGGTTGGCCGGCTATATGGCGCTGCCATAGGTCAAACGGATATCAACTGCGTTTTTTTTAATAGGAACCCCCATTTTTATTTCATATTCGTGTAGTACGTAAAGTAATATGAATGTTTTAGTTGGACCACTATTTTCGCTTTGTGATGGATGGAACTTTAATAGTCACAAACATATGACTCACAATTTTAGACGAACAGTTGGTAACATGTAGGTTTTTTAAATTAAAAAAAAAAAACGTAGGTACGTTTGAACATTCTATTTTGGTTGTACCTTTGTGAACTTATCATTTCTGAGAATGCATGCTGTTACAGCGTGATTACCTGTAAATACCACATTAATGCAATAAATGCTCAAAATTTTGTCTGTCAACCTCAATGCATTTGGCAGTAGGTGTAACGACATACCTCTCAACAGCGAGTAGTTTCCCTTCCTTAACGTTCGCACATGCATTGACAATACGCTGACGCATCTCAGGCGTTGTCGGTGGATCACGTCGCTAAATATAATGCGTGCCAGAAATCTGCCATCGTCCCGTAATTTCTCTTGTGCCCAGTGGCAGAACTGTACACGACGATCAAAGTCGTCGCCATGCAATTCCTGGTGCTTAGAAATATGCTACGCGTACAATCGATGCTGATGTTGCATTCTCAGCACCGACGTTTTTGAGATTCCCGATTCTCGCGCAATTTGTCTGCTACTGATACTCGGATGACCCGCGACAACAACTAAAACACTTTCTTGGGCATCATCATTTGTTGCAGGTCGTGGTTGACGTTTCACATTTAGTTGAACACTTCCTGTTTCCTTAAATAACGTAACTATCCCGCGAACGGTCCGGACACTTGGACGTTGTCGTCCAGGATACCGAGCAGCATACATAGTACACGCTCGTTGGGCATTTTGATCACAATAGCCATACATCAACACGATATCGACCTTTCCCGCAATTGATAAACGGTCCATTTTAACACGGGTAATGTATTACGAAGCAAATACCGTCCGCACTGGCGGAATGTTACCTGATACGACGTACTTATACATTTGTGACTATTATAGCGCCATCTGTCACAAAGTGAAAAAAGTGGTCCAACTAAAACATTCATATTTCTTTACGTACTACACGAATATATGATAAAAATGGGGGTTCCTATTTTAAAAAACGCAGTTGATATCCGTTTGACCTATGGCAGCGCCATTTAGCACGCCAACATAGCGCCATCTGGTTTCCCTCTTCAAGCTATACGAGTTTCGTTCTTTGTATTTTTTTCGTTTGATGCTTATTTCGTGACATATTTGGCTCAGTCACTATCTATGGACCACCCTGAAGAGAGAAAGGCTGACATCAAACAAATACCAAGGGCGTACAATAAGTAATGCAACACATTTATTTCTTGCCCAATTTTGTTTGAAAAAATGCGGAAGCTGTTGTGGGACAACGAGGAATATCCCCTCTTCCGATAGGTGGTGGCCCATACGCAGCCTTCAAAATGGTGTCTGCAACATAGGTACGTTCCATGCAGAGAGCTGTAATTGAGTTCCTGTTGACGGAAAAACAGAGCATCGCAGATATTTGTAGGCGCTTGCACAATATCTACAGAGACGTGGCAGTGAAACAAATAACAGTGAGCCGTTGGGCGAGGCGTCTCTCATCATTCCAACAAGGTCGCGCAGTCCTACCCGATCTCCCACTTGCTGACTGGACGCATACAGCTGTTGGAACGTGCGGACACTCTCATTCGAGATGACCGACGGATCACGATCGAACACCTCGCTGCACGGCTGGATGTCTTTGTTCTTAGTGCTGACACGCTAGTCCATCAGTTAGGAGAAGGCAAATGAATGTACCCTAACAGAAGACCATGTAGAGCAACGGATGATCGTCGGCGCGGGGTTGCCTGCGCATTACGAGGCTCATCGTGACAATTTTTGTCGAACATCGTTACAGGCGATGAAACACGAGTTCATCGCTTCGAACTGGAAACAACAGGGCAATCAAGGCGTGACGCTACACCCCTCTTCTCCGAAGAAAAAGTTCAAAGGTGCACTCTCTGACGGCACAGTCAGGATGACGTGCTTCTGTGACTCTGATAGGGTTATTCTGTTTGATGGCCTCACTCATGGTGCAACGATCAACTCGGAAGTATATTGTGATACCGTCAGGAAATTGAAGAAAGCGGCTTCAGTGTGTTCGTCGTCACAAAAATGCAAACGAACTTCTCGTTTTCAAGTGGACCCGAGGGAAGCCCACAAAAATACAGTGGACGGTTCTTCCTCATCCATCCTGTAGCCTGGATCTCGCACCTTCCTACTTTCCCACGTTTGGCCCAATGAAGGTTGCACTCGGCGGGAAGCAGTACGTGGATGATGGGGGAGACTATTAGTACAGCAAGACGTTGGCTCCGGCACCGACCAGTACAGCGGTAGCATGCGCGATACAGGCCCTCCCGGTAAGGTGGCATTGTACGAAGATTGTGTTAAAAAATCGGGTTTTGTAGCTAAAAATATGGTGTACTGAAATCCTTGAATACATGCAGACAGCCATATATAATTTGTATACAAGGGACAGTGGAATGTAAAGAAGACAGACGACATCACGAGCCTGATGTGAACGTTGGCAAAGCGGGTAAATGTGTGTATAGAACTCCCCTCTATTAGGAATGAGGAAGGAACAGCGTGAACGTTTACCGCTGCGCCATACGTTTGTTGGACATGCTTAACGTGAGGTCGGTGAGTCGTGGGTTCGTCCGACTTTCTATGGAGACCGGTAAAGAGGAACAGCGAGCTGTAGTACGGTTTATGACTGTGAAGGAGTGTCAGCAAGCGAGACTCATGCTGGAATGTCTACCGTGTACCGCGGACACAGTGTCACGTGTGTGTGTGTTTTTTCAGTGGAATAAAGGATTTCGAGAAGGTCTGGTATCGGGTGTCACTGAAAGGTAGCAGTCGGCCGGGACTGACTGATCGTGTCATTATCCCTCTGTCATTCGTGCGGGCCGGCCAGGGTGGCTGAGCTGTTCTAGGCGCTACAATCTGGAATAGCGCGACCGCTACGGTCGCAGGTTCGAATCCTGCCTCGGGCATGGATGTGTGTGATGTCCTTAGGTTAGTTAGGTTTAAGTAGTTCTAAGTTCTAGGGGACTGATGACCTCAGATGTTAAGTCCCATAATGCTCAGAGCCATTTGAACCATTCCTGCGGTGGATGCTGCCGTCAGAAATGACCGACCGCGGTCGGTGGAAGACATTCGGCTCTTGTTACTTAGTTAGTTACGTTTTCCATTGATCAATAGCACGGACAAACCGTTATGATGTGGAACGTGTCAAATACACAAGAAATGCACACAGGAAACAAGGTTTTTTTTTACATTATAGTGATATACCTAAATATTTCTATTATCTATCGCATTCCCTTAAATGGTACAAAACGCATATATTATATCCCCAGATTTATTTACTCACATTCAACAATTCGTCTATGGTATAGAAGGAGTTGTCAAGGAGGTATCATTTCAATTTGTTTTTGGAACTATTACTGCTGTCTGTTAGACATTTTATTTCATCTGATAATTTATCAAAAAGTTTTATAGCAGCATATTTTACCCTTTTCTGTGCCAAAGATAGGTTAAGTAAAGGACAGTGTAGGTCTTTCTTTTTTCTGGTATTGTAATCATGGCCGACCGGGTGGCCGAGCGGTTCTAGGCGCTACAGTCTGGAACCATGCTACCGCTACTCTCGCAGGATCGAATCCTGCCTCGGGAATGGATGTGTGTGATGTCCTTAGGTTAGTTAGGTTTAAGTAGTTCTAAGTTCTAGGGGACTGATGACCTCAGAAGTTAAGTCCCATAGTGCTCAGAGCCATTTGAACCATTTTGTTGTAATCATGAATGTCGCTTTTGATTTTAAATGGGTCCATGTTGCTGAGAAAAAATTTCATTACTGAGTAAATGTACCTCGAAGTGGTTGTAGTAACTCCTAACCTTTTAAACACATCCCTACAAGATGTGCGACTATGAACTCCGCACATTATTCTAACTACTTTCTTTTGAGCAGTGAATACCTTTTACCTAAGTGTTGAGTTTCCCCAGAATATTATTCCGTATGACATCAGAGAGCGGATGTATGCAAATCATGTTTGCTTACTAATTTCTACATTCTCAAAATTGGCAATTATTCTGATTGCAAAATTTGCTGAGCCTAGTCGCTCTAGGAGATCCAAAATATAACTTTTCCTATTAAGATTCTCATATACATCTACATCCAAAAACTTAGTATGCTCTACCCTGGCTACTGACTTCTTTTGGTGTGTTATGTTTATTGAAGAAATTATACCTTTTGCAACAGAAAAATGGATGTACTGTGTTTTTTCAAAGTTCAGAGCAAGCCCATTCGCATAAAACCAATTAATATCTTTTCCAAAGACCGTATTTGTATCATTTTCTATCGGACTTCCTTTTACTGGATTAATAATTATGCTTGTATCATCAGCAAACAGTGTCAGTTCAGCATCTTTTTTCACATAAGAAAGGAGGTCATTCACATATATCAAGAACTGGAGGGGACCCATGATCGAACCGTGTGGAACACATAATGTAATTTCACCCCAGTTAGATGAAGTGGCAAACTCCTTTAAATCACTTGAAGCAAATAAAGAGACATTTTGCTTCCTGTTCTGTAGATATGACTTAAACCACTCATATGCTGTTCCATTTATTCCATGGAATTGTAATTTCTCTAACATAATGTCATGGTTCACACAATCAAATGCTTTGGATAAGTCACAGAATATTCCTACTGGTGACATTTTACTATTTAAAGACTCTGTTATGTGGACAGTGAAATTGTATATTGCTGTCTCAGTGGAACAGCATTTATGAAATCCGAACTGTGATTTACTAAGTATCCCATTACCGTTGAGATGACTAGCCACTCTTGAGTACACAACTTTCTCAAAGATTTTTAAAATGCTGTAAGCTAGGATACTGGTCAGTAATTATTGACATCTGTGGTTTCCCCCTTTTTGTAGAGAGGCCTGACAATGCCTGCCTGGAAAAATACCCTGAGTCAGTGATGACATATGTGACTCAAAACATCAGCTGTAATTGCTCCAAATTGTTTTAATAACTTGTTAGAGATGTCATCTACTCCAACAGAACATTTATTATTCAAGTATTTCATAATTTTCCTTATTTCACAAGAGGTTGTTACATGAAACTTAATCTGACTAAAATTTTTCAAAACTGACTCTTCTATGTACTGCCTGGCTTCTTCTTTTGAACTATTCTTACCAATTTTTTCTCCTAAACTTAAGAAGTGATTGCTAAATATATTGTCTATCTGTGTACTGTTGGTTAAGATGGTCTCATTCTCTTTAACAGTAATATTACCTACACTAGTGGTTACTTTTCCTGTCTCCCTTCTAACAACATTCCATATTGATTTTATTATATTGCTGTAGTTGTTAATTTCTTCACTAACATACATATTCCTTGATATCCTTACAACTTTTCTCAGTATATTACAATAATTTTCATAGTGTATAACTACTTCTGGATCGTTACTAGTACTTGCTGTCTCATACAGTTTTCTTTTTCTTTCTGAAGACGCTTTAATACCTGTAGTAATCCAAGGTTTCTTTGAAAAGTGTGTGGTGATACATTTAGTAATTTTCTTTGGGAAGCAATGTTCAAAAAGGGATAAAATTTATAAAGAAAGATGCTGCATTTATCATTAGCATTTGGCTCATTATATACATCTTCCCAGTTTACGTTTCCTAAACTTTCTCTGAAGTGACCTATAGATACCGGGTTGATCACCCTCACACTTTTACTTAATGGCTTCTGAAGTGTACGCCCTTTTAGGTTTTGTAAGTCAATCAGTTGTGCATCATAGTCAGATAATCCATTTACCACAGGCGTATCAGTCATGGAACCGCTCTCTTCATCACAGCAGAGTTGTGGTGAAGTTCCACAGAATCTATGTGCAGTGGTTACCCCAGAGACTGACGGAGGAGCAGAGCTTGAACAGAAAGTCGACATCATTGCAGCAGCTGGAACAGTATCACAATGAAGGATATCGTTTCATGCCTTATACTGTCGAAGGACATGGTTAGTTGGTCGATTTGGGGGAGAGGCCAAACAGCGAGGTCATTGGTCACGCAAGAAATGAAATATGGTGTCATCGTTTGAGCCGGAGAGAAAGTGTCAGGACCAGCAATGGAAGCACATGGATTCAACCCCACCGAAAAATTAGGTCATGCTCAGCTTTTTCTTTGACTTCAAGGGCCCGCTGCTCTTTGATTTTCTGGAACACGGCGCCGCAATTAACGCACAACTGTACGTGGACACTTTGCACGCTACGGTCGCAGGTTCGAATCCTGCCTCGGGCATAGATGTGTGTGATGTCCTTAGATTAGTTAGGTTTTAGTAGTTCTAGAGGACTTATGACCTCAGATGTAAAGTCCCTTAGTGCTCAGAGCCATTTGAACCATTTTTGATACTTTGCAAAAATTGAAGCCCGCTCAGGAATGTTGACCGACGGCATCATTGTATTTCAGGATAATACCCGTCCACATGTTGACAAGATCGTTTCGACTACGAAAGCAGAAGTTTCACTGGGAAGCCCTTACACATCCTCCATACAGTACCGATTTCTCCCCATGCTATTTTTCATATTTTTGGAGGTTTGAACAAAGACATAAGTGGCCGTCTGTTTGCTTCAGAAGAAGAGGTGTGCCCCTGGGTACAATCGTAGCTCAGTAGGCAACCGAAAAACCTTTTTCCATGTGAGCGTTGCCGTCTTGTCTCACAGGGGGATAAAAGTATTAACAGTGAGGGAACGGAGCGAAACGGAGCGAGATGGAGCAGTGGTTACCACACTGGACACGCATTCGGAAGGACGACGGTTCAAACCTGCGTCCGGCCATCCTGCTTGAGGTTTTTCGTGATTTCTCTAAATCGCTTCAGGCAAATACCGGTATGATTCCTTTGAAATAGCACGGCCGACTTCATTCCCCATCCTCCCCTAATCCATCGGACGGCGTGTCCGAGCGGTTCGAGGCGCTACAGCCTGGAACCGGGCGACCGCTACGGACTCAGGTTCGAATTCTGCCTCGGCATGGATGTGTGTGATGTCCTTAGATTAGTTAGGTTTAAGTAGTTCTACGTTCTAGGGGACTAATGACCTCAGAAGTTAAGTCCCATAGTGCTCAGAACCATTTTGAGCCTCCTCTAACCCGATGGGACGGATGACCTCGTTCTTTGGTCCCCTTCCCCAAATCAGTCAACGGTTAAGGCGATTAGTTTTGAAATAATGAACAGTTTACATACTTTTTTCCACCTGTCTCATTTTCATTTCACTGCCCTTTGTATTTATTTGTTTTAACTTGATCAGACCTCGGATTTACACATGCATTATTTTTACATCACAATTAATAACAATAACTTTTATACCTTAAGTAATGACAAAACGATGTCATAATTAAAATCACCTGAATGCATCTAATGACAATCAATAACAGTACTGACTAAGAACTAATAACTGATGGTACTACTACTTCTCCTACTGCTGCTGCTAATTATAGTAATAAGAAAAGAAATATACTAATAAAAATAATAATTGTAGTAACAGATACAAAATGTTCTTATAGCCGTACAAAAATGATATTATGAGATACCGATTTCAGAGGGAGAGAATTTATGTAAGCTGGACCAAATTCATCTTTAGGTTGAAGCTCACACTTGCGTCCGTGTTTGCTTACAAATAAATTTGTTTCTAGAATAAAATTTTCACTCTACAACGAAGTGTACGCTAATATGAAACTTTCGGGCAGATTAAAACTGTGTGCCGGACCGAGACTCGAACTCGGTACCTTTGCCTTTCGCGGGCAAGTGTTCTAGAAACTGAGCTACCCAATCACGACTCACGTCTTGTCCTCACAGCTTTAATTCCGCCAGTACCTCGTCTCCTACCTTCCAAACTTCACAGAAGCTCTCCTGCGAACCTTGCAGAACTATCACTCTTGAAAGAAAGGATACTGCGGAGACATGGCTTAGCCACAGCCTGGGGCATGAGAGCTTTTGTGAAGTTGGGAAGGTAGGAGACGAGGTACTGGCGGAATTAAAGCTGTGAGGACGGGGCGTGAGTCGTGCTTGGGTAGCTCAGTTGGTAGAGCGCTTGCCCGCGAAAGGCAAAGGTCCCGAGTTCGAGTCACGGTACGGCACACAGTTTTAATCTGCCAGGAAGTTTTAAAGAAATTTGTTGTTGATTAGGCATCCCGCGCAACAAACACACGTAAATGTGCTTCTCAAGAGTGTAATTGTTAAACTGATTTTATTATCATCCACATACAGATTATATTTGAATATACTGTCTAGTAAGCGCTTTGAAATGTTACGCAGCTATCAGTTTTACGAGACGTAGAATGACTGAATCATCCAAACGATACGTAATAATGCAACGGAATGAGTCGATTAATTTCCAACAGCCGAATGAATCGATTGTTTTCATTAGGTTGTTCCCATCGCTAGGGGCGCCCCTCCCCCCGGACCTCCCTTCCCCCTTAGTCCGCCAATGGACAGACTGCATGGACGTGCTCCTTATCTGATTGGTTTTTGCTGTGGCAACTGTCATGTAAACAATTAAGTAAGTCACTTGTGGCCGTTTTTGTGTGTCATCAACATCGACAAGTGCAATAAATATGGATGATACGATACTCTATGGTATTCTGCGGTTTGAATTCACTTTGTTTTTTTTTTAGCAGTTGCATCGATTTGATTTTGTAAATGACACTGACAATATAATACACATGTATAATGCATTATTCAAACTACAACTCCTCCCGGATAATTATTTTGTTCAAATTGCACAAGAATTTCACCTGACGTAGTGTAATAATGTTGACTGTAAGCTGTGTTCATATCACTAAAATTACCGATTGTACATCAGAGCTTTATAAATTTTTTTTGTCTTTGATGGATTTAATTATTCTTAGCAAATTGATCATGAAAAGGAACCACAGAATACCACCCACACACAATACTGACGTATGCTACCAGATATATTTTTCTCCGTGATTCGTACGTAGTTTAATTTTGGCCACATACATCAGCAATGAAATCTTGTTCAACAATAAATACCATCAGCACTGTTCTTAGAAAATGCAGTCTGATTCAATTAATTGTTTCTTTTATAAATAGAGTTCAGTACCACCGGTGCACATTTATTTCTTACACATCAGAATATTGAAAGTTTGCAGTTTCGAGTAATTTAAATTTGCCGCTGTAATAAAAGTTAAGATGGCGGCCAGCAAAAGATAGAGGATTCTTTTTTTAATTAAGATTTTCCTTTTCCCAATAAAAAATTATTATATTGTTTTGAAAATTAGTTTACACAAGCCCATGCTATTTTCAACTAGAAGTACAGACGAAGTTGCTATATAATCGCAACTAACAATGGCTACGCTTCTTGCAGCTATGATAAAACAATACAAAATTATAATTAAAGGAGGAAGTGAATTTTCAGCAATTAATCATAAATAGTTGTAACGCATTTGGCTCTATTTCTTTTTACCAGCAAATGAACATAAAAGTACAATAATTTTACATTAAATGTTTTTCATTTAACAGACCTCAAATCGATTCGTGTCTCGCGTCGGCGATGTACATCAGAGGAAGACGACAAAAGGATACAAAACAAAAGAAAAGAATGACATAGATTAACAAGGAATGTGAGACATATATTGTCTCTGTTTTACATAATTATCATCTTTTTTAAGAAATAATTACATAATTGAATGAATATTATCCACACGTTCGTATTCCACTCGTAATATATATCGTGGATGTTATACACTCTGTAAATCTGATTTAGGTATAGTATGTAATAATCCACTGGTTGTGGGTTTCGGTACGGCTCAAGGACCACATCAGGAAGCAGATTTAGTTGGAATCGCCCCCACCAGTGACGTTCCTGAGTCAAGTTTTACGAAGCACAGCAGACGGCGCGCACCTATCCCGCGTCACCAGCGTCCTCAAAAGCGGCGGAGAGAACCGGTCGCCTCTCACCTGCCGCCGACACGAGCGTCATAGGCCCCTCCCGCGCGTGGCTTTTAACGGTGAAACGCCCGCCGCCGGCCTGCTCGCTGTGCCGGCTTTTTGCCCTTGAGAAAGCGCGGCCAGTCCCCCCAGCTGCGGGGATCTCCCGGTATCGCTGACGTCACGCGGTTCCCTGCACACTCCACGCGACCACTGGTGGGCTCCAGGCTCGCAGCCAGCATCATGTGGTATGCGAACTCCGCACGTGTGTGGGACCCACACGCACTGCGTCACTGGGCGAGCTTCAAGGCGAGACGCGCCCGCGACGAGGAAAACGCAGACTGCGAGGATCCCCGGCCGAGCTCTGTGTGTCCAGATGAACGACTTACTTGCAGGAAGCTGTGTGAATTGTGGTGCCCCTATGCCTCGTCACAGCAGAAGTTTCCCATTTCTTTTCCTGGTTTCTTTCGCTTTTCTTTTTCTGGTTTCTCCAGTCTAGTTTAGAACTGCTCACAAACACTAAAACTGCTTCGACTGGAATTCACTTCTCGGTTGGTGACTCCTTTTCCTCCAATTCACTCACCATTCCACTGCTTTGCATTCACTCGTCATTGCTCCTTCCTCCCCCCTCCCTCTCACCTCCCCCACTACTCACCATTTATATCTTCAACTCCATCACTACTCCTTCATTTCTCTTACACATAGTGACACCATTAAACGACACAACAGACATATGACGAATCGCTGAAGAAGAGAACATTTTTAGACCAAAAGAAGAACAAGTGGTAAAGTTGGCAACACTACACAAAACACACGAGAGGCATTTAACTAAAAAGACACAAACGAACAGTAGTGGTACTACATTGTGCTTTGTTTCACATCAGCGAGTGCGTACTTCTGCAAAGCAGTGTGGGATTATGCCAGAATTAGCAGTGATAAACGAGGCAACACAGGCACCTCAAAAACGAGCAAGCAGACGGCATTTCCTGACGTGAGCAAAAACCAGGTATAAAAAGTTGTAAGTAAAATCCACATCTTCTGTAACGAACTGTTACTCGACTAACAAAGCAAATAAAATTGTAAATACCTTTCATTACAAATCATTTCAGTAAAACGAAACGCGTTTCTTGTAGTTACAAAGACGGATTTACAATACCTTCAATAATTATAAACCCACTACGGTTATTATCACCACACAAATGATGATTTTGCATGGTAAAGAAATTTTCAGGATTTAAGATGAATACTTTGAATAGTAAAATGTATGTTATTGGTTTTCGCTACGTGTGCTACAGGTTCAAAAAAAGGGTTCAAATGGCTCTGAGCACTATGGAACTTAACATCTGAGGTCATCAGTCGCCTAGAACTTAGAACTACTTAAACCTAACTAACCTAAGGACATCACACACATCCATGCCTGAGGCAGGATTCGAACCTGAGACCGCAGCGGTCACGCGGTTCCAGACTCAAGCGCCTAGAACCGCTCGGCCACACCGTCCGGCTATGCTACAGGTTTCTAAATGATAATTTATTAGTGGAATGGAACGACTGTCAAGAAAAAACCTATTCTGCGATTTTAAACCCCCCCCCCCCCCCCCATACTTCCCTACAGTACTAAACTGGTGATCCCTTGATGCCTCAGAATGTATCCTACCAACTGATTTCTTCTTCTAGTCAGGTTGTACCACAAATTTCTCCCCAATTCTGTTCAATACCTCCTCATTAGTTACTTGTCCTACCCAAATAATCTTCAGCATTCTTCTGTAGCATCACATTTCGAAAACTTCTGTTCTCTTCTTTTCAAAATTGTTTATCGTCCATTTTCCTCATCCATACAGGGCCACTCTCCATACAAATATTTTCAGAACGGATTTTCCGACACTTGAATCTGTACCTGAGGTTAACAAATTTCTCACATTTAGCAAAGCTTTTCGTGCCATTAACCAGTCTGCATTTTATATTCTCCCTGCTTTGCCCGTCATCCGTTATTTTGCTTCCCAAATAGCAAAACTCATTTATTAGTTTAAGTGTCTCATTTCCTAATCTATTTCCCTCAGCAGCACCTGATTTAATTCTACTAAATTCCATTATCCTCGTTTTTCTTTTGTTGATGTTCATCTTATATCCTCCTTTCTGGATACTGTCCATTCGGTTCAACTGTTCTCCCAAGCTCTTTGCTTGTCTGACAGAATTAAAATGTCATCAGCAGAACTCAAAATTTTATTTCTTCTCCCTGGACTTTAAATTCTACTGCAAATTTTTCTTCTGTTTCTTGCTGAATATACAGAGTGAATAACATTGGAAATAGGCTACAACTCTGTCCCACTCCCTTCTCAACCACTTCTTCCCTTTCGTGGCTCTCGACTATTATAAATGCCATCTGGTTTCTGCAGAAACTGTAAGTAGCCTTTCGCTCCTTGTATTTTACCCCTGCCACCTTAAGAATTTGAAAGAGAGTGTTGCAGTCAATATTGTCAAAAGCTTTCCCTAAGTCTACAAATGCTAGAAGCTACGTTTGCCTTTCCTTAACCTATCTTCTAAGATAAGTCATAGGGCCAGTATTGCCTCGACTGTTCCTACATTTCTCCGTAATCCAAATTGATCTTTCCCGAGTTCGACTTCTGCCAGTTTTTCCATTTTTCCATGTTTTAGTTCGGTAATGTTCACACCTGCTTTCTTTGGAATTGAGATTATTATATTATTCTTGAAGTGTGGGGCTATTTCCCGTGTCACATACATCTTGCTCTCCAAATGGAAGAGTTTTCTCGTGGCAGGCTCTCCCAAGGCTATCAGTAGCTCTAACAGAATGTTGTCCACTCCCATGGCCTTGTTTCGATTTAAGTCTTTCAGTGCTTTGTCAGATTCTTGACGCAGTATCATATCTTCCTCTGCGTCCTCTTCCACTTCCATAATATTGCCCTCAAGTACATCTCCCTTGTACAGACCCTCTGCATACTCCTTCCACCTTTCTGCTTTCCCTTCTTTGCTTAGGACTTATTTTCCATCTATGCTCTTGATATTCATACGGATTGTTCTCTCTTCTTCAAAGGTTTCTTTAATTATTCTGTACGCAGTATCTAATTTACCTATAGTGATATATGCTTCTACATCCTTACATCCTCTAGCTATTTCTGTTTAGTCATTTTGCACTTCCTGTCGATCTCATTTGTTATATGTTTGTATTCCCTTTCGCCCACTTCATTTACTGCATTTTTTATATTTTCTCCTTTTCATCGATTAAATTAAATATCTGTTGTGTTACCCAAGTATTTCTACTAGCCCTCGACTTTTTACCTACTTGATTGTTTGCTGCCTTCGCTATTTCATCTCTCAAAGCTACCCATTCTTCTTCTACTGTATTCCTTCCCCTTTTCTTGTCAATAGGTCCCTAATGCTCCTACTGAAAAACTTTACAATCTCTGGTTCTTTCAGTTTATCCAGGTCTATGTTTTGTGAAATATGACTATTAAAAGAGGTGTATACAAGATCACCGTAGGTGAACACTACACAACGTCTATGGATACACTTTTACCGAGTACAAACTTTGTAAAAGAGGTTTCACCTCTGAATACCACTGTATACGACATCAGCGGATGAAAACAGTCGAAACATGATAACTTATTATTTGTATTTGAGACTTGCCAAGATACAACGCCCAAACGTTGCAGAACTTATAAATAAGCTACAGGAATTGGTTCGTCTACATTACATTTTCATACGCACGCAAAAGCTGAAATTTGAAAGCTTCTGTCGCTCATCCTAGTTCCTGACTACTAATTTTATCTATGATTAGTACTGTACGAAAACCAGCAGTGCAGTCACTTATATGTGAAGCGTGGGAACTGTTACGAGAGGAATGTCCTCTTTTACGTAGGTAGTCAGGGACGGATAGAGTAGAAGTGCTCTATTGTATGAACGATTACAGAGTTAATCTAAATTGTCCAGGAACTAACCCGTTTCATTCGGTTGCGCACGGACTCCAGATTAGGATCAAGTTATTTCACAGCTTCCGTTGTCTTAGGACCAGACACATGCTGCCGACAAGAGTCTTTAGCATTATTAGAGCTTGTTACATTTAATTATAGCGTACATAATTTACTGTCTATTAATTCTTGTTATTTAGTTTGTCGTCGCCTTGAGGACATAAACGCGGTTGTCAAATATTATTACATTTAATTACATTGAATTTACGAGTAGTTTACAGTCACTGTGAATCAATAACTCTACTGTATTGAGAAATTAGACATGTTTCTGGGGCCAGAAAATGCTGATCGTGGAAAAAGCATGTCCTTTTTTCCAACGTGTCATATATTTGCATCGCGGTCGCAGGGAGATACAATATATGAACTACACGCGAAATGAAATTCATTCTCAGCTTCATCGCCCTTCAGTCAGAATATTGGGCAAAGTACAAAGCACCTTGAGTCACTGAATGTCAATGCAGAGGGTTGCATCCAAGGCCGGAGTTTGGAGGTCTTGACGGCGGCGCCACATTCGAGGTCAGCCCAAGCTGGCTCGCGCCTCAGGAGCAACGAACCCAAAGTGTCTGCGGCTTTCGCAGATCCAGACATTCCTCGGTTATGTACACATCCTGCCTCTCTCTTTCTCTCCCTCTTAAAAACACACACACACACACACACACACACACACACACACACACAGAGGGGGGGCGGGGGGGGGGGGGAAGGAGCAGTTTCTTTTTTGCCTTCCCCTTAGCACTGTATGATGTATGACGGACGGAAATTGATACCTGATCCGTTCTCATTTCCTGTTTTGTTCACTGATTACCTCTGTTCTCCCGCACAGAAGATAACTTCTCTATCATCATGGTCCTTGGACTTTATGTTCTGTGTGTAGTGGTAGTATAATGTGGCGTCTACTTACTACTTTTTTCCGAGCTTTTAAGTGTTAATTTCTGATATGTTTATTTGCGCGATGCATTTTTTGTAAATATGATGGACATATGATGTAATCTGACAGCAATGAAACGTTGGTGATAACATCTGCCAGAAGCAAACTTAAATCTTGATCACAGAAATTTCCGAGTCTTTGCCTTAGTGTTCCCACATATCATCTACCAAGAAGGAATATCCTGCTGGACATACGTATACGAGTAACATGCTCTATTTTACCTTCAGTATCATGGGGAGCTCTGCTTGAGCGCATTAGCCTTTTCTTGTTGTTGATTCGTAGGTAAATAATTAAATGAAATAAGGAATCTACAGCTCCTCCTTTCGAGTTATAACTTTGAAACGTCCCCTTTGAAAAATTATACAAGATTGTGCTTAAACTGACACACAATATTTTTTAGCGCAACGCAATCTGACTTTCAATAATCCCTACAAGAGAATGGCCCTGACTAAAATTAACCTATATGTTTCACAAATCACTTACCTCACAAAAATCTTCGTTACTCGAACTACTGCAATACAGCGACCGCCACTACTGCCAGCTAACTAAAAGATTCAAACTACGAAAGTCACTAACTACTGATAGGCACAGTTAGCAAATGAAAGATTTTAATAGAGAACAAACAATGTATTTACCTTTATAGTCATAATATATATATCAGTTCATGACACCAATTCTTACAAATTTCAAAACTCCGCCATCTCTCTCCCCACGTCCACCACTGCTGGCGGCTCACCTCCAACTGCGCAACGCTACGCGCTGTTAGCATCCAGCTGCCGCTGCCCAACACTACAATGGCGAGTATTACAACAATGCCAACCAGCCACTGACTGCACACAGCACAGCCAGTGATTTTTTCATACAGAGCGCTATGTGGCATTACCAATAAAAAAACCTAAACAGCCTACTTACATAGCCCCCATGCTCCCCACAAAAAAATTTTACAAATTATTTTGGGCAGTGGCCAATAATGATTTGATAAATTTTTTCATAATTACTATAATAAAGATATCAAATGCACACACTTATTGATACAATGTTGGTCAGAAGCTAAAATTTTCTCACAGTCCATAAAGACAGTCCTGATCATTCATCAAAGTAAAATTGCAGTGTTTTTCTTAAAGTCTGAGTAGTAAAAGAAAATGCACATGGAAGTAGTGGATTTCCATGCAGTCTTGAAGAAGTAGTGTTGTCCCTGCAACGGTAAGACAGTGCTGACTCTTGACATGCAGACAGGCAATGGGCCACAACAGAACAAACCCACAGCAGAGTCAGTCGAAGTTTTGAAGAATATTGGTAGGTAGGTCATCTCAGAGCAGACCCACTGTAGTCCTGGTAGAGATTACGGTATTGGTGGGTCAGCAGAGATGCAGACCGACTGTAGACCTTGTAGAAATAATGGTATTGGTGGGTCATCAAAGGTGTAGACCCACTGTAGTCCTTATAGAGACGGCCAGCAGCCATCTGTTGCAACCGTGCAGGTGCACAATCATCATCGAAGAGTCTTGCAGAGAATATAGCAAGTCCATAAACCACCGCTTGTCCACTCACAAAGAATTTGTTTGAAATGTCCTTAGAACCAGCAATACTGTTATCCAGTCCCTTGCTGAATTATTAACACACGTGCAAACACTATCAGTCCCTACTTCTCACGTATTGTCCATATACTATGACCAACAGAAACGTGTGCAGTGAAATGTCATTTACAAGTTACTTAATTTGATGAACTGGTGTCAATTACAATTTTATAACATAAGAATACAATAACAAAGGTACAAAATACATCTTTAAAGATCATAACACTACAGATAACATTTGTAGTAGTACAGGCTTTACAAAAGAATCGAAATAGCAAATACATCAGTGTTACAAAAATTATAAGTACATACATAAAAGATCAGAATAACTTTTGAAACATCAGCTTCACACATGAGCATTAGAACAAAACAGAATAAATAATGTTTAAACATCTTTACGAAGTAAATAGCATGTTGTTAATGCAAATTATATTTGAGGATAACAGTATTTCTCATCATAGTGAATGTAGCTTAGTATTAGAAGAGAAAAAATTCTATGAAACAGTACACAGAGACAGGAAGAAAACAAATACCCAAGGGTACACAAACATATAGTGGGATACACAAAAGGAAAGGACAGGGTTTGTTTTCAGGGTAACATTTGGTACTGCAGTTCAACCCAAAACTTCATTCTGTAGATCTTTCGTCGTATCTCAACATTTGTTTCCTCCAAAAAAATCCTATCCAAGCATGCTTTCTGTATTCTTCACATCCTCTTTCAAAAATAGTTTTTCTCCACTGTACACTACTTAACTGGCCAGACCATTTTCTTATAACTTCTCAATGCATTTCTTCCATTTCCTCATAGTTAGTTTCTTATATAGTCTACCCCCTCTTCAGCTAATTTAAATCTACTGAGCTCAGATGCTAAACTAAGGGACGACGCAATGCAGCAGCACAAAACAATTAACACAAACAACAAGGACAAAAAATGCGACTAACCAAAGCAAGCAGCAATAAACGTAATAACTTATACCTAAACATGACAAACCCACAAGCAGAAAAAATAGTACACTAAAGACAACAATGCAGATAAGGGAAAGTTATAATCACATCTTAATGTCTATGTAATTAAAGTGGTGGACCACAACTTATTCTATGAAATAAATTACCAAGTACTTGAAAAGAAAATTATGTATGCAGTCCCTGTGAAGGGAAGTCTTTTTGTGCTCCTTCGTTCTTTTCTTTTTAAGTACATCATAAAGTTATTATTTACTGGATCTGTAGGCATAAAATATCTGTATTAGTACATTCATTAAATTTTATTGTAACCAATGCTGCAGTGCAGCTGGAAACTAGATATTAAACAAAATAGGCAAAGCAAGGCGTGAAATAGCATTCGCTAGCCATAAGTCATTTCATAATGCAGTAAACAATCTTCCAACTAGCAAGACAATAGACATGAAATGTTTCTCATCATTTCATTTCAGTAAATATCATAAATTAAGAACTCCAAAGTGTAATCATATGTTTTCAAGTTTGAGCGTGTCGTATTTGCGACGCTTTCTACAAAGAAATGTCAATAGCGAGGATAACGGCACTTTTTTTTTACCTGTGCCTCTGAAAGGCGCACACTAATGGCTTTTTTCCCAGGCAACTGTCGCACAGCTGGGTGCCCACGACGCATTACGTGCAGGTGGCCACTTACCTTTCTTACTGAAAAATTTACGACAGTAGTTTCCGCTACAGTGACAGTCTCATATAAAAAAAATTCATAGGTCAAGAATATGCGTTACAAATATGTAGAAACAAAATCCTTTAAGTAGAATAGCGTCCAAAAAATTTTCGCCAACATAGTGATACATTCACGCATATACACACATTTCATAACTCTTAAAGTACGATTCTCGGTTTCCAACATCCTTTTTCACAAACCAGAGTCCCTAACCACTACCCATTATTCCTTACCTTATTCGTCGACACTTCTTCAATATTTCATCATAAAAGGTGCATAGCGTAATCAAATAACTCACATAGCATCAGCTTATTGATCATGAACATACCGCAACAGCGTAATACATATCGACATCATAACATCATAAAACCTCAGCCAAATCTCAAAATCGTCGTAGCTTCTTCCAATAATTTCAAAACCTAAAAAAAATTATCTGCTGATGTCAAAAGTGTCATCTACCTCAAACGTACTTTAAAAATCATGATCCCATACCAAATACATCATTCAAACCTCTCATAGTATCACAATGGTTCCGAAAAAATATGAACATTTCACAAAGTACAGACAAAATAGAATTTCATAAGTGTGAAATTATCCAACTGTGTAATTGCGTAAACATGTGTCACTGACGTAATAAAAAAATGTTGGTTTCTCAGTTAAATGATCAGATAGCTGTGTAATTTATGTGCTAGAGAAATATGGTACCGATGTGTAAAGTTGTATAAGCAAATATCATATTAGCTAGGGCTCCTTGTGCTTGCCACACACATGGTACACAAAGTAAGCGTGTACCCCCCTGAGGAGTAATGTAATTATACCCTCAGGTGTTACAGATTACAGCAATGGAATGAAATGTATCAGGGAAAACCTTCGTATCATTATAATTCAAAAATCTTTAAAAATAAATGATTTAAGTACAAAATTGATCACTCAAATACGTGTTCTGTAGCGCTAAACTGTGCATCTTGTTGTAAGATAATCTGTGTGGAAGTGTCGTAGTTATCGTCCTCCAAAAGCTAAGTTCTGCAGAAGTCAATGTACTTACCTCATGATAAACAAAAGTGAAATGCTTTGCGTATAGATATCTTAGTTATTACGCTTATTGCCGTGATGAAGAAAGTACTGTGGTGTAACGTATTGTTGTGCTACGGAAAAGGCTGTCTCATTCAAGCTATACCACAAAAGTTACTACTAAAACATGTTTTACTTCCCAGAAGAATTCAGAAAAACAGATACACTGCAAAAGCCACAATGTAAATTGTGTGACACATTAGTAGCGTCGTGATATAATCGTGCAGCTGTCAAAGAAACCAAATGCTAAGTCATCTTTAATCCCACAGAAAGTACTTCAAATAAAGAATGTATTTTCAAGTAAACTAAAATGTTGCATTAAAATCTCATGAGGAGTACCTGTATATGTTCTAAGTATGTAAGCCTTATAGTCGTTACGTAATCGTGCAACTAACAAGCAAGAATGTACACACACAATAACACTGTGTTGTCTGTTCACTATAACAATGCATTAGTAATTACTGTCTAAATATGTTCCCTAGCTTCTAGACTCGATAGTTAACTTCAAACATTGTTGCATTGTAACAGAGTCTTAAGTCTGACAAAGCATACTAGTAACGTGAAGTGAAAAGTTTCATGGCAAAGACAAAGTTGAAAAACAGATTATCTCTCAATAAACGGTTTTACATGTGAAATGTAGTGTAATCCTTCACTCTTCCTAGTGCGCAGAGTTTCAGCTTCAAAGCAATTATCATGTTGTGTAAGTCGGTAAAGAGTACTGGAATTTTTCCTAAGGTTAGCGTCTATGTTATTTTCTTCTGAGCCAGCCGGCACACGTGGCTGCCTGCGGTACGAGTCATCGTCTGTCTCTTTGTTGGCGCGCGCTGTTATTGGGATTAGGGGACCTAACTTCTACAAATTCACCTTGCCGAGAGGGCCCTGCTCTGTTTGAATCTCGCCAGTTCTGATGCAATTCAGGTCTGCCGTTACGATCATATCGTCTGTCGTCATGTCGGTAATTTCTGTAATTAATTTCTTGTCAGTCACGTGGTGGAGAATTTCTCCCTGAATTATCACTACACGGTGGACCGTTGCGTCTGACGTTATTCTGTCTCCCGTAATTATAATTGTTTTGGTTCCCATATTGTCTGTTTCTGCGGTAATCTCTGTGATAGTCATCACTATGGAAATGCGATCTTTCTCTGTAATTATTTTTACTCTTCCAACGGTTGTCATACGGGTGGTGTCTGTTTTGGTCACGATTTACGTTGTAAGAATAGCCTTGTCGTATATTATTTCTGTCATCGCGGAATTGTGACGGATGCGACTTGTAATAGTTGTGTTCCTGTTTTCGCGTCCCGCGGTTGTCAGTGTCAATTTCCAGTTCTTGTAACAGTCCCTGAAAAGCTTCAATGTCGTCTTTGCAACGTCCTACTAAAATAATATGTCGAAAAAGTTCAGGCAATTCGATTAAGCAAATGCGGATGAGTTCTGAGGGGCTGTATGGGTTTGAAAGATACTGATTCTTATGCAACATGTCTTCAAAATATTTCATAAGACTGAAAAATTCAGATTGTTCGAAACGTTTCATCATTATGATGCTATGTTTTATTCGGTCTTGTGTAGCTTGAGACCAATACGCTGAGAGGAAGGCATGATAAAATTCTCTTTCACTGTGACAATCGTGAATGACCGATCGCATTCTTACAGCTGGCTCATTCCCTAAGTAGCCACACATAAATTCTAATCTGTCCTCTAAAGACCAGTTGGGAGGAAAACAATGAGAGAATTGATGGAGCCACGCTTTTGGATGAATGTCGTTGCCAGAATTCTTAAATGTTTTGGATTTCCGTGTAGTAATGAACAGCTTCGAGTCAAAATCATCGTGTCGGCGAGTAGCATATAGGTCATTGTTACGTCGTGTCGGTGGTTCCATCTAAAAATTCGGTGCACCTTGCCAATTTCTTTCATAATTTCCGAAATGCCCTGTGTTATTATTTTGTGGCTTTTCCGTATTTCTAAGTCCCTCTTCCCGTGTTGGAGCGTGAGTGTCCTCTGAAATACGTAATTCTTGTATTACCTGTGGCAGCTGATCTTCTACTTCCCGGATTTCTCTTTGGTGTTGCCTATTAATTTGATTCTGATTTTGATTGAATTTCGCACTCTTCTGTGTCATTAAAGACTACCGGTTTTGTGTCATTCAGATTATCATCTACCTTCGTAGATAAATTAGTGAACTGATCCGAAAGTTCGGCTACTTTCTCCGATAGTGAACACATTTCCTCAGTGTGTTTTTCTGAACCAAGTTTCAGAGTATCCATTTGGGTTGAAATCGAATCTACTGTGTCCTTTAAGTTTTCCTGGGTTCTTGCAAGTTGCGTAACCGAATCGGTGGATGCAACTGAGTCCATTTTAGCTTGCAAGGTGTCGTGATTTTCTCGAACAACAGTTTGCAATTCTTTTATGGCTGCTTCGTGATTCTGTAATGCGTTTTCATGCCGCGAAAAAATAGGTTGAAAATGTTCACAAATTTGTGTTTTTACGTCATTACAGACATTTCGATTCAATGTTATGTAACTCAGTAGTTAAATCTTCACGTGTTTGTTCAGGTGTGGTGTCTAACTTTCGAAGATTTTGTTCCATTGTGTCTAACTTTTGAAGCTTTTGCTGTGTTTGTCTCTGATTTTGTTCCATTGTGTCTAACTTTTGAAGCTTTTGTCCCATTTCTTGCATTAATTGTAATAACAGTGCACTGGTGTCTGAAACATGTTCCTTAGTGCTATTCGGCAATGTATTTGAACCGGCAATATTCGCAGTTTGAAAAACAGAAAGTGTGTCTTGACTTATTTCAGAAACCGGTGAGGACGCAAAACTTGAATCTACAGTATTTGCAAGAATGTGTCCTGTCATTTCGGACTCCTGAGGCGAGCGGTTGCCAACCGATCGATCGATAATGCTTCCCTGTTCACTAATTGTTTCACTGTCTACACCATTGTTTGCAGCCCGCTCCATTTCCCTATGTACAATTACCAAATTATTACTTTGAACATTAGTTAATTCATTACATGGTGGCGCTAACACATTGCTTTCATCTTCACTGTCATTTCTCAGTTTACTTTGGAGCCTAGTATTACGTTTTTCACACGCCTTTATAGTCACAATATTTCACACGACAACACAGAAAAGCACAATTTGAGGAGCAAAATAAGAAAACACATTAACATAGCACTGAAAGTAATAACTAGTTAATTGAAAGCAAAGCTGTGAAATACTTCGTGCAAAAACTACATGCATGCCAAAACTGTTTTACTGTACAAAAATGAAAGACTGCAACTACAAAGGAAATTCTCTCTATGATTACGCACTAGCAATAAACAAAAGCTACACTAATTACACAAACTACAAGAAAAAAATCAGAAGATTCCAGTGAGGTATCCTGGCAGGGTCGCCATATGAAACGTCCCCTTTGAAAAATTATACAAGATTGTGCTTAAACTGACACACAATATTTTTTAGCGCAACGCAATCTGACTTTCAATAATCCCTACAAGAGAATGGCCCTGACTAACATTAACCTATATGTTTCACAAATCACTTACCTCACAAAAATCTTCGTTACTCAAACTACTGCAATACAGCGACCGCCACTACTGCCAGCTAACTAAAAGATTCAAACTACGGAAGTCACTAACTACTGATAGGCACAGTTAGCAAATGAAAGATTTTAATAGAGAACAAACAATGTATTTACCTTTATAGTCATATATATATATATATATATATATATATATATATATATATATATATATATATATATACAGTTCATGACACCAATTCTTACAAATTTCAAAACTCCGCCATCTCTCTCCCCACGTCCACCACTGCTGGCGGCTCACCTCCAACTGTGCAACGCTATGCGCTGTTAGCATCCAGCTGCCGCTGCCCAACACTACAATGGCGAGTATTACAACAATGCCAACCAGCCACTGACTGCACACATAACAGCCAGTGATTTTTTCATACAGAGCGCTATGTGGGGTTACCAATAAAAAAACCTAAACAGCCTACTTACAACTTATTGTTTGCATTTTGTTTCACGACACCAACTGTTATCATTCTTATTTCCTCTGACTGCACCATATGTTTCACTATATCGAACACTTCGTTAAAAATAAAATATAAATCGATAATTTTCTTATTCAACAGCCACATGTATCGTGTGATGTCAGTGTCCTTTAGAAATTCACAGTTATCTCAATATTTTTGTAGCACTCCCATAGCATTCGTCGTTGTTCACTTTTACGTCCACCAGTCCCTACGTCCTAGGCCGCTCTGTTGTGTTGTGACGTTACCTTGGGTTCCCCACAGAGATTTACCGTCGCTAAATAACATGTTACACTTTCAACCGATTGCGCCATAATGTTTCATGTCATTTGAAGATTATTTTAAAACCCTACGGAAAAATCTCCTTCATATCGGGTTCTTTATTGGCATTTTGTTACATAAATTTGGGGCTGAGTTCAGGGAGAATTTAAATATTTATTTACCAATGCAAAAGTTTTAGTCAAGTGCCAGTTTACAAAATGTAAGCTGACATCTAAAGTTTCCGAAAATGTTATCATCTTACAGTACTAACATGTTCCTGAATCACATGTGAGGGCTAGGTTTCTGAACAGTTAAGAGAAGTCCTCTTCAGGATGGGAGAATAATTTCTCCCATTGGGGTACATAGAACACGCCTATAATGCTCTCTTCCTGCACAAATGAACCCTCACAACTAGAACGAGTTTTCTTTGGTCTTTCTTCATGTTTTGAGTTATTCTGACTTGCTAGACACCTCAATAATACGAAAAAGGCTCAAAATTATTGAGAGAGGGTTCTAGACGCGACCTTTGTAATTGATGCTCTAAGTCTATATTGATAGTCTCCAATGACCTCGATATCAGTGGGTCGTGAAATTCTGATTTTCTGCAGTCACTGTAATTTTCTGCTATTACTCTAATTTTCTGATATCTTTACCAGCGATGAATATTCAAAATGAATAATAACGGGTCTACGCTATCCACGGTATAATGTTACCGGTCATGGTTACAATGTTCATCTCTTGGAATAATTACCCCGAAAGTACTTCACGACCCGGCTGACCTAGTGACTTATCAATTTAGAGGACACGTTCTGTGGTACACTTTGAAATGCTTTCCTGCTTTGCTTTCCACTCATTTATGCTGACAGTTAGTTGCCAGTGAGTGGACCCATAGCAGTAATTCTGTAGCTGTTACTGGATTTCACAAACATGTCTGCTGACTACAGCTATTCTAAAAAAAGTCACCTGAGTACAAAATATAAATCAATATAATGAAGTAAGTACTCTCTGATCGCGCTTTCCTTATTCATTTTCTTCCACCGGTGAAACGAACCGCTCCTACACGTATTTGCTGGTATTCCCAACAGCGACTTCTTATTAGAAAAAGTATGGTGCCCAAAGAACTAATCGTTCTTCAATACATGCCTGCAGCTTGGTCCTGTGGTATTCTCGTGACAACTGGCATAGTTATGTGCTGAGCAACTATAGTTTGAAACTTCCTGGCACATTAAAACTGTGTGCCCGACCGAGACTCGAACTCGGGACCTTTGCCTTTCGCGGGCAAGTGCTCTACCATCTTTTTTTTTATTATTTAAATGTCATTTTGTTCGCTTTTGTTCGTTGTCTCTGCTCGGTGCGCCCATCTGAGCTACCGAAGCACGACTCACGCCCGGTACTCACAGCTTTACTTCTGCCAAGTTTGGAAGGTAGGAGACGAGGTACTGGCAGAAGTAAAGCTGTGAGTACCGGCCGTGAGACGTGCTTTGGTAGCTCAGAGTGTAGAGCACTTGCAAAGGCAAAGGTCCCGAGTTCGAGTCTCGGTCGGGCACACAGTTTTAATCTGATAGGAAGTTTCATATCAGTGCATACTCCGCTGCAGAGTGAAAATCTCATTCTGGAAACTATAGTTCGTTCGTATTTTTGGAAATACAATTAAGACAATGTTTCCAAATGGGACTAGCAAATAAAACAGGCCTTGACTCGTTGTTTACATTGGAAAACAAGGTCATGGAATAGGTACTGTAAGTAAAAGACAGTAACGGGCTTGACGGGAGTTAAGTAACAGTAACAGCCATCGCAGTAGTAATAGTGTAGTACAAACAATATCCTGCACGATCGTGATGGATATAAAATTTGGAGATAGGTGTGGAGATAATGAAATCGGGGCCAGTGTTAGCTGGTGAGTGAACTGTTCATATAGCACGATGGGATCTGGCTTATAGCAAGATGACGCAGTTCTTTACACCCAACGAGGAACAAATGTTGTCGCATGATTTCTGCTCCAGTCGATGTCTCGCTCTACATTAAGATGTTCTTCGTAGTATACTCTTTACAAGTCACAACAGAAAAGTAACTTAACTACACAATAACTACAAAAGATTTAAGAAGTAGATAGTGGAGCGCAAACATATCAAATCTTTAATTTTTTACGATATAATCACAAGAGAGTTTCACATTCTTGTTACCGGTTCGACCTGTCTGTAGTCAACATCATGCTAAAAGAGCATGCTGCAAGCGGCATCGAAATGTTTCCGTTGCGTTTTAGAGATGTTGCCATGTCGAAACCGGTAATAGCATTTAGAGATGTTCATGTGATTATGTCTTAAAAAACAAAATAATATAACCATCAGTCACTCACTCTTTTATGGATAGTATTTCATTTTCTTCCAAACTATTTGCACACGTCAATTTCATTTCCTAGTAGTCTCAAACGAACAGAACAGAAAAAAAAACCCACACACAGACAAGTGGCAGTAGGACTCTCTCTCCGAGATTCTGTACAAACATAATAATTATGTTTGTATATGGTACATCTAAGCCAGGGAATCGAGAATGTCGGCGATTTATGACTGTTATCGATCACTGTTGCGATCACTGGTAAACTTCGACGGATGTCTGCAAATAATAAATCAGCCGGCCATATTGTTACGTAAATGTCGAACTGTCCTATGAAATGCTTCAACGAATATTGTACACCGAAGTGGCGAAAGTCACGGTGTAGCGACATGTACATATACTGATGACGGTAGTATCGTATACACAGGGTATACATTGATAGTGCATTGGCGGAGCTGTTGTTTGTACGCGAGTGACTCGTGTGAAAGGGTTTCCGACGTGATTATGGCCGCACGACGGGAATTAAAAGAATCTGGGTGGTAGTTGGAGCTAGACGCATGGGACATTCCATTTTGGAAATCGTTAGGGAATTCAATATCCCAAGATTCACAGTGTCAAGAATGTGCCGAGAATACCAGGTTTCCGGCATTACCTCTTACCAAGGACAAAGGCCGACGATTGCACACAGTTGTCAGTGTTAACATACAAGCAACACAGTGTGAAATAACCACAAAAATCAATGTGAGTCATACGACGAACGTACTGTTAAAACAGTGCGTTGGAATTTGGTGTTAATGGGCTACGGTAGCACATCGCCTGCAGCACTTCTCCTGGACTCGTGACTGCAACCTGGACGACTGGAAAACCATGACCTGGTCAGATTAGCCCAGATTTCAGACAGTAAGAGCTGATGTTTGGGTTCGAGCATGGCGCAGACCTCAAAAAGCCATGAACTGATGTTGTCAACAAGACGCTGTGCAAGCTGGTAGTGGCTCTATAATAGGGTGGGATGTGTTTACATTGAACTGAACGGATCGGAAACGGTTAAGTTCAAGTCACTCATGGCCTTAATGTTCCCAAACAACGACGTCATATCGCCGGGCCACAATTTTTCTTGATTGGTTTGAAGAACATTCTGGACATTTCGAACGAATGATTCAGCCACGCAGATCATACGACATGCATCACTCGAACACTTATGAGACATAATCGAGAGGTCAGTTCATGCACAAAACCCGGCACCGGAAACATTTTCGCAATTATGGAGAGCTACTGAGGCATCATGGCTCAATATTTCTGCAGCAGATTTCCAACGACTTCTACAGTCCATGCCACGTCGAGCTGCTGCACAACGCCAGGCAAGAGGGGGTCCGACATGATATTAGGAAGTATCCCATAATTTTTGTCACTTCAGTGTATGGTAGGTCGTAATCCTATCCCATATAACAGAAATATAGTTCTGCACGAATTACCAGTATTACTTTGCCCTGAAACATTACAGGTGCTGTACGTGTCATAGGCACAGGATGTCACAGGATGGTTATGTGTAGAACGAGTAGTTCTTAAAGGACCAGCGATGCTAGCACCGGCGTGGCACTTTTGTCAGATAAACTTATTTATTCTTATCATCGCTAGATGGCAATGGCAGCGTTCTCAAAGCAGCACGGAACTTCACATCATCGTAACTCAGCCAATTGGCACAACAATTTGTAAATTGCGCGCACAAACCTTCCTCGTGAATCATTGTACCAATTACTGAAAACCATATTAAAATTACTACTGTAGCTCCCGAGATTTTTGACCGATTACAAATGCAATGTAAATTTTTAAATGACAAAAAACGTAAATGATTTAGTTACAAATTAACATTTTCTTCTTGCCAGATATCATGATCCTAGGTCAACAAGTAAGTACCGTGTAGGTGTTGATGAGTGTGACTGCGAGCAGCATAAACTGGCCTACTTTTTATTGCACTGACTTAGAAGCTTAAATTTTTACACCACCAAGCACCGTAAACCTTAGTGTGTGACATAAATTTCAACTGGATACCTCTACCCGTTCCTGAGGAAAAGAGGTCTTCAGTGTTGGACAGACAGATGGACAGCAAAGTGATCCTATACGGGTTCCATTTTTACCGAGTGAGGTACAGAACCGCAAAAAAAAAAGAGCCTTCGAGTATATGGACAGTTCCTCATGGGACATAGTCGTATAAGCAGCTTACAAATTAAGTAGTCTCAGAATGAAAAGGAAGGAAAGCAGAATGAATGAAAAACACGTGTAAATAAACTGGAAAAAGCTTAATCTTAGAAAATAAAGAATATATTCTTAGAAAAGTTAATAGTTAGGTGTTAACCTATGAACTGGAAGCGGGTAGCCTCTGTTAATCGCAAGGGAAACGACAGAGAATGGTAGAGGATATCTAGGGTCTTAAAACAGTGAATAGTAGTGTTTAGATGTGAAAAAAATGGGTTTGAGATTGATGTAAAGAAGTAGGTGATGCACTAATGCGACCGAGTTTGACAAAACAGTGAATAAGAATTATAGCTTCTCATCATGAGTGACTATTATACTCTTGTAGTCATTAAAATCAGTAGAAGGTGTAAAACAAGGAATTTTTTTGATTTAATACCCAAAATAATAGAAGTTGGAGACGTTGCACCCGATTTCCGTTGAATATTGTCATCATGCTACCAAAAATGCGTCAGCTGATAGACGTATGAACTATCAGAAAATCTTTCTTATCCGTCATGCTTGTAAATTAAAGATTAACTTTATTACAGGAAAGGTGCAACTACGAGGCAAACCATAATGACATTGAACTTAACAACCGACACAAAATTTAAAAACAGTGATTCCTCCGTTGCATTGGGGAAGTTAAGGATAACGTTTGACGCCCCAAGGTGGAATGATTCTTCGACATCTGGAGATACATTGAAAATTAGGTAAGGAAGTAGATATGTAATATACAGTCCGTAAGAAAGAACTGCCACTAATAATAGTTGTTGTTGCTGTTGTTGTGGTCTTCAGTCCTGAGACTGGTGTGATGCAGCTCTCCATGCTACTCTATCCTGTGCAAGCTTCTTCATCTCCCAGTACCTACTGCAGCCTACATCCTTCTGAATCTGCTTAGTGTATTCATCTCTTGGTCTTCCTCTACGATTTTTACCCTCCACGTTGCCCTCCAGTACCAAATTGGAGACCCCTTGATGCCTCAGAACATGTCCTACCAACCGATCCCTTCTTCTGATCAAGTTGTGCCACAAACTTCTCTTCTCCCCAATTCTATTCAATACCTTCTCATTAGTTATGTGATCTACCCATCTAATCTTCAGCGTTCTTCTGTAGCACGACATATCGAAAGCTTCTATCCTCTTCTTTTCTAGACTATTTATCGTGCATGTTTCACTTCCATACATGGCTACGTCCATACAAATACTTTCAGAAACGACTTCCTGGCACTTAAATCAATACTCGATGTTAACAAATTTCTCGTCTTCAGAAACGCTTTCCTTGCGATTGCCAGCCTACATTTGATATCCTCTCCACTTTGGACCATCATCAATTATTTTGCTCCCCAAATAGCAAAACTCCTTTACTGCTTAAAGTGTCTCATTTCCTAATCTAATTCCCGCAGCATCACCCGACTTCATTCGACTACATTCCATTATCCTCGTTTTGCTTTTGTTGATGTTCAACGTCATCGGCGAACCTCAACGTTTTTATTTATTTTCCATGGATTTTAATAAAGTTTTTTATTTCTTCTCCATGGATTTTAATACCTACTCCAAACTTTTCTTTTGTTTCCTTTACTGCTTGCTCAATATACATATTGAGTAGCATCGGGGAAAGGCTATTAGTTCAAAAAGACAGGCTCGCTCTGAAGAACTCCGAAAGGACTCCTTTAACGATTATTTAGACCGGTTGTAATTTCAGAAGAAAACCAAAACTACCAAGAATAGAGGTTTCTGGCCGGAAGTAAAAAAGAGTCAAGAAAGAAGTTTGGTAGTAAGGAAAATAACCATTACAGTGAATAAGAAAAGAAAAACAGAGAAAATCTTCTTCTATTAGGAAAACAAGACTGTATAAAACTCTCAAAGTAGGAAAGGTGATCAAGTGGAGAAAGTTTCATCAGAAAAATGGATCTAGTATTACAAAAAACTGGCAAAGAACTGGATGTTAGTAAAAGGTAGGTTGTGAAGAACCTGAGAAAAAAGAAGCTAGAATTATTTTTGAAGACGACGCAGCAGACGAATACTGCACATCAAGTAGACAAGTACGAAATGCGAAGGTACAATCAACAGTAGAGGGAAGAAATCCCTTTCTAAATCACATCGTAATCTTTCCAAAATTTGCAAGGGCATTATCTATAACAGATATGCAAGTATGAACTGCATAACGCAAGGTAAATAGAAATTGGAGACTACATACAACCAATCAAAAGATGAATAGCTGAAGGAAAAGAAAAGAAAGTTCATCGTGGAGTAAGTTTCATTCAGTATGGATACTTCCATCATCTTGCGATTCTGACTAATAGCAGTATATAAAAATTATCGCTTCCTAAGTCCTACAAAGCTGATTCATTTTTACTTCAAAGGAAGGTTGTCATGCTTACAAAAAGTTAATATATTGGGCCATTTGTATGCAGATCTGCCATTCTAGATGCTGTTCCTTCATTGATGTGAGTCTGAAATCATAGCTCTGTCTTGTAGCATTAATATAATTTCATTATCTTCGGTTATAAACTTGTAATACCTTTTTCATATCAGGTCCATGAAAACTGGCATGTAGCACGAAGCAGACGTGTTGCAGAACACATAATGCGAACTACCACCCAATGAAGGCTGATCCGCCTCCGAAACTGGTTCCCAGCCATTGACGGGGAGTGTGTGTGTGAGTCACACTGTGCAGAAGCAAACAGTGCTGCATCATCAGCAGAACGAATGTGATCCAAATATGTTCCACCAACAGGTATTCCATCTCCGTTTTCCCAATATGAAAACTTCCTATAGGATCGCTAAGAACAGTTTTGTCTTACGGACTCTTTGCACCTGATTTCTCTTTTAATTCAGAGTTTTTCATTACCCTCATAGACGTCTACTGGAAGCAGTAATAGTGACGTATATATATTTCAGTATAACCTGAAAACGAATCAAAGGTTTTTTTCTTAATAACTGTCATTACCAATTTCTCTGAAACCAAATGAAGGCTTTATCAAAACCTATGAAAGTCATACAAAGAGTTAACTGATATTCATTGATGCGCGTACATGGCTCGCAAACCGTTCTTTGTGCATTATCCTTCTGTAAAGCCAATTTTTTCTTTTGAGAAATTTAAATAAACTACAATACATTGTTTGTTCTGTGTAATAAGTGACAATTTTAATGAGGTTGTTGTATATAATGGAGAGGAAGCTATTAGTCAGTTATGAATGGAAATATTTATTATTTTACAGGCGAAGTTTAGGCTGTTACGTCACGTCAGATACAAAGATAAATATTTACCTTTGTACCTGACGGAGTAACAGTTGAAATCCAGTTAGTAAAATAAAAAATATTGTAGAATATTACGCCAGTGTTAGACACAAAGATAAATATTTATCTTTGTATCTGACGACGGCGTAAGAGTCGAAAACCGGATTGTAAAATAGTAAATATTATAAAAATTACACTGGAGTCGTACGTTTCTTCACACACAATATGTAAAGTACTTTGATAAGAACCAACTGAGCAGTCATTTATTTCTGTTATACAGCATAAGAGACCAGACAATGGTCACCGTGAGGCCCGCATGCCGCCATGATGTTCAGGTGATGCAGCACGTGCCGTTGTGCTACATGGAAGCAGATGTTTGCTCAATAAAGGCGTCCGTAGAATAAATCTAACAAACTGGCAACACGTCTAGAAACAGAGCTTGCAGTTATTGGAAAAAGTGAATATAGCTTGAGCTAGCGATAGAATGATAACAGAGGAAAACTTTCTTGGCGAGTGCGTGTGTATATTTTAGAGAAGGGAAAGAGGTCAATAAGCAACAGCTACGAAAGCTACAATTGGGAGATGAAGAACTTGAATTAACTAGTTTTAGTCCAAAACAACGTTGTTACACATTTAGATTTTTGGAACTGGTTGTATCCAATACATTTCTTTCTTAAAATAACTGCAAATGCTGCATTCAAGTTTTATTATCTTATAATTAAGAAGAATAATCGATCTTAATTAACTCGCAAATGTCCGCATATCCTCCAAATAAAGCTTGCCGTTATACTCGCATTTAACAAGCCACATACAGGGCTGATGGAGAAGGGTAAATGTATCAAATGGTTCAAATGGCTCTGAGCACTATGGGACTCAACTGCTGTGGTCATTAGTCCCCTAGAACTTAGAACTACTTAAACCTAACTAACCTAAGGACATCACACACATCCATGCCCCAGGCAGGATTCGAACCTGCGACCGTAGCAGTCGCACGGTTCCGGACTGCGCGCCTAGAACCGCGAGACCACCGCGGCCCAAATGTATCAATTTGAGGTAAGGAACCCTGCTCCGGAAACGACCTAGTCGAAAGTTATAAGGAAAAACGGTTCTGATACCTCTGACAGTGGAATACATGTACCGGTACTACTGTTGCTAAGATTGTAGGCTAGGCTGCTGTCAAAGTTGGTAGTATAGACCAAACCAAAGAAAATTTGCAGTAAACCAGGGCTCAAAAATGCGTATCTTAAGAGCCATGAGCACTTGTTTTATTTTCGATATTGTGAAACACATTTCTTCTGTTGCAACGTCTTTGCATTACAAATTTTTG
Organism: Schistocerca gregaria; assembly: GCF_023897955.1. Classification (NCBI taxonomy): domain Eukaryota; kingdom Metazoa; phylum Arthropoda; class Insecta; order Orthoptera; family Acrididae; genus Schistocerca; species Schistocerca gregaria. The sequence goes on along the minus strand of NC_064922.1, from coordinate 307,623,598 downwards.
AGAAATAGCGTTCACCAAAAGAAGAAAAAATGTCGAGTAAATATGAGCTCTAATATGCATAGCCTAAGAGCTATCTCCACTTGTTCGGTAGAAGAGATGTGGTTCTTAGTAGCGAAGATGAACACTGTTCATAGTTCTTAACGTATGCATTTTAGATCCCGTGTTAACACGAAATTCTTTAGAAACGACGGAGAGGCTTCGCCCCCGCCGTAGCCCTCAGTGGTTACAACCCCAAAGCAGGCTGCAGCAGTCCACTTACCCCGGCGTCGCCCACACCGAACCCAGAGTTATTGTCCGCTTCGGCTCCCAGTGGCTGCGCCCCCCGCCCCCTCCCCCTCCCCGGGAACGTCTCATAGCAGACGAGTGTAACCCCAAAAGCTTGCGTGGTAGAGTAATTATGATGTACGCGTACGTGGAGTCAGTATCTGTGTTGCAATCGCCGACATAGTGTAACTGAGGCGAAATTAGTGGAACCAGCCCGCATTCATCGAGGGAGGTGGAAAACCGCCTTAAAAACTATCCACAGGTTGGCCAACACACCGGACCTCGATACTAGTCCGCCGGGTGAATTCGTTCCGGGGATCGACACTCCTTCCCGCTCGGGAAGCAGCGCATGATACCGCGCGGCTAGTCGGGAGGACGGCGTTTAATGTTACTTCTATTGTACTGTCACGGCCTTGCGGGAGTTGATACACCGGTTCCCGTGAGATCACCTAAGTTAAGCGCTGTCGGGCGTGGTCGGCACTTGGATGGGTGACCATTCAGGCCGCCCTGCGCTGTTGCCATTTTTCGGGGTGCACTCAGCCTCGTGATGCCACTTGATGAGCTACTCGACCGATTAGTAGCGGCTCCGGCCAAAGAAAACAGTCATAACGACCGGGAGAGCGATGTGCTGACTACACGACCCTCCTATCCGCATCCTCACTGAGGATGACACGGCGGTCGGACAGTCCCGATGGGCCACTTGTGGCCTGAAGAGTGAGTGCTTATTGTACTGTCAGATGCATCAGAAAGATTGTCGCTTATAGCCTTCGACTCGGACATTTCTGGACGAGGGCCTCTTACCTCAAATTGAAACATTACAATTTTCCATCATCCCTGAAAGTATACAAAAGATTTTAAAAATAGTAACAACAGGTAAATATTATTGTATTAAAACGTTGTATATTATTCGTTTAAGGTAGTGCTCAGTACATCGTTTCAGGATAACTCACAAGAAATTGCAAGAACCTGAATTGCGTATGTCCAAAAATTTGAGAAGCACGTGTGACATGTAACTCCATTAAGAACTATAATAGTAACAAACTATTACAACTAAGAAAACTTCACAATTCATAAGGAATAAAATCGAAGCATGCTCTCATCGTTATCAATATGGACACAAGTCTGCAGACTACGTCTGTGCAAGCGTGTGAAAGGGAGGAATCTATAAACGGGGGGAATGTTTTTGTCTTTTTTACATATTTTGTTATTTTGTTAGGTAAGCATGTTTCTCCTTCTGCCTTGCCGTTTCCCGACTTACGGTGGTTTGTAACTGCACCTGTGGACTCGCCAAATATTTCAGTCTTGTTGGCAGCAGGTATGGTGAGCTCTTAAACGACGGTCTTTTCCTGCTTGGAAAGTTTTCCGCACCAGTCAGGCTGCAAACCAGTCCAAGTGGGCTGACCCTCAAGAGACTCAAAAACATCGTGTGTAAAGCTGTAAATTTTTACAGCTTCTAGTGATTTTCGATTACCTTAGTTCTGACGATACTGTATTCCACAAAGAGTAGCTGGAAATATCGGAAATTAATCTGTGTAAAAATGTTAACGCTTTTCAATGAAATGTTGTTTATAATGAAATTTTTGGGACGACACTGCTCAGTCTGTTCCCGTACTGCTGCTCTGTAATTGTAATTACCTTGCTCTGAATGTCCTGTTAAAATATTATTGTACGATACTTCTCTTTCGTTTACAGTATTTCAAATTTTGCGAACTTTGTAGCATACCGCTAATGCGGCCATGGGCAACCTTTGGTGACCCGCGAGCCTGCTTCATACACCTCGCGACAGCAGCGTTCCAAGGCATGAAGCCAAACTATAGCGCCCGTGACGTTCATGTTTATAGGGTAACGCATCGGTAAGTATGGTATGCCGTTCCCGATAGATCACGCCGATAAATTATGCTTGAAACCCCCGTGTTTTTGTGATTACATTCATTTTATGTCCACCCCATCTACAGATGGTTACATTTATTTACGCGTTGTGAAATGGTTTCTTTACTTACGACCTTTTGAAATAATTTTCTTAAAAACTTTCTTTGTATTATTCTGCAACGCCGTTAGTAAAGAAACAGTGTTTACGACACGAAATAAATTTAAACGTATCAAGATGGGATACCAGGCATCTTGAAACGTCCTGATGGAAAAATAAACTTACAAAAAAAGCTACTGGTTGCAGCTAACTCATTATAATTTACTTTTAGTTTCAACAGTTGCAGTGTTCTAATACGTCCACAATGGGCAAGAATTATTTACTAACTAACTGAATACCCTGGTGCGTAGTTATTTCCGTTCTATTAGTCCATCTCATCCTTTCTCCTCTCTCTGTCCTCTTCCAACTGCCGCTCGTCTCTGTCCTTCACCCCTTTGTCCATCTCCTCCTGGCCCATTTTATATCCATCTGCAACTACTCTCTTTCTCTGTCCATCTACTCCTCCCCTGATATCTCCTGAACTACGTGGCGTACGATGATATAATTTTGTAGGTACATTCAGCAGCGTATGTGGATACTGTCTACTAAATGTGTTGCGGATAGAATCAGTAGCAACGAAGCCATAAATATAGACGTCATGATGACATGCCTGACGCTACAGTTCTACTGCAGGAACAGCGAAAATGCAGTAAGCGATAAACCATTTTTCTGCTATCACTTTGTCGGGGTTGTCAACGACAAAAATTTTTTTTGGGGTTTGAAATTATGTTTAAAGTTTTTTGCAAGCTACTAAGTTCTCTCGTTCTCAAGTAATGGGCGAACAAAATCAGGATATTCGCGCGTAGTGGTCTACATTGCTTTCTCACCCCACCCCCATCCCTTTGATAGGTATGTTGTTCTCATCCCCACAGTGATTCTTTGAAAACAGTAAGTGATATGTGTAACATGTTTGATTAAAATCGGTCCAGTTGTTCCGGAGGAGTGGAACATATCAGGGGCATTTAAATGAAAACCGAACATCCGCAGCAACGGTACCTCGGAATAACTCCTTTCAGCGCCTGAAGACGTTTATCCCACTGGAGGACAAGACGATTAATTCCTGTTTCGTGCAACGGTCGCAGGTTCGAATCCTGCCTCGGGCATGGATGTGTGTGATGTCCTTAGGTTAGTTAGGTTTAAGTAGTTCTCAGTTCTAGGGGACTGATGACCACAGATGTTAAGTCCCATAGTGCTCAGAGCCATTTGAACCATCGTCCAACAGGGTGGTTCCGCCCAGTAGCATTCCGACAGCCCGAGGGCGAACGGAAAAGCTGTCAGTGGAAACATCCCAAACGTCTCCAGCTAAAGAAATCCAAAACTGCTCACACAAGTTCTGGCAAGGCGATGATGACCTACTTCTTCAACTGTTGGGGACCTCTGCCCGTCTAGTTCCTCGTGCATTGAATCACAATCAATGCGCGGTGCTATGAAATCATTCTGCAGAGTTGGCGACGAGCAATAAAGGCAAAACGCCCATAAATGCTGCACGAAAACGCCCTGTCCCATACTGGCAATTGGATCAAGGTTATACTGCAACGATTTGGTTGGGAAACACTGTAACATCCTTCGTAGAGCCTGGATCTCTGTCAGTGTGATTTTAACATCTTTGGCAACCTGAAGAGAGGCGTGCGTGGACTTCGGTTTCAGTCAGTCGAGGAAGTGCAAAAGCGGATCCGTCAGCGGACGACCGCGTACAACGAAACAGGAATTGATCGTCTCGTCTCCGAGTGAGATAAATCTCTTAACACGTGTGGTGATTGAATTTGAATGGGACCATTCCATGGTCCCATTGTGGACGGTGTTTGGTTTTCATTTAACTCACCCTTATATACATTTTTGTAATATGTATGAATATCTTTCTTTTTCGTGGTCCGATTTTGATGAAATGTAGTTTGTGCGGTACCTCTAGCTACGCTGTCAAACAGACAGACAGAGAAGAAAGCTTTAGTAAAACTGTAAATCTCGACGTCTTCTTTCTCAATAATCTGGTTTTGATTAATTAAAGCCTATACTATGCTCAAGTTGCGTGAAGAGGCCCCATGAAAATTCGTCTGGTAGTTTTGGAGGTCAGCGTCTTCAAAGACAGACAGACACACGCATCGGTTTTATAGATTTATTATTAGTATAGAAGAAGATATTAATATTAGAAAAAATACGAAAATAAAATCGCCGAGATGCGGCACACAGTCCGCGTTGACAAGCAAGTAGAAGTTTCTTTGCGATTTTTGGCCACTCGCAGGTCATTTGAGTTTTTGAAATTTAATGCGTCAATTTACTCAAACTTTACCAGCGAACATTTTTTTAAATATTTGTCCAAAAATACATAGGCTTTTTTTGTAACGTTAAATAAATTAAGTCACAATTTCTTTGTTCATTTAAAAAAGTTTAAAACTCTAAAGCACCTGAACTTAGCACAAATGGGCTATATTCTATAGAAGCCAAACTGGAAAAAATGCGAACAACAGAACGGTGAATATCGCAAAATTGCACTCGTCCTTTTTGCCACTAATTACTTCTGCGTACCGGAATGAAGGCAATCGTGGGCCGATAGCCATCTTTGTCCAAAATGCAATTAACTGTTACCTATATTCCATACGTCGAGACAAATCACAGACAGCTGACAGCGCTGTTGCAAGGCATTCCGACTTAACATTTTCATAGTTCGCAATAACCGCTCCAGATGAGAAGATTACATATTTCTTTGTTAATCTCCAATTAGGGGAAGAATAATATAACCTTAGAGACTGTCGACATCCTTTTAAGATCGATTCAAGTGTAGGAAGTACATTATTTTGTCTCCTGCATGGCTTCACTCTAAGACGTAAATCAGTCAAAGTGTATAAGTGATTGGTCTGTAGAGCAGTCGCATGGAGGGGGCATTACGAAAATTATCCGCTTTTCGACGACCCTTACTAAATATGTATATCCCTCAAATCACTCACTGCCTAAACTGCGACTTCTACAGAAACAACTTAGGGTACACGAGCTATATTTTTTAAATCCACAGTAGCCATTGTGAACATTGCACATCGCGAAGGAAAAGCAGTCTATAGAAACACTCAAGAACACATGCATAGTAAGTTCTCCAGCTCCTTATTCGGGTGTAGACAAGCACTCTCCACGTTACCGAAGTAACTGGTGTACGGAATGTAACGAAAAAGGAAGTTTAAAAAAATATGCAGCCCCATCTGTACTTAAATTTTCATTCGAAAACCCGTAATACTACGGAGAGTATGAAGCAGTGGAAAGTGCTTGAAAGCCAGTCTGTTGTACTGACGTCCGTATTACAGCCATTAGCGAACATTTCCTCCCAGTCCATTAAAGCGCGAGTAAACTGTTCTCTTAGCCGGAGCTAAAAATCTTATATCGAATATAACATAACTGCAATGAACTGACAACAGTAATAATACCCTGTGTTAAAATGTAACGTTAACTTGATCATTTTAGTGAAAAAGTATTTTATTCTTTCTAGAGCCGCAAGAAAAACTAAAATAAGAAATGTAACGACCTGGGATTCAAGTTTTCCACCCTCGAAGACAATTACAAAGAGTGAGAAAGATTTTTGTTGCACAAGTACTTCCAACTCTCGTAACTGGCGGATCATTTTTCGTCTTAGCAGCATCCCCTTCAAAAAGATCGATAGCGTTAATAGATTTTAGTATTGAAAAGGAAGTGAATTTAAATACCTCGTTTTACTGTTCGTCTACTGCTTAATGCCAACTATTTTTGTAATAAAGCTTGTCAGATGGAAATAAATGAAGCTACGAAATAAATTTGCAGTATATTATACTACGATGGCTCGAGGCTGACAGAGACTGTTTCCTGTAACACGGAGATGGAGAGCAGTACATGCATTAAACGCTGTCTGCTTTCTGAAAACTTTCGTCGGGAACGTCCACACATCGCTGGTACCGTCATGACAGATCCGTGTTTCATTTCCTGTAGAAAACTTTGTTGTAAGCTGCTCTAGACCCGTTCGTTTGTAGTGCTCCGCATATATCTAATTCGTTTCTTGCAGAAGCTCTACGGAATACAAACAAGTGATTTCTAAGAGAGAGGGTTGCGTTGTAAGTAAGCTGAGACATGGGCTATTAATACGTCATACTATATTCAGATGCTGGGTGAGTCACTAACTATTGCCACCTAGAATAACTCCGAAAGTATGAAAGTGCTGGAAAGTTTGTGCGACAAATGCTGCATGGGACAAAGGGGGCCCTAGTATGACATGGGTTTTTTGTTGCTACGTGGAGTCGCGTCAGAGATATGAAGGTCAACTTTGTTTTTTTTAATGGGATGCTATAGTTTGGTATCTATTTTCTGAGAGCGGCTATCCCGACGAATCCAAATATTAACAGTAGGGTCTTTGAGCGTCAACGACGTCCACTTACAGAAGGTGTTCGAAGTGATGATCATTGGTATCAAAGCAGGGCTGCAATCTTCTTGTCGAGGATTGAGTGGTATTCCTTATTATTTCGGCACTTATCGAAGCACATGTTCTGACAGTTCTCTCTCGTAAATCGTGCAAATAGTAAATATCGGCCGTATACGGCATATTCATCTAACGTACCATTGACATGTAAACGCCATTCTACGGTTTCTTAATAAAGCACCAATAGGAACTGTAAGACTAGTATCGCCGAATCAAGCGAATGTGAATAGTGTATTCCTTCGAAGAACAAATCGATATTCTTCTCATTTATGGACAATGCCATCGAAATTCAGTGAGAGCTAGAGACTTACATGCTGAAATTACATTTAAATATGTGTATGATAAACTGAGAACAACTGGATCTTTAACCCATGGGTAAGTCACTAACGGGGAAACGGAAATTGGTACTCTTGTCACTGTGGCTCGAGATCCCTTTATTAGTTCGCGTCAAATCTCAAGGGAATCTGGCATGCGTCAGAGTAGTGTTGTTCGTCTTCTGCATCGCCATAAATATCATCCTTACTATATCAGATTCCACCAAGAATTAACTGGTACGGACTGTATGCGTCGCATTTTATTCTGCCAGTGGGCTCAACTTCAGATTCAGAGGGATGACACATTTATTAATTTGACTTTATTTACTGACGACGCTACATTAATGAAACCTGGAAATGTTAATTTGCATAAGTTGCGTTATTGGATAACTGAAAATCCCTGTTGGCTGCGGCAAGTTGTGCACTAGAAACTGTGGTCGGTGAATGTATGGTGTGGGATTCTGGAGGACAGAATTATAGGCCCCTATTTCATCGAAGGAAATCTTAATGGTTGGAAGTAAACTACATTCCTGCAAGAAAAATTAGGTCTGTTATTGAAATAAATGTCTTTAGGAACAAAGAACTGCACTGCATTGATACCAATGGTCATCACTCTAAACACCTGTAAACGGACGTTCATGCCACCTTTGTGACCTTCGTTGACATTCAAAGACCTTACTGTTACACATCATTGGATTTGTCTCGATAGCCGCTATCAGAAAATAAGTACCAAACTATAGCATTCCATTAAAAAATCAGAGTTGCACTTCATATCTCTGACGCGATGCCCCTAGCAACAAAAAACCAACGTCATATTATGGCCCCCGTTGTCCCATGCAACTTTTGTCACACAAACGTTTTAGCTCCTATCATACTTTCGGTGTTATTCTTGGTGGCAATAGTTAGTGCTCACACTCTATATCATAAATATTTTTAATAGGTCTCTGGAACCGTATATCACCGTAGTCAAGGCTAGATATATTTAAGACTTAGTACAATTTCGAATTCCTCGTTTCGTTCGATGCTGAGGTGCTGTTGCAATATACATGGAAAGCCTCTGCAATGCTGCTCAAGTTTTCGGTGAATACCAAGTGCGGTGAGGAGTGAGTGGGAATTTAGATTGAGGAAGGATGTGTGTAAGGATAGCCCGTGCGGCTGTGCACAGCCACTGTGTAAGGGTTGTGTAGTGATTAGCGCATCTGACTAGCGAACAGGAGAACAAGGTTCGAATCGCAGCCGTGCTACAAATTTTCATTCGTTGCTTCAGTCTCCGTATATACTAATACGAGGCTGCCAGTTTTGTTAAGTCATCATGTACGCCGGTGAGCCTCTGAACTGTAGTGGAGAACATCACGTTCCAACATTTAAGATCTGTTTTTCTGAACGACGTTTCTCTTTGTCATTGTGAAGTTATGTTGTGTATTATTTGTGGATTCTGTCTTAAAGCAAAATCCACTCGGAACACTATCACAATATCTTCCAAACGGGTGAGTCTCGCTCATGCGATTTTCGAGAACACACCTACTTGCTTCGTGCATCGTGAAAGTCGAAAAGTAACAATTTCGTGCAATCTATTTCCTTCGGGTTTCAGTGGCTAAGTAAACCAGCAAATAGTACTTATGGATAGAACACACAACTGTGCCTGAATGTAAGCTCATAATAGACTTGGATACGGACTTAAGGCGAAATCACCTGACACCGGTCAGGCGGTAGGCGCTGCCTTACGTGTCTGTTCTCCAGTAGAAGACTAACCACAACATAACAAACTGACCGAGATACATCATCAAGATTACTCATGTGCGGCGGCATTTGTGAGCAACGCCACTGCAAAACAACCGGAACGAAAATCGTCCTCGTCCACAGCAGATGTCGTTATAACAGTCGAGAAACTGAGATAAGAATGCATTGAACATCACGTCGTACAGGATACAAGATACCAAGATGTTCATACCATCTTATCTCCTACAGACTTTAAGTAGCAAGCCAGCTTCTGAAACAAACTGTTATTAACATCGCTGAAATTAGTTCTCAATTCCACTCCTCCCCCCTCCCCCGGCCGTTCCCCGGACTTACGAAACAAATCCAAACCACAATAAATACAGTATTCAGCGACAGGTGAAGGACCTTAGTATGTGTTTATAGAAAACTGTAGTTCTGACTTTGGTAGACTTCATCCTATGGCCTCCGGTAAGTTGCTATATCATGAAAGTATCCTTAGTGTGATGACAGCCATCATCAATGTAGGTAACTCCGAAAGAAACAGAAATAAGGTAGAACTGTGTTCGGGTCTTCTGCATATAGATTAGTGTATCTAAAGTTTTTCCTTGAAAATCACTTCGAGACGTACGTTCCATGACTACAGAGCAAGGAGTCATAAAGAATAAGACGTTTCACCAGCGGTTGAAGAAATCAAGCAGGAAGTTACCTGAATGAAAATTTCACTTTCCAGCGGAGAGTGCGGTGATGAAATTTTCTGGCAGATTAAAACTGTGTGCCGGACCGAGACTCGAAGTCGAGACCTTTGCTTTTCGTGGGTAAATGCACCACTAAGGTAAGAGACGAGATACTGGCCGAAGTAAAGCTATGAGGACGGCTGGTCAGTCGTGCTTGGGTAGCTCAGCTGGTAGAGCACTCGCCCAAGAAGGGCATATGTCCCGCGTTTGAATCTCTGTCAGGCACACAGTTTTCATCTGCCAGTAAGTTACCTATCAGAAAGATAAGTTACAACAGCTACCACTGCTGTTGCGTTTAAAGAATAAACTTTGGATTGTAAAGACATCGTCGAAGACTGAAGAACACACATAATTGTCCCAGTCGTGACAAGAAGCAAATATTGCTGCCAGTCAACTTCGTATTGGCTCTCTGCGCTTTCCTCTTGTATTGAGAAAACATTGGAACCATTAGTTAAACAACAACTGAAGTGATAACTTGCATCACACAATCTCTTGAGCTTCCCAATTGTGATTTAGAGAGGGGAAAAGTCGCTACTGAAAATACCAATCTTTCACCAACAGATATTTTGACAGTCTTTTTGGAGAACGTAAGATCACAACTATATTCCTGGATGTCAAAGAAACATTTCACAATGTAAATATAGATCTTTTGCTGCACAGTCTGAGAGCTGCATGTGTCCCGGAAAAACTGTTAGTTGTCTCTGATGTCTGATTTCGGAAAAGAAAGGTTTTCACCAAATTCCAGGGTAAATTGTGGGCCCTCGCATTGTATCGAGTTGAGTCAGAGGGGCAACTCGCAGTTCTTTACTATATACTCTGTACACCGTCGATCTGGAAATATCTCATCTGATAAAATACTTAAAGGGCAGACGATATCTGCGTACTCACTTCTGTTCATCTGCGGGATGTGAAGCCTTACTCTTCTCTGTCATGTCTCTTTCGAAAAACTGGCTCCGAACACACGACATGAAAGCTTCGGCTGAAATTATCTCGTCGTAGTTTCTCCTAGTGTTCCTATCTAAGGATTCGTGGCAGAATGACGCTACATTTCTAACATTACCCAGAGCCATCGCAGGCCTGAGTCTTACACGTCGTATTTTATTCTCGGCCGTCAACAGTCCCTTACATCAACCACGTAATAAGTGACTACGAAAAAACGTCAAATATTGTCCGAACAATCTCTCGAGTTAGGTGGGGCTCTCATCCCACCTATTTATCGAAATTGTACTAAGTCTTAAATAGATCTAGCCTTGACTGCGGTGATGTGGCGTTTCATATTGGGCTCCCAGTCTATACGAACAATCGCTCACTCCTTCACCATAAAATCCTTGTACATCTAGATGGCACATCACTAACGAAAAATTCTCTCATCTATCGCGATGTAATGTGCCAAGTATACCAGAAACGGTCGGACTTACTGCACTTAGATAGCAATGTCTCCACATTAAAACAGGGAGACAGTGTGGGACGTTTTTTTCTCCGCCCACAATTAAAAGTCTCAAAAGGAACTTTGTTTTTTTCTGCGGAAGTTGAAGCTATACAGAAAAGCTTAAAATATGTCAGTTTCCTTCAGATTGCCAATATCCTCGTTCTATTTGATTCTATTGTCGGTTTGCAATCTTTAAAGCATAAGAACTGCAATCCTAAAACCCGCAACCAAGTCATGGCTATCATTTGGCAGTGCCGCTAGTGCGATATCCAAAGTCAGTCGATAGAATTCCTGTGGGTTAAATCTCACTACGGCAACTTTCATAATGAAGAAGTCGACGTTCTTGCTAAAGAAGCCGCAAAATCCGTAAATTAAACCGACTTCAAACTTTCGCCTTCAGAATTCTACCGTATGGCACCCACAGAATGCCTTTCAAAAATGAAAAGAGGACGGGAAAGTGTCTGTTATTTTGGGGAAGATATTATGCCTGTGATCAGCCTGTTATTTGTAATAGAACCTGGTTTCGTGACGTTCACCTACCAATGTGGCTGATATACACGGTATGCCCTATGAGATTCAACCACGGCCGTTTTCCGACACAACTTCACCGCGGTGGAATTACTTCAACTCCATTCTGTGATTTTTCTAACACTGCGCAAAGTATACAGGTCCTCTTTGCATATGCAAAATGGGTGAGGACCAGACTACCGTTTTTGCAAACAATTATGTCGTTTGAAAGTAGACGTTCCTATGATCGCCGGTATTCTACTTTCTCTTAGAACTCCCGCTTATAACAAAGAGCTTCTGAACTTTTTTTGTTAAACTTGTTCCTATTTGCTCTCGTAGTCTGTCATCAAATTATGTTTTACATTGTATATCAATTATTTATCTTTCAGCTATATATATGGTCGTCGGCCGCTAAAGGGCAAATTTTAAAACAAAATTAAGTTAGAAGAATAGACGAACTGTGGTAGAGAATTTTTATGGATCTATTCCATATAGCTAGTTTCAAGAAATTCGTTTCTCATCAACCGATTGCGGTAAATCAAGTCCTTAATGTTGACATCAATCTTGAAACTCCACTGAAGATCCAAAGAAACTGGTACACCTGCCTAATATCGTGTGAGGCCCCCACGAACACGCAGAAGTGCCATAACACGACGTGGAATGGACTCGAAAAATGTATGAAATAGTGCTGCAGGGAATTAACACTATGAAGCTTACACGGCTGTCCATAAATCCGTAAGGAGGGGATGGAGATCTGTTCTGAACAGCATGTTGCAAGGCATCCCAAATATGCAAAATAATGTTGATGTCTGGGGAGTTTGATGGCCATCGAAAGACTTTAAACTCAGAAGAATGTTCCTGGAGCCACTCTGTAGAAGTCCTGGACGTGTCGGGTGTCGCATTGTCCTGCTGGAATTGCTCAAGTCCTTCGAAATGCACAATGGACATGAATGGATGCAGGTGATCAGACACGATGCTTGCGTACGTGTCACCTGTCAGAGTCGCATCTAGACGTATCAGGGGTCCCAATCACTCCAACTGCATACGCTACGCGCCATTATAGATCCTCCACCAGCTTGAACAGTTCCCTACTGACATGCAGGGTGTATGGCTTCATGAGGTTGTCTCCATGCTCATTCACTTCCATCCGCTCGATACAACTTCAAACGAGACTCGTCCGACAAAAAAACATGTTTCTAGTCATCAACAGTCCAATGTCGGTGTTGACGGGCCTAGGCGAGGCGTAAAACTTTGTGTCATGCAGTCATCAAGGGTACTCGAGCGAGCCGTCGGCTCCGTAAGCCCATATCGATGATGTTTCGTTGAATGGTTCTCACGCTGACACTTGCTGATGGCCGAGCACTGAAATCGGCAGAAATTTACGGAAGGGTTGCACTTCTGTAACGTTGAACGATTCTCTTCAGTTGTCGTTGGTCCCGTTCTTGCACGATCTTTTTCCGTCAACAGCGATGACGGAGATTTCATGTTTTGCCGGGTTCCTGATACTCATGGTACACTCCTGAAATGGTCGTACGGGAAAATAGCCACTTCATCGTTATCTCGGAGATCCTGGGTCCCATCGCTCGTGCGCTGGCTATAATACCAAGTTCAAATTCAAATCTTGATAACCTGCCATTGTAGCAACAGTAACCGATCTAACAACTGCACTAGACATTTGTTGTCCTATATAGAAATTGCCTACCGTAGTGACGTATTTTGCCTGTTTACATACCTCTGTATTTGTATACACAGGACTGTACCAGTTCCTTTGGCCCTCCAGTGTATTTTCAGATTGAATAGCTTGTCCAATTTCGATCATATGTGATTTGCTAATGCACCAACTACTCACACACTTTTTTTTCCTTTTATTTGACTGTCACACACTTATCTCTCATATATACAATTACCGCTGTTGTTTACAGCATATATTCACAAAATTGTCTCGCAATTGCAAAGACCGACTTTCACATCCGCTGCACTGATACTCGTTCACTCCCAAGAATCGCCACAAATTACTTACAGTATTTGTGTACTCATGCTGCTGATAGAATACCTTGACCATGTTATACCAGTCAAATTTCAATAACAGAAGAAGTTAAACGTTACGTTCAATAGATAATCATTAACACGGAGCGCAGGTAGACAGTGGACAAACATGAGGCAAGTAATCTGTCATGTCATTCCAAGGTAATCTGGTCGGCGTTCGTCAGGGTTGGTCAAGGGAAGATCAGGATGACCAGGAATCACATGCCTTAACCACTGCGCTGCCTCACTTGGATCGGCTTTTCCAAATTTCAAACGTCTTCACGGCTTCTCCTTCAGACATCTTGTTCACGGCGCATTTTATCACAAACACAATCGCTACATTCCATCATTTCCTGCTACGTATACGCAGTCGCAATCGCATAGTCCTTGTGCATGGCCAAGATATATTTCAGACGTGTTCTGCATGTTCATAATTTTCTAATGTTTAAAGGTGTTGTGGCAACCTTAAACAGTCATCAGCATCATTTGTTGAATAAAATTAAAATGAGCGGAAGGCGTTTACTCGAGGTCAACACGAGCGTACGTAGTCAGGACAGCAGCATTTACATAAACAATCCTGACTAATAGTCAGTGATGTCAGTATGTAGAATTCAACACTCGCCTTTTTTTTGCATCGAAAACGGTTTAGTTTTACAACTTTCCTCGTGACGAGTGTTGGCATCACCCTCATAAGATCTGTGTATAAAAGTAATACTTGTGAGTATGAAACAGTGCAATGCCCAAGACTGGTGAACAAGTGTTACCGTATCAAGATGAACATATGGCTATAACGAAAAGAGATAGAGAGAAATATAGATACAACGTGTCTCCTCAAAGCGTGCCATGTAGTACACAGATCTGCGTACATAGAAAACACGCCCGAGTTTGTAACTTTCACATACAAATTGTTTTGCGGATTAAGTTACGCTGAGGGCCAGAAACACAAAAGACAAAGATCTAAGGAAGGGGCCTAGGAATCCCTATCCTGACACCTAATCACGAGAACCAATTTGCCATATTTTTTACTTAAAATAATTTCATCCATGGGAAATGTAGATGGCGGTCCTTCCGTGATTAATTTAAACGTGTGACGGATTTTTTTCTCACTGTACAGCTTTTGTAAATACAACGGAGGAAATTATCGCTGTGGTAACAGCCTGTAGCCGTTAATGAGAGACATGTTATCCCCAGTTTTACGCCCGGCCATTATTAAATCTTTATTCAGAGTTTCTTAAATGCTGGATCGACTTCTCTTTAAAGAATACAACAGTGTTTCGTCTATATGACCAACCCACCATTATCTAAGGTTTTTCTAACACATGATGAAACTCAACACTCTTGGATACAAGGCTGCAGTTACGAAACATGGATATTAAAATTTTATTAGCTGGAATTATTCAGTGAACAGGGAAGAGTCTTGGTCAAAGCAAACTTCGCGCCTAATTAACGAAAGGTAATGAAACCAACATTGTATCTGGGAAAAACTGGCTTGCAGCAGAAGCGAAGTTAAGGTAGCTGATATCCCGCTACACACGTGTACTCACTTACGGGCCCTTATACTGAAACACTTGAGTGTTCAAGCCGTGCTTCCCCTAGGCCAAATTGACACAGGTTAAGATAGACGCCCTGTTAGAAGCAGACTAAGGTATGGATACAGATTCCACCACTGCGTCTCAAAAGCTGTGAGGGAAGCAAAAGAAAATTTCAGAAGAGGAATGAAAGTGCAAAGGGATCATATATCAGTGCTGAAATTCACAGGCGACATAGGCCTTTTATCCGGGTGTAAGGAGCTCCCGGACGAGCTGCTGAAGGGAATAAACAGCATATTTAGCACAGAGCATGGCTTAGGGATAAACCAGGTTTACACGAAGGTGATGACGAGTGGTAGAATGGAAAGTAACGACTTGCTTCTCATTAAACGCGCGAATGATAGAGTAGTAGTAGAAGCAAGAGAGTTCTGTTATGTAGGAAACTAGATTATAAGGGATGGCCGAAGAAAGGCAGAATTATGAAGACTGGTACCGGAGAAGAAAGCATTCTTCAGTAAAAGACCTGCACTGCTATCGGCTACTGATATGGAACTAGTAATCATTTTCTGAAAGAGTACCTCTATCCCTTCAAATGGAAAAATAAAGTTCTGAGGACAAAGAAGTGTTCAAATGTGTGTGAAATCTTATGGGACTTAACTGCTAAGGTCATCAGTCCCTAAGCTTACACACTACTTAACCTAAATTATCCTAAGGACAAACACACCCATGCCCGAGGGAGGACTCGAACCTCCGCCGGGACCAGCCGCACAGTCCATGACTCCAGCGTCCAAGACCGCTCGACTAATCCCGCGCGGCTTCTGAGGACAAATGGTGCATTTGGGACATTATACTATAGAAATCTGTCGGTTAATTGTGACCTAACGGAGCTGTTAAGGTGCGTTCAGCATCGGAGTTGGCATAGGCTGCAATTATGACCCCTGTGAGATGAACAGGGTGCTTCAAAAACAGATAGCATAATTTCAGGTACGTATTCCCACATAAGAAAAAAGTTCATTACAACACGTGCCCGGAAATGTTTGGTTTATGGGATATGGTCTTCAAACCAATGATATTTACCAGAATGTTCTTCTTCCCGCTGGTAGCTGCCGTGGCAGTTAATTGCGAGGCGAATGGTAGCTGAGTGTTATGTTTAGCGTTCGATG
Source organism: Schistocerca gregaria (assembly GCF_023897955.1). Taxonomy (NCBI): domain Eukaryota; kingdom Metazoa; phylum Arthropoda; class Insecta; order Orthoptera; family Acrididae; genus Schistocerca; species Schistocerca gregaria. The sequence continues at coordinate 307,607,519 of NC_064922.1, read as the reverse complement.
TTTACTCAAATCGGGAAATGGTAGAGGTGTCCTTCATGTGCAGTAAAGCGGACGGCAAAGCCTTGGTGGTTGTCGTTTGTACAAGGAGAGGTACTGCACAAAGAAAATGTCCATATCGGAGGACGTTTGAACCTCTCCATCGGCGACAATTTGGTCATGATTTGGAGAGGGTACGAAGCAAGATCTACAGCTCCATGTGTAGAGTTTCTGGATTCTGTGCGAACGACTCCTTCTATCAGCACACGAAGGTTTGCGTTAAAACCGAATGTTACTCATACGAAAGCCTGGAAAGTTGTGACAGAAACAGTTGTGTGTCTGTCATTTAAACGTTTTCAGACTGCGTGACCACGTTGCACGATTTATGTTCTGCCAGTGGTTCTCGCACCTCTGGGCTACAAACCGAAATTTTACTGTGTTAGTATCGTTAATAGATGAAGCACAGCTCACGAAATGGCAGTTTCAAACTACCACAATCACCAAGTATGGGCAGTTGCTTCATATCATCAACAAGTGTGGTTTTCCCTCAATATGTGGGCCGATCTCACTGGTGATAGATTTTATGGACCTCATGTGTAGTTCCAAACAGGCTTACGGAACAGGGCTCCACAAAGTTCCTGGAAAACATCGTACCTCATGTTTTTGACGTTCCAATGATCATTCGACAACAAGCACACTTTTTGCATGATGACGACCCTGCACACTTCATTCGTAAGACCCATCCAGGTTTCGATCAATCTTTCCTGAGTGATGGGTGGATAAAGGTGATATAATTGCTGGTTTGAACTCTGTCAGACATTTTGAACTTCTTCTGTAAAGGCAACTACGTTCTAGAAAAAAAAAGCGTCCGATGAATATGTTTTGAAGGCCATAAGCTCGTAAAGCTAGCATTTCCGGAAACTTGTAGTAATGAACATTTTAATAGTGTACGTAATGGGGATATATACCTGAATTAAGTCCTTTACTTTTGAACACTCTGTATGGCCGGGCGTGTGACGGAACACTTCGAAACTTGAGTGCCACCTCCCTCTTTTACATTTTATGAGTTTATGATACAAATTTGGTCGCGCTGTATGTCAAATACTGCCATATGCTCTCTATTGGTGGCCACAGTGACTGATGGAAAATATATATAACGGATGCATGTATAAGTGACATGCTGCAACTGATAATTATGTACTTGACGTATAGGAACCATCCTTTCACCTGACGTTATACTGAGGATGGTCGGTTCACCGGAAGACATTGGAGCAGGTTTTTAGTGATGTACCCTTTTGTTAGAATCAAGGCGCATAATTAGTCTATGTAACAGTTTTCATGCTGAGAAAAACAGTCAACAAAGAAAACATTAAATGATGTTCTGGTGAGAAAATTAACTTATTTAGCATAAACCAATTAGCTCCAAAACTGAAATAAAACACACTTCATTCGACTCTAAACTGTCAAAATTGTACCGTGTGGGGATAAAATTAAGTATATCAGAGAAATTATAAAAGGAGCAGAAAATTCGGTCTTTTGACGCGCATACTACCGTTAAGGTAATACGTAAAAACTATACAGCATGCCTCCTAAAACGTTTTGGTTTCACTTACTGTCACCATAAAAAAGATTGCTACATTTGGTAACGTAGACATCAATCGCATAGTACGTTTATCGTCATTCACTGATGTACTATTGGACAATATTTTGAGAAAACATGCTGGCTTACACGCTTACAGCGTTTATCTGAGAGAATGAACAACTTTACTGACTTTGTTTCCAGGGAACTGAACGTGATTCTTTATACTTTTATTTTATGTCGTTTTGATTCGAGAAATCACAATTGCATTCGCCTCTTATCAACAGTATTAAATCATCTTTTTGTTTAGTGGTTGGCCTAAATTGAATATATTATATTTATGCTGTTTATTAAGGTATTTGTTACGAGTATGAATAAGAGAAGCCGCGCGGGATTAGCCGAGCGGTCTTGGGCGCTGCAGTCATGGACTGTGCGGCTCGTCGCAGTAGGGGTTCGAGTCCTCCCTCGGGCATGGGTGTGTGTGTTTGTCCTTAGGATAATTTAGGTTAAGTAGTGTGTAAGCTTAGGGACTGATGACCTTAGCAGTTAAGTCCCATAAGATTTCACAGGCATTTGAACAAATAAGAGAAGTTGGATTATCTTGTGTACCACTACCAACTCAAGTCGGTGCTCCATTTCCTGTAGTACAGTTGTCCTAATTAGTCCTCAGATGCAACGCTCAGGGGAGAATTTTTTAGCCGCTTCAGTTACTGTAGCAAAGACAAAGCTATATATTTGATACGACGTTAAAAACAAAAGCCAGTGATCTCGGATGCGACAGACCATGAACGCCCTCTTGCTTCATTCCTCTGGCGAATAGTGGCTAGAAACCGGATCGTTACATATCGCGACATTTTAATATATTTAGATGCCGTTATTCATGAACATAAAGTTGTTGGAATCTGAAATCCAATGGGAAGAGAATCACTTGTACAGTTCATCAAGGTAAGGACTGACAGTCGAAGTTTGCCCCGCAAATAAGGAACTCTGTCTTATATCTAAGCCACAATATTCTGTCATTCCATTCTTACGCTGAAGAGCTAAGGAAACTGGCACACCTGCCTAATATCGTGTAGGGCCCGCGCGCACGCAGAAGTGCCGCAGCACGAAGTAGCATGGACTTGACTAACCTCTGAAGTAGTGTTCGGGGGAATAGACAACATGAGTCCTGCAAGGTTGTCCATAAATCAGTAAGACTACGCGGCGGTGGATATTTCTTCTGGACAGCATTTTGCAAGACATTACAAATATGCTCAATAATGTTCATGTCTGGGGAGTTTGTTGCCCAGCGGAAGCTGCAACTCAGAAGAGTGTTCCTGGAGCCACTCTGTAGGAATGCTGGACGTGTGGGGTATCGCTTTGTCCTACTGATATTGCTCTAGTCCGTCGGAACGCACAGTGGACAAGAATGAATGCAGATGTTCAGACAGGATGCTTACATACTTGTCACCTGTCAGAGACGTATCTAGACGTAGCAGAGGTTCCGTATCACTCCAACTGCACACGCCCACACTGTTACAGAGCCTCCACCAGTTTGAAGAGTCCCCTGCTGACATGCACGGTCTATGGATTCATGAGGTTGTCTACATACCCATTCACGTCCATCCGCTCGATACAATTTGATAACAATCAGGCAACATATTTCCAGTCATCAGTCCAATGTCGATTTTGACTGGCCCAGGCGAGGCCATTAAGAGTACATGACTGGGCCTTCGACTCCGAAAGCCCATATCGATGATATTTCGTTGAATGGTTCACATGCTGACGTTTGTTTATGGCCCAGCATTGAAATCTGAAGCAATCTGCGGAAGAGTTCCACTTATGTCACGTTGAACGATTCTATTCAGTCGTCGTTGGTCCCCCGGGTTGCAGGATCTTTTTCCGGCCACAAATATCTCAGAGATTTCTGATATTCACGGTACACTCGTGAAATAGATGTACGGGAAAATCACCACTTCATCGCTACCTCGGGGATGCTGTACTATCGCTCGTGCGCCGACTATAACACCACGTTTAAACTCACTTAAATCATGATAACCTGCCATTACAGCAGCAGTAACTGATCTAAGAACTACGTCAGACACTTGTTGTCTTGTATAGTCGTTTCCGAACGCAGCGCCGTATTCTACCTGTTTACATGTCTGTATTTGAATACGCATGCCTACACTAGTTTCTTTGGCGCTTCAGTGTATGTATATACCTTGGTGAGGTATGGAAATTCATTTCAGTCGATAAATGTAAGAGATTGGGGAACTATTTTTCAAATAATCCCTATTGAATTTTGGTATAGGAGTCATTTGTTATTGTTTCCAGTTCGCAGTGCTTGTAACAAATATTAGTTGCCCTCAGAAGACATCATGTAATATCGACTCTCGCCAGAATAATAGCCTCATTTCGGCGAGGTAGATAGTCCATAAGTTTCTTTATATATTCCATAACCATCCCATGCCACTCATCGCTCGAAGAGCTACCAAATTGCGGGGACATTGTTTGCTAAGTTCCAGTCGCTGTTCCCAATATAAATAAACATTTTGTCATGAACTAAGATCGAGGTGCTTAGCGGGAATGTCGAGGAGCACCTCAGGGTGACTGAGTGTTCGTCAAAACAGTATCGTATTAGATCAGATTACTACTTGTTCCATAGATCATGAATACGACACTTCGTAATGATGTGAAACGTGTCAGGTTAATAAAAGATGTCTATACAAGATATTACACTAGACAAAATATTACATGACACTCAATATTTTTAATTTTTTGTGGGGGTTGGAAAATTACCCACTTCTATATCCAAAAATTCATCTAATGAGTAGAAGGAGTTGCCATTAA